>NC_073259.2:130699615-131316538 GCF_029289425.2 Pan paniscus
AGAGTAGCTGGGACTGCAGGTGTCCCAGCTACTTTTAAAAAATTACCTGTGCCCGGCTAATTTTTTTAGTATTTTTACTAGAGATGGGTTTTCGCCACGTTGCCCAGGCTGATCTCGAACTCCTGAGCTTAGGTGATTCACCCACCTCGGCCTCCCAAAGTGCTGGGATTACAGGTGTGAACCATTGCACCTGGCCACCATTAGGTTTTTAATTAGCAATTTTTATATCATTTGGCATTTGATTCAACAAGGATTTTTAAAGTATTTACCAAGAGCATGGACTGTGCTTCAGTGGAAACAGGAGTTAGAAACATATCTTGGCCACGTAGAATATGTGGTTGACTTTTAGAAACCAGCCTTTACAGATGTTTTAACTTACATGTAAGTTCAAGGTACACACTAAAAGTTCCTTGAGGCCAGAAACTGCATGTATACATAGCACCTAGTACAGTACTTTGTAAATCCCAATAGATATATACTGAATTAACAAATGGCTCATTTAAAATTCATGGAGTCTTTTCCTTTTACAAATTATCTAATACGGGGCTGGGCAAGGTAGCTCATGACTGTAATCTCAGCACTTTGGGAGGCTGAGGTGGGAGGATTGTTTGAGGCGAGGGGTTTGAGACCAGCCTGAGCAGCATAGTGAGACCCCCATCTCTACAAAAATTTAAAAAATTAGCCAGGTGCCATGGTGTGCACCTGTGGTCCCAGCTACTTAGGAGGCTGAGGCAAGAGGATTGCTTGAGCACAGGAGGTTGAAGCTGCACTGAGCCGTGGTTGTGCCACTGTACTCCAGCCTGAGTGACAGAGCAAGATCCTGTCTCCAAAAATAAAAATAAATAAAAATAAAAATCCAATGCACGTCAGCTCCAGGAGGACAGGAACATTTGCTTTATTTACTCAGGCAATCTATATACTTAGAATTGTGTCTATCATATAGTAAGTGCTCAGTGAATATTTGTTGAGTAAACAAATATAAGTAGACCCATCATTTAAGCAAAAATCTTTTCATAATTTATGTTATAATTTTTCAATGTAAACATAATATCGTATATTAGGTTTTTTTATCTAATAGATTTTCAGAGAGATGAATGTTTAGTCATAAACTTTTTCAGTTTTTGACCTTTTTTTCCTACCTTTTCAAAGAAACCATCAGAATTATTTGAACTTCAAGAAGATGAAGCCCTACGAAGGTACTCTTTTCCTTTACTTATATTCACCTATATCGTGATGCAAAATAGAAATCTTACCAGTACATTTTTCAGCAGTTGATTTTTTTAAAGGGCTTTCTTGATAAAACTCAGGTCAGAGTCTATGAGATGAATCAGTTCACTAATACGTGGCTAGGAGTCTGCAGTGGAAAACATCAGAGCCAGCCAAGATCTAGAATTTCTGAACTCCTACGAGGGCGAGGGTTCCTAGCACACCTTTAGCTGAAAGGTGCCTCTCAAGCAGAAGAAAACTCTTTCTTAGCTAGGACTTTGGCCCCAGACCCTTTTATGTTCTCTTACCATGCTAAACTGGGTTGGTTCAGATATGGGCCACCAGATTCTTTTTGCTCTTCTAACCTACGACTGAGGCCTAGAAAGGCACATTGATTTTATCTAATGTGCTAGATCTGATTGGTTATGGCTTGTATTCTTGAGAAGACTCTATCTGGGCTCAAGTCAGAACGAATGTGGCAATCCATTAATGATGCCTGGCACAGGCATGGATAAGGGAGCATGGTGGTTCACATGCCAGCCAGCTTTTTGTCTTTCTAGCCTAAACCAAAAGTAAGCCAAGTGGCCTGGGAGGCCCTATGTCCAGCCTCAGCCTTGGAGAGCTGATAGAAAAGACGTGGAAAGACAACCCCAAGAAACGGATTCCTTCTGGTTTGGAGCAAGCAGAGCTGTCCTAATCACCCATACCATGCCCTCTTTCCCTCTGGACCCCCACCTTGGCCTCATTTAGTCTTTTAAGGGAAAGGCCACCTTTGTTCAAACAAGAAGTAGCTCCTGGTATGTCTACCTGAACTAGCCACATGGAAAGTCTTGGAGGGAAGCGATTTAAAGAGGAGAGAAAAAGGAAATCCCAAAAGGCTACTTAATGCAAAATTCATAACGTGCTGCTTTTTCCACTAAAAGCTCTGCCCCACCCCTCCTCCAGCTGGCCTGATTCATCCTCCCTTCCCGGAGAGGGGCCAGCCTGCCCTGGGTCTAGAGGTTGAAATGGGCTGCTAACAAGGTCCTGCATACCAAACACAGAATTTCCTATGTGTAGCATTCAAGGGACTTTACAGCTACAGTTTGTATTAATTTCTTAAATAAAATTTAAGGGATCAGAGATTGACTAGCTATTCTATAGATGAGGAGGCTGAAGCCTGGCGTTTATTGCGTGTATTATCATCTTTAGCAATGAAAGAACTCAAGAAAAAGATTAAGCATTCTTTAAAGGGGGAAGCGCAAATGTCATTGACCCATTATCCTTCTGATCTGCCTTTGAGTTGTCTAATGACCGTTCCATGGATAGAAAGATAAGTCTGTTGTTTTGGTAATCCATCACTAAATTAAAAAATGACTGTAATTAAAATTTTTTTTCCAGAGTGCAGTATCTCCTCCTGTCTCGTCCAATTGATTATAGTTCAAGAATGCTGTTTGTATTTGCAACATCAACTACAACTGTAAGCTCTAGAAACTTAATCCAAACTCTTCTGTGCATCTCAGCTTAACATTTTTTTCCTGTTTATTTACTGTGCTTGATTGCATTAACAGATGATTCAGATAATGCTCACGTACATATGTATTCAAAGTGTGTCTCATCTCCTAAGCAAGCATTGTCTTGCACCATGCTCCATTTAGTTCTGGTCTCTGTAACATCTGCTTAGCGTGCTGAATGGTGCACCTATTGACAGTTTCCACTGGCTGTCTGCATTCACAGTGGTTAACTCCCTTGTCAGTCCACATTCCTGAAGCCAGGAGCCAAATAAACTGGCCACAAACAAGTCTCCACCAAGGCCTAATCTGGCTGCATGCTCTGGTCAGACCACCCCTTCTGCCCACTAAATTCTAGCTAGATTGAACTTGCAATTTCCCCTAACAGTAACATGGCCTTTAGCTTCAGGTTCTTGCCTATAGAAATGTCCTCTGAGGCAGTTGGAGCAGAGAGAGGAGAAGGGGATGGAGCCAGTAGGCAAATGATTCTCAGAGAAAAGGAAGAAAAGGAAGTCTGAGGTGCTGATTTTAAAGTCCGTGACAAAAAGGAAAAAGCCTCCCCTTATTTTCTCTACATATAAAGACTTACGACCTAAAAATGGTATTCCATGAAAGGTGGCTAGTGCAGCTCACAGCTCAGCTGTGTACATGCTTTTCCTTGCAGTCTGCCTTATGTGTACTTCCCATTAATTAGTATTAGCATGTATTCAAATGGGAATTCACATTAGTATGATATACAGTAATCTTTCCGTATCTGTGGGAGGACTGGTTCCAGGACCCCCAAGGATACCAAAATCTGAGGACACTCAAGTCTTTTATATAAAACGGTGTCATATTTGCATGTCACCTACATACATCCTCCTATATACCTTAAATCATCTCTAGGTTACTTATAACACAATGCCTGCAAATCACTTCGTCCCCATGGATTCAGTGTAGTACTTGGCATGCAGCAAATTCATGTTTGGTTTTTAGAACTTTGTGGATTTTTTTTTTCTTTCTTGAGTATTTTTGATCCACTGTTGGTTGATTCCACGAATACAGAACCCATGGAAATGGGGGCTGACTGTGGATTCAAAAGTTGAGGTTTAGTAAAATTAATTTTTACTACTTCATCAAGAACATTCTGGGTTTTTTTTGTGTTTTTTTTTTTTGAGATGGAGTCTTGCTCTGTCACCCAGGTCGGAGAGCAGTGGCACAATCTTGGCTCACTGCAACCTCCGCCTCCCGGGTTCAAGCAATTCTCCTGCCTCAGCCTCCCGAGTAGCTGGGATTACAGGCGCACGCCACGATGCCTGGCTAATTTTTGTATTTTTAGTAGAGACAGGGTTTCACCATGTTGGCCAGGCTGGTCTCGAACTCCTGACCTCAGGTGATCCACCCACCTCGGGCTCCCAAAGTGCTGGGATTACAGGCGTGAGCCACTGCACCCAGCCCATCAAGAACATTAAGTGAAATTTGTCTTTGGTTTTCTTTTTCTTTTTCTTTCTTTTTTTTTTTTTTTGAGAGAGAGTCTCACTCTGTTGCCCAGGTTGGAGTAGTGCAGTGGCACGATCTCAGCTCACTGCAACCTCCGCCTCCGGGTTCAAATGATTCTCCTGCCTCAGCCTCCTGAGTAGCTGGGATTACAGGCACGTGCCACCACACCCGGCTAATTTTTGTATTTTTAGTAGAGACATGGGTTTCACCATGTTGGTCAGGCTGGTCTTGAACTCCTGACCTCATGATCTACCCGCCTCGGCCTCCCAAAGTGCTGGGATTACAGGCGTGAGCCACTGTGCCCGGCCACCTCTTTGGTTTTCAATACTGCCAGGGCATGCCTGTAAATACAAGGGCTGCAACAACAGTTGGGGGCCCTCCCTCCATTCTGCCTGCAATTTTACCCACCATTGCTTTTGCACAGTCAGTGCAAATATCAACACAGTGTAAAGGCAAATAACATCTCAGTATCATGAAAACAGCTTTGACCCTTTCCCTCTTGAAGGAGTCTCAGGAATGCCCCTTCAGGGGTCCATGGGCCACATGTTAAGAACCACTGTTACACACAGTGCATTCCGTAACTGTAGAGATTGACTTTACATTTTAAAATAATGACGTTGTTTATGTTGCCTATGTTGAAACTCATTTACCCAACTACAATGTGCAGGTGTTCAACTCTCCAAACCTCTTTTGGTTTTTCAGACATTAGGTATGCATCAGTTAACTTTTGCCCATAGAACTCGAGCTCTTCAGTGTCTCTTCTATTTGGCTGACAAGGAAACTATAGAATCTCTCTTTAAAAAACCCATCGAAGAAGTGAAGTAAGTAGAAATGTTTAAATTGTATTAAGAAATAGGAAACAGATCATTTTTTGGAGCTGTACCTTTTAAGCCCTGAATTCAGAAGAGCATAGTAGAGTAGCTGTGTGAATACAGTTCTGTTGCCCTGAATATCCTTGACATTTTGGCAAAGGGAAAATAGGGCTTTGAGAACATCTTGTTTCCATCGTTTCTTGGAGACATTTAGAAACTGAATGTTTTATTTATCTTGTTCAAATTGATTTCTATCTAATGTTATTATATATTCAGTGAATATATTTGGAAGTCCAAAATGGACATTTAAAACAAACTGGCCTAATATTTCCATATGGTAGTTTTTATTTTAAATGTAAATGTGGCCTATGAGAATGATTCTTAGAAACGTTTCTGTTTTCCAGATCTTATTTGAGATGTATAACTTTTCTGGCATCATTTGAGACTTTGAATATCCCCATCACATATGAATTATTTTGCAACAGTCCTAAAGAAGGAATGATTAAGGGTCTGTGGAAAAACCACAGCCACGAGTCCATGGTAGGTACACCTCACTGCCCCATTCCCAATTCCCTGCCCCTACTCAGAATCCTGAAAGAGAAAACCAGGAACAGTCTTTTTGTTGTCGTTGTTGTTGGGGACAGAGTTTTGCTCTGTTGCCCAGGCTGGAGTACAGTGGTGTGATCTCAGCTCACTGCAACCTCCATCTCCCGGGTTCAAGCCTCAGCCTCCCAAGTAGCTGGGATTATAGGCGCCCGCCCACCACACCTGGCTAATTTTTGTATTTTTAGTAGAGATGAGGTTTCACCATATTGGCCAGGCTGGTCTCGAACTCCTGACCTCAGGTGATCCACCCACCTGGGCCTCCCAAAGTACTGGGATTACAGGCATGAGCCACTGCACCCGACCCAGGAACAGTCTGTATCCCTGAGCAACTCTACTGCTCTGAGACCTTTCTACTCTCCTGTCACAGCGTGTGGATGGATAAGGCAGTGTGGAAGGTCCTTTTACCTCTTTTGCCTTAAAGTCCACCAGCTAAAGTCATCCCTGCCAACCAGAGAGAGCACTTTTATAATCTCTTCCACGGCTTATCTGTCCTTATCTGGACAGGGAGAGGAGACTGTCCGGTAGACAGAGGATGTCATTTCTCTTCCTCTTAGTTGCCTATGGGATTTAGCCTCTGAGTCAGTTGGAGGCTGGGGCAGGAAGGTTTTTTGGTCCAACAGGCAAACTTTTTCAATAGAAGAAAGAAAGGGGGAGACATCCGAGGTGGTGTCTGAGTCCATGACAGCAAGAAAAATAATCTTTTTTGTCATGTCTTTCATTAGAAAGATGGGGGTCTTCGATAGACATTCACAGATTAGAAGCATATTTTGTGGCCGGGCGCAGTGGCTCATGCCTGTAATCTCAGTACTTTGGGAGGCCGAGGCAGGTAGAGCACTTCAGGTCAGGAGTTCGAGACCAGCCTGCCCGACATGGTGAAACCCCGTCTCTACTAAAAATACAAAAATTACCCAGGCATGATGGTGGCCGCCTGTAATCCCAGCTACTCGGGAAGCTGAGGCAGGAGAATCGCTTGAACCCAGGAGGTGGAGGTTGTGGCGAGCTGAGATCATGCCACTGCACTCCAGCCTGGGCAACAGAGTGAGACTCCATCTCAAAAAAAAAAAAAGCAGCATATTTTGTATTAAGCTGCCCTACTTTTCCAAAGATGGCTTGATTTACTGGTGTCTTGGAACAGCATGATTTTTTTCTTTTTTTGGCTTCAGGCAGTAAGATTGGTGACTGAGCTGTGTTTAGAATACAAAATCTATGACCTGCAGCTTTGGAATGGACTCTTGCAAAAGCTTCTGGGCTTCAATATGGTAAGTAAGACTCAATGCCCTCGACTAAGTATATTTGAAAGCTTTTGCACAGCATCCCCTAAACATTTTGGATTGATACTTGTTATGGAACAGATTTATGCTGAAAACACAGTCACTCTCACTGAGTTCATGCCAAACTTAAAGAACTTGGTGTTAGGCCAGAGAGTGCAAAATCCAAAATGACATAAATTTCATTGGAAACAAATGGAAGGTTCCCTAGCCTTTTTTGATATTTATGAACTTGTAAGTGAACTTCTCTGGCAGTTATCATGGAAGATAAAGTTTTACCAGTACTTCTTCTGGAACTTTAACATCTGGTATTTCACATTGAAATTTTCCATTTTGGTGGTCTTTAGAACTTTTTTATTTTTAATTTTTTACAGATTCCTTATCTAAGGAAAGTTTTAAAAGCTATCTCCAGTATCCATTCTTTATGGCAGGTATGTAGTTTTTTAAAATAAATTTTATTGAATTTAGTCTTTATACTTTCTGGCCTTGTGACTGCTGGGGACACTGGATTAAGCAGTCAGCTCCTTCGTAAATAACAGAACTGAGCCAAGTACAGTGGCTCACTCCTGTAACCCCAACGCTTTGGGAGGCCAAGGTGGAAGGATCACTTGAGCCCAGGAGTTTGAGGCTGCAGTGAGCCGTGATTGCACCATTGCACTTCAGCTCCGGCCTGGGGAACAGAGCTAGATCCTTTCCCTAAAATAAAGAAAGAAGAAACAGAACTAATCAGCTGTAGGATGATTAAAGTTGTGCCTGGACCCGTTAATACTCAGCTCACATCACCTCCTGAAGATACTGTTTTCCTGAGTTTTCCAGGCCTCACGAGTCACAACTTTATTTATGCTCTCAAGACATTTTGGCTCCACTCTGACTTTTGTCACCATATAATTAATTTTAATTACATGTTGGACTGCCCCTCACAGACTTTGAAGATCTTTCACGTCAGATACCCTGGCTTGTTCATCTTTTCTACATTTCACATAAGTTGTGTACCCATATAATCATAATATATATTACGCAGAAATATATAATTTATTCTTTGTTTGATAAATTAGAACAATATAGAAGTATGCTGAGTAAAACATGAAAATTCCTCCTTACTGTTTCCCTTCATAATTATCTCCCTAAGGGAACAACTGCTTACAATTTCCTATGTATTCTAGAGATTTCCTTTTTTTTTTTTTGAGATGGAGTCTCGCTCTGTTGCCCAGGCTGGAGTGCAGTTGTGTGATCTCGGCTCACTGCAAGCTCCGCCTGCTGGGTTCACGCTATTCTCCTGCCTCAGCCTCCTGAGTAGCTGGGACTACAGGCGCATGCCGCCACGCCCTGCTAATTTTTGTATTTTTAATAGAGACGGGGTTTCACCGTGTTAGCCAGGATGGTCTCGATCTCCTGACCTTGTGATCCGCCTGCCTCGGCCTCCCAAAGTGCTGGGATTACAGGTGTGAGCCACCGCACCCGGCCGAGATTTCCTGTTTTACAGGCATGTATGCTATGTGTGTGCATATCTACAGTGTATATATGCATTTTTGCACACATAAATGCAATCACATTCTAAACAAAGTGTTGTTTTCACATAACAGTGGTCTCTGGAGATTGTTCCATATCAGCACATGTAGATCTATCTAATTGTTTTATTGAGATACAATTCACATGTAAAATTTATCCTTTTAAAATACACAATGAAGTAGTTTTTGGTATATGCACAAAGTTGTACAGCCTCACCATTATCTAATTCCAGAACATTTTCCTCACCCCAAAAAGAAAATTCATATCCATTAGCAATCATTCCCCATTCCCCACTCCCTCCAGCCCCCAGTGACCACTAATTTACTTTCTGTCCATGGATTTGCCTATTCTGGACATTTTGTATCAACAGAATCCCACACTATGTGGGATTTTGTGTCCGGCTTCTTTCACTCAGCATCCACATTGTAGCATGGATCAGAACTTCATTCGTCTTTATTGCCAAATAATGTTTCATTATATGGATATACCACTTTTATTTATCCATTTGCCAGTTGATAAACATTTGAGTTTCTATTTTTGGTCATTATAAATAATGCTGCTATGAACATTTGTGTACAAGTTTTCACTGAACATGTTTTCATTTCTCTTGAGTATATACCTAGGAGTGGGCTTGTTGGGTCTTACAGTAACTCTATGTTTAGCCTTTTGAGGTATTTTATTATTTTTAATGCTTGATTATTCTCCAGAATATGTGGTAAAATATACCCGAAGTTACTTAACCACTCCTCTATTGATGGAAGTTTACATTTTCTTTCCTCTTTTTTTTCTTTAAATGTGTAGAGATGGAGGTCTTGCTATGTTGCCTAGGCTGGTCTTAGAACTCCTGAGCTCAAACAATCCTCCTGCCTTGGCCTCCCAAAGTACTGGGATTACAGGTGTGAGCCACCGCGCCTGGCCAGTGTTCTTTCCTTATTCACCTTCTTGAAATTCTTTCTCTTGTCCCCTTCCTTCTTTCCTGTGGCCCTGGCACATAACCGGCTAAGGATTAATTTTCTTTTCTGAGTTGGGTTCTGACTTTTTGCCAAATGGAATAATGAATCAGCAAGGATTGTATAATGAGATCCTGAAAGATACAGTTATGAAGAACATTATGCTAGAACCTTAATCATCTCAAACAGGGAGATATCAGCTTATGATTTTAGTCATCTGGAATATAAACTATAAATGTACAGTTTTGTGACCATTTAACAGTGGCCTCTAGAGAGTGTTCCATATCAGTGCATAGCGATTTATCTAATTTTTTTGTTGAGATACAATTCACTTGTAAAATTCATCCTTTTGAAAGTATACAATCAAGTAGTTTCTGGTATATTCATAAAATTGTACAACCATCACCATTATCTAATTTCAGAACATTTAGGCTGCAATTTAAAGAGAGTTCATAATACCTTTTTCGAGATGGAGTTTCGCTCTGTCACCCAGGCAACCTCCGCCTCCCGGGTTCAAGCGATTCTTGTGTCTCAGCCTCCCAAGTAGCTGGGATTACAAGCATGCACCACCATGCCTGGCTAATTTTTGTATTTTTAGTAGAGACGGGGTTTTGCCATGTTGGCCAGGCTGGTTTCGAACTCCTGACCTCAAGTGATTCACCTGCTTCAGCCTTTCAAAGTGCTGGGATTATAGGTGTGAGCCACCGCGCCTGGCCTAGACTGCAAATTAAAGAGAGTTTGTAATATCCTTAACATGAATATCCCAAACGTGGACTTGTTTTCACAGGTTCCCTACTTCAGCAAGGCGTGGCAGCGTGTGATACAGATACCACTGCTTTCAGGTATTTCGCTCTCTGAAACATTGGCTACAGCATTTTATAGTTGAGTGTGTGTATATCATGGTTGTTTTTTTGTTTTGTTTTCAGCCTCTTGCCCTTTAAGTCCTGATCAGCTGTCAGATTGTTCTGAGAGTCTCATCGCTGTCCTCGAGTAAGCAAAATATTTGTTCTACCAAAAAAAAAAAGTTTGTTGCTTATAAGATTCCCTTCTAATAGATATCTCTAATGAGTAATTCCTTTTTGTTAGGAAGTTAAGTATAACACGTGTTTGTTGTTGTTGTTGTTGTTTTGAGATGGAGTCTTGCTCTGTCATCCAGGCTGGAGTGCAGTGGCACAACCTCGGCTCACTGCAACCTCCACCTCCCAGATTCAAGCGATTCTCCTGCCTCAGCCTCCTGAGTAGCTGGGATTACAGGCACGTGCCACCATGCCCAGCTAATTTTTGTATTTTTAGTAGAGATGGAATTTCCAAAGTGTTGGGATTACAGGCATGAGCCATCCCGTGAGTAGCTGGGATTACAGGCATACGCCACGCACCACCACGCCTGGCTAATATTTGTAATTTTATTAGAGACAGCCTCCCAAATTGCTGGGATTACAGGTGTGAGGCACTGCGCCCAGCAACACTTGTTTTGTTTTGTTTTTGAGACGGAGTCTTGCTCTGTCACCCAGGCTGGAGTGCAGTGGCGCGACCTCAGCTCACTGCAAGCTCCGCCTCCCAGGTTCACGCCATTCTCCCACCTCAGCCTCCTGAGTTGCTGGGATTACAGGCACGTGCCACCGTGCCCGGCTAATTTTTGTATTTTTAGTAGAGATGGAATTTCCATAGTTTTGGGATTACAGGCATGAGCCATCCCGTGAGTAGCTGGGATTACAGGCATGCGCCATGCACCATCACGCCTGGCTAATATTTGTAGTTTTAGTAGAGACAGCCTCCCAAATTGCTGGGATTACAGGTGTGAGGCACTGCGCCCAGCAACACTTGTTTTGTTTTGTTTTTGAGACGGAGTCTTGCTCTGTCACCCAGGCTGGAGTGCGGTGGCGCCATCTCGGCTCACTGCAAGCCCTGCTTCCCGGGTTCACGCCATTCTCCCGCCTCAGCCTCCTGAGTAGCTGGGACTACAGGCGCCCACCACCATGCCCGGCTAATTGTTTGTATTTTTAGTAAAGACGGGGTTTCTCCGTGTTAGCCAGGATGGTCTCGATCTCCTGACCTCATGATCCACCTGCCTCGGCCTCCCAAAGTGCTGGGATTACAGGCTTCAGCCACCGCGCCCGGCCAACACTTGTTTTTATACCAAAATATCTTGATTATTTTTACAATGTCTACTTCCCATGTGTTGTGCGACTGGTAAACTGAGCATTCTCTAAAATGAGTACCTACTGTATGAGCATAGAGTACTTTTGGTGACTACCCTAAATCATACAGCGTTGTCGCATATATTTTGAGTCTTCTGGCTGGGTGCGGTGACTCACACCTGTAATCCCAGCACTTTGGGAGTCTGAGGCGAGTGGATCACTTGAGGTCAGGAGTTCGAGACCAGCCTGGCCAACGTGGTGAAACCCCGTCTCTACTAAAATTATAAAAATGAGCTGGGCATGGTGGCGCATGCCTGTAATCCCAGCTACTCAGGAAGCTGAGGAGGGAGAATCACTTGAACCCGGGAGGTGTTGGTTGCTGTGAGCTAAGATCATGCCATCGTACTCCAGCCTGGGTGACAGAGCTAGACTGTTTCTCAAAAAAAAAAAAAAAAAAGGTTTTGAGTCTTCTGAGAATTTAGAAGCCTATCTTTAGGCATCTGTAGGCTTTCAGACATAATCATGATAGCAAACAGTAGTCCGTGTTCCCATGGGTAAATTCTTTTATTCTGTGTAGAGTGCTGTCAAAGACTCGTGTTACTCATTCCTAAGCATATGTCATGCACCAGCACTTTAGTGTTTAAAATTATTGAAAACTTGGACAGGCAGATGACTATGGAAAGCTAGAAAGGCCAATATAATCTAGTGAATCTGCCAGATTATTAACTAATTAATGTTCTCTCTCGAAGATGTCCAGTCTCAGATGATCTTGACCTGATCGGAGTCGCCAGGCAATATATCCAGTTAGAACTTCCGGCTTTTGCATTAGCTTGTCTGATGCTCATGCCCCACTCAGAGAAAAGACACCAGCAAATTAAGGTATCGTGCACATGATTCCTCTGGGCTGCCAAGGAAATAGAAGGTTTCATCTTGCATGTCCCTTGCAAAAGGTCACATTTTCATTTCAGCAAGCCTGTAAAGCATGAATACATCAGATATGTGTGAAGCTTGTATTGGGGCTTAGTGGGAGGTAAGACTGAAAGATAGATTAAGGTCCAGCTGAGGGCTGTCTTACAAGGGGTTTGGGCCTTATTGTCTATCAGTGGGGAAACAAGTGATTATTTTAGAACAGCAAACTGAAATGATGAAGGAATTATTTTAAAAGGAA
The DNA here is from genome assembly GCF_029289425.2 of Pan paniscus. Taxonomy (NCBI): domain Eukaryota; kingdom Metazoa; phylum Chordata; class Mammalia; order Primates; family Hominidae; genus Pan; species Pan paniscus. The sequence goes on from NC_073259.2 coordinate 130,712,242, forward strand.
TAACCCATTAACCCATGTAGGCTTGGACAGAGGAGAGGACAAGAAGTGAAACAGTTGGGAAGCTGTTGCATTTGAGTAGAATTTTATCCCACTTGATCTCTTCATAGCAACCTTGTGCATAGGCAAGGAAGGCTTGAGGGTTAAGTACCCACAGTAGGGTCTGGTAATGAACTTGAACAAGACAAGAAGGCTACAAGGAAGGCAGCAGACTTAGCAATTGAATGTGGGAGATAAAAGAGGGGGAGAGTCAGATTTTATGTGTGGGTGCCCATCAGAAGGAGCCACAAGCATTTTGGGGACAGAACTTTTAAAAATAACTCTCATTTCCTTTATAATAGAGAACAAGTAGAACAAAGCATTTTGGAATGTTTTACAGTTATCTTCCCTGCAGGTAGATATACCAGTAGATAGAGATCTACATAAATGAACATGCATGCATTCAGGCTTTTTCGTTTGTTTGTTTTTTGTGTTTTGTTTTTTGAGAGTCTCTGTCACCCAGGCTGGAGTCCAGTGGTGCAATCTCAGCTCACTGCAGCCTCCCTCCCGGGTTCAAGTGACTCCCAAGTAGCTGACATTACGGGCTCCTGCCACCACGCCCGGCTAACTTTTGTATTTTTAGTAGAGACAGGGTTTTGCTATGTTGGCCAGGCAGGTCTCGAACTCCTGACCTGAGGCAATCCACTGGCCTTGGCCTCCCAAAGTGTTGGGATTATAGGCATGAGCCACTGCGCCCAGCTGAACATGCATATTTTTTATTTGTCATTTGGCTTATTAATTACATTTTTAAAAGCCATCTGTTCTTGTCTTTGACTTTTTCCCCTCTTTTCATCATTCATACACTCATTCCTTGATGTCATTCAGCGTTTTAGTATTTAAATAGATTTCTTTTGGCACTTGGAAGAGCAAAATACCTGATCAACGGCTCTTGCTGTTGGAATAAATAATAACAATTTTCTATTAATTCTGCTTTGATTTTTCTCTAGAATTTTCTGGGTTCCTGTGACCCTCAGGTTATTTTAAAGCAATTGGAAGAGCATATGAACACGGGCCAGCTAGCAGGATTTTCACATCAAGTAAGAGGCGATTTCATCTCCTTTTTGCTATGAAAATGTTGATACTAGAAGATAGTCATTTTCCCAAACCAAGAGTAAGCTGAAAACTGCTATGTCTAGCTGTTTGTTTATGTATAGAATTATTTTGCTTTTATTAAAACCTCAGTAAATTTTTTAACAGGCAGGGACCCTGAGCGTCTTGTTGGCTGCTGTACTCCATGGAAAATTTGTAGCCTTAAGTGCTTTTAATTGAAAACAGATCTTCTTCCTCATAAAAAATCTCAAAGTGCACAACAACAATTACTTTATTTATTGACTGATGCTGACAGGCCTCCTTTCCCTTTTTACCCCCTCAAAAAGGAGGCGCAGTCACAATGCAGTGCTAATTGGGCTTCCGATTGTCAGAAATGTTTCGATATTGAATAAAGGCTTGATACCTGTCATTCTATAGATTAGAAGTCTGATTCTAATAGATTAGAAGTCTGATCTTAATGATACCTGTCATTCTATAGATTAGAAGTCTGATTTTGAATAATATCATCAATAAGAAGGAGTTTGGGATTTTGGCAAAGACCAAATACTTTCAAATGTTGAAGATGCACGCGATGAATACCAACAATATCACTGAGCTAGTGAACTATTTGGCAAATGACTTAAGGTAAGTTAATAAAAAAAAAAAAAAACTTACTGTGGAATTTCCTTAAAATCTATCTTTATAAGCTAGGCGCGATGGCTCACGCCTGTAATCCTAGCACTTTGGGAAGCTGAGGTGGGTGGATCACCTGAGGTCGAGAGTTCAAAACCAGCCTGACCAACATGGAGAAACCCTGTCTCTACTAAAAATATAAAATTAGCCGGGCATGGTGGCACATACCTGTAATCCCAGCTACTCGGGAGGATAAGGCAGGAGAATCTCTTGAACCCGGGAGGCAGAGGTTGCAGTGAGCCGAGATCGCACCACTGCACTCCAGCCTGGGCGACAGGAGCGAAACTCTGTCTCAAAAAAAAAAAAATCTATCTTTATGTTGGAGCAGAATGTCAACTGTAGAGCTATTTGGTTGTAATTAAAAGCTCAAAATATTACATCTCTCATTACTGCACATATCCAAAAGTTAATCATTTAATAACCCAATTTCTTGGAATATGACCTTAGAATCTGACAATTAAACAGGTCATCTGAACCCCCAAATCAAGTGTCTCACAGCCCTGCTCTAAATCCTACATTACAATTTTATGTCTAGACACTTGCTCAGAACATTAATGACTTTATGTAGCATCACTTTTGTTAAACCTGGTTATCTAATTTTCCAGCACCCACAAGTTTAGAAACAATAAGCTTCTTGGGATAGAGCTGGGGGCGGATATGGAAACTGAACGGGAGAAGGAAGAAGTGGGCTGACACTAAAGAAAGGGAAGTTCAAGACCGCAGTACACACCAGATCCATCCCTGCATGTGGTCTAGCCATGCTGGCGCTTGAGAGGTCTTTCTTTCTCATTACCACTCCATGGATTTCCATCTGCTTGTTTATCTCTTGTGATCCAGCCATAATTAGATATTGTCATTTTTGAGCAAGTATTTTTTGAGTTATAATTGATACATATAATAAGCTGGACATATTTGAAGTCTGCAATTTAGTAAATTTTGACATATGTATACCTATAAAGCCATCACCACAATCAAGAGAGTGAACATAATTCTCTGAAAGTTTCCTCATGCCCTCTGTGAAGTTGATTACATGAATTAGGTCATTCTTGTGATACCCAAATTCATCAGAGTCGAGGGGCCCAGGGGAAAAGCACTCAGAGTACAAAACATTGCTCCAAAAACATAATTCTGGCCGGGCGCAGTGGCTTACTCCTGTAATCCCAGCACTTTGGGAGGCCGAGGCAGGTGGATCACCTGAGGTTAGGAGTTCAAGACCAGCCTGGCCAACATGATGAAACCCTGTCTCTACTAAAAATACAAAAAGTTAGCCGAGCATGGTGGCGCATGCCTGTAATCCCAGCTACTCGGGAGGCTAAGGCAGGAGAATCGCTTGAACCCAGGAGGTGGAGGTTGCAGTGAGCCGAGATCGCACCATTGCACTCCAGCCTGTGCAACAAGAGTGAAACTCTGTCTCACAAAAAAGAAAAAAAAGAACAATATGTAACATGTCTCTTTTTCATAAAACCTCTAACCTTCTCTTTGTTCTTTGGACAATCCAGAGACTACCCAGTCTATGTATATGCCCCAAATTGGAATTATTTCTTCCCAAATAAAACATTAAATTTAGAGATTGGTCTTTACATTTTAATTTTGACTTCAATGCCTCTTTTTCTTTTCTTTTCTTTTTGAAATAGGGTCTTGCTTTGTCACCCAGGCTGGAGTGCAGTGGCACAAACGTGGCTCACTGCTTCCCCAACCTCCTGGGTTCAAGCGATCCTCCTACCTCAGTCTCCAGAGTAGCTGGGACTACAAGTGTGCAACACCACACCTGGCTAATTTTATATTTTTTGTAGAGACAGGGCTTTGCCATGTTGCCCAGGCTAGTCTCAAACTCCTGGACCCAAGCCATCTGTACATCTTGGCCTCCCTGAGTGCCGGGATTATAGGCACAAGGCACTGTGCTTGGCCTAACACTTCTTTTTCTTTTTGATTTTGTAGTTTAGATGAAGCTTCAGTCTTGATAACTGAATATTCAAAGCACTGCGGGAAACCTGTGCCTCCAGATGCCGCTCCCTGTGAAATTCTGAAGGTAAAGCTGATGGAAAGTTCTTAGGTTCTAACTTGACATTGTTTAAATTCCTAGGGCCTTAAAATTGACAAGCCTTTTCTAGTGTTCTGGAGATAAATGTATTTTTATGTGTAACTGTAATTTTTATATTTTACTTTTTGTGTTAGAGAGTTCTAAACTAGAAATCAAGAGACCACAGTTCTAATCTCAGCCCTGCCACTGGGCAGCAAAGCCTAATGTGGGCTTAGTCTTCAGATCTGGACCCCATGGTCTCTCAGGTGCTTTCCAGCATTACCATTCCTCATAAGGTGGTGTTTTTAATATTGAAGCAGGTGAAAAACTGAATTCTAAAAGTTGTTGATTATTGTCATGCTTGGGTATTAATTGCTTTTTAAATTAATTATTATTCTTTAATTACCTAAAACGTATATTCACTGCAGAAAAAAAAGAAGTATGGCCGGGCACGGTGGCTCACACCTGTAATCCCAGCACTTTGGGAGGCCGAGGGGCAGATTACCTGAGGCCAGGAGTTCAAGACCAGCCTGGCCAACATGGTGAAACCCCGTCTCTACTAAAAATACAAAAATTAGCCAGGCATGGTGGCACACGCCTGTAATCCCAGCTACTCGGGAGGCTGAGGCAGGAGAATTGCTTGAGCCCGGGATACGGAGGTTGCAGTGAGCTGAGGTCATGCCACTGCACCCCAACCTGGCTGACAGAGCAAGACTCTGTCTCCAAAAAAAAAAATATATTAGCCTGGCATGGTGGTGGGAGCCTGTAATCCCAGCTGCTAGGGAAGCTGAGGCAGGAGAATTGCTTGAACCCAGGAGTCAGAGGTTTCAGTGAGCCAAGATCACACCATTGTACCCCAGCCTGGGCGACAAGAGCAAAACTCATCTCAAAAAATCAAAACCAAACAAAACAAAAAAAAAAACAAAGGAAAAAGAGAAATATGAAAGAGCCAAAAGAAAGAGAAAAATACTAAACTGATCTTCAAAATCTCACTACCCAGACATAGGATCACTGTTAACATTTTGCTGTACATTCTTCCAAATTTTTTGTATGTAAAATGTGCACATAATTTATTTTTACTCCCATTTTGAACTTAAGTGCCGGGTAAAATTTTTACTTTGATCATATTTTGGTAGCTTTATTTTTTATTTGCTATTTTTCAGATCGGAATATTTTGGTAGCTTTAGTAAACCTAGGTATCATGGCTTTTTTCTTCCTTTGGTCCAGATCAGGCATATTAGAATGAGCCCGCATTTTGTTACCTCCCATTAATAACTTACAGGGCTTACCTCCAGTTGGTTGTGCTCAATGCCATAAGATTACTTTTTTTTCAGAAGGGGAGAGTATTGATTCGGGAGATAAATTTGTGGCCTTTAAAATCTGTTTCTCTCTCATCTAAACTGCCAAATAGTTTGATATGTAGATTCGTATCACTTCACTTAAGTTCTGTAGTTTATCTGACCATTTTCAATTTGAAAAACTAAGTGACTTATAAAAATCACTTCTGTGTTTCTTCCCATTTAGATGTTTCTTAGTGGATTATCGTAAATCACTGAACCTTTTTTTCAAGAAGGACAAGAATTTTGGAGTCTGCTATTAATGGACCATATTTATTACAGTTTTTAAATTGTACAATCTCTGTATTATAGCTATTTGTCTAACATTACCCCACATGTAATAAATAAAACAATATGAGCATAATTGCCCCATAAAGAACTCATGTCCTGAATTAATAAGTCTTTTCATTGCCAGTCACTTGTGCAATTTATAGACTATCAACTTTTTGCACCATATATGAAGGAAACAAAGTGCAAAAAGTTTGCTCTCTCCCTTAAGAAAATTAAGTGCTTGTAGCCTATGTCTTCCATATAAAAAAGTAAGAATATCAGTCTTTTTAATGTTATTCTAAGAAAATATTGGTATAATTTTAGTGGCAGAGTGTATCAGTCAGAAAAATAAAAGCCACTCTAGATATGCCAAGCAGAGAAGAATTTCATGCCAGGGATTGGCTATAAAGTTCTTCAAAAGACTGAAAGAACAGAAGGGAGGTAGAAGGGGGAGCCAGACAAAAGGGAAGAAGGGCTTTGCAGCCACAGATCAGGAGCTGCTCCGGCCCTTGGCTTGGAGCCCCGAGCCCACATTTGCCACTGAGCTGTCGGAGCTGCTGTGGCCACTGCAGTGCTCAGAAGCCCAGGAGTCTCTTTGCCAGTGCTGCTGACAACTTAACACTGCTGCTGTCCAAGCTGCCAAGCCCACCACCAAAAGAAGAAACATCTCTGCACTTTCTCCAAGCTTCTAATTTTTACCCCAGTGCCAAGAAATAGCAGAACCAAACTGGAAGCCACCTGGCTAGAAGTCTGGGAGGAGTGGTCCGCAACTGTAAACCCCCAGCACTGCAGCCGGTGGCCTAGAAAGGCGTGTGGAGCAAAAAGCCAGCGCACAGAACTGTTAATTACACCTGTTATTCTGACTTTGTAGTCCTTTGCCATACTTGCGAATAACTTAAGTGAATTTGATGTTACTGGAATTAGTTTGCCTTTATTTTGCCAGTTGAAAAAAAAGATTTCTAAAAAACTCAATGAAACATGATTCAACACAGGTTTCGAAGTAAAATAAGTCTGGATTTGAGTTCTAGTTCTATCACTTACTAGCTGTGTGGGCCTGAACAAGTTATTTAATTTCCCACAGAGAGAAACAGGGTGGTGTTGCTGTCACCCAGGCTGGAGTGTAGTGTTATGACCATAGCTCACTGCAACCCTGAACCCCTGTGCTTAAGGGATCCTCCTGCTTCAGCCTCCCGAGTATCTGGGACTACAGGCACACACCACCATGCTTTCCTGATTTTTAAATGTTTTTGTAGAGATAAGGTCTTGCTTTCTTGCCTAGGCTGGTCTTGGACTCTAGGCCTCAAGTAATCCTCCCACCTTGGCCTCCCTAAGTACTGGTATGACAGGCATGAGCCACCTTGCTTGGCCCAATTTCTCACCATCTTAATTCCCTCAAACTGAGGACAGTAAAAGTATCTACCTTCTAGTGGCAGGAGGTTTGAATCAGTTTGTATAAAGCATCTAGGCCAGGCACGGTGGCTCCCAGCATTTGGGAGACCATGGTGGGCAGATCATGAGGTCTGGAGATCGAGACCATCCTGGCTAACATGGTGAAACCCCATCTCTCCTAAAAATACAAAAAATTAGCCAGGCGTGGTGATGCATGCCTGTAATCCCAGCTTCTCAGGGGGCTGAGGTGGGAGAATCACTTGAACCCCGGAGGCAGAGGTTGCAGTGAGCAGAGATCATGCCACTGCACTCCAGCCTGGATGATAGGGCAAGGGCAAGACTCTGTCTAAAAAAAAAAAAAAAAAGCATCGAGCACAGTACCCGAGTGCCAAAAATGCTAGTTATTATGAGTATATAGGCTTCTATTTAGCTAATTGCAAGTTTTTAAATTGCAGTTTCAATAATAAAATTATTTTGCACTTTGAAGGTGTTATACTGTTTCTCTACAATAATTAGTTTAAAAATGCAAGTTACTTAATTTGCAATGATATTTTAATGACATTTGACCTATATTTAAAACGTTGTCCAATAACTATTTACATAGGTCTTAGACAGACTTCTAAAGATCATATCATAACAAATAAGAGTAGTTGGGCTGGCCGGGCATGGTGGCTCACTCCTGTAATCCCAGCACTTTGGGAGGCTGAGGCAGGTGGATCACCTGAGGTCAGGAGTTCGAGACCAGCCTGGCCAACATGGTGAAACCCTGTCTCTACTAAAAGTACAAAAAATAGCCAGGTGTGGTGGCAGGCACCTGTAATCCCAGCTACTTGGGAGGCTGAGGCAGGAGAATTGCTTGAACTCAGGAGGTGGATGCTTCAGTGAGCCAAGATCAAGCCACTGTACTCCAGCCTGGGCAACAGAGTGAGACTCCATCTCAAAAAAAAAAAAAAAAATAGCTGTGCTGGGCATGGTGGCTCATACCTGTAATCCCAGCACTTAGGGAGGACTAAGTTAGCGGATTGCTTAAGCCCAGGAGTTCGAGACCAGACTGGGCAACATAGTGAAACCTTGTCTCTACTAAAAACTAAAAAAAAAAAAAAAAAAAAAAATTGACCTGGCATGGTGGTGTGCACCTGAAGTCACAGCTACTTGGGAGGCTGAAGTGGGAGGATCGCTTGAGGCCAGGAGGCAGAGATTGCAGTGAGCCAAGATTGTGCCACTGCACTCCAGCCTGGGTGACAGTGAAACCCTGTCTCAAAAGAAAAATAATAATAATACAAATAAATACACCATAGAAAAAAATACAAAGGGATTTTTTCCTCCCCACTAGAGATGGAGTCTTGCTCTATCACCCAGGCTGGAGTGCAGTGAAGCAATCATAGCTCACTGCAGCCTCAAACTCCTGAGCTCAAGCAATCCTGTTGCCTCAGCCTCTTGAGTAGCTGGGACCATACACGTGCATGTCACCACACTCAGACAATTTTTTTTTTTTTTTTTTTTTTTTGTAGAGCTAGGATCTTGGTATGCTGCCCAGGCTGGTCTCAGACTCCTGGCCTCAGGCAATCTTCCTGAGTTGCTGGGATTAGAGATGTGAACCACTGTGCATGGCCCAAAGGGCTTTGGAACATGTGAAAAGAAAACCTCCCTAATGCTAATAAAAATGCAAATTAAAACTACCTTAGATTCCATTTTTTACTTGCCATAATGGCAAAAATTAAAGTTTGATAACTGGACAAAATTATCAGAAAATTTATTCTCATATCTTGGTGGAAATTTAAATTTGTATAAGTTCTTTGGAGGACAATTTGACAATGTCTTCAAAATTACAAATATGCATACCTTTTGACCCAACTATTCCACTTCTAGGAACACACACTTGTAAGTTACTCACTATGCCATTATTCTCGGAGGAAACGTTTGGAAACAACCAAAGTACTCATCAGGAGGGGAATGCAGGCCTGGCATGATGGCTCACACCTGTTACCATAGGACTTTGGGAGGCCAAGGTGGAAGGATCACTTGAGGCCAGGAGTTTGAAACCAGTCTGGACAACATAGTAAGACTTCATCTCTACAAAGAAAAAAATTTTTTTAAAGAAGGGAATGGGCTAACTGCATGTGGCCATATACAGAATGAGGAAGTACTCAGTCCTTCTGTACAAGTTTCTGGACAGACTGGCATCCTTTATTAGCCCCCCTAAAATGTGTTGGAAGACAAAATTTAGATAATGGAAGTACCTGCCTTGATTGATTGACTTAATGTAGACGGGGTCTCACTATGTTGCCCAAGCTGGCCTTGAACTCCTGAGCTCAAGCAGTCCTCCCACCTCAGCCTCCTGAGTAGCTGTCTATGATTTTATTTTTATTTACATATTATTTATTTATTTATTTTTGAGACAGAATCTCCTTCACCCAGGCTGAGTACAGTGGCGAAATTTTGGCTCACTGCAACCTCCGCCTTCTGGGTTCAAGTGATTCTTGTGCCTCAGCATCTCAAGTAGCTGGGATTACAAACACACACCACCATGCCTGGCTAATTTTTATATTTTAGTAGAAACGGCATTTCACCATGTTGCCCAGGCTCATCTTGAACTCTTGAGTTCAAGCCATCCGCCTGCCTCAGCCTCCCAAAGTGCTGGGATTACAGACGTGAGCCACCGTGCCTAGCCTGTCTATGTTTAAATGAGTAAAACATGTTCTTGGCCCATCCAGAAACCCCAACCAGTCTTCCAGATTCCACTAAAACAAAACATTTAACATGTCACCAACAGTTTGCAGAATAAAACCTGATTTTTTAAATGCCTGTAAATTCAATATTGGATAAGTTCATATATCATAAAAAAAACAAAATTAGACTGCCTATCCACATTCAATTTTCTTTCACCCCAATAAATGTATATTGTAATTGAACAGTGAAATAACTTGGCCGGGTATGGTGGCTCACACCTGTGATCTCAGCACTTTGGGAGGCTGAGGTGGATGGATAACCTGAGGTCAGGAGTTTGAGACCAGCCTGGCCAACATGGTGAAACTCCATTAAAATACAAAATTAGCCGGACGTGGTGGTGCACCTATAATCCCAGCTACTCGGAGGCTGAGGCAGGAGAATCACTTGAACCTGGGAGGTGGAGGTTGCAGTGAGCTGAGATTGCACCATTGCACTCCAGACTGGGCAACAAAGTGAGACTCCATCTCAAAAAAAAAAAAAAAGTCAAGAGGCATGATGCTCAGCCCCAAAAGAAAAATAAACAAAAAGATGCATGATGGTTGCAAAGAGCACTTATATATAAAATGAGGCACAACTTTATTTATTTATTTTTAGACAGAGTCTTTCTCTGTCACCCAGGCTGGAATGCAGTGGGATGATCTCAGCTCACTGCAACCTCCACCTCCCAGGTTCAAGTGATTGTCCTGCCTCAGCCTCCCAAGTAGCTGGGATTACAGGCATGCACCACCATACCCAGCTACGTTTTGTATTTTCAGTAGAGACAGGGTTTCACCATGTTGGCCAGGCTGGTTTCGAACTGCGGACCTGAAGTGATCCACCCCGACTTCAGCCTCCCAAAGCCCTGGGATTATAGGTGTGAGCCAGTGCGCCTGGCTAAAATGATGCAAAACTTTAAATCACACAGCAGAACTTCTGCCATACTCAGTTGAGATAGTCAAAGCTCACCCAGAATCAAGGGGAGGAGGCATAGCCCCCCACATCATAGTGGAAGAAGCATAAGAATTTGTGGCCATTAAAAAAAAAATTGGTTTTATTGTGGCAAAATACATATATTTACCATCTTCACCATTTTTAGGTGTACAGTTCAGTGGTATGTGGCCATTTTTTAAAAATCACAAAGTTTTTAAAAAGCAAGATGTGCGAAATAGTGTGTATAAATACACACAATCTATTTGTAGATCTTTCGATCTTCAAATGTGAAACACTTATAACAGCCACCTACTCCTGAGTTCCTCAGTTATGTCTTATCAAAACGTAAAGTGTTTTTCTCACTGATTGCACATTGAAGTATTAGCCCCAGAAGAGATATAAAAAGATTTTCTTTTTTTTTGAGACGGAGTCTTGCTCTGTCGCCCAGGCTGGAGTGCGGTGGTGCGATCTCGGCTCACTGCAAGCTCCACCTCCCGGGTTCATGCCATTCTCCCGCCTCAGCCTCCCGAGTAGCTGGGACTACAGGTGCCTGCCGCCATGCCCGGCTAATTTTTTGTTTTTGTATTTTTAGTAGAGATGGGGTTTCACCATGTTAGCCGTGTTAACCAAGATGGTCTCAATCTCCTGACCTCGTGATCTGCCTGCCTTGGCCTCCCAAAGTGCTGGGATTACAGGCGTGGGCCACTGTGCCTGGCCCATAAAAACATTTTCTATGTATAATTTGCATATTTTGGAGTTTGTTTTGAAGCAATGGCTACAAGTCCCCGGCAAAATTACCAGTCTACAAGAATACAGTTTAAGTGCCTAGTTTTGTTAAGTAGTGAATCTATTAGAAATCAACTGAAGGCCGGGCACGGTGGCTCATGCCTGTAATCCCAACACTTTGGGAGGCCAAGGCGGGTGGATCACTTGAGGTCAGGAGTTCAAGACCAGCCTGGCCAACATGATGAAACCCTGTCTGTACCAAAAATACAAAAATTAGCCGGGCGTGGTGGCAGCCGCCTGTAATCCCAGCTACTCAGGAGGCTGAGGCAGGAGAATTGCTTGAACCCAGGTGGCCTGGGCAACAGAGCAAGACTATCTCAAAAAAAAAAAAAACAAAAAACAGTTGACTGTCAAGTCAATCCGAAAGAACCTGAGTACCGACTAGGCACATAGCACTATTCTAGGTTCTTTGGAGAATACTAGTAGAACACGCAGTCTTTGCAATTGCAATAAGAAGAATAAAAATGCACATAGGAGTAAATGCCAAGTCCCTGGTCTTTGTCTAATAGACAAACTTTGCTGTCTATTGGAATCTATGCTGCATATTCAGATGATGTGGGGATTTTTTTTTTTTTTTTTTTTAAGACAGAGTTTCACTCTTTTTGCCCAGGCTAGAGTGCAATGGCGTGATCTTGGCTAACTGCAACCTCTGCCTCCTGGGTTAAAGTGATTCTCCTGCCTCAGCTTCCTAGGTAGTGGTGATTACAGGCACTCGCCACCATGCCCAGGTAATTTTTGTATTTTTAGTAAAGACGGGGTTTCATCACCATGTTGGTCAGGCTGGTCTCAGATTCTTGACCTCAGGTGATCCACCCACCTCGGCCTCCCAAAGTGCTGGGAGTACAGGTGTAAGCCACCATGCCCGGCCCACCTGGGGATATTTTTAAAATCCCAGTGCCCAGGTCACACACATACCAGTTATATAAGACTCTGGGGTCTTGGAGTTAGGTTTTAGTAATTTTTTCAAACTTCCCAGGTGTTTTATACAAATCACCTGGGGAACTTCCTTAAATTTCAGATTTGGATTCACAGATCTGGGTTGGGGTCCAAATTCTGCAATTCTTTTATTTTTTTAACAGGATCTGGCTATGTTGCCCAGGCTGGAGTGCAGTGGCCATTCACAGGCCTCCCAGGTAGCTGGGCCTAGAGGCCCGTGCCCAGCCAGATTCTGCATTTCTAACAAGCATCAGGTGATACCAACCCTGCTTGTTCACTGATCACACTTAAAGTAACAAGGGTCTAGACTAGGGGTCAGCAAATAATGGCCCATGGTGACCAAATCATAATTTTTACCTTCTTAAAGGGTTTTTAAAAAAATCCAAACAATAGTAAAAGAATTGTGGCATTAGTTAAAATTCAGATGTCAGTGTTCATGAATAAAGTTTTGTTAGGATGAAGCCAGGCTTGTTTGTTTACATATTATCTGGGGCTGCTTCACCCATCAGTGACAGGGTTGAGTAGTTTCAGTAGGGACTGATATGGTTTGGCTGTATGTCCCCACCCAAATCTCATGTTGAATTGTAATCCCCAGTGCTGGGAGAGGGACCTGGTGGGAGATGATTGGATCATGGGGGCAGTTTACCCCTTGCTGATCTCACAATAGTGAGTTTTCACCAGGTCTTTTTGCTTAAAAGTGTATACTCTTGCTGCTCTCCCTCTCCTGCTCCACCATGTGAGGAAGGTGTTTGCTTCCCCTTTGCCTTCTGCCATGATTGTAAGTTTCCTGAAGTCTCCCAGTCATGCTTCCTGTTAAGCCTGCGGAACTGTGAGTCCATTAAACCTTTTTTCTTCATAAATTTTCCAGTCTCAGGTGGGTCTTTATAGCAGTGTGAGAATGGACTATGCAGAGACCATACGGCTGGCAAAGCTAAAGTATTTCTTTATCTGGCTCTTGACAGGAAAAGTTGCTTCCCCTTGGTCTACAGAAGCACTGTCCAGTAGAAATATCATGCAAACACATTTGATGCTTTAAATTTTCTAGTAGACACATTATGCTTTAAGGGTTAATTCCAGGCCTGCTGGGATTAATCTGATCTGTTTTGCTAAAGTTTTTGCAAGGCACTGTCCTGGTCAAGGCATGAAACACAGTGATTAAGGAAACAAAGGGATTATAGTGCTGCCTTGTAGCCAGGGGTTTGAAGAGCTTGGGGGTGGTTTGTATCAGCCTGTCACCATTATTTATAACAATTAAATTGATTATTTGCTCCTGGTCTTGGTGAGACCAACTCCACTAAGAACGTCCTGCTATTGAGGCTAGTTGTGGCAGGAATATGCCCATGTGACAAGCAAAGTATGAAAAACACCTGAGATGCTATGTTGGACCCTGATTCCAAGATGCTGTGTACACACATCACTGGTTCTTGCTCTGGGTGGGGATAGTGTGTCCAGCCACAGCCCTTACAAAAGGGAGGATTGTGGGAGACTGCGCCTAGTTCTCCAGAGCCTTTGCTCTGAAATACCGGTTGGCCGGGACACATATGCTTAATTTAATGCCATTGCTGTATTGAATCCTTTTCTTGTAATAAACGAGGTTTGTAAGCATTGTCATTTTGGGTCTTGTGACACTCCTTTAGGCACTGAACCCTGTTGAAACTGCCACTGTTAATGCACATATTGTAAAAAACAAAAAAAGATGAAAAAAATATATATATATTGTCTGCCTCTGGTCCTTTATCCAGGATAATTTTAATAATATATTTTACTTGCCCCAGTAGCGTATCCAAAATATGTTGACGTGTAATCAATATGAAAATATTATTAGATATTTTACACTTTTTTTTCACATTTAGTCTTCAAACTCCGGTGAGTGATTTAAATTTACAACATATCAGGCCAGGTGTGGTGGTTCATGCCTGTAATCCCAGCACTTTGGGAGGCCAAGGTGGAAGGATCACCTGAATCCAGGAGTTCAAAACCAGCCTGGGCAACGTGGTGAGACCCCGTCTCAACAAAAAATACAAAAATTAGCTGGGTGTGGTCCTGCATGCCTATGGTCCCTGCAACTTGGGAGGCTGAGGCAGGAGGATCACTTGACCCTAGGAGGTCGAGGCTGCAGTGAGCTGTGATCATGCCACTGCACTCCAGCCTGAGTGATAGTGAGACCCTGTCTCAATAAATAAACAGCATAACTCAATTTGGGCTAGCGACATTTCAAGTATCTAATGGCCATATGTGGCTAGTGGCCACCGTATTGGCCAGTGCAGTAGAGACCAGGATGACCCATAGTTGTACATCCACTTTCCCTTCTTGAGCCCATTGCTACCCTTCCTGGGTCGTTGTTAATCCCAGTGTTCTTTAAACACGCAATGCCCCCAGGCAACCACAAATCTCTACCAATCGACTGGAATTGTGTGTCAGAAGAAACTGGCTTACCCTCCTGGTGTAGACGGCTTAGCAAGAAGTCAGGGAAGTGCAAAATCAGATTGGACTCTTGGTCGAGGGATTTTCCCTGGAGGATGTGGTTGGAACACTCTAAAAGGGAGAAGAGCAAGAAAAGGCGCAAAGCTGGAACTGTGGGGCAGGGTGAGAGGAGGGAGAAAAGCACGTTGGCACCTTGACACCATAAACAGGTGGTATTTTTAGGCAGGGAAATAACAGAGTGAACTTGATGTTTTAGGAAGATGAACTTGACAGCTGCGGGTAGGATGAATTGGCTAGAAGGATTGGAGGCACTCCCAGATGAAGAACTATTTAAATTGCCCAGGAAAAATTGCATGCATTTATTTCTACTTTTTTTTGGTGCTTATCGCCCATCATTCCTTCTTTTTGAGGTTTAAGTGTAAAGGGCTGTTTTGAGCAGCTCTGGATGTTGGTTACTCATTAATCTACTCATTAATCAGCAGAGATTTGTCCATGATGCTAGTTGTTCCATTTCCTTTAGGGGATAATAACTTTGTGTTATGAATTGCACCTTTATCAAATTAAGAGAAAATGAGAAAGCAGCTTTGTGATAACAACTTTGAGACCAACTAAAAGAAAATAGCTGACTGGGCGCAGTGGCTCACGCCTGTAATCCCAGCACTTTGGGAGGCTGGGGCGGGCAGATCACCTGAGGTCAGGAGTTCGAGATCAGCCTGGCCAACATGGCGAAACCCCGTCTCTAGTAAAAATACAAAAATTAGCTGGGCATGGTGGTGCGTGCCTGTAGTCCCACCTACTCGGGAGGCTGAGGCAGGAGAATCACTTGAACCTGGGAGGCAGAGGTTGCACTGAGCCAAGATCATGCCACTGCACTTCAGCCTGGGTGACAGAATGAGACTTCATCTCAAAAAAATAAATAAATAAGAATTATTTGTTTAAATATAAATATTGGTGAGATATTTTTCCCTTTTAAAAAGTAATGCAGTGTGGCCAGGCACGGTGGCTCACGCCTGTAATCCCAGCACTTCAGGATGCCGAGGTGGGCAGATCACGAGGTCAGGAGACCATCCTGGTCAACATGGTGAAACCCCATCTCTACTAAAAGTACAAAAAATGTACAGTGGTGCATTCCCTGGAGTTTCTTTTTGCCTCGCACATCCCAGACATGGAGCTCAAGAAGCCAGCAACCCAGAAACACCAATGGACACAGATACAAAAATCCCCCAACAAAAACTTCTCCCTCTAGCCAAAGGACCAGGAGAGAGTCAGCCTAGCAGATAGTAACTGCTCTGCTCCAGCCAAGCACCACAGAAAACACAGTGGGCACCTGTATTAGTCAGGGTTCTCTAGAGGGACAGAACTAATAGGATGGATGTATATATAAAGGGGAGTTTATTACGGAGTATTGACTCACAATCACAAGGTGAGGTCCCACAATAGGCGGCCGTCTGCAAACCAAGGAGCAAGGAAGCCAGTTCGAGTCCCAAAACCTCAAAGTAGGGAAGCCTACAGTGCAGCCTTCAGTCTGGTTGAAGGTCCAAGAGTCTCAAAGCTGAGGAACTTGGAGGCTGATGTTCAAGGGCAGGAAGCATCCAGCACAGGAGAAGGATGTAGGCCAGAAGACTAAACCAGTCTAGTCTTTCCACATTCTTCTGCGTGCTTTTTTTCTGGCCACGCTGGCAGCTGATTAGATTGTGCCCACCCAGTTTGAGGGTGGGTCTGCCTTTCCCAGCCCACTGACTCAAATGTTAATCCCCTTTGGCAACACCCTCACAGACACACCCAGGAACAATACTTTGCACCTTTCAGTCCAAACAAGTTGACACTCAGTATTGACCATCATAGCACCCCCATGCCAGTAAAGGTGGAGGGGAAGCTTGGACTCACCCTTGTCAGGTTGACACCAAGTGCCTCAGCCTCCCCTCCCAGCTGCGGTGGAATTAGCAGAGGCACAGGGCAGCCAGAGCTTCCACCTCCACCCAGCATAAAACTCCTCAAACTGGCCAGGCGCAGTGGCTCACGCCTGTAATCCCAACACTTTGGGAGGCTGAGAAGGGCGGATCACGAGGTCAGGAGATCGAGACCATCCTGGCCAACATGGTGAAACCCCATCTCTACTAAAAATACAAAAATTCGCTGGGTGTGGTGGCAGGCACCTGTAGCCCCAGCTACTCTGGAGGCTGAGGCAGGAGAATCGATTGAACCCGGGAGGCAGAGGTTGCAGTGAGCTGAGATCACACCACTGCACTCCAGCCTCAGGACAGAACGAGACTCCATCTCAAAAAAAAAACAAAAAAAACCCTCCTCAAACTGTAACTTAAAATGAGTGAATGTCATAGTATGTGCATTATATGGCAACAGGCTGTTGAAAGACACTAATGCATAGGTGAAGTTACCTGGAAGGTTACACAAGAACTTTCTGTCATTGTCTCTGGGAAGGGAACAGAGATTTGATTTGAGAGAGAAACTTTTTGCCCAGTATATGGTTCCCACAGTTGACAGTTTTTGTCAGGAATTTTAAAAACTATTTGTAGGCCGGGCGCAGTGCCTCACGCCTGTAATCCCAGCACTTTGGGAGGCCAAGGTGGGTGGATCGCTAAGTCAGGAGATTGAGTCCATCCTGGCTAACGCGGTGAAACCCCGTCCCTACTAAAAAAAAGAAATTAGCCGGGTGTGGTGGCGGGCGCCTATAGTCTCAGCTACTCGGGAGGCTGAGGCAGGAGAATGGCATGAACCCGAGAGGCAGAGCTTGCAGTGAGCCAAGATCACGCCACTGCACTCCATCCAGCCTGGGCGACAGACCAAGACTCCGTCTCAAAACAAACAAACAAACAAACAAAAAAACTATTTGTAAAAATACTTTATGTGGTAGGAACAAAACTTATGTTCATGACGTACTTTTAAACAGAAGTTTTAAAATGGGCCAGGTGTGGTGGCTCATGCCTGTAATCCCAGCGCTTTGGGAGGCTGAGGCAGGAGGACTCCTTGAGCCCAGGAATTGGAGACCAGCCTGGCAAACATGGCGAGACCCTGTCTCTACAAATTGTTTTGTTTTGTTTTGTTTTGTTTTGTTTTGTTTTGTTTTGTTTGAGATGAAGTCTTGCTCTGTCGCTCAGCGTGAAGTGCAGTGGCGCGTTCTCGGCTCACCGCAACCTCTGCCTCCCGGGTTCAAGCAATTCTCATGCCTCAGCTTTAAATTAGCTGGGCATGGCAAAGGCACGGTGGCTCATGCCTGTAATCCCAGCACTTTGGGAGGCCAAGGCGGTTGGATCACAAGGTCAGGAGATTGAGACCATCCTGGCTAACACGCCATGGTGGTGGGCGCCTGTAGTCCCAGCTACTCGGGAGGCTGAGGAGAAGCAGAGGTTGCAGTGAGCCGAGATCGCGCCACTGCACTCCAGCCTGGGCGACAGAAGCGACAGAGCAAGACTCCGTCTCAAAAAAAAAAAAAAAAAAAAAATTAGCTGAGCATGGTGTTGTGCACCTGTAGTCCCAGCTACTTGGGAGGCTGAGGTGGGAGGATCCCTTAAGCCCAGGAGGTCAAGGCTTTAATGAGCTGTGATCATGCCACCACACTCCATCCGGGGCAACAGAGACCCTGTGCCAAAGAAAAAAAGATATGTATGGAAAACACAAACACTTAGGGTGTGATCAGTTCCTCTGGAAGGTTGCATTTTGTTTCTTATTTCTCTGCATCACATGGTTTTATAAAATCATGAGCCTACTGCAGGTACAATTTTGTACTTTGTTTTCTTTTCTCTGCCACTATAAACTTTTTAAAATATTATTTTTAGTAATAGTGTTTTTATTTTTAATGATTTTTTATTTTTAGTGAAAAGCCATGCAAGCTCAGGTTCTAATTCTGCTTCTGTGTATAGGTTTATGAGTCGGACTGAATTTTGTAATCTCCCTGAGTCCCTTTTCTTATCCATAAAATGGGGATAATATACCCGCTTCAGTGGTTTCTGTAAGGATCAGATGAGATGATAGATGTAGGCAATCCTTAGCCCACAGCAAATCCTCAAAACTCTTAGGTCACCCCCTGGAGCTATTCTGCACACTTAGACTGTGCTAATATTTTTTCACTAAGCTTTTTCCATATTTGGAATTATTCCCTTAAGATACATTCCCAGGAACAGATTTGCCAGATCCAAGGGAATGAAGGGAACATTTTAAAGCCTCCAGTTGCAAATTGCCACACTGCATGCATTTCAAAAGGTCTTCCTCACAAATCCCCATTCCCACCAGCAGCGGATGCACGTCCACTTTACTATGTCCTCAAACCATGTTGCTCATCTGATAGGTTAAAACGGCATCTCACTGTTCACATTGGTGTTTCTTTATTTGTGTGATTGAACCTTAAGAGAACCAGTTAGAAGGCTGCAGTCGCAAATGGAGTCTGGAATTGTCCTCTTGGGCGTAAGTGTGCAAGGCCCGGAAGAGGTCAGGTGGTGGCACTAGAACTTAACAGATGTGATGGACTGTCACGCTTCATTGACTCTGGAGCTAAGCTAAGAAGGAGTGTTTCCAATGCCCACATTGGTTTCTTGTTCAGAATAAAGTTCTGATACATAAAGGGTTAGCTTTCAACATGTTGGAGAAGTCACTTTTTTGGATCATAACTGTTATTTGAATTTGTTATATTTATTTATTTAGAGACGGAGTCTCACTCTGTCGCCCAGGATGGAGTACAGTGGCGCGATATCAGCTCACTGCAACCTCTCCCTCCTAGGTTCAAATGATTCTCCTGCCTCAGCCTCCCGAGTAGCTGGGATTACAGGAGCCGGCCACCATGCCCGGCTAATTTTGTAATTTTTTTTAGTAGAGACAAGGTTTCACCATGTTGGCCAGGCTGGTCTTGAACTCCTGACCTCAAGTAATCCACCTGCCTTGCCCTCCCAAAGTGCTGGGATTACAGGTGTGAGCCACCTGTGCCCGGCCTGAATTTGTTTTAAAGTAAGATTAAATATACAGTTAGCCAGGATTGGAGCCAGGATGGGGGCCGGGAGTGGTGGCTCATGTCTATAATCCCAGAGCTTCGGGAGGCTGAGGTGGGAGCGTTGCTTGAGCCTAGGAGGTTGAGGCTATAGTGAGCTATGATCGCACCACTGCACTCCAGCCTGGGCGGCAGAGCGAGACCCTGTCTCTAAAAAAGAAAAAAGAACAGAAAAAACAGCAAGGTTCCTTCTTGTCATTGTTATATTTATTATATTTCTATTAGCTGTGATTGCCATCATTATTTTTATTATTCTACCCTTGTCTCCATACAGTTATTTTCCATACTGTTGCCTAAGTATATTCTTAAAACATAAGCCAGATCTTGTCACTGGCTGGCCTCAAACTTTTCACTGGCTTCTCTCATTTCACTAAGCATAAAACCCAAGTTGCAGAAAACACTTCCCTTCTGTTCGAATTAGAAGCAGGGGTCCTCTCCAGGAAAATGGATTATAAAAAGCCCCTCCTTTGGGCAGATCTAATATAAAAACACACCCCCTTGGGTAAGGTCAAAGTTTTTTAAAAGCGCTGGATTTAAAGGCTGGATTTCGTTTATGGCTCGGTGCTGCCTGCCTGTCCATACCGTGGCTTATAAGGTCGGTAAGATCTAGGCCCAGTCTGCCTTTCCAGCCTCAACCCCTGCCACTCCTGCCATCTCTCAGACCAGCCTTCTCTCTAGCCTTACCCGACCAGCCCAGCTAGTCACCATCCCACATCCCCAGTCCCTTGCTGTGACATCACTCTATTCACTGTCTTCCTGCTGCCATCCAGGGTTATCTTTATTTACTTGTTTATTGACTAGCCCACTGGAATATTGGCCGGGCGCGGTGGCTCACACCTGTAATCCCAGCACTTTGGGAGGCCGAGGCGGGTGGATCACCTCAGGTCGGGAGTTCGAGACCAGCCTGGCCAACATGGTGAAACACTGTCTCTACTAAAAATACCAAAACTAGCCGGGTGTGCTGGCGCATGCCTATAATCCCAGCTACTAGGGAGGCTGAGGCAGGAGAATTGTTTGAACCCGGGGGTCACAGGTTGCAGTGAGCTGAGATCATGCCACTTCACTCCAGCCTGGGCGAAAGAGCAAAACTCTGTCTCAAAAAAATATATATATTTCTACTAAAATAATATATATTGAAAGATATTGGGAGTATGTGCTCAAAAGTTTCCACTGAGGAGCATGCAAAAAAACCTTGGGGTCACTGGTCTGTTCTTCCTGGGACACCAGCATTGCATAAAAAAGAAACTATTAGTTACCCTAAGCACGTCTTTGTACTTATGTGGCTACCCCCATCTGGATAGAAACAATCAACAAAATTATTCAGTCTTATTCTCTTACTCAAAAATAACTTAAAAACTACCCAAGGGAGGGATCCAATGTGTTTATTTAAGCACAGATAATGTATTCCAAATCTCTGGGCCCAAGGAGAAACAGCAGAAAGAAGCTTGAATATCTTCTGTCTCACTGAGCCAGGTTTTCCATCACCACAAAGTGGAATGAGAACACCCCACTAATTCATTCTCTACTCCAAATAGAGAAAAAGAATTTGGCTGCTTCATTCCAAGCAAGAGATGGTGGAAGGAGGCCCTTGAGTCTTGAGGATTAAATAGAGCGTCTTCATGTATTTAGCGGTTGCTAACTTTCCCCATTTTTCTTATGTATAATGAGGCACTGCCATTTGTTCATGTGATCATGAAGCATCCAAGGAAGAGATTTTACCCTGAAAACGCGTAGCTGAAATTCATTAATTTCATGACTACTTAAGAGTCTGCTACGTGCCAGGAACTGTTCTGGGGTTGGGGGATGCAAGATGAACACCATGATAAGGTCCCTCCTGATGGCATGGAGTTCTTTTTTTTTTTTTTTTTTTTTTTTTTTTTGAGGCGGAGTATTGCTCTGTCGCTCAGGCAGAGTGCAATGGTGTGATCTCAGCTCACTGCAACCTCCGCCTCCTGGATTCAAGTGACTTTCCCACCTTAGCCTCCCGATTAGCTGGGACTACAGGCTCCCACCACCATGCCCAGCTACGTTTTTTGTTTTTTTTTTTGTTGTTGTTTTGTTTTTTTTTTTTTTGAGACAAGAGTCTCACTCTGTCACCCAGGCTGGAGTGCAATGGCATGATTTCAGCTCACTGCAACCTCCGCCTCCTGAGTTCAAGCAATTCTCCAGCCTCAGCCTCCCGAGTAGCTGGGACTACAGGCACCTGCCACCACGCCCGGCTAATTTTTGTATTTTTAGTAGAGACAGGGTTTTGCTGTGTTGGCCAGGCTGGTCTTGAACTCCTGACCTCAGGTGATCCTCCTGCCTCGACCTCCCAAAGTGCTGGGATTACAGGTGTGAGCCTCCGCACCCGGCCTGAACTGCTTTTTCTTTCTAAGTCTTAAAAACAAGAACAGAAACAACAACAACAACAAAAAAAACAGCTTTCCTGAGATACAGATAACATATCATACAATTCACTCACTTAAAATCTGCAATTCAAGCCAGGCAAGGTGGCTTACGCCTGTAATCCCAGCACTTTTTTTTTTTTTTTTTTTTTTTTTCCTGAGGCAGAGTCTCGCTCTCGCCCAGGCTGGAGTGCAGTGGTGTGATCTCGGCTCACTGCAAGCTCTGCCTCCCAGGTTCACGCCATTCTTCTGCCTCAGCCTCCCAAGTAGCTGGGACTACAGGCGCCCGCTACCACGCCCGGCTAATTTTTTTGTATTTTTAGTAGAGACGGGGTTTCACCGTGTTAGCCAGGATGGTCTTGATCTCCTGACCTCATGATCTGCCCGCCTCGGCCTCCCAAAGTGCTGGGATTACAGGCGTGAGCCACCGTGCCCGGCCTATCCCGGCACTTTTAGGAGACTGAGGTGGGAGAATTGCTTGACCCCAGGAGTTCGAGACCAGCCTGGGCAACAAAGTGAGACCCTGTCTCTACAAAAAATACAAAAATTGGCGAGGCACGGTGGCTTACGCCTGTAATTCCAATACATTGGGAGGCCGAGGCGGGTGGATTACCTGAGGTCAGGAGTTCAAGACCAGCCTGGCCAACATGGTGAAACCCTGTCTACTAAAAATACAAAAATTAGCTGGGCGTGGTTGGTGCATGCCTGTAATCCCAGCTAATCCAGAGGCTGAGGCAAGAGAATCACTTGAACCTGGGAAGTGGGAGTCACAGTGAGCTGAGATCGTGCCACTGCACTCCAGCTTAGGCAACAGAGTGAGACTCCATATCAAAAAACAAAACAAAATAAAAATACAAAAATTAGCTGGGTGTGGTGGCAAGCATTTTTTTTTTTTTTTTTTTTTTGAGATGGAGTCACTCTGTTGCCCAGGCTGGAGTGCAGTGGGGCGATCTGGGTTCACTGCAACCTCCACCTCCCAGGTTCAAGCGATTCTCCTGCCTTAGCCTCCCGAGTAGCTGGGATTACAGGCGCCCACCGCCATGCCCAGCTAATTTTTGTATTTTTAGTAGAGACAGGGTTTCACCATGTTGGACCAGGCTGGTCTCCAACTCCTGACCTCAGGTGATACGCCCACCTCGGCCTCCCAAAGTGCTGGGATTACAGGGGTGGGCCACTGCCCTTGGCCTGTGGGACGCACTTACAGTCTCAGCTACTTGTGAGGCTGAGGCCAGAGGATTGCTTAAACCCGGGAGGTCAAGGCTGCAGTGAGTCATGATCTTGCCACTGTACTCTAGCCTGGGTTATAGAATGAGACTGTCTCTAAGTGAATAAATAAAGTTAGCAATTCAATAGTTTTTAGTATATTCACAGATACATATAACCATTATCACAATTTTAGGACATTTTCATCACCTCTAAAAGAAACCCTTCAGCTGTTGTCCCCCAATCCCCCATCCCAATTCTCCCTAAGCAACCCCTTTTCTGCTTTCTGTGTCTTTGGATTTGCCTATTCTAGGCATTTCCTATAAATGGAACCATACAATATGTGGCCTTTGTGTCAGGGTTGTTTCACTTAACATTTTCGAGGTTCATCCATATTGTAGCAGGGATCAGAACTTCATTCCTTTTTATGGGAGAGTAATGTTCCATTGTGTGGATAGACTGCATTTAGTTTATCCATTCATCCATTGAATAACATTTGGGTTTGCATAGGGGAAAAACAAACTGTTTTCTACCACTACACACTCAACACAGAACGCTTCTGTCACCAGATGCTAGGGGTTTTTTCCCACACCAGGCAGTTCACTTCTCTGCAGACACCGATTTGCACTATCTGCCTGGAGATAGCATGACATGCCACAGGTTACCAACCCAGTGCCACAAGACTGCCCCCATTGGAGACGCCAATCACAAGTGGTGAGTTCCCAGGTTTTTCACAACTTTTGCTCAACTTGGCTACAAATCAGAGGTTCTCATGACCCCCTTTTTGGTTCTATAATTTGCTAGAGCAGCTCACAGAACCCAGGAAAACAGGTTACTTACTAGATTATTATAAAGGATATATTAATGGCCAGCAGTGGTGGCTCATGCCTGTAATCCCAGCACTTTGGGAGACCTACTAGACGGAAGGATCACTTGAGCCCAGAGTTCAAGACCAGCTTAGGCAACATAGTGAAACCCCATCTCTACAAAACAAAAAAGTTAGCCAGGCATGGTGGCATGCACCCGTAGTCCCAGCTTCACGGGAGGCTGAAGCGGGAGGATCACTTGAGCCTGGGAGGTCGAGGCTGCAGTGAGCCATGTTATGCCACTGTGTTCTAGCCTGGGCAACAGAGACAGACCCTGTCTCAAAAACAAAAAAACAAAAAACAGAGGATATATTAAAGGATTCAAATAAACAGTCAAATGAAGAGATAACATAGGGCGAGGTTTGGAAGGGCCCATGTGCAGGAGCGTCTGTCCCCATGGGGCTGGGTTGCACCATCCTCTTGGCACATGGATCTACTGTAGTTCACTAGCCCCGAAGCGCTCTGCATCCTGTAGTTCAGGGATTTTTATGGAGGCTTCATCACGTGGGCATGATTGATTATTATAATAACTCAGTCTCCAGCCCCTCTTCCTTTCCCAGCAGATGGGGGATGAGCCTGGAAGCTTCAAGCTTCTAACCACAGTTTGGTCTTTCTGGTGACCAGCCCCCACCCAGGAACCCACAAAAAGTTGCCTCATTAGAACAAAAGATCCTCCTATTACCCAGGAAACCCCAAGGGATTAGGAGCTCTGTGCCAGGAGCTGAGGTCAAAGACCAGATATTAGAACAAAAGAGGCACCATGCTAACATGCTTGTTGCCCAGGAAATTACAAGGGTTTTAGCATCCCAGGAACTGGGGACTAAGACCAAATACATATTCTTCTGTCATAATATCATACAATTGCTTCTACCTTTGGCTATTATTAAAAATATTGATATTTCCTGTAGCCTTTTAACCACCTTGACAATTTTAGGGTGATTTTTAATTAACTTGCTTCAAAATAGATACACAGGTTCAACTCATCTTTAAAATGTCAGTTAAGGACTCTGTGAATTAGTACTGAAACGGGAAAGGCTTCCTTGTGGCAGGAAGTGTGATGGGGGAGTGGCTGGTTTCTTCCGTGCCCTGCTGCTCAAACCTCTAGGAGAGCATACAGACGGGCAGGCTGTGGGACTCCAACCCCACGGCAGCGTCTAGGGGTGAGTGTTTATAGCTGAAGCCCCAGTGGGCGTGTGTTACAGTGTGCTCTTTTAGTTTAGCCATCTATAGGCGGCTTGTGTTAACAAGCTGAATTAGACCCCCTTTCTTATCACAAGGACAGAGGGATTTCTGTATCCCGGGGTTTCTTGCCCTGGTGTACTGGAAGAATCGGATCACACTGGGCTTGGCGAATGAGAGTGCAAGGTTTTATTGATAAGTAGCTCTCAGCAGATGGGGGAGCCAGAAAGGAGATGGTTTTCTTCGGGAGTCGGGCGGCTTCTTCGCGGCCCGGGCTCTCCTCCGACTGCCCAGGCCAAACTCCGCCTCATTCCACCAGTCAGTGGCCTGATGGCCTGCAGGCATGCCAGTGTCTGACTATGTGCTCTTCCGCCAGCGTGCTACCCTCGATGTCCTCTCGATGTCCAGCCACCTGTGTCTGCCTGCTAGGGTCTCGGGGTTTTATTTTATTTTATTTTGAGATGGAGTCTCGCTCTGTCGCCCAGGCTGGAGTGCAGTGGCGCGATCTCGGCTCACTGCAGGCTCCACCTCCCGGGTTCAAGCCATTCTCCTGCCTCAGCCTCCTGAGTAGCTGGGACTACAGGCGCCCGCCACCACGCCCGGCTAATTTTTTATTTTTGTATTTTTAGTAGAGACGGGGTTTCACCGTGTTAGCCAGGATGGTCTTGATCTCCTGACCTCGTGATCCGTCCGCCTCAGCCTCTCAAAGTGCTGGGATTACAGGCATGAGCCACAGCGCCTGGCCGGTCTCGGGTTTTTATAGGCACAGGATGGGGGCATGGGGGGCCAGAGTAGTCTTGGGAAATGCAACATTTGGGCGCGGAAGGCAGGAGTGCCTGTCCTTACCTAGGTCCGTGGGGGTGGAGCCCTAGCCAGTTACCACACCCTCCTTTACCCAGCATTTCCCTTCCCCCCTTCCATATCATTTAAAGAGACCACGCTCTTCCCCTCCCAGCACTCCCATATCAGTGCAACCACTATGGAGAAGTTTGGAGGTTCTTTAACAAACTTAAAATAGAGCTACCATATGATCCAGCAATCCCACTACTGAGTGTATACCCAGAAGAAAGGAAATCAGTATATGGAAGAGATAGCTGCACTCCATGTTTATTGCAGCCCTATTCACAATAGCTAAGACTTGAAGAGACCTAAGTGTCCATCAACAGATAAAGAAAATGTGCTACATATACACAATGGAGTACTATTCAGCCATAAAAAAGAATAAGGTCCTGTCATTTGCAGCAGCATGGATGAAACTGGTGGTCATTCTGTTAAATGAAATAAGCCAGGTACAGAAAGACAAACTTCGCAAGCTCTCACTTATTTGTGAGAGCTAAAAATTGAAACAATCGAACTCATGGAGATAGAGAGTAGGATGGTTACTAGAGGCTGGGAAGGGTAGTGGGGTTGGGGGAGGAGGGGGACGTGGGGATGGCTAATGGGTACAGAAAATAGAAAGAATGGGCCAGGCACGGTGGCTCATGCCTGTAATCCCAGCACTTCGGGAGGCCGAGGCGGGTGGATCACCTGAGGTCAGGGGTTCAAGACCAGCCTGGCTAACGTGGTGAAACCCCGTTTCTACTAAAAATACAAAAAATTAGCTGAGCGTGGGGGCACGTGCCTGTAATCCCAGCTACTCGGGAGACTGAGGCAGGAGAATCGCTTGAACCCAGGAGGCAGAGGTTGCAGTGAGCTGAGATCACGCCATTGCACTCCAGCTTGGGCAACAAGAGTGAAACTCCGTCTCAAAAATAATAATAATAATAATAATAATAAAGAAAATAGAAAGAATGAATAAGACCTGGTATTTGATAGCACAACAAAGTGACTATAGTCAACAATAATTTAATTGTACATTTTAAAATAACTAAAAGAGTATAATTGGATTGTTTGTAACGCAAAGGATAAATGTTTAAGGTGATGGACACCCCATTCACCCTGATGAGATTATTACGCATGGCATGCCTGTGTCAAAATATCTCATGTATCCCATAAATATATATACCTACTATGTACCTAAAAGTTAAAAATTAAAAATTAACAACAAAAGGCTGGCACGGTGGCTCACGGCTATAATCCCAGCACTTTGGGAGGCTGAGGCAGGTGGATCACTTGAGGTCAGGAGTTTGAGACCAGCCTGGCCAACATGGTGAAACCCCATCTGTACTAAAAATACAAAAATTAGCTGGGCGTGGTGGTGTGTGCCTGTAATCCCAGCTACTGGGGAGGCTGAGGCAGGAGAATTGCTTGAACCTGGGAGGCGGAGATTGCAGTGAGCCGAGATTGCACCATTGCACTCCAACCTGGGCAACAGAGCAGGACTGTCCCAAAAATAAATAAATAAACAAAAATACAAATTAACAACAAAAAAAAGACTCTCTGGTCAGACTTTTTCACTCCCTGTCTTGTATCCGGGATACAATTCTTTGCACGTTTCATGCTGTTTCAAGTCTTTGCTCCCCTTCCCTCTTTGCCTAACTAACTCCCACTCCCTCTTTATGACATGATAGTTACTTAATATCCAAGTTCCTGGAATTGCTTGAAACTGTCTCATTTAATATGAATATACCTATATGTAGGAAGCATTAGGACATTCCTTAGATTCAAAGAGCTAATGTAATGAATCAGGAGGAAATGTTATTACCTCAAAACCAAATGATTGTCAACTCATGTTTTCTGATGTTATTTAGGTAGGCTTGGTAATTTGGTTATATCTTAAAAGGGTACATTACTCATAACCCACACTATATTTCATACCTCAAAAGAAGAAGTGGTAATTTACAAAACTTCTTCCCTCCCCCTTCCCCGTGGTGCCATGTGCTTGGCAGTTGGTGTTTTGGTCAGATCTAAGAAAAGTTTCATCATCAAACAGTATGAACACATGTGCCGGTGAATCTCTGTCTCCCTTTTTTTAATGACTCATAACCGGCCACAGGGTACCACATTTAGGGTGACAGCTCTACCATTCACGAGTTTGGCATGTAAACACAAGATCCCCCCGTGCAGATCTATTGATGGGTGGTCTTTTCTCAGAAAGGTACATTCTTCTGGCTTGGTCTAGATTACCGGTGGGATTTTTCTATGTTTCATTTTTACTTCTGTGCTTTCGGAAGGAAAAAGGGAAGCTGACAGCGAGGGTGAAATGGAAACGTAAGTGATAAGGGTTGTAAGAAACAATGAAAAAGATGTTTTTTGTTGGCTTTTTTTTTTTTTTTTTTTTTGGAGTTGGAGTCTCACTCTGTCCCCCAGGCTGGAGTGCAATGGCGTGATCTTGGCTCACTGCAACCTCCACCTCCCGGGTTCAAGCGATTCTCCTGCCTCAGCCTCCCAAGTAGCTGGAATTACAGGCATGTGCCACCACACACGGCTAATTTTTAGTAGAGACAGGGTTTCGCCATGTTGGCCAGGCTGTTCTTTAACTCCTGACCTCAAGTGATCCACCTGCTCTTGGCCTCCCAAAGTGCTGGGATTACAGGCGTCAGCCACCATGCCTCGCCAAAACAACAGAAGTTTATTTTCTCATAGTTCTGGAGGCCAGAAGTCAGCAATCAAGGTGCCAGCAGATCCACACTCTCTCCAAAGTCTCTAGGGGAGGATCCTTCTCTGTCTTTTCCAGCTTCTGGTGGCTCCAGGCATCCCCTGGCTCATGGCCACGTCACTCCAATCACTGCTTCTGTCTTCATGTGGACTTCTTCTCTGTGTGGCCTCTTCTGTCTCTTCTAAGGACACTGTCATTGCCCACCCTAATCCTATATGATCTCATCTTGATCCTTATCTTAATTCCATCTGCAAAGACCCCATTTCCAAATAAGGTCACCTTCTGAGGTTCCCGGAAGACATGAATTTAGCAGAGGGCACTCTTCAATCTTCAACCTACTACAACCTCCTTTCTCAATGTCCACTGCTTCTGCCTTTGGGTGAAGTATAGAATCCTTTAAATAACAGTGTGCTTTCTGTGTAGTTATTGATTAGAAATAATAATCTGGCCAGACACAGTCGCCCAGGCCTGTAATCCCAACACTTTGGGAAGCCAAGGTGGGAAGATGATGCGAGCCCAGGAGTTTAAGACCAGCCTGGGCAATATAATGATACCCCATCTCTAATAACAATGATGATGATAATAATAATAAATAGAAATAATAATCATAAGTTTTACTGAAGTCAACTAACATACAGAAAAATACAGAAATTATAATAGACTTTCACGAAGCCATCATGCCCGTGTGACAACACTCAGATCAGGTAACAGAACATTCCCAGTATAGATTAGGAATCATATTATTTCCATGTTTTAGTTTTTTAAAATTATAGTAAAATAGGCCGGGTGCGGTGGCTCACACCTGTAATTAATCCCAGCACTTTGGGAGGCCAAGGCAGGTGGATCACCTGAGGTCAGGAGTTCGAGACCAGCCTGGCCAACATGGCAAAACCCCGTCTCTACTAAAAATACAAAAATTAGCTGGGCATGGTGGCACATGTCTGTAATCCCAGCTACTAGGGAGGCTGAGGCAGGAGGATTGCTTGAACCTGGGAGGCCAAGGTTGCAGTGAGCCAAAATTGTGCCACTGCATTCCAGCCTGGGCGAAAGAGTGAGACTGTCTCAAAAACAAAACTTAAAGAATACATAAAATTTGCCATCTTAGTAACTTCTAAGTTTTCAGTTCAGTGGCATTAAATACATTCATTTTCTTATACAATCATCACCACCATCCATCTCCAGTTCGATCTTGTGAAACTGAAACTCTGGACCCATTAAACACTGACTCCCCATTCTTCCTTGCCCCAGTTCCCGGCAACCACCATCCTACTTTCTGTCTCTGGATTCAACTAATCTAAGGACCTCGTATAAGGGGAATCATGCAAGATTCGTCTTTTTGTGACTGGCTTATTTCATTCAGCGTAATGTCCTCAATGATCGTTCATGTTTGGTGTGAGCCAAAACGTCCTTCCCTTTCAATTTTGTTTATTTTATTTGTTTTTTCTAAGAGAAACTCACTCTGTTGCCCAGGCTGGAGTGCAGTGATGTGATCTCAGCTCGCTGTAGCCTTGACCTCTCAAGCTCAAGAGATCCTCCCACCTGAGCCTCCCGAGTAACTGGGACCACAGGTGCACACCACCATGCCTGGCTAATTTTCATATTTTTCTTGTAGAGACAGGTTTTTGCCATGTTGCCCAGGCTGGCCTCGAACTCCTGGACTCAAGCGATCTGCCTGCTTGCCTGCTTTAGTCTCCCAAAGTGCTAGGATTATAGTCACTGCACCTGGCCAGAATGTCCTCCTTCCTTTTCTTTTCTTTCTTTCTTCTTTTTTTTTTTTTTTTTTGGAGACGGTGTTTCACTCTTGTTGCCCAGGCTGGAGTGCAGTGGTATGATCTCGGCTCCCCGCAACCTCTGCCTCCCAGGTTCACGTGATTCTCCTGCCTCAGCCTCCTGAGTAGCTGGGATTACAGGCATGCGCCACCACACCTGGCTAATTTTGTATTTTTAGTAGAGACAGGGTTTCTCCAAGTTGGTCAGGCTGGTCTCGAACTCCCGACCTCAGGTGATCCACCTGCCTTGGCCTCCAAAAGTGCTGGGATTACAAGCGTGAGCCACCACGCCCAGCCATCCTTCCTTTTCAAGGCTGAATAATACAGAAACCGTAGTTTTTTGAAAGGTGATCAAAACCTCCTTTGGATTTTTATGGGTAAGTCTTTAATAATTTTCATCCCTGAATATAATTAATAAACAACATGTGCTTTTATTTCCTTCCTGGTAACTCACAGAACGATGATTAAAAATTTCCTTTTATTTATTTAATAAAGACAGTGTCTTCCTATGCTGCCCAGGCTGGTCTCAAACTCAATCCTAAAGTGCTGGGATTACAGGCATGAGCCACCGTGCCTGGCTAACAATCTGTATTTCTTTAGTGTTTTCTTCCTTGATAGTCATAGATGTTAGTTTTTTAGGTTTTTAAACCAGAACCTAGCCCTCTGCCTGGGGCCTTCAGGTTTTAGCAATGTTACTCAATCTCGTGTACTTTTTTTTTTTTTTTTTTTTTTGAGACGAAGTCTCCCTCTGTCGCCCAGGCTGGAGTGCAGTGGTGTGATCTCAGGCCCGATCTCGGCTCACTACAACCTCCGCCTCCTGGGTTCAAACGATTCTCCTGCCTCAGCCTCCTGAGTAGCTGGGATTACAGGCGTGCACCACCATGCCCAGCTAATTTTTTTGTATTTTTAGTAGAGACGGGGTTTCACTATGTTGGCCAGTCTGGTTTCGCGCCTGGCCGGTCTCATGTACATTTTAATTATCCCACTGAATCTATAGAAAAGCTATAGAATCAACAGGTTTCCAAAGTGGATGAGAGCAGCTGGAAGAGAGATTCTCAATGGTCATTTCTTCCTCTTCTTTTTTTTTTTTTTTTTTTTTTTTGAGACGGAGTCTTGCTCTGTCGCCCAGGCTGGAGTGCACTGGCACAATGACAGCTCACTGCAAGCTCCACCTCCCAGGTTCACGCCATTCTCCTGCCTCAGCCTCCTGAGTAGCTGGGACTACAGGCACCCGCCACCACGCCCGGCTAATTTTTTGTTTTTGTATTTTTAGTAGAGATGGGGTTTCACCGTGTTAGCCAGGATGGTCTCGATCTCCTGACCTCGTGATCCACCCGCCTTGGCCTCCCAAAGTTCTGGGATTACAGGCTTGAGATACCACACCTGGCCCATTTCTTCCTCTTTCCTCTTCCTTTCTTTGCAGCTGAGTCACAGGCAGACCCCACAGGCCCCTGACAGTTGTTTAGATTTAGCTCAATGTCCTCATTCTGGCAGTCCCTCAGAAAGTCAGCAGGATTTTGTGTTTTGTTTCCTTTTATTTTAGCACACTTACTCATTGTTTTGGAAATATCTCACATTCCAGGTGATTTAAGACTTTTTTTTTTTTTTTTTTTGATAAAGTATCTCGCTCTGTGGCCCAGGCTGGAATACAATGGCGCTATCTCGGCTCACGCTCACTGCAGCCTCCACCTCCTGGGTTCAAGCGATCCTCCCACCTCAGCCTCCGGAGTAGCTGGGACTATAGGCATGCGCCACCACACCCAGCTATTTTTTTTTTTTTTGAGAAGGAGTCTTGCTCTGTAGCTCAGGCTGGAGTGCAGTGGTGCAATCTCAGCTCACTGCAACCTCCACCTCCCAGGTTCAAGTGATTCACCTGCCTCAGCCTCCCAAGTAGCTGGAAGTACAGGCATGCACCACCATGCTCGGCTAAGTTTTGTATTTTTAGTAGAGACGGAGTTTCTCCAATTTAACCAGGCTGCTCTTGAACTCCTGACCTCAGGTGATCCACCCGCCTCGGCCTCCCAAAGTGCTGGGATTACAGGCGTGTGCCCAGCCAACACCTGGCTAATTTTTGTATTTTTAGTAGAGATGGGTTTTTGCCATGTTGGCCAGGCTGGTCTCAAACTCCTGATCTCAGGTGATTTGCTCACCTTGGCCTCCCGAAGTGCTAGGATTACAGGTGTGAGCCACCATGCCTGTCCTTTTTTTTTTTTTTTTTTTCAAACAAGGCCTCACTCTGTCACCCAGGCTGGATTATAGCATGGCAATCTTGGCTCACTCTAACGTTCATCTTCCAGGCTCAAACAGTCCTCCCACCTCAGCCTTCCAAGTCACTGGGACTACAGGTGCCTGCAACCGTGCCCGGCTATTTTTGTATTTTTTGTAGAGACAGGGTTTCACCATGTTGCTGAGGCTGGTCTTGAACTCCTGGGTTCAAGCAGTCCACACGCCCCGGCCTCCCAAAGTGCTAGGATTACAGGCGTGATCCACCACGCCCAGCTGATTTAAGGTGTCTTGACTAAACAACTCACCTCTTTCTAGATAAGACCCACTGAATGTGAACTTCCAGCTGAGTAGGGAAAAAAAAAACAAAAACTCCAAGATGTGAAGATAGAGAGGAATGTAATTTCATAGCCCTATTAGAAATTCTCAGAGAGATAAATCTGAATTCATCTTCATCCTGGCTAATTTCCTTCAACCTTTATAAACAAGTATAGCACCTTAATCAGCATAGGCACAGGACCTGTTTCCCTTAATCCATCAGCTGTGAAACAGGTTTTTATTGTAGGCGACTTAAGTCATTTATTTTCATAGTTTATACATTACACAATGACTTCGGTCCAAGTGCCAAGAAACAGAGCAAGATCAATTCCATCAACACTTGCAAAGTATTAATCCCTTATATGAGCCTTTTTATTTATTTATTTTTGAGACGGAGTCTCACTCTGTCGCCCAGGCTGGAGTGCAGTAGCACTATCTCGGCTCACTGCAAGCTCCGCCTCCTGGGTTCACGCCATTTTCCAGCCTCAGCCTCCCGAGTAGCTGGGACGACAGGCGCCCGCCACCATGCCTGGCTAACTTTTTTTGTATTTTGTAGTAGAGACGGGGTTTCACCATGTTAGCCAGGATGGTCTCGATCTCCTGACCTTATGATCCGCCCGCCTCAGCCTCCCAAAGTGCTGGGATTACAGGCTTGGGCCACCGCACCCGGCCTATATGAGCCTTTTTAAAAATTATTTATTATTATTATTTTTTAGAGACTGAGTCTCACTCCATTGCCCAGGCTGGAGTGCAGTGGCGTGATCTTGGCTCACTGCAACCTCCGCCTCCTGGGTTCAAGCAATTCTCCTGCCTCAGCCTCCCAAGTAGGTGGGATTACAGGCCCGCACTACCACGTCCGGCTAATTTTTGTATTTTCAGTAGAGACGGGGTTTCACCATGTTGGCCAGGCTGGTCTGGAACTCCTGACCTCAGGTGTTCCAAGGAGTTCCACCCACCTTGGCCTCCCAAAGTGTTGGGATTAAAAGCGTGACCCACCACGCCCGGCCCTTTATATTAGCCTTTAAACGCCCTCATCCAAAAAAGCCCACCCCAGCTACATTATCTTTTCTCAGAAACTTTTTTTTTTTTTTTTAAACAGACAAAGTCTTACTCTGTCTCCCAGGCTGGAGTGCAATGGCTCACTGCAGCCTCCACCTCCCGGGCTCAAGGGATCTTCTCACATCAGCCTCCCAAGTAGCTAGGACTACAGGCATGCACCACCATGCCCAGCTAATATTATTTTTTGTAGAGACAGGGTCTCACTATGTTGCCTAGGCTGGTCTGAAATTCCTGGCTTCAAGCGATCCTTCCACCTCGGCCTTCCAAAGCACTGGGATTACAGATGGGAGACACCGTGGCCAGCCTGAAACCTTTCTCCATGTGGAGTAGAGCAGGAAACGTAGAGGGCGGCCACACCAGGCCTTTTCAGAGCCATGGAAATGTGAGGGAAAGGCTGTGGAGGGAGCTTCTTTCCCCTGCCCCGCACACAGCCTAGAGATGCAGAAAAGACAGTATGTGGCTTGCCCGCAGCACAGAGCATTGCATCCCACACCGAGGAAGCATGGGCTGTCTACGACGCTTGGTCATGTATCAGGGTCAGAAGCTCTCAAATCCCCTGAGAGAAGCGACACAGACTTCAGTGGCATTGCCAGTGATTCCATCTCACCTCTAGTACTCAGGGCTGACAACTCTAATTACTTTATTCTATTTATTTTATTTTATTTTATTTTTTATGTATTTTATTTTTTTAATTTAATTTTATTTATTTTATTTTTGAGACCGAGTGTTGCTCTGTCTCGCAGGCTGGAGTGCAGTGGCACAATCTCAGCTCACTGCAACCTCTGCCTCCCAGGTTCAAGTGATTCTCCTGCCTCAGCCTCCTGAGTAGCTGAGATTACAGGCGCTCACCACCACACCCGGCTAATTTTTGTTTTTTTTTGTTTTTGTTTTTGAGATGAGGTTTCACTCTTGTTACCCAGGCTGGAGTGTAATGGTGCGATCTCAGCTCACTGCAACCTCTGCCTCCTGGGTTCAAGCGATTCTCCTGCCTAAGCCTCTGGAGTAGCTGGGATTGCAGGCGCCCACCCCCATGCCCGCTGCCATGCCCAGCTAATTTTTGTACTTTTAGTAGAGACGGGGTTTCACCATGTTGGCCAGGATGCTCTCAAACTCCTGACCTCAGGTGATCCCCCCGCCTTGGCTTCCCAAAGTGCTGGGATTACAGGCATGAGCCATCGCTTCCAGCCTGTAATTATTTTAATATTGTACCTAAAGCCAGTCCGTCCTGTGTTTTGGAACACTAAGGCTGGTTAGAGATACCTGGAAATATGAGACCCGGGTTCATCTTGGGAATCACACACACACACACACACACACACACTCACAATCCTTTCCTAACCCTGAGAAGTAAATACTGTTGAGAATTCTTCATCATTAGTTATTTACCTACAAGATGAAAAAGCTCAGCTGGGCACAGTGGCTCACGCCTGTAATCCCAGCACTTTGGGAGGCCGAGGCGGGCAGATGGCTTGAGCCCAGTAGTTCAAGATCAGCCTGGGCGACATAGCAAGACCCTGTCTCTACAAAAAAAAAAAAAAAAAAAAAAATTAGGCCAGGTACGTTGGCTCACGCCTGTAATCCCAGCACTTTGGGAGGCTGAGGCGGGCAGATCACGAGGTCAGGAGATCGAGACCATCCTGGCTAACATGGTGAAACCCCGTCTCTACTAAAAAAAATACAAAACAATTAGCCAGGCGTGGTGGCAGGCGCCTGTGGTCCCAGCTACTTGGGAGGCTGAGGCAGGAGAATAGCGTGAACCCGGGATGTAGAGCTTGCAGTGAGCCGAGATCGCGCCACTGCATTCCAGCCTGGGCGATAGAGCAACTCTGTCTCAAAAAAAAAAAAAAAAAAAAAATTAATCAGGTGTGGTGGTACATGCTACTCAGGAGGCTGAGGCGGGGAGTTTGAGGCTGCAGGAAGCCATGATTGCACCACTGCACTCCAGCCTGGGCTACGAAGACCCTCTCCCCCCTCCAACCAAAAAAAGATGAAAAAGCTCATTTCTTTCACTTTTGCTGTAGCAACATATTGTGTCATCATTTCTGTCCAGCGAGGGACACACAGGGATATGAAGGGGCCACTGTCAGTCTAGGGATTCTTCTTCCCATTGGATAAAACTAACGCCTTGGGTTTGCTTTTTCAGAACCTCGAAGTCTGTATCAGTTAGGGTGTTTTTGGCTACAAGTAATGGAAAACCCAGCTAGAAATGGCTTTAAGCAAAGACATCATTTATCGTCTTGCATAATCAGAGGTCCAGAGTTCCCTGAACGGGCCAATGACATGGCCGAGCTCCCTCTACCATCTCATCCCCCGTCCTCTACATGCTGATTTGCTCTTTGCTTGTCTCCTCACAGTGCAAAAAGGCTGAGCCACTCCAAACCTTCTAGCCTTGCAAGAATTTTCAAATATCCTTTTTTTTCAAATGAGGTGAAATTCATATAACATAAAACTAACCATTTTATTTTTTTTAAAAAAATTCATCTCCAGCCACGTCCCTTTGAAAAACTAATCATTTTAAAGTGAACAATTCTGACCAGGTGTGGTGGCTCACATCGGTAATCCCAGCATTTGTGGAGGCCAAGGCAGGCGAATTAGTTGAGGCCAGGAGTTCGAGACAAGCCTGGCCAACATGGTGAAAACCCATCTCTACTAAAAATACAAAATAATTAGCTGGGTGTGGTGGCTCACGCCTGTAATCCCAGCACTTTTTTTTTTTTTTTTTTTTTGAGACGTAGTTTCACTCTTGTTGCCCAGGCTGGAGTGCAATGGCGTGATCTCGGCTCACCGCAACCTCTGCCTCCTGGGTTTAAGCGATTCTCCTGCCTTAGCCTCCCACGTAGTTGGGATTACAGGCATGTGCCACCATGCCTGGCTAATTTTGTATTTTTAGTAGAGATGGGGTTTCTCCATGTTGGTCAGGCTGGTCTCGAACTCCTGACCTCAGGTGATCCGCCCACCTCAGCCTCCCCAAGTGCTGGGATTACAGGCGTGAGCCACCACGCCCGGCCAACCCCAGCACTTTGGGAGGCCAAGGTGGGCAAATCATTTGAATCCAGAAGTTTGAGACCAGCCTGGCCAACATGGTAAAACTCTGTTTCTACTAAAAAAAAAAATAGAAAAAAATTAGCCGGGCATGGTGTCGGGTGCCTGTAATCCCAGCTACTCGGGAGGTTGAGGCAGGAGAATCACTTGAACCAGGGAGGTGGAGGTTGCAGTGAGCCGAGATCACGCCATTTCACTCCAGCCTGGGCAAAACAGCAATAGTCTGTCTCAAAAAAAATAATAAAAATAAAATAAAGTGAACAATTCTGCGGCATTTAGTACCTTCACCGTGTTGTGCAGCCACCACCTGTATCTACTTCCAAAACATTTTCTTCACACCCAAAGGAAACCCCATACCCATCAAAAACAATCCTCCCCATTCCCCGACTCTCAGCTCATCCGATTTCTAAGTATTTGCTTATTCCGGACATTTCATATAAATGGAGTCACACCATGCGGGGCCTTTTGCACCTGGCTTTTTTCACTTGACATCATGTTTTCAAAGTTCCTCCATGGGACAGCTTGTGTCAGTGCTTTATTCCATTTTATGACCAAATAATAATACATTCTGTCATACGCAGACACCACATTTTGTTCATGCATCAGTTGATGGGCTGTTGGGTTGCTTCCACCTTTTTGCTCTGGTGAATAGTGCTGCTATGTACAGGCCTGTGCAAGTATTTGAGTAACCTGTTTTCAACTCTTTTGGGCATGTGACTAAAAGTGGGATTGCTGGGTCATATGATAGTTCTATGTTTAATTTTTTGAGGAACTGCCAAACCAAAAGATCCTTTTCAAAAGTGAAGAAAATCTTCTGAAAAGCATCCCCGGAAGACTTCCTCGACACCTTACTGGCCAGAATGATGTCACTTCTCCATGCCTACAGCATGGTCTTGGCAAGGAGAGTGATATTACCAAGACTGGCTTAAACTGATCAAGACTCAGTTTCTGTACTGGATTGGCACCCAGTCACCTCTGAATGACACTGTCGCTTGGAGGAGGGTCATTTCTAGAAGGTGGTGACACAGCTAGGTGAGTTCTCTGTCGACCACCCCCTCCCCCAACATTATTAGAGCAATTTGTATTTCATTCAAGGGCGTAATCTAGTCTGTTCCAGCAGCCAGGCAGCCTTCCCTTTAGGGGTTGTGTAGCTGTCTTTGTTCATTGGCGTGTTTATTCTGCAAACATCTGTCTTAATAAAGAAGTGTGGGAACAAGAGTCATGACCAACAGCAAGAGGATAAAGGCTGTGTGAAGTGGAAGCTCAAGAAATATCGGAGGAGGTGTCTGGCGCAATGGTGCATGCCTGTAATACCAGCACTTTGGGGGGCTGAGGCAGGAGGATCACTTGGATCAGGAGGTCAGGAGTTGGAGACCAGCCTGGGCAACATGGTGAGACCTCATCTCTATAAAAAATAAAAAATTAGATGAGTTTGGTGGTACGCACCAGTAGTCCCAGCTTCTTGGAAGGCTGAGTTGGAGAGATTGCCTCAGCCTGGGAGGTCAAGGCTGCAGTGAGCCATGATCACACCACTGCCTCCCAGCCTGGGTGACAGAGTGAGACCTTGTCTCTAAAAAATAAATAAATATAAAAAAAGAGAAACATCAGAAGAAGGATCCTGAATGGTATGGGGTGTGCTTTACCTTGTAACACCCTTGCAGAGATGCTGGGAATGTATTTCAAGACCCCCATTTGTGGCTGGGTATGGTGGCTCGTGCCTGTAATCCCAGCACTTTGGGAGGCCAAGGCATGCAGATCACCTGAGGTCAGGAGTTTGAGACCAGCCTGGCTAACATGGTGAAATGGCAAACCCCGTCTCTACTATAAAAATAATAATAATACAAAATTAGCTGGGCCTGGTGGTGCACTCCTGCTACTTGGGTGGCTGAGGCAGGAGAATCGCTTGAACTTGGGAGGCAGAGGTTGCAGTGAGCTGAGATCAGGCCACTGCACTCCACCCTGGGAAGCAGAGTGAGACTCTGTCACAAAAAAATAAAAATAAAATAAATAAAATAAAGCTGGGCACGGTGGCTCACGCCTGTAATCCCAGCACTTTGGGAGGCCGAGGTGGGTGGATCACCTGAGGTCAGGAGTTTGAGACCAGCCTGGCTAACATGGTGAAACCCCGTCTCTACTAAAATACAAAAAAGTAGCCAGGCATGGTGGCAGGCACCTGTAATCCCAGCTACTCGGGAGGCTGAGGCAGGAGAACCACTTGAACCCAGGAGGCAGAGGTTTCAGTGAGCTGAGATCGTGCCTCACACTCCAGCCTGGCCAACAAGAGCGAAACTCCGTCTCAAAAAAAAAAAGAAAGTCTCAAATAAGAGTTTTCTTTTCTCCTTGCTACTTGCCAGTTCTGTGAACTTGCATCTGTAAGATGGAAATAATATTACCTGCTCTAATATGTAATAAACAGGTGAGAACAATTTATATCCTTTGCAATCCATAAACTACTATTCATATTAAAATTTTAAGGTAAATTCTTACCTATTTAAAAAAAATTGGCCAGATGTGGTGGCTCACGCCTGCAATCCCAGCACTTTGGGTGGCTGAGGTAGGCAGATCACTTAAGGCCAGGAGTTCGAGACCAGCCTGGCCAACATGGCACAACCCCATCTCTACTAAAAATACAAAAATTAGCCAGGTCTGGTGGTGCACACCTGTAATCCCAGCTACTTGGGAAGCTGAGGCAGGAGAATCACTTGAACTGGGGAGGCAGAGGTTTCAGTGAGCCGAGATAGCGCCACTCTACTCCAGCTTGGGTGACACAGTGAGATTCTATCTCAAAGAAAAAAAAATTGCAGCAGTTTAATGACACAGCAGCCACCTATCTTTAGGACATAGCTTATGGGAATAAGTACACAAGGACATAGAACAGCCTCACACTCCCGAGTCCATCAACTGCAGAGTTCGTGCATTTATATTCTATAAAAAGCTCAAGCCTTTAAACAGTGTCTATTTTCTTTTGTTATGAGACATTTCATTTATTCTTTTTTTTTTTTTTTTGAGATGGAGTTTCACTCTTGTTGCCCAGGCTGGAGTGCAATGGTGCAATCTCGGCTCACCG
Organism: Pan paniscus; assembly: GCF_029289425.2. NCBI lineage: Eukaryota > Metazoa > Chordata > Mammalia > Primates > Hominidae > Pan > Pan paniscus. Next base: position 130,752,448 of record NC_073259.2, read on the forward strand.
CAACCTCTGCCTCCCGGGTTCAAGCGATTCTCCTGCCTCAGCCTCCTGAGTAGCTGGGATTACAGGCACGCGCCACCATGCCTGGCTAATTTTGTTTTTTTTTTTTTTTTTTTTTTTGAGACGGAGTGTTGCTCTGTCGCCCAGGCTGGAGTGCAGTGGTGCGATCTCGGCTCACTGCAAGCTCCGCCTCCCAGGTTCACGCCATTCTCCTGCCGCAGCCTCCCGAGTAGCTGGGACTACAGGTGCCCACCACCACGCCTGGCTAATTTTTTGTATTTTTAGTAGAGACAGGGTTTCACCATGTTAGCCAGGATGGAAATTTTGTATTTTTAGTGGAGATGGGGTTTCTCCATGTTGGTCAGGCTGGTCTTGAACTCCCGACCTCAGGTGATTTGCCCACCTGGCCCTCCCAAGTGCTGGGATTATAGGCCTGAGCCACCGCGCCCAGCCCATTTATTATTTTGATAAATATGTACTGAGTTCAAAAAAGTAAAAGGAAAACTGACAGCTATTTGTGACAAGAAAGTATTTAAGGGAAATACTTATTATCTTCACATCGCCTTCTCTGGGTGTCAGACTGGGAAGCGTCACTGAGGTCCTTCAAGGAGCAAGCGAGGCCAGGCACAGATTCCAGGGACACCGCTAAAGCACAGTGAGAACTCATTTGTTTTTATCTTAATGTTTATAGGAAAAATAATGTTTGAGGGTAAATGATTGTTATCGGCCCACAAAGGGCAAAGAAAGGGCAGGCTGTACAAATCTAACCGCAGTTCCTCCTGTCAGTCTTTCTCAGCATTGCCAGAAGAGAAATCCGTGGCGCAAATACGGTGTCACGTGACCATTTGGCTTCAGTTGACTGGACCAGCTACTGTCATCCATGCCTGGAAAGTCATCCACAGGCTGGCCAGAAGCCCATGAAGTGACCTGGTACAAAAGCTTTGCTCAAAAGGACATGCTCTACCTGAATGTAGTTTCCTATAGCTACTGAAACAGATCACCACACACTTAGTGGCTTAAAACCGCAGAGCTGGCCAGGCTCGGTGGCTCACACCTGTAATCCCAGTACTCTCGGAGGCCGAGGTGGGCAGATCACCTGAGGTCAGGAGTTTGAGACCAGCCTGGCCAACGTGGTGAAACCCCGTCTCTACTAAAAATATGAAAAATTAGCCATGCGTGGTGGTGAGCGCCTGTAATCCCAGATATTCGGGAGGCTGAGGCAGGAGAATCACTTGAACCCAAGAGGCAGAAATTGCAGTGAGCTGAGATTGAGCCACTGCACTCCAGCCTGGGCGACAGAGCGAAACTCCATCTCAAAACAAACAAAAAACCACAGAATTGTATAAGTCCAAACACAAGGGGTCAGTTGGGCCACGCTCCCTCTAGAGGTTCTAGGAGAGAATCATTTCTTGCCTCTTCCAGCTCCCGGTGGCTCCAGGTTTTTGGATGGTAGCTGCATCACTCCCATCTCTGCCTTTATCTTCACATCACCTTCTCTGTGTGTCTCCTCTGTGTGTTTTATTTCTTTTCTTTTTTGAGACAGAGTCTCGCTCCGTTGCCCAGGCTGGAGTGCGGTGGCGGGATCTCAGCTCGCTGCAACCTCCACCTCCCGGGTTCAAGCGATTCTCTTGCCTCAGCCTCCTGAGTAACTGGGATTACAGGCGCCCACCACCACACCCAGCTAACTTTTGTATTTTTAGTAGAGATGGGGTATCGTCATGTTGGCTGAGCTCGTCTTGAACTCCTGACCTCAGGTGATCCTCCTGCCTTGGCCTCTCAAAATGCTGGGATTACAGGCATGAGCCACCATGCCTGGAGACCTCTGTGTATCTTATAAAGACACTTGTCACTGGATTTGGGGCCCATCCAGATAATCCAGGATGACCTCATCTTGAGATCTGAAATGTAATCATGGGCAAAGACCCTTTTTTCCCAGTGAAGTCACATTCACAAGTAAGCTTCCTGGGGTTAGGATATGGACATGTCTTTTGGGGGAGCCACCCTTCAACTCCCTACAGTTGGCTAGTGACTACTGGACTCCTATCCCCCACCCACAGGGAACGGGCATCGCTGGACGGTGGCAACAATCCAGTGGGGTCTTCTCTTCATGGAAGTCTGAACTTGAAACATATAAGAAATTGACACTGCCACTGGAGTTGTGCAGAGGCCAGAAAGAGGACAGGTGGTAGATACTGTGGGTAAGGAAAAGCCAGGAGGTGAGCAGGAAACCAAGTCAGAAGTCAGAGGCACAGTCAACGGAGCAGTGCCACGAGGATGGTGCCAATGCCTGTGGTTGCCCAGCAACCACATTTCATCAATCTGAAGATGCACCTTTCCCCACCCCCCACACACATTTTGGCATTTTGGAATGTGTCTAACAACAGACGATGTCTTATTTGCTGCTTTTGGTCAGGCGGCAGCCCTGAGGTTGCTGGGACTGCCTGCAGGTAGGTGAACTCCTAGAGCGTTGTGATCCCCACGGGCAGAGCAGGCGCTGGTGGCTTTGGGAACACCGTGGGACCGTTTTCACTCCTAAGAATCCGAGGGTCAGATGCGTTTGGCAACATTCTCACAGGAGGAGTCAGAGGAGGCTCTCCTGCATGATGGGTGAGCCGGCATAGGAATTGTGCCAAGGGCCATTAGATTTTGTAGAGACTCTGAACCCCCTGTCCAGAGGACAGGAGCTGAGGACAACAGCAGGCGAAAAACACAAACCTCAAAGTGCGTGCACTGGAAAGAGACCAGAAAGCCAGATTGAAAATGTGGAGGCGTTGCAGGAGTAAATCACCGGTTTCCCTTACATCATCCTCTTTACTTTATTTACTTATTTACAGACAGGGTCTCAAACTCCTGGGTTCAGCGATCTTCCTGCCTCGGTCTCCTGAGTAGCTGAGATTGCAGGTGCCTTTTTACTTACAAAAATTTTTTTAATTGAGAGATAGAAATTGTATATATTTACGGTGTACAGCATGGTGTTTTGAAATATGTATACATTATGGAATGGCTAAAATGAGCTAATTAACATATGCATTATCTCTCATGACTTTTTTTGTAGCGAGAACACCTAAAATCTACTCTTAACAATTTTCAAGGACACAATCCATTGTTGTTGACACTATTTATTCATTTATTATAGAAATGGGGTCTTACTATGTTGCCCAGTCTGACCTTGAACTCCTGGCCTCAAACGATTCTCCTGCCTTGGCTTTCCAAAGCCTCTGTGCCCAGCCATTGTTGACTATAGTCACCATGTTGTACAATGGATCTCTTGAATTTATTTCTCCTGTCTAACAGAACATTTGTACCCTTTGATCAACCTCTCCCCAACCCAGCCACCCACCTCCAGCTCCCGGTAACCACCATTCCACCCTCTGCTTCTATGAGTTCAACTTTTTTAGATTCATATATAAGGGAGATCATGCAGTATTTGTCTTTCTGTGTCTGGCTTACTTCACTTAACATAAAGTCACCCAGGTTCATTCAAGTTGTGGCAAATGACAGGATTTCCTTCTTTTTAAAGGCTGAATAGTACTTCATTGTGTATACACCCCATTTTCTTCATTTATCCACTGATCGACACCTAGGCCGATTCCATATCTTTTTTTTTTTTTTTTTTTTTTTTTGAGACAGCATCTCTCTCTGTCACCCAGGCTGGAGTGCAGTGTCACAATTTTGGCTCACTGCAACCTCCACCTCCCGGGTTCAAGTAATTCTCCTGCCTCAGCCTCCCAAGTAGCTGGGATTACAGGTACCCGCCACCATGCCTGACTAATTTTTGTATTTTTAGTGAAGACGAGGTTTTTGCTATGTTGACCAGGCTGGTCTTGAACTCCTGACCTCAAGCAATCCTCTCACCTCGGCCTCCCAAAGTGCTGGGATTACAGATGTGAGCCACGGTGCCCGGCCAGCTCCTATATCTTGACTGTGGATAATGTCATGAAGAATGCTGCAATAGACATGGGTGTGCAGGTGTCTCTTCAACATACTGATTTCATTTCCTTCAGCTATGCATTCAGTAGTGAGCTTCCTAGATCATATGGTAGTACTATTTATAATTTTTTGAGGAACATCCATGCTATTTCCCATAATATCTTTCTTTTCATATATACACAAGACTGATATAGGAAATAAACACTGGAGACTAAAAGAGTCAAATGAAATTTTGAAGCAATAAGAAAGAAGTATATTATAGTTAAATTGTGTGCATTTTCTTTCTTTCTTCTTTTTCTTCCTTTCTCATTCTTTCTCTTTCTTTCTTTCTGATGGACTCCCTCCCTCCCTTCCTTCCTTCCTTCCCTCCCTCCTTCCTTCCTTCCTTTGTCTCCCTCTGTCGCCCAGGCTGGAGTGCAATGGCACAGTCCTAACTCACTGCAACTTCTGCCTCCCAGGTTCAAGCAATTCTCCTGTCTCAGCTTCCTGAGTAGCTGGGATTACAGGCGCGTGCCACCATGCCCGCCTAATTTTTGTATTTTTAGTAGAGATGGGGTTTCACCATGTTAGCCAGGCTGGTCTCAAACTTCTGACCACAGGTGACCCACCCCCCTCGGCCTCCCAAAGTGCTGGGATTACAGGCATGAGCCACCGCGCCCCGCCTGTTTTTCTTTCTTCATAGTTTATGAAATAATGATACACAGCTTCTAAGGGATGGTATCTGAGACTTGATTAAAGACCGGTTCCAGTTCTTCATGAGGCTCCACAGTTTCCAGAGCATTCTTGCTTGCCCACGATTGCTTCTATAACTTCCATCACCTTGGTCACCTGAGTGTGCACTTGGCTTCTTGCATCCCTGAGGGCCCCAAGTAACCCACAAAATCAGACAAATGTTGGACAAGAAACAGTAATTAAACCCAAAGCTTTGCAGGCCGTGAGTGAACACCATTCCCCCAAACCCTGGATTAGAGGGAGACAAGGGGGCAATTTACCTCAAGGGCCAAGATCCCTCCCTTACTGTTTTTATTTATTTATTTATATTTATTTATTCATTTATTTATTTTTGAGACGGCGTCTCGCTCTGTCGCCCAGGCTGGAGTGCAGTGGCGTGATCTTGGCTCACTGCAACCTCTGCCTCCTGGGTTCAAGCGATTCTCCTGCCTCAGCCTCCCAAGTAGCTGGGACTACAGGCATGCGCCACTATACCCAGCTAAGTTTTTTATTTTTAGTACAAATGGGGTTTCACCATGTTGGCCAGGCTGGTCTCGAACTCCTGACCTCAGGCGATCTGCCCACCTTGGCTTCCCAAAGTGCTGGCATTACAGGCGCGAGCCACTGGGCCCGGCCTTAATTTTTGTATTTTTAGTAGAGACAGGGTTTCAACATGTTGGCCAGGCTGGTCTCAAACTTTTTTTATTTTCATTTTTTTTGAGATAGAGTCTTGCTCTGTCACTCAGGCTAGAGTGGAGTGGCGTAATCTCGACTCACTGCAACCTCCACCTCCCGGGTTCAAGCAATTCTTGTGCCTCAGGCCCGCAAGTAGCTAGGATTACAGGCACACGCCACTGTGCCCAGCTAATTTTTTGTATTTTTAGTAGCAACAGGGTTTCACTATGTTGGCCAAGTTGGTCTCAAACTCCTAAGCTCAGATTGGTCTCGAACCCCTAAGCTCAGATTGGTCTCGAACCCCTGGCCTCAAGTGATGCGCCCACCTCGGTCTCCCAAAGTGCTGGGATTACAGATGTGAGCCACTGTGGCTGGACCCCTCACTGTTTTAAAGACTTGAATTATTGAGGTATTTGCTTTAAAGGTAACGATCTTTACAGTGTTGAGATACGGACTAAGGCCGGGTGCAGTGGCTCATACCTGTAATCCCAGCACTTTGGGAGGTCAAAGTGGGAGGATTGCTTGAGCCCAGGAGTTCAAGACCAGCCTGGGTGGGCAACATGAGACTTCAACACTATAAATAATTAAAAATTAGCTGGGCATGGTGGTACATGCCTGTGGTCCCAGCTTCTCAGGAGGCTGATGTGGGAGGATCACTTGAGCTCAGGCCATCGAGGCTGCAGTGAGCTGTGATCACGCCACCACACTGCAGCTGGGGTGACAGAACGAGACCTTGTCTCAAAAAAAAAAAAAAAGAGAGAGATTACAGACTGGTCTTTAGCTCAGTGTTTCTCGACCTTTCTTTCTCATTATTGCCCCTCCCCACTTTGCCTTTTTAGATTTTTTCCTTAGATTTCCCACCATGAATTTTTTTATTGTGAAAAGACATATATATATATAACATAAAAGTCACCATTTTAAAGTGGTGTTAAGTACATTTATAATTTGGTGCAATTCTCACTCCACTTTCCCGTTCTAGAGCGTTTTCTTCACTCTAAACAGAAACCATTAAGCTGTCACTTCCCATTCTCCCCTCCCCGCCAGTCCCTAGTAACCACTAAGGTTACTGTCTACAGATTTTGCCTATTCTGGACATTTCATGTAAATAGAGTCATATAAAATGTGGCCTTTCGTTCCTTCCTTCCTTCCTTCCCTCCTTCCCTCACTCCCTTCCTTCTTTCCTCTTTTCTTCTCTTTTCTCTTTTTCTTTTCTCTTTTCTTCCTTTCTCTCTCTCTCTGTCTCTCTCTCTGTTTCAGTGCAGTGGCGTCAGCATAGCTCAGCGAAGCCTCGACCTCCCCAGGCTCAAGTGATCCTCCCACCTTAGCCTCCTGAGAAGCTGGGACTACAGGCATGCGTCGCCACGCCCGGCTAAGTTTTGTATTTTTTTTAAATAGAGATGGGGTCTCACTATATAGCCCAGACTGGTCTCAAACTCCTGGGCTCAAGTGATCCACCTGCCTCAGCCTCCCCAAGTGTTGGGATTGCAGGCATGAGCCACTGCACCTGGCTCGTGTCTTTCAGTCAGCATAATGTTTCAAGATTCATCCATGATGCAGCATTCCTTGTCTTCAGTACTGCATTCCTTTTCATGTCTGAATAGTATTCCTTTGTGTGGATAGACTGCCTTTTGTTTATCCATTCATCGGTTGATAGACATTTGGGGTTGGGTTACTTTCTGGCTATTGAGAATAGTACTTCTGTGAATATATGTATTCAAATTTTTGTTTGAACACCTGTTTTCAATCTTTTGAATATTTTCCTAGGAGTAGAATTGCCGGGTAACATGGCGATTCTGTGTTTAGCTTACTGAGAAGCTGCCAAACTATTTTCCACAGTGGCTGCATCATTGTATATTCCTGCCAGCAATGCACGAGGTTCCAGTTTCCCGATATCCTCGCCAACACCCTTCCTCCCATGCAGCTTGATTTTATTTTATTTTATTTTATTTATTTGGTTTTATTTCGAGACAGGGTCTCTCTCTGTTGCCCAGTCTGGAGTGCAATGGTGTAATCATGGCTCGCTGTAGCCTCAAACTCCTGGGCTCAAGCCATCCTCCTATGTCGGCCTCCTGAGTAGCTGGGAAAACACGTATGTATGACCACACCCAGCTGATTTTTAATTTTTATTTATTTATTTATTTGAGACAGGGTCTCACTCTGTTGCTCAGGCTGGAGTGTAGTGGTATGATCAAAACTCACTGCAGCCTCAAATTCCCAAGCTCAAGCAATCCTCCCACGTCAGCCCTCCAAGTTATTTTGTATTTTTATTTTTGTAGAGATGGGGTCTTGCTATGTTGCCCAGGTTGGTTTCAAACTCCTAGGTTCAAGCAGTCCTCCCACCTTAGCCTCCCCACTACACTTGGCCCCATGGAATTTTTTTTTTTTGTGTGACAGAGTCTCACTCTGTCGCCCAGGCTGGAGTGCAGTGGCATGATCTTGGCTTACTGCAACCTCCTGGGTTCAAGGGATTCTCATGCCTCAGCCTCCCAAAGTAGCTGGGATTATAGGCATGTGCCACCACGCCGGGCTAATTTTTGTATTTGTAATAGAGACGGGGTTTTGTAATGTTGGCCAGCTGGTCTGGAATGCCTGACCTCGAGTGATCTGCCCACCTCGGCCTCCCAAAGTGCTGAGATTGTAGCCACAAGCCACCGCACCCAAATTTTAATTCCACAGGCCAGGTTCGGTGGCTCACACATGTAATCCGAGTACTTTGGGAGGTCAAGGCAGGCAGATCACCTAAGGTCAGGAGTTTGAGACCAGCCTGGCCAACATGGTGAAACCCCGTCTCTACTAAAAATACAAAAATTAGCCGGACGTGTTGGTGTTCACCTGTAATCCCAGCTACTAGGGGGACTGAGGCAGGAGAATCACTTGAACATGGGAGGCAGAGGTTGCAGTGAGCCAAGATCATGCCACTGTGCTCCAGCTTGGGCGACAGAGTGAGACTCCACTCAAAAAAAAAAAAAAAAAAATTCCACAGATAGACTGTGTATTTGTTTATATACTGTGGTCCTTGGGAGGGCAAACCTTGTGTCTAATGGAAACACGTGCAGGGGACACAGACTCAGAAGACTATAGGAATTTATAAAATCACTGCTGGCTCACCAAAAACACAATAGCCAGCCCTTCGGGCCAGTAGGCTACCAGATTAAAGACTCTGATTCATCTTATTTTGTTAAAATTTATATATAGACAGACAAATACAGAATCTTTTATTGGGTATGTTAATGTGTTCATATATCTATTTTTTTTTTTTTTGAGATGAAGTCTCACTCTGTTACCCAGGCTGGAGGGCAGTGGCACGATCTCTGCTCACTGCAACCTCCACCTCCCAGTTCAAGTGATTCTCCTGCCTCAGCCTCCCGAGTAGCTGAGACCACAGGCACGCGCCACCATGCCCGGCTAATTTTTGTATTTTTAGTAGAGACAGTGTTTCACTATGTTGGCCAGGCTGGTCTCAAACTCCTGACCTTGTGATCTGCCCGCCTCAGCCTCCTAAAGTGCTGGGATTACAGGCGTGAGCCACTGCTCCTGGCCTTTTTTTTTTTTTTTTTTTTTTTTTTTGTGAGATAAGGTCTCACTTTGTTACCCAGGCTAGAGTGCAGTGGCTCAATCTCAGCTCACTGCCCACCTCCCAGGCTCAAGCGATCCTCCCACCTCAGCCTCCTGAGTAGCTGGTACCACAAGCACACACCACCACACCTGGGGTAATCGTTTTTTTTTTTTTTTTTTTTGTAAAGATGGGTTTCACCATGTTTCCCAGGCTGATCTTGAACTCCTGGATTCAAGCTATTTGCCCACCTCGAACTCCTAAAGTACTAGGATTACAGGCTCGAGCCACTGCACCTGGCCCATATACCCAATTTTATTTTAGACTACTCCAGGCAAACTTAGTCCTGCAAACTTTACCTGTGCTATAAATATTTCAGGCTTGCAAGTCATGCAGTCTCTGTCCCAACTACTCAACTCTGCCTTGTAGTGACAAAGAAGCCACAGATCATACGTAAATGAATGCAAATACTCTAGGTTGAGAGGACAGAGGCCCCTGGGGTGCACACTCTAAGGAGACACTCATCTCAGGTCCTGAAAGTGCAGGGGTGATGCTGAGAGTGAGCGAGTGGTTCAGCCTCTCCCTAGTCCTGGCCCTGTGAATAGCTATGTTCCAATAAAACTTTATTTATAAAAGACTTTATTTATTTTTTTAAAACTTTATTTATAAAAGGTGGCAGGCTAGTTTGGCCTGTGGGCTGTGGTTTGCCACCCCTGGTAAAACTTTTTTTCATCTGACTCCTGTTTTTCCAGCTCAACCCACATAAGTCTCCCAACCCCTCCCTACAAGTAACAGATATTAACCCATAGGCGTTCTCTATGCTTTCCTGTGTCTGCATAAAGTCCTCTACATATAGATATTTTTTGTTTCATAAAAATGGGAGACAATGTACACATTTTTTGTATCATGCTTTTCACACTTCACAATAATTTGTGGAAACTTTGCCAGTCAGAGGCATTGATTTCTTTTTTTTTTTTTTTTTTTTTTTTGAGACAGTCTCTTGCTCAGTTGCCAGGCTAGAGTGCAGTGGTGTGATCTCAGCTCACTGCAACCTCCGCCTCCTGGGTTCAAGCAATTCTCCTGCCTCAGCCTCCTGAGTAGCTGAGACTACAGGCATGCACCACCATGCCCAGCTAATTTTTTGTATTTTTAGTAGAGACGGGGTTTCACCATGTTGGCCAGGATGGTCTCGATCTCTTGACCTCATGATCCACCTGTCTTGGCCTCCCAAAGTGCTGGGATTACAGGCGTGAGCCACCACGCCCGGCCGGCATTGATTCCTTTTATATAGCTATATGATATTCCATAGGGTGGAAGTAGCATTATTCGTTGTGCCTTTTCTTTTTGATGGGCGTTCACTTTGTGGTCAGTTTTCTGCCACATGCACACACACAAAAACAGTGCTCCAATGCACATTCTTGTCCTTAAGTGTTGGTGTTTTTATTTCTTTGGATAGATTCTCAAGAGTGGGATTAGAAGGTCAAAGGGTATGTTTAGTTTCCATTTTAACAGATGTTGCCAAATTGCTTTCCCAAATGACTGCAAAACTTCATATCTGAGCATGCCCTTTTCTCCATATTCCTGCCAGCATTTGAGATTTTTTTTCTCGTTTTAGCTTGATGAATCAGTTTATTCTGAGGAATGTAGAGAGATGTCTCATTGCTGCTTTCATTCGCAAGTGTCTGACCCCTGTAAGTTTGAGGGTCTCTTCATACTGTTGGTTACCCATTTGGTTTTGCTCCTCCGCAAATGGTCTATTTATAGTCTAAGTCCATTTCTGTATTGGTTGATTCTCTTTTTCAGGACAATTTGTAAAAGCTCTTTATATAGTGTCCATTTGACTTTTGGCTTTCATCTACAAAGTGATTAAGAGGTTTGGTGCTGGGGCAGGCTGCCAAAGGTTACATCTTGACTGAGCCCTGACTGGCCACATGACCTCGGCAAATTATTTACCTTCATTATTTAGCCTCTGTACTCAACTATAAAATAGTGATCATCATCATCATCATCATCACGGTAATTCCTCCTTCATAGTGCTGTTATTAGAGATGATGAGTTAATGCGTGTCAGGTACGCAGAATTCAGCCTGGCACACACTAAGTTCATCAATGGAAGTTGGTGACTATTATTTGTATTACAAATATTTTTTCAGCTCCATCATTTGAATTGGTTTTATTTCTGGTATCCCTTGTCACACAAAATGTTTCAGTGTTTATATGGTCAAATATATCCGTCTTTTTTTCCCCTAGCTTCTGAGTTCCCAGGCTTGGTAAGAAGGTCTCCCTGTTTCCTTCATGACTAATTTCCTCACTCTTAAAATGAGAAACATAGGACCTACTATTTTCCTCACTGAAGTACACTGTCCTCTCAGCTCCTTGATCTCCCCTCCCCTCCCCTCCTTTCCTTAGCAGGGTTTCTCTCTGTCGTCGAGGCCAGAGTGCAGTGGCACGATCTCAGCTCACTGCAGCCTCAACCTCCCACACTCAAGCAACTTTCCTGCCTCAGCCTCCCAAGTAGCTGAGACCACAGGTGCGCACCACCATGCCTGGCTAATTTTTGTATTTTTTTTTTTTTTTTTTTTTTGTAGAGACAGGGTTTCGCCATGTTGTCCAGGCTGGTTTCAAATTCCTGGGCTCAAACAATCCACCTGCCTCGGCCTCCCAAAGTGCTGGGATTACAGGCGCGAGCCACCGCGCCCAACCCTCCTTGATCTATTTCATCCCTAAAAGAAAAAAAATAAATTATTTTTCTTTCTTTTTTTTTTTTTTTTTGAGACAGATTCCCACTCTGTCTCCCAGGCTGGAGTGCAGTGGTGCGAGCTTAGCTCACTGCAACCTCCGTCTCCCAGGTTCAAGTGATTCTTCTGCCTCAGCCTCCCCAGTAGCTGGGATTACAGGTGTGCACCATCACGTCTGGGTAATTTTTGTATTTTTAGTAGAGATGGGGTTTTACCAAGTTGGCCAGGCTGGTCTCAAACTCCTGACCTCAGGTGATCCACCTGCCTCGGCCTCCCAAAGTGCTGGGATTACAGGTGTGAATCACCGCCCCCGGCCAAAATAAACTATTTTTCTCTACACTCACAACACTCCTGACACCCACTGGGGTTTCCACACCAAGCAGCTCTCCAGTTCTCTTTGGACACTGACTGGGTGTCCTACAATTCAAATCTGACACTGTTCAGCCTGGAGTTAGCATCAGATCCCACAAGTTAAAGGGCCCAGTTCACAAGACGGCTTCCATCCACTCCAGACCCCAATCACAAGTCCCAGGTTCCCACAGGTCCTTTTTTTTTTTTCCTTTCCAACTTTTATTTTAGATTCAGAGGGTACATGTGCAGGTTTGTTCCATGGGTGAATCGCGTGTTGCTGATGTTTGGTGTACAGATTGTTTTGTCACAGGGGTAATGAGCATAGTATCTCATAGGTAGTTTTCCAATCCTTTCCCTCCGCCTCCGCTCCACCCTCCAATAGGCCCTGGTGTCTGTTTTTTCCTTTGTGTCCATGAGAACTCAAAGTTTAGCTCCCACTTATAAGTGAGAACAGGTGGTGTTTGTTTTTCTGTTCCTGTGTTAGTTCACTTAGGATAATGGCCTCCAGCTCCATCCACATTGCTGCAAAGGACATGTTTTATTCAGTCTTTTTTTTTTTTTTTTTTTTTTTTTTGAGATGAGGTCTCTTGTTACCCAGGCAAGAGTGCAATAGCTCAATCACAGCTCACTTCAGCCTCGACCTCCCTGGGCTGAAGCAATCCTCCCACCTCAGCTTTCCGAGTAGCTGGGACTACTGCGTGCACCACCATGCTTGACTAATTTTTTGTTTTTCATTTTTTTTTTTGTAGAGACGGGGGTCTCACTATTGTTGCCCAAGCTGGTCTAGAACTCCTGGGCTCAAGTAATCCTTCCACCTCAGCTTTCCAAAGTGCTAAGATTACAAGCGTGAGCCACCATGTCTGGCCGATTGTGTTTTTTATGGCTGTGTAGTATTCCATGGTGTAAATGTACCAGACTTTGTTTATCCAATACACCTGTACTTCCAACTGACCGGATATAAATCAAAAGTTCCCACAGCCCAATCCTCAGGTTCAGTAATTTGCTAGAATAGCTCACAAAACTCGGGAAAACACTTTACTTATATTTATTGGTTTGTCGTAAAGAATGCAACTAAGAAACAGCCACGTGGAAAGAGATGCATGGAGGATATAGTATGGGGCGGGAGTGAGCAGAGCTTCCATGCGCCCTCCGGTGTGTCCCTCTAGTACTTCAATGAGTTCACCAACTCAGAAGCTCTCTGAACTCTGTCCTCTAGGGACGTTGTGGAGACTTCATTATGGAGGCGTGACTGATTAAATCACTGGCCACTGGGCCCAGTGGCTCACGCCTGTAATCCCAGCACTTTGGGAGGTTGAGACAGATGGATCGCTTGAGCCCAGGAGTTCAAGACCAGCCTGGGCAACATGGTGAAACCGTGTCTCTACAAAAAATACAAAAATTAGCTGGTGGTGTGCAGCTATAGTCCTAGCTACATGGGAGGCTGAGGTGGGAGGATCACTTCAACCTGGAGAAGTTGAGGCTGCAGTGACCCGTGATCATGCCACTGCACTCCAGCCTGGGTGACAGAGCAACACCTTGCCTCAGAATAAAACAAAACCATTGGCCATTGATGATTAAGTCAATCTCCAGCCCCTCTCCCCTCCCAGAGGTCAAGGGGTGGAGCTGATAGCTCCAATCCTGTGGCCATGCCTTGGTCTTTGCAGGGAGCAGCCCCTGTGCTAAAGCTGTCTGGGGACTCCAGCTACCAGTCATCTCATCAGCATATTAAAAGACAATCACCACACTCTGGGGATTTCAAGGGTCTTAAAAGCTCTTGTGTCAGGAACCAGAGACTAAGAATAAAAATAATCGCAAAGGATGTTCACCTATCCTCAGGAAATTGCAAGGGTTTTAGAGGCTCTGTGTTAGAAGCCAAGGGCAGAGATCAAATATATATTCCTCCCGTCGCACTCCCCTTCTCCCTCACCCCAGTGAGGTGACACCTTTAGAGCACTTTCGCTTTCCCTCTCTTCCATTTCCCCTGCCCCCTGTTCCCTGAGAGACTCATGAAACACATCTATTCCCCACCCCACTTTCTGAGGTTTGGCTGAGACAATCTAGTATTTCTTATAATTTCCCTTATGGGATATCCGTTTGGTTTCAATAATCCTCTTTTCTAAGGGTCCTTCTCTATTACACAAATCCCCAGTCTATCCTGTTCCATTTTGAGTTAAAATGTCATCTGCCTATGTTCTTTTTTTTTTTTTTTTTGAGATGGAGTCTCACTCTGTCACCCAGGCTGGAGTGCAGTGGCATGATCTTGGCTCATTGCAACCTCTGCCTCCCGGGTTCAAGAGATTCTCCTGCCTCAGCCTCCCAAGTAGCTGGGATTACATGTGTGCACCACCACACCCAACTAATTTTTGTATTTTTAGTAGAGACAGGTTTCGCCATGTTGGCCAGGCTGGTCTCAAACTCCTGACCTCAAGTGATTCGCCCGCCTCAGCCTCCCAAAATGCTGGGATTACAGGTGTGAGCCACCGCGCCCAGCCCCGCCTATGTTTTGAACATGGTTTTCGCTCTCTTTCTTTTTCCCTTTATTAAGTCCTCTTTTCAGGGCTATTTGCAGCTTGATCAGGTCTTTTCCAAGTAGTACCATCAGATGGAGGGTGCCCCAGGGTTATTGTCTCTGAATTTTCTTTTTTTTGAGACCAGGGTCTTGCTCTGTTGCCCAGGCAGGAGTGTAGTGGCGCAATCACGGCTCACTGCAGCCTCGACCTCCTGGACTCAAGCAATCCTCTCACCTCAGCCCCCAAGTAGCTGGGACTACAGGCACATACTACCGTGCCTGGCAAATTTTTTGGTATTTTTTATAGAGACAGGGTCTCACCATGTTGTCCAGGCTGGTCTCAAACTCCTGCACTCAAGTGATCCCTCCCACCTCAGCCTCCCAGGGTGTTGGGATTACAGACGAGAGCCACTACGCCTGCCTGATTTCTTGAGTATCTTTGAAAATCTACCTGTTGCTTCAATCGATGAAAAAAAAATTTTTTTTCTTTTTTTTTGAGATGGAGTCTGGTTCTATTGCCCAGGCTGGAGTGCAGTGGTGCAATCTCGGCTCACTGCGACCTCTGCCTCCCGGGTTCAAGTGATTCTCCTGCCTCGGCCTCCTGAACAGCTGAGATTACAGGCACCTGCCACCACTCCCAGCTAATTTTTGTATTTTTAGTAGAGACGGGATTTCACCATGTTGGCCAGGCTGGTCTCGAATTCCTGATTTCAAGTGATCCATCTGCCTCAGCCTCCCAAAGTGCTGGGGTTACAGGCGTGAGCCATTGCGCCTGGCCAAAGAAAATGTTTTGAGAACAGAATAGAGGATTCTTGGATTGCTGTCCTTTCTCTCCCTTCTCTGTAGATAAGAAGTGTAGATTACTCTCATCTTTCAGTAATGCAGATGAAGTCTGATTCTAGTCTGAGATTTTTCTTTCGTGTCTTCTTTCTCTGCTTGACACTTGTAAACTGTTTGTTTTTTTTTTAATCTTTCTGAATTTTTACCAGAATAGGCCTCCAGAAGAATCTTCTCAGTGCAGCCAGGAACTCAGTGAGCTCTTTTAATCTGCAGTCTCAGGTCTTTATTCGTTTTGAGGAACTTTACTTCTATGATTTATCTGTTGCATCTTCTCATTTTAGAACTCCTATTATGTACATATTAGTTCTTCGGGAGGAACTATCCTCCCACCCTTATTTTATTTTATTTTTTTTTTAGACGGAGTCTCGCTCTGTCACCCAGGCTGGAGTGCAGTGGCTCGATCTCAGCTCACTGCAAGCTCTGCCTCCCGGGTTCACGCCATTCTCCTGCCTCAGCCTCTCCGAGTAGCTGGGACTACAGGCGCCCACCACCACGCCTGGCTAATGTTTTGTATTTTTTAGTAGAGACGGGGTTTCACTGTGGTCTCGAACTCCTGACCTCGTGATCCGCCCGCCTCGGCCTCCCAAAATGCTGGGATTACAAGCGTGAGCCACCGCGCCCGGCCTATCCTCCCACTCTTATACTTTCTCACAAGATCTCCATCTCTTTGTAATGTTGCTCTGTTTTGAGATCTTTCTTGTACTTTATCTCCCAGACTAATTTGAGTCTCAGTTGAGGCCCTACTGGCTTTTAATTCTTAATGGAATTTCTTAGAGCTAAAATAATCATGTATTTTAGCTCTAAAAGGTCATTTATTTCTTTTTTTTCTTTTCTTTTCTTTTCTTTTTTTTTTTTTTTGAGACGGAGTTTCATTCTTACAGCCCAGGCTGGAGTGCAATGGTGCGATCTCGGCTTGCTGCAACCTCCGCCTCCCGGGTTCAAGCTATTCTCTTCTTGCCTCAGCCTCCCAGGTAGCTGGGATTACAGGCATGCGCTACCATGCCCAGCTAATTTTTGTATTTTTAGTAGAGACTGGGTGTCACCATGTTGGCTAGGCTGGTCTTGACCTCAGGTGATCTGCCCGCCTCGGCCTCCCAAAGTGTTGGGATTACAGGCATGAGCCACTGTGCCCAGCATGAAAGGTCATTTCTATGCTGTATTTGGATTTCCTGAAGGTCTCTTGTTTATTACTGTTTTTAATTCAGAGATGCCCCTGTCTGCTTCAGCACTGTGGGTTCTGATTTCTCTGTGGGCTCCTGTGTCTGGGTGCTGGGGCCCCTTCAGTGGGTCGTTAATCCTCTTGGTCAGTCACTCGGTCAGTCAAATCCGGTTGTTGATGCTTTCCTACATGGGTAAATCCCCAGGTAGAAGTAGGTGGAACAGCCTCTGCTGCCATGGGCTTGGGACATAGTGTGTCCGGAATTGGTGGGTTCTTGGTCTCACTGACTTCAAGAATGAAGCCGCGGACCCTCGTGGTGAGTGTTACAGTTCTTAAAGGCAGCGTGTCCAGAGTTTGTTCCTTCTGGTGTTCGGATGTCTTTGGAGTTTCTTCCTTCTGGTGGGTTCGTGGTCTCGCTGGCTCAGGAGTGAAGCTGCAGACCTTCGTGGTGAGTGTTACAGCTCTTAAGGTGCGTGTCTGGAGTTGTTCGTTCTTCCCGGTGGGCTCGTGGTCTCTGTGGCTTCAAGAGTGAAACTGCAGACCTTTGTGGTGAGTGTTACAGCTTATATAGGCAGTGTGGACCCAAACAGTGAGCAGTAGCAACATTTATTGCAAAGAGCAAAAGAACAAAGCTTCCACAAGGTGGAAGAGGACCCTAGCGGGTTGCCTTTGCTGCCGCTGCAGCCTGCTTTTATTCTCTTATCTGGCCCCACCCACATCCTACTGATTGGTCCATTTTACAGAGAGCCGAGTGGTCTGTTTTGACAGGGTGCTGACTGGTGCGTTTACAATCCCTGAGCTAGACAGAAAGGTTCTCCACGTCCCCACTAGATTAGCTAGATACAGAGTGTGGACACAAAGGTTCTCCAAGTCCCCACCAGAGTAGCTAGATACAGAGTGTCCACACAAAGGTTCTCCAAGTCCCCACCCAGAGTAGCTAGATAGAGAGTGTCCATTGGTGCATTCACAAACCATGAGCTAGACATAGGGTGCTGACTGGTGTGTTTACAAACCTTGAGCTAGATACAGAGTGCCGATTGGTGTATTTACAATTCCTTAGCTAGACATAAAGGTTCTCCAAGTCCCCACCAGACTCAGGAGCCCAGCTGGCTTCACCCAGTGGATCCTGCCCTGGAGCCGCAGGTGGAGCTGCCTGCCAGTCCGTGCTGTGCGCCTGCACTCCTCAGCCCTTGGGTGGTCAGTCGGACTGGGCGCCATGGAGCAGGGGGCCGCGCTCCTCAGGGAGGCTTGGGCCGCGCAGGAGCCCGCGGAGGGGGTTGGGGGAGGCTCAGGCATGACGGGCTGCAGGTCCCCAGCCCTGCCCCGCAGGAAGGCAGCGAAGGCCCGGCGAGAAATTGAGCACAGCAGCTGCTGGCCCAGGTGATAAGCCCCTCACTGCCCGGGGCTTGTGCGGCAGGCGGGCCGCTCCGACTGCGGGGCGCCGCCGAGCCCACGCCCACCCGGAACTCGTGCTGGCCCGCAAGCACCGCGCGCAGCCCCGGTTCCCGCCCGCGCCCCTCCCTCCACACCTCCCTGCAAGCTGAGGGAGCGGGCTCCGGCCTTGGCCAGCCCAGAAAGGGGCTCCCACAGTGCAGCGGCGGGCTGAAGGGCTCCTCAAGTGCCGCCAAAGTGGGAGCCCAGGCAGAGGAGGCGCCGAGAGCGAGCGAGGGCTGTGAGGACTGCCAGCACGCTGTCACCTCTCAGTAGGAGCTGGTAGAATTCCACTGGGGCTCAGAAAACAGTACCCCAAAATGAAGCCCTGATCTGCAGCCTCAGAAGCAAAAGCTTTTCCCTGACTCTCCCGTGTCCTCCTGCCTGGAAGTCCCACTCTTCCCCCGAGGCCAGCCATAGAAACTAGAATTCCTCTTTCCCAACGCCAGCCATAAAACCTAAAAATATGATTCTAATTTCCCCTCCATCTTTCTGTATCAAAACTTGCCATTGAAAAATGGCCCACTTTGTTTCACCGTAGCTCATAAGACCCCCATTCCACAGCGGGTCCGGCCCCATACCCTGAAGGAAGGAATGCTGTTCAGAGAGGCCAAGAAGAATCCAGGTGGACAGGCCTTGCCATCTCTTCACACTGATTGCCACTGAGTCCAGCCACGTTAGATGATTTTTTTTTTAGACGGAGTCTTGCTCTGTTGCCCAGTCTGGAGTGCACTGGCGTAATCTCTGCTCACTGCAACCTCTGCCTCCCGGGTTCAAGAGATTCTCCTGCCTCAGCCTCCTGAGTAGCTGGGATTACAGGTGAGCACCACCATGACCGGCTGATTTTTGTATTTTTATTAGACACAGAGTTTCACCATGTTGGCCAGGCTGGTCTCGAACTCCTGACCTCAGGTGATCCACCCCCCTCTGCCTCCCAAAGTGCTGGGATTACAGGCGTGAGCCACCACGCCCGACCTAGGTCATACTCTTTTTGTCCAGTTATATTTCTACACAGCTGTCCATAGTTTGTTAAACGTAAGCATAAAAATAGACAATTTCCCCTGTGTCTTTTGGTCTTCGTTCAAAAGGCTTCTCTATCTATACGCTAAATAAATTTATATGCCTTTTCTCCTATTAATTTGCCTTTTGTGAATTGACTTTTCAGAGGACCTACATTTTGGTGTGGCGAGCAGGGTCACCAAAGCTGCTCTGCTCTTCTGGAAGCCACAGAAAAGGGAACCCAGGAACCAGATCAGCTGGCAAAAAGGTAAGAATTTCTTACCAGTTAGGGTCCCAGCCTCTCTCTGTGTGCAGTATCATTGGGTGAATGGTAAAACTCACTGTTTATCGCTTCTGCAAGGTTTTGATTAATGAGAGTAAAATATTTCTGGGTGGCTAGTCTTGATATCTGGTGTGCCTTTCCCTTCCTTCCTCCCTTGCTCCCTCCCTCCCTTCCTTCCTTTCTTTTCTTTTTTTTATTTTCAGAGTCTTGCTGTGTTGCCCAGGCTGGAGTGCAGTGGCACAATCTCCACTCTCTGCAACCTCCCCTCCCAGGCTCAAGCAATTCTCATGCCTCAGCCTCCAGGGTAGCTGGGATTACAGGCTCGTGCCACCACGCACAGCTAATTTTTTTTTTTTTTTTTTTGTATTTTTAGTAGAGGCAGGGTTTCGCTATGTGGTCCAGGCTGGTGTCAAAACTCCTGCCCTCCAGTGAGCTGCCCACCTTGGCCCCCTAAAGTGTTGAGATTACAGGCGTGAGCCACCGTGCTCAGCCTGGTGTGCCTTTTCTTTTTCTTTTTTTTAGAGTCGAGGTCTCACTCTGTCACCAGGCTGAATTGGTGTGATCACAGCTCACTGCAGCCTCAAAATCCTGAGTTCAAGCAATCCTCCTGCCTCAGCCTCCCAAGTAGCTGGGACTACAGGCGTGTGCCACCGTGCCTGGCTAATTTTATTTTTGTTTCTTTGTAGAGATGAGATCTCCCTGTGTTGCCCAGGCTAGTCTAGATCAGAACTCCTGGGCTCAAGGGATCCTCTTGACTTGGCCTCCGAAAGAGCTGGGATTACAGGTATGAGCCACTGCACCCGGCCCCATGGTTTTTTGCTTGCTTTACTTATCTATTGGTACATAACAAATTAGCTCAAGATGTAATAGCCTAAGCCATCTCTGATGGTTTCTACGAGTCAGAAATTCAGGTCTCTGCTATACATGTCTGGGACCTCAGCTGGAGACCCAAAGGCTGGGGCTGGGACCATCTGAAGGCACAGTCATGTACAGGTCAGCTGTCAGGATGGCTTCATAATTTGTGGTTTTCAGTGAACAGTGAAACACAGGGCTCTGGTTAAGAAACGTTGAAGAATGTACTGGGGGTAGAGATGGAGAGTGATTAGTAATGGAAATGGAATGTAGTGATGTTTGCACAATTCTGTGAATATGCTACAAACCACTGAATGGTTCACTTGCAATGGGTGAATTTTATAATATATGCATTATACCTCAATAAAGCTGTTTACAGATTATGAAGAATTTCAAAATGGTGATGGCAGAGTATTTAAAAGGGACAGGGGCTCTTCTTAGCACACGGCTCTGTGCCTGATACCAGGCCACACGTCTGTGAAGCTTGCCCACTGCACTCAGCTGAGGGCCTAGTTCAAAGTATCAACCAGAGCGGCCCCACGGAGTCTCCCCCATGAGATCTGGGCTTCCACCCAGCATGGCGGGCCAAAACAGAGAGAGAGAGAGACAGAGAAGCCAGTATCTTTTTTTTTTTGAAACAGGGTCTCACTCTGTCACCCAGGCTGGAGTACAATGGTATGGTCATGACTCACTGTAGCCTTGAACTCCTGGGCTCAAGCGATCCTCCCACCTCAGCCTCCTAAGTAGCTGGGACCACAGGCACTCACCACCACGCCCGGCTAATTTTTTAATTTTTACTTTTCATAGAGGCAGGGTCTCCCTCTGTGGGCCAGGCTGGTCTTGAACTTCTGGGCTCAAGTGATCCTCCCACCTTGGCCTCCCAAAGTGCTGGGATTCCAGGCGTGAGCCCCAGTGTCTGGTCCCCTACCCCTTTTATGCCCAGCTTTTAAAGTCACATAACATCACTTCTACCACATTCTACTCATTAAAAGAAAGTCACTAAGTCTGGCCTGCATTCAAGGGGGAAGGAAATCAGACTCTGTCTTTTGAAGAGAGGAGTTTCAAAGAAATTATTGATATATTTTAAACTACCAAATTGGCCTTCATATCTAGGCTAAGTGATGTTTCATGGTCTCCTGCCCAGCACATAGGAGACAAAGCCCCATGTGAATTTTCTTGCCAGGCCCCAACAGAAACCAAGGCTGCATTTACACTGTGGGAACCAACTCCGGAAGAACAAGCAGGCTAAAACCAGATGGGGAAGGAAGTCTTGTTTCAGGCTTTTTTCCCTCCCCTCTAAATTCCCCTTGTGTTTTTGTTTTTGTTTTTGTTTTTTTTGAGACGGAGTCTCGCTCTGTCGCCCAGGCTGGAGTGCAGTGGCACCCATCTCGGCTCACTGCAAGCTCCGCCTCCCGGGTTCACACCATTCTTCTGCTTCAGCCTCCCGAGTAGCTGGGACTACAGGCGTCTGCCACCACACCCGGCTAATTTTTTGTATTTTTAGTAGAGACGGGGTTTCACTGTGTTAGCCAGGATGGTCTCGATCTCCTGACCTCGTGATCCACCTGCCTCGGCCTCCCAAAGTGCTGGGATTACAGGCGTGAGCCACCACACCTGGCCCCACTTCCGTAATTTTTCTAATCCTTTTGTGGCATTTCTTCATTTAAAAAAATAAATCATGATTCCAGAGATAGATCTACTGGTGTTTGCTGGGGGCGGGGAAAGGAATGAATGGGGAATGAATGATTGCCAGTGGGCACAGCGTTTCTTTTTGGGGTGATGAAAAAGTTCTGAAATTAGATAGTCATGGTGATCGTACAAGCTTGTGGATATAATAAAAATGAGTGAATAGTATACTTTAAAAGAGTGAATTTGGCTGGGCACAGTGGCTCACACCGGTAATCCCAGCACTTTGGGAGGCTGAGGTGGGAGGATTGCTTAAGCCTAGGAGTTTGAGACCAGACTGGGCAACATAGCGAGACCCTGTCTCAACAAAATTACAAAAATTAGTTGGGCATGGTGGCGTGTGCCTGTAATCCCAGCTACTCAGGAGGCTGTCTCAACAAAATTACAAAAATTAATCAGGCGTGGTGGCGTGTGCCTGTAATCCCAGCTACTCAGGAGGCTGAGGCAGGAGAATCACTTGAGCCCGGGAGGCAGAGGCTGCAATGAGCTGTGATTGCACCACTGCACTCCAGCCTGGGTGACAGAGCATGACCCTGTTTCAAAAAAAAAAAAAGTGAATGTATTGCTTCTTGGCCTCTTGGCTAAGATGAAGTGTAGTATTTGCTTTTAGTAATTGTCTGCTGTGGTCTGAATCTGTCCCCTCTTCCTCCCAAATTTGAAATCCTAACCCCTTAAATGATCGGATTAGGAGGCAGGGACTTTGAGAGGTGATTGGGTCATCAGGGTGCAGCCCTTATGAATGGGAGTCATGCCCTAATCAAAGAGGCCCCCAGAGAGCTCCCTTCTCCCTTGTGCTGTGTGAGGACACAGAGAGGAAATCTATGCATCAGGTGGCAGGTCCTCACCATCCTCCTCAGACGCTGAATCTGCTGCCGCCTTGATCTTGGACTTCCAGCCTCCACAACCATGGGAAATGAACTGTTGTTTGTAAGCCCTGCAGCCCATGGTACCGTGTCATGGCAGCCCTGGCGGACTAAGACAGTGTCCTCGACTGAATTGTGATTGAGAGCTCAATGGTACAGTCCTGGGGGAGCTGTGTGGTGTTTTGGTTTCTCAAAGAACCACTTGGGTCACTAGGACTCCGGTCTGCATTTGAAGCCGTCTCCTGCCCAAGGACACCTGGTCACCATGGCCAGCATGCAGCCAGACACCAGGGACCTCCCTATGGCCACCAGAATTGGTGGATCCATCACTCGTGGGGTTTCTCAGGCTTTGCTTTCGCAATTAGTTGGTTCTCCTCAATTGCATTCTGTTTCCCTCTGTTGGTAATAGAGGACTGACCACAGGCAGTGGTGATGACAGGGGAAGTCTTGGCTTAGCTCTTAGTGAGAGAGACATGCAGGGCATTGGCAGAAGCTCGAATTGGTGAGCCCAGCCCTGTCCCTCTCAGACGCCTCCAGGCGTGTGTCTAAGAGAAAGTCTCCTGCATGTAAGAAAGTATTCTACAGGCAAACATGACCTTTTGTTTTGTTTTGTTTGTTTTTCATTTTGAGACAGAGTCTCACTCTATCACCCAGGCTGGAGTGCAGTGGTGCAATCTTGGCTCACTGCAACCTCTGCCTCCTGGGTTCAAGCAATTCTTGTGCTCAGCTTCCTACGTAGCTGGGATTACAGGCATGCACCACCACTCCTGGCTAATTTTTGTATTTTTAGTAGAGACAGGGTTTTGCTGTGTTGGCCAGGCTGGTCTTGAAATCCTGACCTCAAGTGGTCCACCTGCCTCAGTCTCCCAAAGTGCTGGGATTACAGGCGTGAGCCACCATGCCCAGCCCCAATTTTGCTTAAGGAGGAATTTTATAGTAGGTGAATTAATATCTCAATGGAAAAAAAATATCAGAAGCTCCAAGAGCTGAAATAGTCATAGGCCTCTCTCACTCTCTTTGGGTTCTCAGAACCCACCCAAAGAGTGGTCAAGCTAAAATTTCAACCCAGAGACATCTGATTCCAAAGGCCATTTTTCTTCACCTCTGCCAGCCAGAGAGTGAATGGTCATGTAGCCTGGGAGTGAAAGCCATGCTGGGGGGTTTGAACTTTTTGTTGTCGTTGATAATTGAAGGGTTTTGAGGCAGAAAAGAAACATAATTCAGTTTTTGTTTTAGAAAGATGGAGCTGGGCATGGTAGCTCATGCCTGTAATTCCAGAACTTTGGGAGCCCAGGGCAGGGAGGATCACTTGAAGCCAGGAGCATGAGACCAGCCTGGGCAATACCGGGAGATCCCATCTCTTAGAAAAAATAAAAAAAGCGAAGAAAGATAATTCTTAGGAGCTTTATGTGAATATTCTTTATTAGACATAATAACAGATAATATTGAGGAGAGTTTTTTTCTGGGTTGGCTACAATAATTTTTGCAGTTTTGTTTAAAAATTTTTTGATACAGGCTGGGCACAGTGGCTCACACCTGTAATCCCAGCACTTTGGGAGGCCGAGGCAGGTGGATCACTTGAGGTCAGGAGTTTGAGACCAGTGCCTGTAATCCCAGCTACTCGGGAGGCTGAAGCAGGAGAATCACTTGAACCTAGGAGGCGGAGGTTGCAGTGAGCCGGGATCATGCCACTGCACTCCAGCCTGGGTGACAAAGCAAGACTCCGTCTAAAAAAAATGTTTTTTGGCCGGGCGCGGTGGCTCACGCCTGTAATCCCAGCACTTTGGGAGGCCGAGGCGAGCAGATCACGAGATCAAGAGATCGAGACCATCCTGGCTAACGTGATGAAACCCCAGGTATCTCTACTAAAAACACAAAAATTATGGCCGGGTGCAATGTCTCACGCCTGTAATCCCAGGACTTTGGGAGGCCGAGGTGGGCAGATTACCTGAGGTCAGGAGTTCGAGACCAGCCTGACCAACATGGAGAAACCCGATTTCTACTAAAAATACAAAATTAGCTGGGTGTGGTGGCGCATACCTGTAATCCCAGCTACTCGGGAGGCTGAGGCAGGAGAATCGCTTGAACCTGGGATGCAGTGAGCCAACCAAGATGGCACCACTGCACTCCAGCCTGGTGACAGAGCGAGACTCTGTCTCAAAAGAAAAAAAAGAATTTTTTTTGATACAGCTCACGAACAGCAAGGCAAAATAAAAAATAATTTTTAAAAAAAGTTAAACTTTTTTTTGCAGGGGCGATAGGGTCTCACTCTGTCTCCCAGGCCAGAGTGCAGTGGTGCCATCATAGCTCACTGTATCCTTGACCTCCTGGGCTCAAGCAATCTTCCCACCTCAGTCTCTCAAAGTGTTGAGATTACAGGCGTGAGCCTGGCCTGAAATCTTGACTAAAATATCAGTGTTCAGCCTCTATGGGAACCCTAGAGACCAGTGTGATTTTTTTTTTTATCTCATTCACTTTTTAAATTTTTTAATTATTTTATTTCATTTCATTTCATTGAGACAGGGTCTCACTGTCACCCAGGCTGGAGTGCAATCATAGCTAACTGCAGCCTTGACTTACCTCCCCACCGTCACCTCAAGCGATCCTCCCATCTCAACCCCTCAAGTAGTTGGGACCACAGATGTGCACCACTATGCCCAGCTAATTTTGTTTTATTTTCAGAAGAGACAAGATCTCACTATATTGCTCAGGCTGGTTTCAAATGCCTGAGCTCAAGGGATCCTCCTGCCTTGGCCTCCCAAAATGCTGGGATTACGAGCATGAGCCATCTCGCCTGGCCAAAAAGATTTTTTTTTTAATGGATTTTGTGATCTGTTCCCATCATTAAACAAAAGGTTAATGGAGAGAGAAGCAGCAGTTGGGCAATGTTTGCCTATGAAAAGTCCATCTGTCCTTATCTGTCCTTAATGTTATTCTACTTTTTCTAAAGTTGAATTTCTCTGCTGTGCAGCACAGCAGGCTTTATGTAAAATTCTATTCAAATTTATAGGCGATAAGTGGTTTTTAAATAAACACATAGGGTGTTCCAACTGAGCTCTGAAACCTCTGGCTGATGGATGCATTTAAGAAAGATGGTGAGATGCTGTAAGAGCCAGCCCAGGCCATAGCACAGCTCTACAGACTGAGGGGCTTAATCCACAGAAACGGACTTTCCCACAGTTCTGAAGGCTCCAAGTCTGCAATAAGTTGTTGGCAGCGTGGTTTCTTCTGAGGCCTCTCTCCTTGGCTTGTAGATGGCCGTCTTCTCCCTGTATCCTCACTTGGTCATCCCTCTGGGTGTGTCTGTGTCCTGACCCTCTCTTCTCATAAGGACATCAGCCTTTCTGGATTAGGGCCCACCCTAATGACCTCAGTTTAACTCAGTTCCCCTTTAAAGTCCCTGCCTCCAAATACAGTCACATTCTGAGATGCTGCGGTTCTTCTTCATCTCTGTAATTTCATCTTTTTAAGAATATTATGTAAGTACAATTATATAGTATATAACTTCTTGAAATTGACCTTTTTTCCAGCCTGGGCAATATGGCGAAACCCCATCTCTACAAAAATGCTATGATGGTGCCACTGCACTCCAGCCTGGGTGACAGAGTGAGACCTTGTCTCAAAAAAAAAAAAAAAAAAAAAAAAAAAGCCTGTTTTTCTTCCCCCACTCAGCATAATTTTTATATTTATTTATTTATTTTTTGAGACAAGATCTCACTCTGTCACCCAGGCTAGAAGGCAGTGGTGCAATATCAGATCACTGCAACCTCTGCCTCCCAGGTTCAAACGATTCTCCTGCCTCTGCCTCCCGAGTGGCTGGGATTACAGGCACCTGCCACCCCACCCAGCTAATTTTTTTGGTATTTTTAGTAGAGATGGGGTTTCACTATGTTGGATAGGCTGGTCTGAAACTCCTGACCTCTGGTGATCCGCCTGCCTCAGCCTCCCAAAGTACTGGGATTACAGGCGTGAGCCACCACACCTGGCATCCACTCAGCATAATTTAATGCTTTAAGATCCATCCAAGTATGGCCGGGCATGGTGGTGTAATCCCAGCACTTTGGAAGGGTTAGACGGGCAGATCACCCGGGTCAGAAGTTCGCAACCAGCCTGGCCAATGTGGTGAAACCCTGTCTACTAAAAATACAGAAAAATAGCCGGGCATGGTGGTGGATGCCTGTAATCCCAGTTACTCTGGAGGCTGAGGCAGGAGAATCACTTGAGCCCGGGAGGCAGAGTTAGTAGTGAGCTGAGATTGCGCCATTGCCCTCCAGCCTGGATGACAAGAGCAAGACTCCATCTCAAAAAAAAAAAAAAAAAAAAGAAAATCCATCCAAGTTGTTGCCCGTATCAATCATTTATTTCTTTTTTATTGCTAAGTAGGATCCCATGGTATGAACGTACTAGTTTAACTATTCACCCACTGAAGGACATTTGCAGAATCTTCTTTTAAAACTAAGCGATGCTGTGTGCAATTGCTCACTTACAAGTGATCTGCCTGCCTTTGTGGATCGCTTGAGCCCAGGAGTTCCAGACCAGCGTGGGCAACATGGCAAAACCCCTTCTCTACTAAAAATATACAACATTTGCCAGGCTCGGTGGTGTGCACCTGTAGTCCCAGCTACTCGGGAGGCTGAGGTGGGAGGATGGCCTGAGCCTGGGAGATTGAGGCTGAAGTGAGCTGTGATCTTGCCACTGCACTCCAGCCTCGGTGACGGAGCCAGACCCTGTCTCAAAACAAACAAACAAACAAACAAAAACAAAAACTAACGTGAAAGTGTTATAGATACAGCTGAAGCCTCCCTCCATTCCATTTCGCTCCCTGGGATTCCTCTGCAGAATTAATTTCTATCTTGAAGTTAGTAAACATTCTTCTTACCCGTGATTTGTATGTGTTATTACATATTGATGTTTCCGGAAACAATGTATGGCTTTGTTTCACAAGTTTTAAGTATTTATAGAGATGTTACCAGATTGTATGTATCTTCCAGCAACTTGCTTTTTGCTGTAGATGTTATGCTGAAGTTTTAGTACTGTTGATACAAGTAACTGTGGTTCATTTTTCTTCACTGCTACAGTGTATTCCATTGAGCAACTGAATCTGTTCCCCTACTAATGGATATTTAGGTTGTTTCTTGTTTTTTTACTGTAACAATGTTCTCTCTCTCTCTCTCTCTTTCTTTCTTCGGAGTTTTGCTCTTGTCACCCAGGCTGGAGTGTAGTGACACATCTCGGCTCACTGCAGCCTCCACCTCCTGGATTCAAGTGAGTCTCCTGCCTCAGCCTCCTGAGCAGCTGGGATTATAGGCGGGTGCCACCACGCCCAGCTAATTTTTGTATTTTTAGTAGAGACGGGGTTTCGCCATGTTGGCCAGGCTGTCTGGTCTTGAATTCCTGACCTCAGGTGATCCACCCACCTCGGCCTCCCAAAGTGCTGGGATTACAGGCATGAGCCACTGCACCCAGACACAGTGACTATCTTTGACCTGCCTCCTTATGAAGTGGTACCTTCTTTAGAAAGAGAAGAACCTTTAACAAGGAAGAAAAGGGCCAACCTGCAGCGAGATTTGGAGAAGGGAAACAGCATTTGCAGGACATCCACTCAACTCTAGGCTTCGTGCCAGGCGGCTTAAGTATATGATCACAGCCTCGGCTTGGGAGGGGCCTGAGGGCCTAATGAACAGCCTGGTACAGCCTAGGACATCCTGGGAAGTTCTGGAAATACTGACTCCAAGCAGGTCAAGGTATTTGCTCTACTTTTTCCAGTTCAAGTTGCATATCTCTCACTTTGCATGTTCTCAGAACTTTAAAAGCAAAGACTGGAGTCAGACTGCCTGCATTTATTCACCGGGTTCAGTTCATCACTTACCAGTTGTATGAACTTGGACAATTTACTCAAACTTTCTGGGCTTCAATTCCCTTATCTGTGAAGTCAGAAATAGCACCTAGCCCATAATGTTATTGAAATGATTAAATGAGATCATCTATGTAAAACACTTAGAGCTGTGTCTTACACACCATAGTGCAAATCTTAGATATAATAATTGATGATGGCTGGGTGCAGTGGCTCACACCTGTAATCCCAGCACTTTCAGAGGCCAAGGCAGGAGGATTGCTTGAGCCCAGGAGTTTGAGACCAGCCTGGGCAACACAGTGAGATCCCATCTCTAAAAAAAAAAAACATATAATAACAACAACAACAACAAAATCAATGAAATGAAATTAAACATTAAAAAATATATAATAATAATTGATGGTAATCAAATGATGATGATGTTGAATACAGTCTCTCTCCAACCGTGTGTACATCTTTGCATTCATGTTGCTTTACCAAAATCCAAACCAGGCAATATCATTTTCGTACTCCAGCATCATATAACTTATTTTTTTAACTTTAATTTTTTTTTTTTTTGTAATTGAGTTTTGCTCTTGTTGCCCAGCCTGGAGTGCAGTGGCATGATCTTGGCTCACTGCAACATCTGCCTCCTGGGTTCAAGCAATTCTACCGCTTCAGCCTCCTGAGTAGCTGGGATTACAGGCATGTGCCACCACACCCGGCTAAGTTTGAATTTTTTTAGTATAGACGGGGTTTCACCATGTTGGTCAGGCTGGTCTTGCACTCCTGACCTCACGTAATCCACCTGCCTCGGCCTCCCAGAGTGCTGGGATTACAGGCGTGAGCCACGGTGCACAGCCTATGACGTATTTTGTTAGCATGCTGAAAAGAAACCAACTTTTTCAACCTGAGGACATCAGTTGGTCAGTTCACTTTCTCTTCTTTTCGGAGTTGCATTGAGAACATCCTGTACTGTTCCTAGCACCTGTTGATAGATGTAAATCCTTGTCTAGGTGTGGCCAGAGCTCCAGGTGTATCAATATTTGTTAACAGCTCAGAAGCACTTGGCTTTCATGGGACAGGGCCGTGGGATTGTGGACTATAGGCCAGGCCCTGATGTTTGAAATGCCACACACAAACTCCTTGTCCCTGAAGACACAGAGGGTAGCCAAATGTTAAATTTGAGCCCAAAGAGAATCCAGCACTGGTTGCAAAATACCCCTGTCTCTTTTGTCTCACAGAAGACAAGAAACAGTGAACAGAACTTCATGGCCCGGTATGAGCTTTAACCAAGCCTCCCAAGGAGTATTCCTTTGCCCTGAGCTTATTAAGCAATATATAAGTAACAGAGGGCTGGGCACAGTGGCTCACACCTGTAAATCCCAGCACTATGGGAGGCCAAGGTGATTGGATCACGAGGTCAAGAGATCGAGACCATCCTGGCCAACATGGTGAAACCCCATCTCTACTAAAAAATACAAAAACTAGCTGGGCATGGTGGCGCATGCCTGTAGTACCAGCTACTCAGTAGACTGAGGCAGGAGAATCGTTTGAACCCAGGAGGCGGAAGGTGCAGTGAGTAGAGATTGTGCCACTGCACTCCAGCCTGCCGACAGAGAAAGACTCCATCTCAAAAATAAATAAATAAATAAATAAATAAATAAATAAAGTAACAGAGACTTTAATTCTCCAGGAAGGCCTTCCAAAGGGCTCCAGAACACACATTTGGAGGTCCACAGATGAATGGGCCTGAGGCAGAGTGAACCCCATCGTTTCCTGAAAGTTGACTGATTGCCTCTCTGTTCTTTGGAGACCACAGTTTTGTAGCATGGCAGATTATTTATTTATTTATTTATTTTAATTTTTGAGACAGGGTCTGGCTCTGTCACCCAGGCTAAAGTGCAGTGGCTTGATCACAGCTCACTGAAGCCTCAACCTCCCAGGCTCAAGCAATCCTCCCACCTCAGCATCCCAAGCAGCTGGAACCACAGGTGCCTCCCTCCACGCTTGGCTAATTTTTTTTTTTTTTTGGTAGTGGAGGGATCTTGTTCTGTTGCCCAAGCTACTCCCAAACTCCGGGCCAGACTCAGTGGCTCATGCCTGTAATCTCAGAACTTTGGGAAGCCAAGGCAGTCAGATCTTTTGAGCCCAGGAGTTCAAGACCAGCCTGGGCAGCAAAGCAGAATCCCGTTTCTATAAAAAATACAAAAATTAGCCTAGCACAGTGGTATGCGCCTGTAGTCCCAGCTACTTGGGAGGCTGCGGTGAGAGGATCGCTTGAGCCTGGGAGGCGGAGGTTGCAGTGAGCTAAGATCATGCTACTGCACTCCAGCCTGGGTGTCAGAGTAAAACTGCATCTCAAGAAGAAAAAAAAAAAGTGCCGAACTCCTGGCCTCAAGTGATCCTCCTGCCTCAGCCTCCCAAAGTGCTGGGATTACACATATGAGCCACCAGTAATTTTGAAAGCAAAAGAACTGAGATAGGCTCCACTGAAAGCCCAAACGTGCTCGTGAAATAGAGGGTGATCTAAAACATTATCCAAGGAGCACCTGACAGATAGCACATCTTCGCACAAATAGTAGGTGAAAAAAATACCCTTGGCGTGGCCACCAAGGCCAAGATGGCCTTGAGACTCTGCCTTTCTAGGAATGCCCAGACCAAGGAGCCAAGCCACCCGTGCCCTGCACCTTCTGGGGCCTCCTATGGTTTTGTGGACCTACTCCTGCACCCCCCTGTCATCATGGTTCACCAGGCCCCACCCCACAGCCACCCAGTGCTCCTGCAAAAGGATAGGGACATTCACACCTGCCCAGCCACCCCAGGACCCCCTGGGCCCAAGCTTGGAGTGGCTGCAGAAACTGTGAGCCCCTCTGTTGTTAGGGAGGAGGTCCCTTTGCCTGTGGCTCCCAATAATAGCAATGAAAACAAACGACAAATAAAATATCCTTTATGGCAGGGCACAGTGGCTCATGCCTGTAATCCCTTTATGGCCGGGCACAGTGGCTCATGGCTGTAATCACTTTGGGAGGCTGAGGCAGGCAGATCACCTGAGGTCAGGAGTTCGAGACCAGCCTAGCCAACATGGCAAAACTCCGTCTGTACTAAAAATACGAAAATTAGCCAGGCGTGGTGGTGGGCACCCATAGTCCCAGCTACTCAGGAGGCTGAAGCAGGAGAATTGCTTGAACCCAGGAGGCAGAGGTTGCAGTGAACTAAAATTGTGCCACTGGCCTCCAGCCTGGGTGACAGACCAAGACTCCATCTCAAAAAAAATTAAAAAAACCCTTTAAGCAGCTGCAGCACGACTATTGCCTTCATGATCCTTTTAATGAAAGTGATATGGATCAATGGGTTCTCTCAGGTGAGAATCTGGGAGGCGCAGGCATTCAGAGCTTGAGACTCATTCATGGTTAGGAGCTGGGGGAAGGGCTGGGTTCTGGTCCTTAAGCCCAAGCCTGGCTTAATCCTCCTTTTCCATAAGAAATGCTGCCCCCTCTCCAGTTCCTTCCTCTTTCTGCTTGTTATTTTTTGCTCAAGCTCATCTGAAGTATGTTTCAAGTACTTGCATCCCTCAGGACCTTGAGTTAAGCAACCATACTAAGACATCGTGTCACTATAATGAGGGAAAAAAGTGGAATTTCCTTCTCAGGAAGTTTGTCAGTAACACAAACAGCCCCAGCCTCAGTCAACAAAGAATTTCATCAGAAATGCCCGGCGCGGTGGCTCACGCCTGTAATCCCAGCTCTTAGGGAGGCCGAGGCAGGTGGATCACGAGGTCAGGAGATTGAGACAATCCTGGCTAACAAGGTGAAACCCCGTCTCTACTAAAAATATAAAAAATTAGCCGGGCGCATGTAGTCCAAGCTACTCGGGAGACTGAGGCAGGAGAATGGTGTGAACCTGGGAGATGGAGCTTGCAGTGAGCCAAGACCACGCCACTGCACTCCAGCCTGGGCAGCAGAGCGAGACTCCATCTCAAAAAAAAAAAAAAAAAAAAGAATTTCATCAGAATTTCAGTTCCAATTTGAAGACATTGCCAATCTGAACCAAAAGATGGGTGTGCAGACGGCAACCCATAGCCCTTGGCTGGTAAATGGTCAATTTCTAGTTATTGATGGCTCCACCAAACACCACCCCTGTCCAAGGCTCCTCAGATGATCAATTCCTCAGCTCAATCTCTGATTACAGAAGCAAAGTGGGGAAAGGAAGGGGTCAGGTGGCTGACAGACCATCTGCAAAGAAAACTGTTATAGTTAGCAGCAAGGCCAGCGGATCGATAGATTGTAATCAGGAAGCATTTTGAAAATGAAACCAAACGTCATTTGAAGGATCTTGCAATGTGTCTGTGCCTGAATATGGGATACCATTTAGAACCTTCTATAACCACCCAATAGGTCTCCTTGCCCACTACCTAGAGCTGATTTGTGAAGACAAGGGAATTGCAATAGAGAAAGTTTAATTCATGCAGAGCTAGCTGTATGGGAGACTGACATTTTATTATTACTCAAATCAGTCTCCTCAAAAACTCAAGGACTAGAGGGGAGGATTTGAGACAAGGTTTCTGTCACCCAGGCTGGAGTGCAGTGGCATGTTCACAGCTCACTGCAACCTTGACTTCCTGGGCTCAAGTGATCCTCCCACCTCAACCTCCTGAGTAGCTGGGACTACAGGTGCACACCACTGTGCCTAGCTAATTTTTGCATTTTTGTAGAGACAGGGTTTTGCCATGTTTCCAGGCTGGTCTCAAACTCCTGGACTCAAGCAATCTGCCTGTCTTGGCCTCCCAAAGTGCTGGAATTATAGACATGAGCCACTGTGCCCAGCTGGATCTGTTTTGTTTTTTGGGTTTTTTTGAGATAGAGCCTTGCTTTGTCGCCTAAGCTGGAGTGCAGTGGCACAGTCTCAGCTCACTGGAACCTCTGCCTCCCAGGTTCAAGTGATTCTCCTACCTTAGCCTCCCAAGTAGTTTGGACTACAAGCTTGTGCCACCACGCCTGGCTAATTTTTGTATTTTTGTAGAGATGGAGTTTCGCCATGTTGGCCAGGCTGGTCTCGAACTTCTCACCTCAGGTGATCCACCTGCCTCGGCCTCCCAAAGTGCTGGGATTACAGGCGTGAACCACTGTGCCCGGCCTGGATCTGGGTTTTTAAGGATAACTTGGCCGATAGGGGTTCAGAAAGTGGGGAGTGCTGATTGGTCAGGTTGGAGATGAAATCATAGGGAGTCAAAGATGTCCTCTTGTCCTGAATCAGTTCCTGGGTGAGGGCCACAAGACCAGATGAGCCAGTTTATCGATCCGGGTGGTGCCAGCTGATCCATCGAGTACAGGGTCTGCAAAATATCTCAAGCACTGATCTTACATCTAACAATAGTGACATTATCCTCAGGAGCAGTTGGAGGAGGTTCGGAATCTTGCAGCCAGAGGCTGCATGACTCTTAAACCATAATTGCTAATCTGTCCGATGTGTTAGTCCTGCTAAGGCAGTCTAGTCCCCCGGCAGGAAGGGGGTTTGTTTTGGGAAAGGGCTGTTAATGTCTTTTGTTTCAAAGTTAAACAAGTTCCTCCCAAAGTGAGTTCGGCCTATGCCCCAGCAAGGAACAAGGACAGCTTGGAGTTCAGAAGCAAGATGGAGTCAGTCAGGTCAGATCTGTGTCACTATCATAATTTTCTCAGTTATAATTTTTGCAAAGGTTGTTTCAATCCCTCACTTTGGGTTTCATAACAACCTTATTCCCTTTTTTTTTTTTTTTGACAGAGTCTCGCTCTGCTGCCAGGCTGAAGTGCAGTGGCGCAAGCTCAGCTCACCGCAACCTCCAATTCCTGGTTCAAGCGTTTCTCCTGCCTCAGCCTCCCGAGTAGCTGGGATTACAGGCATGTGCCACCACGCCTGGCTAATTTGTGTATTTTTAGTAGAGACTGGTTTTCACCATGTTGGCCAGGATGGTCTTGATCTCCTGACCTCATGATCCACCCGCCTCGGCCTCCCAAAGTGCTGGGATTACAGGTGTGAGCCACTGCACCTGGACTGTAACAACCTTATTCTTCAGGTGTGAGCTGTGAGATGGAAAAAGGGCAAAGACTGCTTTAGCTCCTTTTTCCTGACAGGAGTGTAGTTAGGGCAGGTGTTGACCCCAAGGTAAGAGGAGTGGAATTGCTTTGCAGCTGTCTGCCTGGACTCATGGTGCCTGGTTGGGGTTTTGAGGCTTGCAGGAGTAAGGTGTTAGTATTCTTACCTAGAGTTTTAACATAGTGTTTAAATGAGTAGTTAACTATAAGGTATATAATGAGTCCTAGGTTAAGGAGTGAAAGTCCTAGTTTCAGAAGCCTTTGTAGAGCCCGGGCGTGGTGGTTCATGCCTGTAATCCCAGCACTTTGGGAGGCTGAGGCAGAAGGATTGCTTGAGCCCAGGAGTTCAAGACTAGTCTAGGCAATAAAGTGAGACTTTGTCTATGAAAAAAAAGAAGAAAAAAAAAAAAAGAAGAAGGCTTTGTAGAATTGATCTTAAGCTCTGAGGGATCCAGGTGAATGAGTCCAAGAACCAATCAGACATGGGTCATTAGCAGAGACAGTTGGGTCAGAGGTTGTTGGACAAACATATCGGGATAGACAAGAATGAGTGAATTTCATTTTATTTTACTTTATTTTATTTGGTACTGCTCCTTGTGGATCAGGACTAACTCATTGGCAATGCACCTATACTCAGCCAGGAAGGAGCAAATTTAAATACACTGTCCCATATATTATTAATCAGTTTCCTAGTCCTGGGACTAGATCAGTTCAGTTAAACAGCTGTTTCCCATATCAGGAGGTGGCATTGCACATGGGCTAGGCCTCTATATGTGATGAAGACAAACAGATTTTTAATACGAGGCATTTCTATGGAAATATAAGAAAAACAAAAGTTAATGTTGGGCACAATGTATCCAGATGTGAAACTCAAAATACCTTTAGTTATAGAGCAGGAAGGCAGTGGTAATCTGACATGTTTTTGCCGCCTGTATTAAAAGAATAAGCTTCAGCTTACAGGGCCTCAGGAAAAAAGGTAGTAGCAATTTTATTGAGTCCAAGTCAGAAAAGTGGAAGAAAAATGTGAAAGCATTAGTTTGGAAAACATTAGTTTGGAGCATTAGTTAGGTTAGCTTCAGGACAGCCATAGTTAAAGGTGCAGTCAACAAGAAAAACTGGTTATCTCTGTGACACACAACAATTTTTAAAATTTAGTTTAATTTTTTTGAAACAGGGTCTCACTCTGTCACACAGGCTGGAGTGCAGTGGTGTGATCACAGCTCACTGCAGCCACAAAGAATTCAGGATTTAGTCCAAATTGCAGAAAATAACAAAAACTCGAGAACAGTGGACAAGACTAGAATCTAACAATGGGTGTACTATAGCTTTTGAAACATAGTTTTTCTCTCTTTAGTCCCCATTTTTATTAAAAACAAATAGTAGTAGGAAAAATGTAATTGCAAAATAAGTCTTAGTCTATTATACTTGGCCTGATTATTTGTATAACGTACAGCAAGAATAATTATTTGCCATATAGGCTCTTTAAAATTGGCTTTGCTGGTCAGGCATGGTGGCTTACACCTGTAATCCCAGCACTTTGGGAGGCCAAGGTGGGAGAAACACTTGAGCCTAGGAGTTCAAGACCAGCCTGGACAACATAGCGAGATCCCCATCTCTACAAAAATTAGCCAGGTATGGTGACGCGTGCCTGTAGTCCCAGCTACTTGGGAGGCTGAGGTGGGAGAATCACCTGAGCCTGGATGACAGAGCAAGGCCATGGCCCAAAAATAAATAAATAAAAACAAAATTAGCTTTGCTGAAATTTCATTCCCTAAGGAATCTCACCTTATACTTTTTAAAGCCTTTAGCCCAGCCATGGATTTATCTATGCCTGCAAATACCTGTATGAGTTGGGAGAATTTTCCTCCTCTCAAGGTCCCAAGATAATTTGGGCTTCTGGGCCTGTCAGAAAGTGACATTCTTTACTTACGACAAGTCAGGAACCCTGTATGCAGACTGCATATACAAGGTATAAGGCCAGTTTTCTTAAAGAGCTTTTTTTTTTTTTGAGATGGAGTCTTACTCTTGTCGCCCAGGCTGGAGTGCAATGGCATGATCTCGGATCAATGCAACCTCTGCCTCCTGGGTTCAAGCGATTCTCCTGCCTCAGCCTCCTGAGTAGCTGGGATTACAGGCACCCGCCACCATGCCTGGCTAACTTTTGTATTTTTAGCAGAAATGGGGCTTCACCATGTTGGCCAGGCTGGTCTTGAACTTCCCGACCTCAGGTGATCTGCCCACCTCGACCTCCCAAAGTGCTGGAATTACAGGCATGAGCCACTGTGCCCAGTTATAAATCCTTTTTCAATTAATCAAACCCTTGCAGAGGAGACAAACAATGATGTTTACCATTCACAGAGAGAGAGAGAGAGAGAGAGAGACAGAGAGAGAGAGACCAGAAGCCTGGTTTGTCAGAAGTTCTTACTGTCTTTGCTGGCATACCAGATTTCTGGGTTCCCTTTCCCTGCAGCTTCCAGAACAATGGAAAATCACCACGAGTCAGGCCTGTTGCGCTTCCGCTAACAGTTCCTTCAGGGTTCAGCAAATGTGACAGACCAGACAAACTAGGAGAGCCTGTCGGACTTCCATCAGCAATTCCTGTACGTATACAAACACTCAAGTGAAAAAGACAAGCAGAAGGACTTGCAGACAGAGACTCCAGACCAAATCACAAACCAAGGATGTTCCTCCAAACAAGTCCCCTATTCTTGATCCAGTTAGAGCAGACACCCCCTTCAGAGAGGCCAGCAGGTCAGAAGGATGAGGTCGTTGGAAGCACCCAGAATACTCACCAAATCAGACACCCATGATGGGGCTACAGGAGCGGGACATCTCCCCAGGACTGTTTATTGCATTTGAATCCATGCACCATGAGTTGGCAACACCCTGCTGGTAGAGACGGTGCTACAGTTAGCCCCCAGTCCAAGAACTAAATTGCCACTTGGGCAGGCCTCCAGAACCATCGCTGGTGGAGGGCTACCGAACCTCAGGCACGTACCCACAAGGATGGCCCCAGATGACTCCCCAGATTTGCAACCACCCAGTGGAGTTCTTGTCCACTGACTAGACAAAGCCAATTTATCAAGACGGGGCCGGGCCCGATGGCTCACGCCTGTAATCATAACATTTTGGGAAGCCAAGGCAGGCGGATCACCTGAGGTCAGAAGTTTGAGACCAGCCTGGCCAAAATGATGAACACCCGTCTCTACTAAAAATACAAAATTAGCCGGACATGATGGTGCATGCTTGTAATCCCTACTACTTGGGAGGGTGAGGCAGGAGAATAGCTTGAACCCCGGAGGTAGAGGTTGCAGTGAGCTGAGATCACGACATTGCACTCCAGCCTGTGAAACTCTGTCTCAAAAGAAAAAAAAAAAACAAGACAGGGGAATTGCAATAAAGTTTAATTCCTGCAGGGCCATCTGTACAAGAGACCAGAGTTTTATCATTATTCAAATCAGAGAATCCGGGATCAGAGTTTTTAAGGCTAATTTGGCGGGTAGGGGCTTGGGAAGTGGGGAATGCTGATTGGCTGGGTTAGAGATGAAATCATAGGGGTCAAAGTGAGTTTTCTTACTGTCTTCTGTTCCTGGGTGGGATGGCAGAACTGGTTGAGCCAGATTACTGGACTGGGTGGTGTCAGGGGGTGCATCAGAGTGCAGGGTCTGCAAAATACCTCAAGCACTGATTTTAGGTTTTGCAACAGTGATGTTATTCCCAGGAGCAATTTGGGAAGGTTCAGAATCTTGCAGCCAGAGGTTGCGTGGCTGGTAAACCGTAATTTCTAATCTTATAGCTAATTTGTTAGTCCTGCAAAGGCAGTCTAGCCCTCAGGCAGGAAGGGGGTTCGTTTTGGGAAAGGGCTGTTATTGTCTTTGTTTCAAAGTTAACCTATAAACAAGTTCCTCCCAAAGTTAGTTTGGCCTATGCCCAGTACTGAACGAGGACAGCTTGGAGGTTGGAAGAAAGATGGAGTGAGGTTAGATCTATTTCACCATCATAATTTTCTCAGTTATAATTTTTGCAAAGGCGATTTCGCACTCACTTCAGGTAAGGCATCGTGGGGCAAATAAGAGAATGAACCTCGAAAGGGAAGGGAGCTCAAAGAATCAGAAATGAACATGATCTTGCTCCCCTGATTTTATGGATCTAGACCTAGAGATAATCTCTTGATGCTGGAAAGAGATTGTTGGGAAGAGCTGTGAGGAAGTTCTGGTCTACATTAGCAGAGAGTGAACTCATGAATCTTGTGACCCCAAGAACTAAGCCCCCAAAATAAACAGCTGCAAGACAGGCTTAAAGGCAGTAACGCAAAATAGATGCATATATGATTATAACCACCTTTTCCAATATGTAGACACATAGACAGATCTACATACATAAATTCTGTCTTCCTCTTCCTCTCTCTCCTTTCACACACACACACAAACACACACACAGGAAATGTAGAAGATACTTTCCAATGGCTCAGCCTGAGTATCAGAGTGTCTCTTGCTTGCTTGCTTGCTTTTTTCTTCTTTTCTTCCTTTCTTCCTTCCTTTCTTTCTTTCTCTTTCTTTCTTTCTTTCTTTCTTTCATCTCTCTCTCTCTCTCTTTCTTTCTTTCTTCTTTTTTTTTTTTTTTGAGACAAGTTCTCACTCTGTCACCCTGGCTGGAGTGCAGTGGCCTGATCATAGCTCACGGCAGCCTCAAACTCCTGGGCTCAAGTGATCCTCCCACCACAGCCTCCCAAGTAGCTAGGACTGCATGTGTGTGCCACCATGCCTGGCTAAATATTTACATTTTTTGTACAGATGGAGTCTTGCTATGTTGCCCAGGCTGGTCTTGAACTCCTGGGCTCACATGATCCACCCCCTTTGGCCTCCAAAAGTGCTGAGATTACAGGGGTGAGCCACTGTGCCCGGCCTGGTGTATATTCTTATAGTCTGTTGTTCCACACACAAGTACACAGATACACGTATTTTAAAAGAAAATGGATATCATATTCTGTTTAGAAACTTTTTCATTTAAATATAGTTTGATCTTCATCTCAAGTCTTTCATTACTTTTGTCTGAAAGGGGATCACAACCTCACTCTATGGCAGGCCCCACGCTCATCGTGCTGGCCGCATTGTTCCTCACTATAGTCGGTTGAGTTCTGGTTCCCAACAGCTATGTTCACCCCAAACCTTAGAATACAACCTTATTTGGAATAAGGGTCTTTGTAGGTATAACTAAGGTAAAGATCTCAGATGAGAGCATCCTGGATTAGGGTGGGTTATAAAGACAGGCATATTTATGGCCGGGCCTGCTGGATCACACCTGTAATCCCAACACTTTGGGAGGCTGAGGCAGGCGGATCACCTGAGGTCAGGAGTTCAAGACCAGCCTAGCCAACATGGCAAAACCCTGTCTCTACTAAAATTACAAAAATTAGACAGGTGTGGGGGTGCATGCCTACAATCCCAG
Source organism: Pan paniscus (assembly GCF_029289425.2). Lineage (NCBI taxonomy): Eukaryota > Metazoa > Chordata > Mammalia > Primates > Hominidae > Pan > Pan paniscus. The sequence continues at coordinate 130,792,376 of NC_073259.2, forward strand.
CTACGTGAGAGGCTGAGACAAGAGAATCACTTGAGCCCGGGAGGCAGAGTTGCAGTGAGCCGAGATGAAGCCACTGCACTCCAGCCTGGGTGACAGAGCAGGCCTCTGTCTCAAATACAGACCAAAAAAAAAAAAAGAAAAAAGAAAAGAAAAGACAGCTGTCTGTACGAAGAGGAGAGGACACAGAGGGGACCACCATGTGGTGACAGGGGCAGAGATTGGAGTGAAGCATCTACAAGCCAAGGAAAGTCCAAGAGTGCCAGCAGTTTCCTAAAGCTCGGAGTGAGGCATGAAACATTTTCCCTTAGCCTCCAGATGGAACCAACCCTGCCAACACCTTGATTCTGCACTTCTAGCTTCTAGATCTGTGGGAGAATACATTTCTATTGTTCCAAGCCACCCAGCCACAGGAAATGAACACGCAGTCACCAACCTAATTCTCACCTCAGGGCCTTTGCACTTACCATTCCCTCTGCTTGGCGTGTCTTTCCCCCAGACTTTTGCATTACTTTTCTGTTTAGTCATTCATGGCTCAGCTCAAGGTCAATGTCTCATAGAAGCCATCCCAGTCACCCCAGCCCCAGTTACTTTTTATCCCCATTGTCCCACTCCACCACAGTCATGACACCCATAGCCACCCCAAGGCTCCTTTTTATTCCTGCCTGCCTCCCCACCCCAAAAGTCAGCTCGATGAGAAGAGGACTGTGGCTGCCTTGTTCCTTGTTCTATCTCCACCACCCAGAACAGCACCTGGCACACAGTTGGTGCTTAATACATAAAAATGATGGAATGAGGCTGGGCGCAGTGGCTCACACCTGTAATCCCAGCACTTTGGGAGGCTGAGGCAGGTGGATCACCTGAGGTCAGGAGTTCGAGACCAGCCTGGGCAACATGGCGAGACCCCACCTCTACTAAAAATACAAAAATTAGCCAGGCATGGTGGTGCACACCTGTAATCCCAGCTACTGGGGGGGCTGAGGTAGGAGAATCGCTTGAACCGAGGAGGCAGAGGCTGCAGTGAACCGAGATCACACCACTGCACTCCAGCCTAGATGACAGAGTGAGACTCGGTCTCAAAAAAAAAAAAAAAAACAAAGAACTGATGGAATGCCTGAATCAGTGAATGAATGTGAGCTGTGGAGGTCCAAACACCCCAAACCACCTCATCCCTTGAACGAATCCGCGTTTCACAACGAGGCTCCCCACTGACTCATGCCTCCGAGGCTGGGGAATCCCTATTTTCCTCTGAGCTCATCCCTGACATCTCTTCCTCTTTAAGGTGATCCTTGCTTTTGGCTTTTTATCTGTACATTGCTTGGTGATACAGACAAGCCAACTGCTCTGAAAGCACAGAGGTAATTCCAGAGCATCCACCTTTCTTCATTTACTGTCATTCACCCAGAGCTGGGAGCCTGTCTCTAAATTCCTTATCTGTGTTCATGTCAGGAGGTTGAAGCAAGCCTCGTCTTGCCAAATAATCAAGGACTGACAGAGTTAGAAATGAAAGCGTAACAGAAACTTGGACTGATCACAGACTCAAACCAGTACATCTCTTTTCCTTCTCCGAATTGGGAACTGAAACCATTCCATAGGAAGCTCGCTCTTCCCCCTCCTATGGAAAAATATCTGCCTGGCTTGATTCCCTTTTTATATTATTTATTATTATTATTTGAGATGGAGTCTTGCTCTGTCACCCAGGCTGGAGTGCAGGCACAACACCTCGGCTCACTGCAACCTCCGCCTCCCAGGTTCAAGCAATTCTTCTTCCCCCAGCCTTCCCAGTAGCTGGGACTACAAGCGGCCGCCACCATGCATGGCTAATTTTTCTTGTATTTTTAGTAGAAGTGGGGTTTCACCATGTTGTCCAGGCTGGTCTCAAACTCCTGACCTCAGGTGATCTGCCCACCTCGGTCCCCTCAAAGTGCTGGGATTACAGGCGTGAGCTAGTGCACCTGGCCTTGATTCCCTTTTTAATGCACAAATACGAAGAGCAATATTCACCAAACTCTAATAAAATGTAAGTGCTCTTGCAATCCTATCTGTACTATCCTTCCAAATTATTTTTAATCCCAGCTCTTTCTATCTTTGTTTAGACACAGGTGTAATTTCTGCTTAGTTGTCTCATGATGTAGCTCAGTGTCTGTGTCTCTTTCTTACTTTGCAGTGTGGAGTAGTTTTCTACCAGGACATAGTTAACAACCCATAAAGGTCTCTGCTTAAGTAAGAAGTCCATTTCTGTGAACCATAACCCAGATATAGCAACGCCAGACTGTCTCCTATCAAAATTTATTGAAATGGTAGATTTTTGGTAAGTACAGAAACACAAGCGAAGGAACCAGGAGGAACGTGCCCCCCTCTACCCGTGGGGCAGAGGCACGTTTCCCTTTTAATGGTAAAAGCAAACAGGTGGGAAACAGCTTTCTATCCTGAAGCCGTTTTAACTGCCCAACCCTTAGATTACTATAAACAAGAGAGGAATGGATTGCATTAGTCGCTGGTTGAAAGCAGCAATGCCATTTCCTTTCCCATAATAACACTGTTTAGCTCAGTCCCTTCTGGGGCTAATCCCCTATTACACCCACCGGAAACACAGATATTAACCAAAGCGTGTGAGTCTCTTCCCTGAGTCCATTTCTGCTAAAGCTTGTCTGAAAGATGAATTGGTCCCCAGAAGCCAGGTGACCTACTGGCTTGTTTAGTGATGCCTGGGCTCCCTCCAGGAGCAACACAATTCCCTCCAATCTCAGCTCTCCTTATCCCTGCTAGAGCTCACAGGCAGGCTAGATATCACCCCAGGAGCTGAGCCCCCCCCAGTCTCAGGCAGATGTGGGAAGAAGGCCAACAAGTCACAAGTAGATCTCTGGCTCCAACTGTGCTCAGCAGAAACGCCTACAATTTGCCCATCTTCAGTCCTGCAAGCGTCAGAGATGAAGCAAAAGTTTCAGATGCCTAGAAGCTTTACTCTCTGTTCCTCCAGGATTCCTGCGGTCACACCTTGCAACCAGTCTCCCACTCATCTGCCACCGTTTCCCTAAATCAGATTCTCTGAATCTGCAAGTTCCAGGAAACCTTAGGCCGAGTCCAGTGACATTACTCGATGCAACAGCCCAACTGTTTCTCCAGAGATCCTGGTTCTTGGTGACAATGTCCCTTCTTGGCATGGTTATTTAAGGAGAGGTTGGGCCCAGATAAGAGGGGCTCCATGGCTCACCGGAGTTGGCCATTAACGCCTCTGGAGCGCCTCTGGTTTTGTTGGGGTCCCCCGTGAGCTCGACGCTCGTGCTGCGGTTATTATCTGGCTCACCTGTCATCTTCCTCTGGAGGCAGCGGTTGATCAAAGTGGAGAAGAAGTTGGGAAAGGATGGACTGGAGAAGTAGTACACCACGGGGTCCAGCATGCTGTTCATGTAGGTGAAGCTGAGAGTGATAAAGAACGCCAGGTCCACCGAGCGGTACACTTCACAATTCTGCGTGCCCGAAGTGTGCAGGAGCCAGAAGATGCGTATCCGCACAACCACGCTGGGAAGGAAGCAGATGACAAAGACGATGGCCACCACCATGATGAAGGTGATGGCTCTCTTGATCTTGGCATGCCGGTCCATTTGTCTCTGCCGCAGGCTCCAGATAATTCTGGCTGAGCAGAACAGGATGATGCCCAGGGGCAGGAAGAACTCCAGGAGGAACATGGCTTCGTGCCACCGGAAGGTATGGCAGATGCTGAAGCTGCTGCACAAATTTGCACCGCCATTCTGGATCGGCATCTTCTTCTTCAGGAGGTGGACTGTCAGGCCAATAGTGATGCCCCACAGAAGGCAAGAGATGATGGCTGCTGTCCGATTGGAGATCTTGTTCAGGGCGTGGTGGGGATGGACTACCCGGAAATACCTGTCTACGGCCACCACCGTGAGGAAGATGATGCTGCCCTGGCGGTTCATAGCCAACATGAAGAGCATCAGCCGGCAAGGGATATCCCCAAACTTCCAGTCCCAACGCCTCACATAGTTGTCCATCAGGAAGGGCAGGCAGATGATCAGTAGAAAGTCAGCCACTGCCAGGTTGAACAGGAAAATCCGGCTGGATTTCCAGGACTTGAGGTGGAAACAGAAAATCCACAGGGCAAGGCCATTGCCCAGAAGCCCAAAGATAAATTCCAGCCCCAACACCGGCGGCAACACCTTGACAATGAAGTCATCTCGGAACACACAGCAGTTCTTCTTGTCTATTTCCAGAAAGTGATCCTGCAGATGGTGCCGATTCATGAGTGCGGCTAGTGAGTCCGATGGAGCGCCTCGCCTAGTGAATGCTCCAGCAAGGAGGTGTGTGTCTGTGTGGTGAACGTGTGGTTCCACGCCTGCCTTTATGTCATGTCAGGGTGTTGAAATAGATGACTGAATGGTTACCAGGAAACTACGAAATCTCTAAAAAAAAAAAAAAAAAAGCCAGCAAGGCTCTTATGCAACCTGCTGTTTGCATAAACAAGTAATAAGAATCCCCTGGGCAGACGGGAACCCACAAAATGTCTTAAATGTAAAGGATAAGTTTAGGCAAGCCGACTGTCATTCGAAAATCAGTGAAACATGAAGGACATCCCTTTGGAAGGCTGGGTGCTTGTATGCCAACTGAGTACTCAACATTGCAGAATTAATTCACCGTCATCTGCTTGGCTGACATAATTAACAAAACAACAACAATAGCAGTAATAATTTTTGGTGCCAAACAGTGAGGTTTTCCAGAAACACTAAGAATTAGCATGAAAAATTGACAGGCGTATGACATAAACAGTAGCAGGCATATGATTTCTTTTGGAAATGCTGAGAAGACAGTAGTTGCCTGTTTGATGAGGACAGACTGGTTGAATTTGACCACTTTTCCTATGCTACCTTTCTGTACAAACATGGATTGCTTTTCCATATCAGAACTCTGCCATTCATCTCCAGTTAGAAAAAAAAAAAAATAGCCTGCTGGAGAGTATAATATTTCATAAGACGTTTGAAAACTTGAGCCCAGTTTCAGTGGCATGTTAAAATAAGTTGGGTTTTTTGTTTGTTTATATTAGATTTTGATATGCTTCTGTGCTCAAGTGATTTATTTTTAAGTATGTGATTTTTTTTTTTTTTTGCAAACTTTGAATTAATGAGAAAAAGGATTCATGAGGCTAGTCGTAAGCTGTAGCAAATTGGGTGTACTTTGTGCTACAAATTTGTTTTTCTGTGTCACTCTGCATGAAGAGGGGTACCTTAGGATAGAGCATGGGGTTAGTACCCCATAAGCTGTCTGTTCTAGACAGCCCAGGAAACTGGTCAGTAAGAAACTTGGTTGCAGGTCCCTGAAACAAACAAAAAACTGGATGAGGTCTCTAACTTGTTTTATGTCCTTGGGACCTTAGGATGTGATTTTTTTTTTTTTTTTTTTTTTTTTTTTTTGAGACAGAGTCTCACTCTGTCACCCAGGCTGGAGAACAGTGGAACAATCTCAGCTCACTGCAACCTCCGTCTCCCAGGTTCAAGCAATTCTTCTGCCTCAGCCTCCTGAGTAGCTGGGACTACAGGCATGTACCACCACGCCCAGCTAATTTTTTGTGTTTTTAGTAAAGACGAGGTTTCACTGTGTTGGCCAGGCTGGTCTCGAACTCCTGACCTTGTGATCCGCCCGCCTCGGCCTCCCAAAGTGCTGGGATTACAGGCGTGAGCCACCGAGCCTGGCCGTGATTTTTTTTAATGAACTTTATTTTTGGGGCAGTGTTAGATTCACAGCAAAATGGAGCAGAAAGTACGGACGGTCCTGTGCACTCTGTCTCCACACACGCAAAACCTCCCCCACTAAGTATGTGATATTTTTAAAGCCCCCATTTTTGTAAAATTAAACTTAGAGTGACAGGACCTAAGAGGACATGGAACCCTGCCTTGTAGCGGGACACCATTGCACACATTATTTCTCTGCTTGTCGGTGCGATTGGGTGTCATCCTACAGAATGTTTTCTCCCTTTAATATTTTGGTCTTATGAATTCTTCCGTGCAGGAGGTTTCTAAATTGTGTTCCTTCTACTTTGAGTTATAAAATGTAAATTTCTTCCTTTTTTTTTTTTCTGTGTTTTCTTTTGAGATGGAGTTTTGCTCTGTCACCCAGGCTGGAGTGCAGTGGCATGATCTTGGCTCACTGCAACCTCTGCCTCCCGGGTTCACGCCATTCTCCTGCCTCAGCCTCCCAAGTAGCTGAGACTACAGGTGCAAGCCACCATGCCTGGCCAATTTTTCTATTTTCAGTAGAGATGGATTTCACCATTTTGGCCAGGCTGGTCTTGAACTCCTGACTTCAAGTGATCCTCCCGCCTTGGCATCCCAAAGTGCTGGGATTGCAGGTGTGAACCATCGCTGCCGCCATAAGATGTCAGTTTATTTCTTTAGCTGCAAAGGCAGGCTCAATAATAGGAGCTTATAGACTCTTCACAGTAAACTAGAGTCAGGATGACCTAATATTAGGTTCCCATAGAACTACAAGTACTTGATGATGATCCAGGTGAGATGAAGACGATGATGAAGAAGATGATGGTGGCACCTACATTATAGAGAGCTTCCCATGTGCTGGAACCCATACTCAGTGCTTTTTTTTTTTTTTGAGACAAAGTCTCGCTCTCGCCTCACTGCAAGCTCCGCCTCCCGGGTTCACGCCATGCTGCCTCAGCCTCCCGAGTAGCTGGGACTACAGGCACCCGCCACCACGCCCAGCTAATTTTTTATATTTTTAGTAGAGACGGGGTTTCACCGTGTTAGCCAGGAGCTCAGTGCTTTTATAGTTGCTTGTTTCACCCTGACTGTAGCCCATGTGGAAGGTATTATTACTGATTCTGATTTCAAAATGAGGAAAGTGAAGCTCAGAGAGGATAAAATACTCAGGGCCACCCAGCTCATAAGAGCAGAGCATGGCCGGGCGCGGTGGCTCACGCCTGTAATCCCAGCACTTTGGGAGGCCAAGACGGGAGGATCACAAGGTCAGGAGATCCAGACCATCTTGGCCAATATGGTGAAACCCCGTCTCTACTAAAATTTACAAAATTTAGCTGGGTGTGGTGGCACGTGCCTGTAATCCCAGCTACTCAGGAGGCTGAGGCAGGAGAACTGCTTGAACTGGGACCCAGGAGGCGGAGGTTGCGGTGAGCCGAGATCACACCATTGCACTACAGCCTGGGCAACAAGAGGGAAACTCTGTCTCAAAAAAAAAAAAAAAAAAAACCAAACCCAGGCGTGGTGGTTCATGCCTATAATCCCAGCATTTTGGGAGACCAAGGCAGGAGGATTGCTTGAGCCCAGGAGTTCAAGACTAGTCTAGGCAATAAAGTGAGACTTTGTCTATGGAAAAAAAAAAAAAAAGAAGAAGCCTTTGTAGAATTGATCTTAAGCTCTGAGGGATCCAGGTGAATAGCTCCAAGAACCAGTCAGACATGGGTCACTAGCAGAGAGAGTTGGGTCAAAGGTTTTTGGACAAACATATCGGGATAGACAAGAATGAGTGAATTTCATTTTATTTTACTTTATTTTATTTGGTACTGCTCCTTGTGGATCAGGACTAACTCACTGGCAATGCACCTATAGTCAGCCAGGAAGGAGCAAATTTAAATACACTGTCCCATATATTATTGATCAGTTTCCTAGTCCTGGGACTAGATCAGTTCAGTTAAACAGCTGTTTCCCATATCAGGAGGTGGCATTGCACATGGGCTAGGCCTCTATACATGATGAAGACAAACAGATTTTTAATACGAGGCATTTCTATGGAAATATAAGAAAAACAAAAGTTAATGTTGGGCACAATTTATCCAGATGTGAAACTCAAAATACCTTTAGTTATAGAGCAGGAAGGCAGTGGTAATCTGACATGTTTTTGCCACCTGTATTAAAAGAATAAGCTTCAGCTGACAGGCCTTTCCGGTGGATGTTCGTGTTTCTGACCTTGCACTACCCTAATGTAGGCTCCAAACAGGCATGCGAGGTGCCTTTGGAAAGCCCCAGGGCACTGTGGCCAGGGTTCACATTGGCCAAGTTATCATGTCCATCCGCACCAAGCTACAGAACAAGGAGCATGTGATTGAGGCCCTGCGCAGGGCCAAGTTCAAGTTTCCTGGCCGCCAGAAGATCCACATCTCAAAGAAGTGGGGCTTCACCAAGTTCAATGCTGACGAATTTGAAGACATGGTGGCTGAAAAGCGGCTCATCCCAGATGGCTGTGGGGCCAAGTACATCCCCAGTCGTGGCCCTCTGGACAAGTGACGGGCCCTGCACTCATGAGGGCTTCCAATGTGCTGCCCCCCTCTTAATACTCACCAATAAATTCTACTTCCTGTCCAAAAAAAAAAAAAAAAAGAATAAGCTTCAGCTTACAGGGCCTCAGGAAAAAAGGTAGTAGCAATTTTATTGAGTCCAAGTCAGAAAAGTGGAAGAAAAATTTGAAAGCATTAGTTTGGAAAACATTAGTTTGGAGCATTAGTTAGGTTAGCTTCAGGACAGCCATAGTTAAAGGTGCAGTCAACAAGAAAAACTGGTTATCTCTGTGACACACAATTTTTAAAATCTGGTTTAATTTTTTTGAAACAGAGTCTCACTCTGTCACACAGGCTGGAGTGCAGTGGTGTGATCACAGCTCACTGCAGCCACAAAGAATTCAGGATTTAGTCCAAATTGCAGAAAATAACAAAAACTCAAGAACAGTGGACAAGACTAGAATCTAACAATGGGTGTACTATAGCTTTTGAAACATAGTTTTTCTCTCTTTAGTCCCCATTTTTATTAAAAACAAATAGTAGTAGGACAAATGTAATTGCGAAATAAGTCCTAGTCTATTATACTTGGCCTGATTATTTGTATAACGTACAGCAAGAATAATTATTTGCCATATAGGCTCTTTAAAATTGGCTTTGCTGGTCAGGCATGGTGGCTTACACCTGTAATCCCAGCACTTTGGGAGGCCAAGGTGGGAGAATCACTTGAGCACAGGAGTTCAAGACCAGCCTGGACAACATAGCGAGATCCCCATCTCTACAAAAATTAGCCAGGTGTGGTGACGCGTGCCTGTAGTCTCAGCTACTTGGGAGGCTGAGGTGGGAGAATCGCCTGAGCCTGGATGACAGAGCAAGGCCGTGGCCCAAAAATAAATAAATAAATAAAAACAAAATTAGCTTTGCTGAAATTTCATTCCCTAAGGAATCTCACCTTATACTTTTTAAAGCCTTTAGCCCAGCCATGGATTTATCTATGCCTGCAAATACCTGTAAGAGTTGGGAGAATTTTCCTCCTCTCAAGGTCCCAAGATAATTTGGGCTTCTGGGCCTGTCAGAAAGTGACATTCTTTACTTACGACAAGTCAGGAACCCTGTACAGAGACTGCATATACAAGGTATAAGCCCAGTTTTCTTTTTTTCTTTTTTTTTTTTTTATTGATTATTCTTGGGTGTTTCTCGCAGAGGGGGATTTGGCAGGGTCACAGGACAATAGTGGAGGGAAGGTCAGCAGATAAACAAGTGAACAAAGGTCTCTGGTTTTCCTAGGCAGAGGACCCTGCGGCCTTCCGCAGTGTTTGTGTCCCTGGGTACTTGAGATTAGGGAGTGGTGATGACTCTTAACGAGCATGCTGCCTCCAAGCATCTGTTTAACAAAGCACATCTTGCACCGCCCTTAATCCATTTAACCCTGAGTGGACACAGCACATGTTTCAGAGAGTACGGGGTTGGGGGTAAGGTCACAGATCAACAGGATCCCAAGGCAGAAGAATTTTTCTTAGTACAGAACAAAATGAAAAGTCTCCCATGTCTACCTCTTTCTACACAGACACGGCAACCATCCGATTTCTCAATCTTTTCCCCACCTTTCCCCCCTTTCTATTCCACAAAACCGCCATTGTCATCATGGCCCGTTCTCAATGAGCGGTTGGGTACACCTCCCAGACAGGGTGGTGGCCGGGCAGAGGGGCTCCTCACTTCCCAGTAGGGGCGGCCGGGCAGAGGCGCCCCTCACCTCTCAGACAGGGCGGCTGGCCGGGCGGGGAGCTGACCCCCCCACCTCCCTCCTGGACGGGGTGGCTGGCCGACCCCCCCCCCCACCTCCCTCCCGGACGGGGCGGCTGGCCAGGCAAGGCCAGTTTTCTTGAAGAGCTTTTTTTTTTTTTTTGAGATAGCATCTCGCTCTTGTCGCCCAGGCTGGAGTGCAATGGCATGATCTCGGATCAATGCAACCTCTGCCTCCTGAGTTCAAGCAATTCTCCTGCCTCAGCCTCCTGAGTAGCTAGGATTACAGGCACCCGCCACCACGCCAGGCTAATTTTTGTATTTTTAGTAGAAACGGGGCTTCACCATGTTGGCCAGGCTGGTCTTGAACTTCCCGACCTCAGCTGATCTGCCCACCTCGACCTCCCAAAGTGCTGGAATTACAGGCATGAGCCACTGTGCCCAGTTATAAATCCTTTTTTCAATTAATCAAACCCTTGCAGAGGAGATAAACAATGATGTTTACCATTCACAGAGAGAGAGAGTGAGAGACAGACAGAGAGAGAGAGACCAGAAGCCTGGCTTGTCAGAAGTTCTTACTGTCTTTGCTGGCATACCAGATTTCTGGGTTCCCTTTCCCTGCAGCTTCCAGAACAATGGAAAATCACCACGAGTCAGGCCTGTTGCGCTTCCGCTAACAGTTCCTTCAGGGTTCAGCAAATGTGACAGACCAGACAAACTAGGAGAGCCTGTCAGACTTCCATCAGCAATTCCTGCACATATACAAACACTCAAGTGAAAAAGACAAGCAGAAGGACTTGCAGACAGAGACTCCAGACCAAATCACAAACCAAGGATGTTCCTCCAAACAAGTCCCCTATTCTTGATCCAGTTAGAGCAGACACCCCCTTCAGAGAGGCCAGCAGGTCAGAAGGATGAGGTTGTTGGAAGCACCTAGAGTACTCACCAAATCAGACACCCATGATGGGGCTACAGGAGCAGGACATCTCCCCAGGACTTTTTATTGCATTTGAATCCATGCACCATGAGTTGGCAACACCCTGCTGGTAGAGACGGTGCTACAGTTAGCCCCCAGTCCAAGAACTAAATTGCCACTTGGGCAGGCCTCCAGATCCATCGCTGGTGGAGGGCTAACGAACGTCAGGCAGGTACCCACAAGGATGGTCCCGGATGACTCCCCAGATTTGCAACCACCCAGTGGAGTTCTCCTTGTCCACTGCCTAGACAAAGTCAATTTATCAACACGGGGCCAGGCCAGATGGCTCACGCCTGTAATCATAACATTCTGGGAAGCCAAGGCAGGTGGATCACCTGAGGTCAGAAGTTTGAGACCAGCCTGGCCAACATGATGAAAACCCATCTCTACTAAAAATACAAAATTAGCCGGACATGGTGGTGCATGCTTGTAATCCCTACTACTTGGGAGGGTGAGGCAGGAGAATAGCTTGAACCCGGGAGGTAGAGGTTGCAGTGAGCTGAGATCACGACATTGCACTCCAGCCTGTGAAACTCTGTCTCAAAAGAAAAAAAAAAAACAAAAAACAAGACAGGGGAATTGCAATAAAGTTTAATTCCTGCAGGGCCGTCTGTACAAGAGACCAGAGTTTTATCATTATTCAAATCAGAGAATCCAGGATCAGCGTTTTTAAGGCTAATTTGGCGGGTAGGGGCTTGGGAAGTGGGGAATGCTGATTGGCTGGGTTAGAGATGAAATCATAGGGGTCAAAGTGAGTTTTCTTACTGTCTTCTGTTCCTGGGTGGGATGGCAGAACTGGTTGAGCCAGATTACTGGACTGGGTGGTGTCAGGGGGTGCATCAGAGTGCAGGGTCTGCAAAATACCTCAAGCACTGATTTTAGGTTTTGCAACAGTGATGTTATTCCCAGGAGTAATTTGGGAAGGTTCAGAATCTTGCAGCCAGAGGTTGCGTGGCTCCTAAACCGTAATTTCTAATCTTATAGCTAATTTGTTAGTCCTGCAAAGGCAGTCTAGCCCTCAGGCAGGAAGGGGGTGCGTTTTGGGAAAGGGCTGTTATTGTCTTTGTTTCAAAGTTAAACTATAAACAAGTTCCTCCCAAAGTTAGTATGGCCTATGCCCAGTACTGAACAAGGACAGCTTGGAGGTTAGAAGAAAGATGGAGTGAGGTTAGATCTATTTCACCATCATAATTTTCTCAGTTATAATTTTTGCAAAGGCAGTTTCACCCTCACTTCAGGCAAGGCATTGTGGGGCAAATAAGAGAATGAACCTCGAAAGGGAAGGGAGCTCAAAGAATCAGAAATGAACATGATCTTGCTCCTCTGATTTTATGGATCTAGACTTAGGGATAATCTCTTGATGCTGGAAAGAGATTGTTGGGAAGAGCTGTGAGGAAGTTCTGGTCTACATAGCAGAGAGTGAACTCATGAATCTTGTGACCCTAAGAACTAAGCCCCCAAAATAAACAGCTGCAAGACAGGTTTAAAGGCAGTAATGCAAAATAGATGCATATATGATTATAACCACCTTTTCCAATATATAGACACATAGACAGATCTACATACATAAATTCTGTCTTCCTCTTCCTCTCTCTCCTTTCACACACACACACACAAACACACACACAGGAAATGTAGAAGATACTTTCCAATGGCTCAGCCTGAGTATCAGAGTGTCGCTTGCTTGCTTGCTTGCTTTTTTCTTCTTTTCTTCCTTTTTCTTTCTTTCTTTCTTTCTTTCTTTCTTTCTTTCTTTCTTTCTTTCTTTCATCTCTCTCTCTCTCTCTTTCTTTCTTTCTTCTTTTTTTTTTTTTTGAGACAAGTTCTCACTCTGTCACCCTGGCTGGAGTGCAGTGGCCTGATCATAGCTCACGGCAGCCTCAAACTCCTGGGCTCAAGTGATCCTCCCACCACAGCCTCCCAAGTAGCTAGGACTGCATGTGTGTGCCACCATGCCTGGCTAAATATTTACATTTTTTGTACAGATGGAGTCTTGCTATGTTGCCCAGGCTGGTCTTGAACTCCTGGGCTCACATGATCCACCCCCTTTGGCCTCCAAAAGTGCTGAGATTACAGGGGTGAGCCACTGTGCCCGGCCTGGTGTATATTCTTGTAGTCTGTTGTTCCACACACAAGTACACAGATACACGTATTTTAAAAGAAAATGGATATCATATTCTGTTTAGAAACTTTTTCACTTAAATATAGTATGATCTTCATCTCAAGTCTTTCATTACTTTTGTCTGAAAGGGGATCACGGCCTCACTATATGGCAGGCCCCACGCTCATCGTGCTGGCCGCATTGTTGCTCACTATAGTCGGTTGAGTTCTGGTTCCCAACAGCTATGTTCACCCCAAACCTTAGAATACAACCTTATTTGGAATAAGGGTCTTTGTAGGTATAACTAAGGTAAAGATCTCAAGATGAGAGCATCCTGGATTAGGGTGGGTTATAAAGACAGGCATATTTATGGCCGGGCCTGCTGGATCATACCTGTAATCCCAACACTTTGGGAGGCTGAGGCAGGCGGATCACCTGAGGTCAGGAGTTCAAGACCAGCCTAGCCAACATGGCAAAACCCTGTCTCTACTAAAAATACAAAAATTAGGTGTGGGGGCGCATGCCTACAATCCCAGCTGTGTGAGAGGCTGAGGAAGGAGAACCACTTGAGCCCGGGAGGCAGAGTTGCAGTGAGCCGAGATGAAGCCACTGCACTCCAGCCTGGGTGACAGAGCGAGACTGTGTCTCAAATACAGACCAAAAAAAAAAAAAAAAAAAGACAAGAAAAGACAGGTGTCTATAAGAAGAGAGGACACAGAGGGGACCACCATGTGGTGACAGGGGCAGAGATTGGAGTGAAGCGTCTACAAGCCAAGGGAAGTCCAAGAGTGCCAGCAGTTTCCTAAAGCTCGGAGTGAGGCATGAAACATTTTCCCGTAGCCTCCAGATGGAACCAACCCTGCCAACACCTTGATTCTGCACTTCTAGCTTCTAGATCTGTGGGAGAATACATTTCTATTGTTCCAAGCCACCCAGCCACAGGAAATGAACACGCAGTCACCAACCTAATTCTCACCTCAGGGCCTTTGCACTTACCATTCCCTCTGCTTGGCGTGTCTTTCCCCCAGACTTTTGCATTGCTTTTCTGTTTAGTCATTCATGGCTCAGCTCAAGGTCAATGCCTCATAGAAGCCATCCCAGTCACCCCAGCCCCAGTTACTTTTTATCCCCATTGTCCCACTCCACCATAGTCATGACACCCATAGCCACCCCAAGGCTCCTTTTTATTCCTGCCTGCCTCCCCACTCCAAAAGTCAGCTCGATGAGAAGAGGACTGTGGCTGCCTTGTTCCTTGTTCTATCTCCACCACCCAGAACAGCGCCTGGCACACAGTTGGTACTTAATACATAAAACTGATGGAATGAGGCTAGGCGCAGTGGCTCACACCTGTAATCCCAGCACTTTGGGAGGCTGAGGCAGGTGGATCACCTGAGGTCAGGAGTTTGAGACCAGCCTGGGCAACATGGCGAAAGCCCATCTCTACGAAAAATACAAAAATTAGCCAGGCATGGTGGTGCATACCTGTAATCCCAGCTACTGGGGAGGCTGAGGTAGGAGAATCGCTTGAACCGAGGAGGCAGAGGCTGCAGTGAACCGAGATCACACCACTGCACTCCAGCCTAGATGACAGAGTGAGACTCGGTCTCAAAAAAAAAAAAAAAAAAAAAAAAGAACTGATGGAATGCCTGAATCAGTGAATGAATGTGAGCTGTGGAGGTCCGAACACCCCAAACCACCTCATCCCTTGAACGAATCCGCGTTTCACAACGAGGCTCCCCACTGACTCATGCCTCCGAGGCTGGGGAATCCCTATTTTCCTCTGAGCTCATCCCTGACATCTCTTCCTCTTTAAGGTGATCCTTGCTTTTGGCTTTTTACCTGTACATTGCTTGGTGATACAGACAAGCCAACTGCTCTGAAAGCACAGAGGTAATTCCAGAGCGTCCACCTTTCTTCATTTACTGTCATTCACCCAGAGCTGGGAGCCTGTCTCTAAATTCCTTATCTGTGTTCATGTCAGGAGGTTGAAGCAAGCCTCGTCTTGCCAAATAATCAAGGACTGACAGAGTTAGAAATGAAAGCGTAACAGAAACTTGGACTGATCACAGACTCAAACCAGTACATCTCCTTTCCTTCTCCGAATTGAGAACTGAAACCATTCCATAGGAAGCTCGCTCTTCCCCCTCCTATGGAAAAATATCTGCCTGGCTTGATTCCCTTTTTATATTATTTATTATTATTATTTGAGATGAAGTCTTGCTCTGTCACCCAGGCTGGAGTGCAGGCACAACACCTCGGCTCACTGCAACCTCCGCCTCCCGGGTTCAAGCAATTCTTCTTCCCCCAGCCTTCCCAGTAGCTGGGACTACAAGCGGCTGCCACCATGCATGGCTAATTTTTCTTGTATTTTTAGTAGAAGTGGGGTTTCACCATTTTGTCCAGGCTGGTCTCAAACTCCTGACTTCAGGTGATCTGCCCGCCTTGGCCCCCCCAAAGTGCTGGGATTACAGGCGTGAACCACTGCACCTGGCCTTGATTCCCTTTTTAATGCACAAATACGAAGAGCAATATTCACCAAACTCTAATAAAATGTAAGTGCTCTTGCAATCCTATCTGTACTATCCTTCCAAATTATTTTTAATCCCAGCTCTTTCTATCTTTGTTTAGACACAGGTGTAATTTCTGCTTAGTTGTCTCATGATGTAGCTCAGTGTCTGTGTCTCTTTCTTACTTTGCAGTGTGGAGTAGTTTTCTACCAGGACATAGTTAATAACCCATAAAGGTCTCTGCTTAAGTAAGAAGTCCATTTCTGTGAACCATAACCCAGATATAGCAACGCCAGACTGTCTCCTATCAAAATTTATTGAAATGGTAGATTTTTGGTAAGTACAGAAACACAAGCGAAGGAACCAGGAGGAACGTGCACCCCTCTACCCGTGGGGCAGAGGCACGTTTCCCTTTTAATGGTAAAAGCAAACAGGTGGGAAACAGCTTTCTATCCTGAAGCCGTTTTAACTGCTCAACCCTTAGACTACTATAAACAAGAGAGGAATGGATTGCATTAGTCGCTGGTTGAAAGCAGCAATGCCATTTCCTTTCCCATAATAACACTGTTTAGCTCAGTCCCTTCTGGGGCTAATCCCCTATTACACCCACCGGAAACACAGATATTAACCAAAGCATGTGAGTCTCTTCCCTGAGTCCATTTCTGCTAAAGATTGTCTGAAAGATGAATTGGTCCACGGAAGCCAGGTGACCTACTGGCTTGTTTAGTGATGCCTGGGCTTCCTCCAGGAGCAACACAATTCCCTCCAATCTCAGCTCTCCTTATCCCTGCTGGAGCTCACAAGCAGGCTAGATATCACCCCAGGAGCTGAGCCCCCCCCAGTCTCAGGCAGATGTGGGAAGAAGGCCAACAAGTCACAAGTAGATCTCTAGCTCCAACTGTGCTCAGCAGAAACGCCTACAATTTGCCCATCTTCAGTCCTGCGAGCGTCAGAGATGAAGCAAAAGTTTCAGATGCCTAGAAGCTTTACTCTCTGTTCCTCCAGGATTCCTGCGGTCACACCTTGCAACCAGTCTCCCACTCATCTGCCACAGTTTCCCTAAATCAGATTCTCTGAATCTGGAAGTTCCAGGAAACCTTAGGCCGAGTCCAGTGACATTACTCGATGCAACAGCCCAACTGTTTCTCCAGAGATCCTGGTTCTTGGTGACAATGTCCCTTCTTGGCATGGTTATTTGAGGTTGGGCCCAGATAAGAGGGGCTCCATGGCTCACCGGAGTTGGCCATTAACGCCTCTGGAGCGCCTCTGGTTTTGTTGGGGTCCCCCGTGAGCTCGACGCTCGTGCTGCGGTTATTATCTGGCTCACCTGTCATCTTCCTCTGGAGGCAGCGGTTGATCAAAGTGGAGAAGAAGTTGGGAAAGGATGGGCTGGAGAAGTAGTACACCACAGGGTCCAGCATGCTGTTCATGTAGGTGAAGCTGAGAGTGATAAAGAACGCCAGGTCTACCGAGCGGTACACTTCACAATTCTGCGTGCCCGAAGTGTGCAGGAGCCAGAAGATGCGTATCCGCACAACCACGCTGGGAAGGAAGCAGATGACAAAGACGATGGCCACCACCATGATGAAGGTGATGGCTCTCTTGATCTTGGCATGCCGGTCCATTTGTCTCTGCCGCAGGCTCCAGATAATTCTGGCTGAGCAGAACAGGATGATGCCCAGGGGCAGGAAGAACTCCAGGAGGAACATGGCTTCGTGCCACCGGAAGGTATGGCAGATGCTGAAGCTGATGCACACATTTGCAGTGCCATTCTGGATCAGCAACTTCTTCTTCAGGAGGTGGACTGTCAGGCCAATAGTGATGCTCCACAGAAGGCAAGAGATGATGGCTGCTGTCCAATTGGAGATCTTGTTCAGGGCGTGGTGGGGATGGACCACCCTGAAATACCTGTCTACCGCCACCACCGTGAGGAAGATGATGCTGCCCTGGCGGTTCATAGCAAACATGAAGAGCACCAGCCGGCAAGGGATGTCCCCAAACTTCCAGTCTGAACGCCGCGCATAGTAGTCCACCACGAACGGCAGGCAGATGATCAGTAGAAAGTCAGCCACTGCCAGGTTGAACAGGAAAATCCGGCTGGATTTCCAGGACTTGAGGTGGAAACAGAAAATCCACAGGGCAAGGCCATTGCCCAGAAGCCCAAAGATAAATTCCAGCCCCAACACCGGCGGCAACACCTTGGCAATGAAGTCATCTCGGAACACACAGCAGTTCTTCTTGTCTATTTCCAGAAAGTGATCCTGCAGATGGTGCCGATTCATGAGTGCGGCCAGGGGGTCCGATGGAGCGCCTCGCCTAGCGAATGCTGCAGCAAAGTGGCGTGTGTCTGTGTGGTGAACGTGTGGTTCCACGCCTGCCTTTATGTCATGTCAGGGTGTTGAAATAGATGACTGAATGGTTATCAGGAAACTACGAAATCTCTAAAAAAAAAAAAAAGAAAAAGCCAGCAAGGCTCTTATGCAACCTGCTGTTTGCATAAACAAATAATAAAAATCCCCTGGGCATACAGGAACCCACAAAATGTCTTAAATGTAAAGGATAAGTTTAGGCAATCTGACTGTCATTCGAAAATCAGGGAAACATGAAGGACATCGCTTTGGAAGGCTGGGTGCTTGTATGCCAGCTGAGTACTCAACATTGCAGAATTAATTCACCGTCATCTGCTTGGCTGACATAATTAACAAAACAACAACAATAGCAATAATAATTTTTGGTGCCAAACAGTGAGGTTTTCCAGAAACACTAAGAATTAGCATGAAAAATTAACAGGCGTATGACATAAACAGTAGCAGGCATATGATTTCTTTTGGAAATGCTGAGAAGACAGTAGTTGCCTGTTTGATGAGGACAGACTGGTTGAATTTGACCACTTTTCCTATGCTACCTTTCTGTACAAACATGGATTGCTTTTCCATATCAGAACTCTGCCATTCATCTCCAGTTAAAAAAAAAAAAAAAGCCTGCTGTAGAGTATAATATTTCATAAGACGTTTGAAAACTTGAGCCCAGTTTCAGTGGCATGTTAAAATAAGTTGGGTTTTTTGTTTGTTTATATTAGATTTTGATATGCTTCTGTGCTCAAGTGATTTATTTTTAAGTATGTGATTTTTTTTTTTTTGCAAACTTTGAATTAATGAGAAAAAGGATTCATGAGGCTAGTCGTAAGCTGTAGCAAATCGGGTGTACTTTGTGCTACAAATTTGTTTTTCTGTGTCGCTGTGCATGAAGAGGAGTACCTTAGGATAGAGCATGGGGTTAGTACCCCATAAGCTGTCTGTTCTAGACAGCCCAGGAAACTGGTCAGTAAGAAACTTGGTTGCAGGTCCCTGAAACAAACAAAAAACTGGATGAGGTCTCTAACTTGTTTTATGTCCTTGGGACCTTAGGATGTGATTTTTTTTTTTTTTTTTTGAGACAGAGTCTCACTCTGTTACCCAGGCTGGAGAACGGTGGAACAATCTCAGCTCACTGCAACCTCCGTCTCCCAGGTTCAAGCAATTCTTCTGCCTCAGCCTCCTGAGTATCTGGGACTACAGGCGTGCGCCACCACGCCCAGCTAATTTTTTGTATTTTTAGTAAAGACGAGGTTTCACTGTGTTGGCCAGGCTGGTCTCGAACTCCTGACCTTGTGATCCACCCGCCTCGGTCTCCCAAAGTGCTGGGATTACAGGCGTGAGCCACCGCGCCTGGCCGTGATTTTTTTTTTTTAATGAACTTTATTTTTTGGGGCAGTTTTAGATTCACAGGAAAATGGAGCAGAAAGTACGGACGGTCCTGTGCACTCTGTCTCCACACACGCAAAACCTCCCCCACTAAGTATGTAATATTTTCAAAGCCCCCATTTTTGTAAAAGTAAACTTAGAGTGACAGGACCTAAGAGGACATGGAACTCTGCCTTGTAGCGGGACACCATTGCACACATTGTTTCTCTGCTTGTCGGTGCGATTGGGTGTCATCCTATAGAATGTTTTCTCCCTTTAATATTTTGGTCTTATGAATTCTTCCATGCAGGAGATTTCTAAACTATGTTGCTTCTACTTTGAGTTATAAAATGTAAATTTCTTCCTTTTTTTTTTTTTTCTTTTGAGATGGAGTTTCACTCTATCGCCCAGGCTGGAGTGCAGTGGCTCACTGCAACCTCTGCCTCCCGGGTTCACGCCATTCTCCTGCCTCAGCCTCCCAAGTAGCTGAGACTACAGGTGCAAGCCACCATGCCTGGCTAATTTTTGTATTTTTAGTAGAGATGGATTTCACCATTTTGGCCAGGCTGGTCTTGAACTCCTGACTTCAAGTGATCCTCCCGCCTTGGCATCCCAAAGTGCTGGGATTGCAGGTGTGAACCATCGCTGCCGCCATAAGATGTCAATTTATTTCTTTAGCTGCAAACGCAGGTTCAATAATAGGAGCTTATAGACTCTTCACAGTAAACTAGAGTCAGGATGACCTAATATTAGGTTCCCATAGAACTACAAGTACTTGATGATGATCCAGGTGAGATGAAGACAATGATGAAGATGATGGTGGCACCTACATTATAGAGAGCTTCCCATGTGCTGGAACCCATACTCAGTGCTTTTTTTTTTTTTTTTTGAGACAAAGTCTCGCTCTCGCCTCACTGCAAGCTCCGCCTCCCGGGTTCACGCCATGCTGCCTCAGCCTCCCGAGTAGCTGGGACTACAGGCACCCGCCACCACGCCCAGCTAATTTTTTATATTTTTAGTAGAGACAGGGTTTCACCATGTTAGCCAGGAGCTCAGTGCTTTTATAGTTGCTTGTTTCACCCTGACTGTAGCCCATGTGGAAGGTATTATTACTGATTCTGATTTCAAAATGAGGAAAGTGAAGCTCAGAGAGGATAAAATATTCAGGGCCACCCAGCTCATAAGAGCAGAGCATGGCCGGGCGCGGTGGCTCACGCCTGTAATCCCAGCACTTTGGGAGGCCAAGACGGGAGGATCACAAGGTCAGGAGATCCAGACCATCTTGGCCAATATGGTGAAACCCCGTCTCTACCAAAATATACAAAAATTAGCTGGGTGTGGTGGCGGGCACCTATAATCCCAGCTACTTGGGAGGCTGAGGCAGGAGAATCGCTTGAACCAGGGAGTTGGAGGTTGCAGTGAACCAAGATTGTGCCACTGCACTGCAGCCTGGGTGACAGAGTGAGACTCCACCAAACAAACAAACAAACAAACCCGGGCACAGTGGCTCACGCCTGTAATCCCAGCACTTTGGGAGGCTGAGGTGGGCGGATCACGAGGTCAGGAGTTTGATACCAGCCTGGTCAACATGGTGAAATCAGATCTCTACTAAAAATACAAAATTTAGCTGGGTGTGGTGGCGCGTGCCTGTAATCCCAGCTACTCAGTAGCGGAGGCAGGAGAACTGCTTGAACTGGGACCCAGGAGGCGGAGGTTGCGGTGAGCTGAGATGACGCCATTGCACTACAGCCTGGGCAACAAGAGTGAAACTCTGTTTAGAAAAAAAAAAAAAAAAAAGAGGCCAGGCGCAGTGGCTCACGCCTGTAATCCAAGCACTTTGGGAGGCTGAGGCGGGTAGATCACGAGGTCAGGAGATCGAGACCATCCTGGCTAACACGGTGAAACCCTGTCTCTACTAAAAATACAAAAACAAAAAATTAGCCAGGCGTCGTGGCGGGCACCTGTAGTCCCAGCTACTTGGGAGGCTGAGGCAGGGGAATGGCATGAACCCAGAAGGCAGAGCTTGCAGTGAGCCTAGATCGTGCCAATGCACTCCAGCCTGGGTGACAGAGTGAGATCCTGTCTCAAAACTAAAAGAAAAAAAACAGCTGAGCTTGGATTTGAATCTGGCAGTGACTTCAAAGCCTGTGTCCCTAACCATCATGCTCACTGCCTCTTACTATGTTATTGCCTTGTCTGTAAGGTTGAAGATCTTGCTCAGGGCATGGTGGGGATAGAGGTCATGCTGTTCAGGCTTTAGTGAAATAATTGGTATTTGTTTCTTGTTCTTGCTGCCTGTGAATACCATGCTTCCTTCTTGGATGTATGTGGACACTTGTCAACAACATTCATAAAGTAATCCTAAGGGCCTTTATTAACTAAGAGTCAGAGAAGTCAGCAGTATTTATTTCTAGAAGCTGAAATTTGCAAGGGACTCTCCCTTTCTAAGTTTCACAATTTCATAATATTTTGTGTGTGTGGTTTTTTTTTAAACAACAGTCATGGATAAAATTAGAAAAAAACAACCACAGGCCAGGCCCGGTGGCTCACCCTTGTAATCCTAGCACGTCGGGAGGCCGAGGCAGGCAGATCATGAGGTCAGGAGTTCAGGACCAGCCTGGCCAATATGGTGAAACCTAGTCTCTACTAAAAATACAAAAATTAGCCGGGTGTGGTGGCAGGCGCCTGTAGTCCCAGCTACTCAGGAGGCTGAGGCAGGTAGAATCGCTTGAACCCGGGAGGTGGAGGTTGCCGTGAGCCAAGATCACACCACTGCACTCCAGCCTGGGCAACAGAGTGAGAATCCATGTCAAAAAATAATAATAATATTAAAATAAAAATAAATAAAGAACAACCACACATGTTAAGTTTGCAAAAGAACCTGGAGCCTGGATGTATGTTCTGGCTCTCTCATTAACTAGCTGTGAAACCCCTTAACCCCTCACCTGCTCATGAGGAATTAGATGATCTTCGAACTTCCTCCCAGCTCTCACACTACATGATTCTAAACCAAAGTCCGCGGCTACTCGGGCAGATTCTAAAGGGCAGCCTCGCTGGATTCTGGTGCCTCCGATGGAATTTCCGGTCTTCCCACTGCACAGTGGGCATGTTTTGTCTTGCTTGTTTCCTTCTTTCATGCATTTATTATTTTTTTCTTACAAGTGTATGAGTTGTACAGAAACTTGTTTAATGAATCATTTCAAGAGTGAAGGCAGTGATCCCACCGCATTTCATAGAAACTCCACTTAAAATTTATCACTCACCCAGTTGAATCTCCATGCCTGGTTATCTTATGACAACTTGAATGTGTACCACTAAACTGGATTGAATTATTGTAAAAATTAATAGTGACACGACTGCAGTGTACTGAGAGATTTGCATATGTGCTCTCCTTTAATCTTCACAAAAACCCTGTGACAGATGTGTTATTATTGTCATTATCATCTCCATTTTACAGATAGAGAAACCGAGGCATCAGGAGGTTAAGTAACTATTTCGTGTCTTTGAACTAACCTGGGATTTTTGGTTTTATTTATTATTTAAATAGAGATAGGGTCTCACTGCATTGCCCAGGCTGGTCTCGAACCCTAGGCCCAGGTGATCTTCCAGCCTCGGCCTCCCAAAGTGCTGGCATTACAGGTGTGAGCCACCATGCCAGGCCATCGGATTTCTGTTTTAATTATCTATTGCCGCATTAAAAATTGCCACAAAACATAGCGGCTTAACACAACCTCCACTGTGTCACCTCTCATGGCTCTGTGTTGGCTGGCCTCAGCTGGGTGCTTCTCATGTGGGGATTCTCAGATGGCAGCCGGGCTAGAGTCATACGGATGCTTAAGAAGGACACTGGGACACTCAGGCTTCTCTCTGTCTCCACAGAACCTTGATGCCTCTCTACATGGCGTCCCTGTGGCCTCTCTGTGTGGCCCCTCTATGTGGCATCTACACACAGCCTCTTCACATGTTCCTTCCACGACATAGTCTGGACTTCGTACATGGACATACTTAGGGCTTCTGAAGGCACACAGGCAGACCTTCTCCATCCCTGGGCTTGCAAACCCCAGAACATCACCTCTACCACATTCAATCAGGCAAAACAAATCACAGAGCCAGTCCATATTCCACTGGGAGGTGCCACCTAAGGGTGGGAGTGCCAGGAGGTACAGCACATTGGGGCCATTCAGACTCACCACTACAGAATATAGATGACACTGAGTCAGGACCCTTGGCTAGCAGGAAATAAGGGGCCCCTGGGCCCCCAACGAAGGAGATGTAGTTGTAGAAGCTGGGAAGTAAGGGGGTAGAGAGGAAGCTGATCATACTGACTAGCAGAGACACATAGATACACACACACATTTCTTTTGAAAAAGGAGAAGAGCACTTCATGGTTTTGAAAAGTTTGGGTTTATTGTAAAAAACCTAAGGGCAAACCAGAATAACCAAATAATCTTGAAAAAGAAGAACTAAGTTGGAGAACTCTCCCTTTACTGTAAAGCTACAGTAGTCCAGTGTGATTCTGGCATAAGGATAGATATTACAGCTCAAGAGAGCAGGACTGAGAGTCCAGAAATAAACCCTTATATTCATGATCAGCTGATTTTCAACAAGGGTGCCAAGACAATGGGGGAAAGAAGAGTCTTTGTAATAAATGATGTTGGGACAACTAGGTCACCACAAGCAAAAGAACTGGACCCCTTTGCTACACGGTACACAGAAATTAACTCAACTTGGGTTACGACCTAAATGTAAGAGCTAAATCTAAAAAACTCTTAGAAGGAAATGTAAGAGGCCAGGCATGGTGGCTCACACCTGTAATCCCAGCACTTTGGGAGGCCAAGGTGGGTGGATCCGTTGAACTCAGGAGTTCAGGACCAGCCTGGGCAACACAGCAAGACCTGGTCTCTACAAAAAATACCAAAATTAGCTGGGCATGGTGGCACATGCCTGTGGTCCCAGCTACTTGGGAGGCTGAGGGAGGCAGATTGCTGGAGTCCAGGGGTTCAAGGTTACAATGAGCTGAGTTCATGCCACTGCACCCCAGCCTGGGTGACAGAGCAACACCCTGTCTCAACAACAAAAAGAAAAACAAGATAGAGAGGAATCTGAAAGTCTATTCATGAATCTTCTGTCACGCTAAGGGTTAGAACAGACAACAGACCCTTCCCTCCTCGGCTGACCTCATGGCTTCACGTCTTACCGAGTGGTCGCAGCCCCAGCCTGGACTTTTCGTTCCTGCCCTATTGGTCTTCTTGCATTTCCCAAACACTTTGCTCTTTTTCACCTTTCTACATCTGCCTGGAATACCCTTCCCCACTGTGTCCCTGGTGGCTTCCTGTCCATCCTTCAGAGCCGAGTTTGCAAGCTACTTCCTCTGAGACGACTAAGACAAGAGTAAGGGCCCTGGATTCTCCTGCAGGACCCTGTGTGAAAGTGCCAAACACAGGGTCCCACAGGATAATTGTATTATTTTATTGTATTATTTTATTTTATTTTTGAGACAGAGTCTTGCTTGGTCGCCCAGGCTGGAGTGCAGTGGTGTGATCTCAGCTCACTACAACCTCTGCCTCCCAGGCTCAAGCGATTCTCCTGCCTCAGCCCCCTGAGTAGCTGGGATTATAGGCACACACCACCACACCCAGCTAATTTTCGTATTTTTAGTAGAGACGGGGTTTCACCATGTTGGCCAGGCTGGTCTTGAACTCCTGACCTCAAGTGATCTGCCCACCTCGGCCTCCCAAACAGCTGGGATTACAGATGTGAGCCACCACCCGTGGCCATATTTTATAATTTTTTATTTTCTAATTTTATTTTTTCCCTTGGTTTCTACAATGGGCCCCGTGGCTATGTTTTTCATTTATGTTTCTACTGTGTCCAGTATAGAGCTAGTGCTTCATTAATGTACCTTGAAATAGGAAATGAATGAATGAATCCTTATAAGGAATAAAATATTTACCCCCTCCCTCTATGTCATTTTAAAGTCCAATACACAGAAACCCGAATACAGATTTGGCTCATATGTGAGCCCATCTGTTTCATCTGTTTATTCTATTCCATCTCTCTCTAATATATAAATAATTATATATGTATATTATATAATATACATATATAATAATTATATATGTATATTATATAATATACATATATAAATAATTATATATGTATATTATATAATATACATATATAAATATGACATATAATATGGTAAATATGACGATAAACAACATGTCATATGTAAAAATTATATAGCAGAAATATATATAATAAATAAATAAATGTGTGTAAACTTACAGCCTCTGCTTCGTGGATGAGCTCAGACGGGCCCTGTGCTACCATCTTCAAAATTCTTAATACTTTTTATTATTTAAAAAAAATTTTGGCCTGGCGCAGTGGCTCTCACCTGTAATCCCAGCACTTTGTGAGGCTGAGGTGGGTGGATCACGAGGTTAGGAGTTCAAGACCAGCCTGGCCAATATGGTGAAACCTTGTGTCTACTAAAAATATAAAAATATTAGCCTGCTGCGGTGGCATGCGCCTGTTGTCCCAGTTACTCAAGAGGCTGAGGCAGGAGAATCGCTTGAACCAGGGAGGGGGAGGTTGCAGTGGGCCAAGATGCGCCACTCCACTCCAGCCTGGACAACAGAGCAAGACTGTCTGAAAAAAAAATTTTTTTTAATTTAGTGGCATGATCGTAGCTCACTGAAGCCTCTACTTCTTGGTCTCAAGGGATCCTCTCACCTCAGCCTCTCAAGTAGCTAGGACTACAGTCACGCACCACCACACCTGGCTAATTTTTAAAATTTTTGTAGAGATGGAGTCTCACCATGTTGGCCAGAGTGGTGTCAAACTCTTGGCCTCAAGTGATCCTCCCGCCTCGACCTCCCAAAGCTCTGGAATTACAGGCATGAGCCACCTCGCTCAGCCATTAACACCTTTTGAACAAGGGACCCCACATTTTCATTTTTCACTGGGGCCTGCAAAGTAGGTCGCTGATCTTGAAGCCATTTATGCACTCGTTGTGATGATGGAGTCTTTCTTGAATCGTATCAGAAACCTCTGTGAATCAGAAGGCCTGGGAAGTCGACAGGTAGAGACCACGCCTCACAGTGCAGCCAGGTCTCCACCTTGAGAACAACTGACTCAAGCCCTTGTGCCTCAGAGTTCTAATCCCCTCCAAGGAGCTGCTGCAATTTAGTAACCTTCAGATGCCATCTTAAACATTTTGGTTTTAATAAAGGGTAAGGAAATCCATTCCGAGAATAGACCAAAACTGAAAGTTTTACCATGGTTAGCACGAATAAAAGACACCTCTTGTTTTTTCCACATCATCCCTATAGACTTATAGCTCTTCCAGCTTTCATGTGACTTTTCCTGAAAGACTCTAAAAGGAGGAGCAAGGAGGAAGGATCACTTGAACCCAGGAGTTTGAGAGGAGCCTCGGCAACATAATGAGACCCCATCTCTACAAAAATTACAGAAAAATTAGCTGGACATGGTGGAGTGTACCTGTGGCCCCAGCTACTAGGGAGGCTGAGGTGGGAGGATCGCTTGAGCCCGGAAGTCGAGGTTGCAGTGAGCCATGATCACACCACTGCACTCCAGCCTGGGCAACACAGTGAGACCCCATTTCACCAAAAAAAAAAAAAAAAAAAAAAGAGGGAGAACACATTTTCCTCTAAATCAATCATTTTCCTGTTTCAGATAGTTTAAACAAAGTGTTGTCAACAAAGCTATACTCCACTTCTTTACAATGTCCAAAGAAACTTCTTGCTAAGATGTATTTTTCGTCACATTCTGCGAACGTAAAAAGGGAAGCAAATTTAGAATCAAGACTGTATTTCAGTTTGGATTTGATTTTTCTTTTTGTTTGTGCTTGCTGTTTTTTTGGTGAGAACCTCTGCCTGTCTGCCTGCCATGCAGTTCTAGATATTTTAGCTTTTTTTCCTTGGAGGGCAAAATCCTAGGGGTCCTTTGACCTAGAGTCACACACAGGACACAGATTTGCTTTCAGAATCCATTTTTATTACGATGAAGGAACAAAGGAGCAACAGCCCAGGAGAGAATTCTAAGAATAGAACTAAAAGCAGAAGTGTGTGTTTTCGCAGATTCCTATCAGGAGGATGTATGACTAATGCTGGTAAGAATTCTTGCCTTTACTCTTCCCCAGGTAACTGAGGGGCGGGGGAATTCAGGCGTGATAACAGAGGAACAACTTAAGCGCTCTAAACCCCAAAGGAAACGCTTTCTTGCCTCCATTTCTTTATGTGTAAAACGTGTTAATATAAGAAGTCATAATATTGAGCACTTACTGCCAGGTGCTATGCTTAATGCTTTACATGCACTTAATCATTCATTCATTCAACAAACATTTACTGAGCACCTGCTATGTGCAGGTCCTCTTCTAGGCATTGGGTATATAACAGTGAACAAAGTTCTGATGCCTCAGGAATGTACATTCATTTAAACGGCCCAATGACACACTGAGGTTGTATTACAGTATCCCTGTTTGACAGACGAGGAAAATGAAGCTACAAATGATTAAATAAAATCTGCCAGGCTGGGCGGGGTGCGGTGGCTTACACCTGTAATCCAAGCACTTTGGGAGGCCGAGGCAGGCGGATCGCAAGTCAGGAGATCAAGACCATCCCGGCTAACACAATGAAACCCCGTCTGTACTAAAAATACAAAAAATTAGCCAGGCGTGGTGGCGGGGCGCCTGTAGTCCCAGCTACTCTGGAGGCTGAGGCAGGAGAATGGCGTGGACCCAGGAGGCAGAGCTTGCAGTGAGCTGAGATTGGGCCACTGTACTCCAGCCTGGGTGACAGAGCAAGACTCTGTCTCAAAAAATATATATATATATAGATATATAGATATATAGATATATCTATATATATGCCAGGCTGGGAGCAGTGGCTCATGCTGGCAATCGCAATACTTTGGGAGGCCAAGGTGGGAGGATTGCTGGAGGCCAGGAGTTTGAGACCAGCTTGGGCAACACAGTGAGTGAGACCTCGTCTCTATAAAAAAAATTTAAAAATTAGCTGAGTGTGGTGGCTTATGCCTGTACTCTCAGCTATTCAGGAGGCTGAGGTGGGAGGAACACTTGAGCCCAGGAGTTTGAGGCTGCAGTGAGCTATGATCATGCCACTGCACTCCAGCCTGGGCAACAGAGCGAGACTCAGTGTCTAAAAACACAAGCTGCCCTAAGATCACAGGCCTAGTAAATGCTTGAGCTGAGATTCAAACTTCGATGCATCTAATGCTCTGTAGCTCGTACTTTTCATCACTAGGCTGCGCAGTGCCTCTGAAAAAAGGAATAATAGGGACAGCCTAGAGGGGTGTTTTGAGGCCAAAGAACTAGAAGTTGGCAAAGTTCTTTTTTTTTTTTTTTGAGACGGCGTTTCACTCCTGTGGCCCAGTCTGGAGTGCAATGGCACGATGTCACCTCACCGCAACCTCCACCTCCTGGGTTCAAGTGATTCTCCTGCCTCAGCCTCCCGAATAGCTGGGATTATAGGCATGCGCCACCACACCAGGCTAATTTTGAATTTTTAGTAGAGACGAGGTTTCTCCATGTTGGTCAGGCTGGTCTAGAACTCCTGACCTCAGGTGATCCGCCTCAGTCTCCCAAAGTGCTGGGATCACAAGCGTGAGCCACCATGCCCAACCCCCAGAAGTTGGCAAGGTTCTTAAGTGGGTAGAGTATCCTGGGCATTTGAGAGAGTATAAATTAAGGAGTTGAGAACCATGTTCACCACTTTGTAGCTTGAGAAAGGAGCTAGAGTTGGCCTGGAATGTTTTCCCCTAATTCAGGGCAGGGGCAGCTTGTCATTTCGTAGAGTCCTCTGTTTCGAGGGGTCCAGGTACACATTTGGGAAACTCATGTGTATGAGGGAGTCTTGCAATAAGAGGACAACACTGATGTTCACACAGAATCGGTCTAGAAACTGTATTCCGTGAAAGGATGAAAGCTCTTAACTTCTCTGTCCCCACCCCCCCAAAAAACTTTACTGTCACATAAGAGTTGACTAATGACCCTCCACTAAAAATTACACAGTATACTGCCTGCCACCAAATACGAATTCAGTAAATACTTGGAGAATAAGTGAATAATTTCAATTCACAGTCACATGACAAGTTGTCAAAAGCAATTATAAAAGCAATTGTATTGGACTCAGCACATCCCACTGGAGAAGCCAGGGCAAGGAAACAGATCCCTCAGCACCTTCTTTGAAATACAAAGATTTGAAGGTCAGAGCAGATTGTTTTGTTGTTGTTCTTCTTGGGCTACCAGGAAGTCACAACGATGACAGACGTACAGATGTACATTTGGACAAAATGTACAGATGTACAAAGAAATGTAAAGATGAAAATTGATAGATCAATACATCCCAATCTAAAGAGCCTCATTCGGCCTGAAATAAAGCATTGATTGACTGAGCCCGGTTTCTGTTTTCTGAGATAAGGAATGATTTAAGGTCAGAGGATAGGAAATGCTGCTAACTGCCCCATAGCCCCTAAGAGAGTGAACATGCCCCATTTAAACACATATACCCATTTACTTAGCCATTTAAAATGACACAGGGGAGGCCGGGCATGGTGGCTCACGCCTGTGATCCCACCACTTTGGGAGGCCAAGGCAGGCGGATCACCTGAGGTCAGGAGCTCGAGACCAGCCTGGCCAACATGGCAAAACCCTGTCTCTACTAAAAATACAAAAATTAGCCGGGTGTGTTGGCTGGCGCCTCTAATCCCAGCTACTCGGGAGGCTGAGGCAGGAGAATTGCTTGAACCCGGGAGGCAGAGGTTGCAGTGAGCCGAGACTGTGCCACTGCACTCCAGCCTGGGACACAGAGTGAGACTCTGTCTCAAAACAAAAACAAACAACGAAAATTACACAGGGGCTGTGCAGTTCCTAGCCCCCCTCCCAACACACACATGCTCCACTCCATGCACATTCTGTCCCCTGCCATTGTGATCAGATAAGAAAATGCAGCCAACTCACTTCAATCAACTGGAACCTCCCCAAAAGGTATAGTTGTGTGAATTTCATTTCCGACAGAATGAGAAGGATGCAGTTCATGTGCGTGAAGCCGTCTTGCAATAAGAAAGGGGGGTGGCATTTTCAAAGCCCCCGACCCCTTAGCACGAGTTAATTCTAAGTCATCACTCTATCTTCCTCAGTGTTGTTGGTCTGCTTGTTCAGTGCCACTCAACAATGTGGGGATCCCATTGCCCATCAGACTGGCTTTGGAAACTATTTGCCACACTGATGCAACTCCTGCGACCGAGGTTTGAAATTGGCATCTCTTCCGGCCTTTGTGTTTTTGAGTGTCCTGGCTGCTTGGGTTTCAGACTGCAGATTTTGAGCTTGTTGTAGAATTTGGGAAACGAGGGGCTTGAAAAATAATACACCAGGGGATCCAGCATGCTGTTCATGTAGGTGAAGCTGAGGGTGATGTGCAGGGCCCCATGGACAGAGGGATCGCAGGCACTCAAGGGCACCGTCCAGAGGAAATAGAGTCTAGCGGACACGCTGGGCAGGTAGCATGTGATGAACACAATTGCCACCACCATGATGAACCGGGTCGCCTTCTTCATCCGAGCCTGTCTGGCCAGCTGCTGCCTCCGCCTCAGGCTCCAAACAATCTTGAAGGAGCAAAATAAGATGATGCCGAGGGGCATAAAGAACTCCAGCTGGAACATGATGTCATGCCAGCCATTGGCCGACTCCATGATGAAGCTCTCACAGGAGACGGCCGTCTCTTGCACGCAGAGATGGTTCTCCAGCAAAAGATACAGTGTTCCCAGGATGACCAGGGTCCACAGGGTGCAGACGATGCCAGCCGCCATCCGGGTGGAGATAGTGTTCACCGCGTGGTGGGGGTGGACCACTTTGAAATACCTGTCCGCAGCCACCACCGTAAGGAACACGATGCTCCCGGCCCTGTTCATGGCCAACGTGAAGAGCCCCACTCGGCAGGGAATGTCCCCAAAAGCCCAGTGTCTACGTCTGAGGTAATAGTCTGTCCGAAAAGGCAGGCAGATCATAAGGAGGAAATCAGCCACGGCCAAATTGAAAAGGTAAACAGTGCTGGGCTTCCAGGTCTTCATGTGGAAGCAGAAACCACACAGGGCGACCCCATTGCCTAGTGCGCCCAGCACAAAGGCCACAATGAGCAGCGGCGGCATCACCTGGGAGATGGTGTCCCCCTCGATGCGGCAGCACGACCCGTTGTACATGGCGGGGACAGAGCAAGTGTCCGGGTGCAGAGCAGCCCAGGGAGTCCCCACAATGGCACAGATGCTTATCTGAGCGTTAGCACTCACCCAGCTGCTGCGTGTCTGACTTCATCACCCGGGATGCGGGTCCTGTGTGTGTGGGTTGGATGCTGCCACAGCAGCGAGAAGAGAAACTTCAGCCAGGAAATGAGAGACCCAGGGAGGTCCTTTCTCTGGAGCCCGTCTCACAAGCCGCCTGCCTCTGGGAGAGGCCAAGCCTGGAGCCGGATGAAGCTTGGAAATGCATGCAATTTTGCAAAAGTGGTCATTTCTGAGAGGCGGTAGGGTGGGGGGGTCCGATGAGATTGATGCCGTAGAGGAGCGATTGGGTCCAGCGCCAGAGGAATTTTCATTTTCAGCTTCGCTCTTCCTCCTCGGACTCCGTGCTGGAGAGCACACAAAGCTGCCCAGAAGGCAAGAAGAAAGCTTGTTTGTCCTCCCTCCTGGTGGAGAAATCCAAACATTTCCTGGAGTGGTTCTGGGCCCCTGCCTTTGCTTTCCTCCCGTAACCTTTGCCTGACTGCCTTGTCCTCTCCCTCATCCCACGGGGCACTCCCATGCGGTGCCAGAGAGGGGAGGCTTTGCTCTGCAGCTCCTCCGGGCCATTTCCTGTGCCGAAAAATACCGCGCTCAAGAATTGGAGGAGTCTGCGGAGAAAAAAGTTCTAATCACGATACTTGATGGATGTTAGAAAAATTCTTGGACGGGAGTCACCTTTCCCCCGCTCTATTCCCACCTCCCTGGCCTTTACATCCTCCCGTGAACCAAAGGGGCCAGTTGCACAACCACCAAGACCATGAAATAGATCCGAAGCCCACTTCTCGTATGTCTGTCTCCACAAAACGGCCTCTTTGGGAGCCGGTTTCCCCCTCTGCTGGGAAGCAGAGCCTAGAACTTTTACAAAGATTTGGCCCTGAGTTTCCATTGGCTGCTTGAATGAGCCAAACACCATGAGATGTACGTTTTTAATTTCAACTATGTGCTGAGCCCATTAATTAAAACTGCCCCCTGGGGGCGGAAGAGGATTGGAGGAGTTGATTAAGGAGTCCATCTCTAAAGCAATCATGAGTAACATTAGACTGCACAAAAAATTGGAGTCTTTGCTAAAATTTCCTGTCCTTTGGCTTTAAGGATTATTAATCTGCCCTGTGCTTTTCAGCTTCCAGTTTAGAAAATGGGGTGGAGGCCGGGCACGGTGGCTCACGCCTGTAATCCAAGCACTTTGGGAGGCCCAGGCGGGCGGATCACCAGGTCAGGAGATGGAGACCATCCTGGCTAACACGGTAAAACCCCGTCTCTACTAAAAATACAAAAAAATGAGCCAGGCGTGGTGGCGGGCGCCTGTAGTCCCAGCTACTCGGGAGGCTGAGGCAGGAGAATGGCGTGAACCCGGGAGGCGGAGCTTGCAAGCTCCCTGCGGAGCTTGCAGGGAGCCAAGATTGCGCCACTGCACTCCAGTCTGGGTGACAGAACCAGACTCCGTCTAAAAAAAAAAAAAAAAGAAAAGAAAAGAAAAAACAAGAAAAAGAAAAAGAAAAAAGAAAGAAAGAAGAAAATGGGGTGGAGGCCAGTCGCGGTGGCTCACATCTATAATCCCAGCACTTCGGGAGGCCGAGGCAGGTGGATGACTTGAGGTCAGGAGTACAAGACCAGCCTTGCCAACATGGTGAAACCCCATCTCTACTAAAAATATACAAAAATCAGTCAGGTGTTGTGGCACGTGTCTGTAATCCCAGTTACTCAGGAGGCTGAGGCAGGAGAATCACTTGAACCCGGGAGGTGGAGGTTGCAGTGAGCCGAGATCGTGCCAATGCACTCCAGCCTGGGCGACAGAAAGAAACTCTGTCTCAAAAAAAAAAAAAAAAATGGGGTGGAAAAGAGGGGGTGCATTGAAAGAATGTGTCTGTCTTCTAGATGCACACTGAAGCTAAATTCTTCCCACTGGATGCTGGACTCCAAATCTGTCCACCTACATTCTCCCCTGCCTCGCCCTAGCACAGACCGCAGTCACTTCCCACCTGAACTGTTGAAACAGTTTCCTAACTGGTTTCCCTTCCTCTCATCTATTTCCTGTAAGTCATCTTCTACACAATAATCTGATTTTTCTAAAGCACAGATATTATCATATACCTCTTTTCACTTAAAAATCTTCACTAGCTCCCTTCAATCTGCCAAGGGGCTAGAATGATGGCCTGTGGACCATATCTGGTTTAAAAACCAGCCTGGCTTGGCCGATATGTTTTTAAAACCTGGTGCAGTCCTATAAAAACCTGGATTTCTGTTGTCTCTTAGAACACTGGAAGATCTGGCCACACTGGACCGACACTCCCACATGGAAACAATCAGCTGGAGCTTAGAGTAGATGGAGTAGAGACAGAGAATGAGCCCCTGTAGACAGAGAATGAGCTTTACTGTTTGCCACAGTCCCCACCACTCCCTATTGCCTTACACCTGGTTGGCTTTCCTCATTGGCAAGCCTAGTCTCTGTGGGATTTTGAGTTTGTCACCTCTTGCTCTAGGTTGAAGGTCACATTCCTTGGATTGACGTACAAGGTCCTTCACAGTTGGTTCCCAACCTACCTTTCCAGTATGATTTTCCTGCCACTTTCCTCCTTCCACCCTACTCGCTAGTCTCATAACCTCTAATAAATAAAAACGTGTTCGTCAAACGTCTATATCTAGTTCCCCCACAAATTCAGGAGTTCTTTGAAGACAAACTTCATACTCTTGGCCTGGATGACTAACTCCTACTTTTCTCCTTCTTTCTTTCCTTCCTTCTTTCTTTTCTTCCTTTCTTTTCTTTCTTTCTTTCTCTCTCTCTCTTTCTCTCTCTCTGTCTCTCTCTTTCTCTCTCTCTCTCTCCCTCCCTCCCTCCCTCTCTCTCTTTCTTTTTTTTTGAGACAGAGTCTGGCTCTGTTGTCCAGGCTGGAGTGCAGTGGCTCTGTCTTCGCTCACTGTAGCCTCAACCTCTCAGGCTCAAGCCATCCTCTCACCTTAGCTTCCTGAGTGACTGGGACTACAGGCGCATGCTACCATGCCCAGCTAATTTTTGTATTTTTTGTAGAGACGGGGTTTTGCCATGTTGTCCAGGTCTCAAACTCCTGGGCTCAAGTGATCCACCCACCTTGACCTCTCAAATGTGCTGACATTACAGGTGTAAGCCACCATGCCAAGCCTAACTCCTACTTTTCATGAGATCTCATTGTAACCACTTTCACTCTGTGGGCCTTTGTGATTCTGTGATAAGGTGTTAACTAACAGGGGTAACCATGGTAGGCTGAAACACCCCCAAGATGAGGTCAGAGGGGTAACCCTGAGTACTTCACATGCTTAGCCTGGATTTTTTAACAAATGGAAAATATTCATCATTCTACATTCTCAGATACTGTCGGGATTCTTGTAAACACAAATACTTCCTTTTTTTTCCACATGACTAACACCTGCCTTTCTTTTCTAAATCCTTTGTCTTGTCAAATCACCTTCTTCTCTCTTTTTTTTTTTTCTTTTTGTGGCTGTAGAATTAGCTGGAAGGCAGAGGATTAAGGAAGAAAATAATGGCATCTATTCCTCTGAAAGTCTACTGGTTTTTTTGGTTTGTATGTTTTGAGACAGAGTCTGGCTCTGTCGCTAAGGCTGGAGTGCAGTGGCACAAATGTAGCTCCTTTCAGCCTGTGCTTCCCAGGCTCAAGTGATCCTCCCACCTCAGCCTCACAAGTTGCTGGGACCACAGGCACGTGCCACCATGCCTGGCTAATTTTTGTATATTTTGTAGAGACAAGGTCTCACCATACTGGTCAGGCTGGTCCTGAACTCCTGGGTTCAAGCGATCTGCCTGCCTCGGCCTCTCAAAGTGCTGGGATTACAGGCGTGAGCCACCGCACCCACCCCAAAAGCCTACTGGTTTTTCACGTACAATCTGATCTTATTCTACCCCAGG
The DNA here is from genome assembly GCF_029289425.2 of Pan paniscus. Taxonomy (NCBI): domain Eukaryota; kingdom Metazoa; phylum Chordata; class Mammalia; order Primates; family Hominidae; genus Pan; species Pan paniscus. Next base: position 130,827,892 of record NC_073259.2, read on the forward strand.
GCTTCAAGAAGATGCTGTCTCTCTCTTCTTGGACTTCCTGCTCAAGATCATGCTCTGGTGCCCTATTCCTTTGTGCACCAAATTTAGATCTACCTAGGCTCATGCCTATAATCCCAGTACTTTGGGAGGCAGATCACTTGCGATCAGGAGTTCGAGACCAGCCTGCCCAACATGGTGAAACCCCAACTCTACTAAAATTACAAAAATTAGCCGGTCGTGGCTGGGAGTGGTGGCTCACTCCTGTAATCCCAGCACTTTGGGAGGCGGAGGTGGGTGGATCACCTGAGGTCAGGAGTTCGAGACCAGCCTGGCCAACATGGTGAAACCCTGTCTCTACTAAAAATACCAAAACTAGCCGGGTGTGGTGGCAGGTGCCTGTAATCCCAGCTACTTGGAGGGCTGAGGCAGGAGAATCGCTTGAACCTGGGAGGCAGAGGTTGCAGTGGGCCGAGATAGCGCCATTGCACTCCAGCCTAGGGGACAAGAGTGAGACTTTGTCTCAAAAAAAAAAAAAAAAAAAAATTAGCCAGTCATGGTGGTGCATGCCTGTAGTCCCAGCTATTCCAGAGGCTGAGTCACAAGAATCGCTTGAACCCAGGAGGTGGAGGTTGCAGTGAGCCAAGATTGCACCACTGCACTCCAGCCTGGGCCACAGAGTGAGAATCTGTCTCAGAAAAAAAAAAAAAAAAAAAAAAAACTGGCCAGGCAGTGGCTCACACCTGTAATCCCAGCACTATGGGAGGCCAAGGAGGGCAGATCACCTGGAATCAGGAGTTCAAGACCAGTCTGGCCAACATGGTAAAACTCCATCTCTATTAAAAATATAAAAATTAGCCAGGTGTGGTGGCAAGCACCTGTAGTCCCAGCTACTCGGGAGAGTGAGGCAGGAGAATTGCTAGAAGCTTGGAGGCGGAGGTTGCAGTGAGCCGAGATCACACCATTGCACTCCAGTCTGGAGGACAAGAGCCAGACTCCATCTAAAAAAATAAATAGGCCGGGCGCGGTGGCTCATGCCTGTAATCCCAGCACTTTGAGAGGTGAGGTGGGTGGATCACAAGGTCAGGAGTTCAAGACCAGCCTGACCAACATGGTGAAACCCCATCTCTCCTAAAAATATGAAAATTAGCCAGGTGTGGTGGCGAGCACCTGTAATCCCAGCTACTTGGGAGGCTGAGGCAGGAGAATTGCTTGAACCGGGGAGGCAGAAGTTGCAGTGAGCTGAGATTGCAGCCACAGCACTCCAGCTTGGGTGACAGAATGAGACTCCGTCTCAAAAATAAATAAATAAATCTAAAAATTAATTCAAAATAGATCCAAGATCTAGATGTAAAAGCTAAAACTACAAAACTCTTAGAAAACATAGGGGAAAAGCTTAATGACATTGACTAAGGCAATGATTTTTGGATATGATGCCAAAAACACAAGGAACAAAAGAAAAAATAGATAAATTGGACTCCACCAAAATTAAAACCTTTGTGCCTCAAAGGACACTCACTATCAACAGACAAGGTGAGGTCAGGAGCAGTGGCTCACGCCTGTCATCCCAGCACTTTGGGAGGCCGAGGGAGGCAGATCACTTGAGGTCAGGAGTTTGAGGCTAGCCTAGCTAACATGGTGAAACCTCATCTCTACTAAAAATACAAAAATTAGCTGGGTCTGGTGGCACACATCTGTAGTCTCAGCTTCTTGGGAGGCTGAGGCAGGAGAATCCCTTGAACTTGGGAGGTAGAGGTTGCAGTAAGCTGAGACTGTACCACTGCACTCCAGCCTGGGTGACTGAGTGAGACTCCACATTAAAAATAAAAACAAAACAAACAAACAAAAAAATAGACAAGGTGATATGGTTTGGCTGTGTCCCCACCCAAATCTCATCTTGAATTGTAGCTCCCGTAACTCCCACATGATGTGGGAGGGACCCAGTGGGAGGTAATTGAACCAGGGGGCAGGACTTTTCTGTGCTATTCTTGTGATAGTGAATAAGTCTCACAAGATCTGATGGTTTTGTAAAGGGGAGTTTCCCTGCACAAGCTCCTTTTTCTTGTCTGCTGCCATGTGAGATGTGCCTTTCAGCTTCCACCATGATTGTGAGGCCTCCCCAGCCACGTGGAACTGTGAGCCCATTAAACCTCTTTTGTAAATTGCTCAGTCTTGGATATGTCTTTATCAGCAGTATGAAAGTGGACTAATATACAAGGCAATCCATGGGATGGGAGAAAGTATTTGCAAACCACATATATGTGATAAGGGATTAATATCCGAAATATACAAAGAGCTCTTACAAATCAAGTACAATATCAATAAAAAACAACCTAATTAAAAAATAGACCGGGCACAGTGGCTCATGCCTGTAATCCCAGCACTTTGGGAGGCTGAGACCAGTGGATCACAAGGTCAGGAGATTGAGACCATCCTGGCTAACATGGTGAAACCCCGTCTCTATTAAAAATATAAAAAATGAGCCAGTAATGGTGGCAGGTGCCTATAGTCCCAGCTACTCGGGAGGCTGAGGCAGGAGAATGGTATGAACCCGGGAGGCGGAGCTGGCAGTGAGCCGAAATTGAGTCACTGCACTCTAGCCTGGGTGACAGAGCGAGACTCTGTCTCAAAAAAATAAATAAATAAAATAAAACAAAAATAAAAATAAAGACATTAGCTGGATGTGGTGGCACACACCTGTAGTCCCAGCTACTCAGGAGGCTGAGGCAGGAAAATTGCTTGAACCCCGGAGGCAGAGGCTGCAGTGAGCTAAGAATGTGCCACTGGACTCCAGCATGGGCAACAGAGTGAGACTCCATCACAAAAAAAAAAAAAAAAAAAGAAAGAAAGAAAAAAAAGAAAAGAAGAAAAAGGCAAATGACTTGAATAGGCATATCTCCAAAGATATACAAATGGCCAATAAACACATTTGCCACTAAGATACTCAATATTACTATTTCACTAGGGAAATCTAAATCAAAACCACAAGATACCACTTCACACACATTAGGATGGTTATTGGTTAAAAAAAAAGAAAAAAGGCTGGGTGCGGTGGCTTATGCTTGTAATCCCAGCACTTTGGGAGGCCGAGGCGGGCGGATCACGAGGTCAGGAGATCGAGACCATCCTGGCTAACACGGTGAAACCCTGTCTCTACTAAAAACACAAAAAAATGATCCAGGCGTAGTGGTGGGCAACTGTAGTCCCAGCTACTCGGGAGGCTGAGGCAGGAGAATGGCGTGAACCCGGGAGGCGGAGCTTGCAGTGAGCCGAGATCGCGCCACTGCACTCCAGCGTGGGCGACAGAGCGAGACTCTCTCTAAAAAACAAAACAAACAAACAAACAAACAAAACACAGAAAATAAGCATTGGCAAAATTGTGGAGAAACTGAAACCCTTGTGCATTGTTGGTGGGAATGCAAAATATGGAAAACAATGCGGCAGTTACTAAAAATATTGAGATCCAGCAATTCTACTTCTGGATATATGCCTGAAAGAATTGAAAGCAGGGACTTGAACAGGTATTTGTACACTCATGCTCATAGCAGTATGGTCACAATAGCCAAAAGGCAGAAGCAGCCCAGGAGTCCATCAGCTGATAAACAGATAAACAGAATGTGGTCTATACACACAATGGAACACTATTCTGTCTTAAAAAGAAAGGAAAGGGCTGGGTGCGATGGCTCATGCCTGTAATCCCAGCATCTTGGGAGGCTGAGGCGGGTGGATCTCTTGAGCCCAGGAGTTAGAGACCGGCCTGGACAACATGGTGAAACCCCAACTCTACAGAAAAAAAAAAAAAAGAAAAAAAAGAAAAATGAGCTGGGTGTGGTGATACATGGCTGCCATCCCAGCACTTTGGGAGGCTGAGGTGGGCAGATCATTTGAGATCAGGAGTTTGCGACCAGCCTGGCCAACATGGTGAAACCCTGTCTCTATAAAAAATACAGAATTTAGCCAGGCGTGGTTGCAGGCACCTGCAATCCCAGTTACTTTGGAGGCTGAGGCAGGAGAATCACTTGAACCCAGGAGGTGGAAGTTGCAGGGAGCCAAGACTGTGCCACCACACACCAACCTGGGCAACACAATGAGATCCTGTCTCAAAAAAGATATATATTTATTGAAGCGACCTCTAAAGTGTTTTCTAGATGCTTCAGGACACCCAAAATGAGGAAGAGTTTATCTGTCACCTGGAGCTGAGTGCTGAGTCGGGGAAATAAGACAAGCACAGTAGTCCCCCCTTATCTGTGGGAAAGATGTTCCAAGACCCCAGTGGATGACTGAAACTGCAGACAGCACCGAGTTCTATGTGCCCTGTGGGTTTTGGATCTGGGAACCAAGACAGCTACTAAGTGACTACCAGGTCGGTAGCGTCTACAGTGTAGATACGCTGGGAAAGAGAGGATTCACATCCCGAGCAGGGATGGCGAGAGACTTCATCATGCTACTCAGAATGCTATGCCATTTAAAACTTATGTTTGTTTCTGGAATTTTCCACTGAATATTTTTGTGCCATAGCTGACCACAGGTAACTGAAAGCCCCGGAAAGCAAAACCACAGATAAGGAGGGCCTAGGATACATAACAATAAAGTAAAACAAATAGAATACGTGGTTTAAAGTAATATTTTCCACAATGAATTAGACACACCACAGATGATATGTGAAATGATATTAGGTGATACAGAGTAATGTATATACATATTTTTATTTTATTTTATTTTATTTATTTATTTTGAGACGGAGTTTCACTCTTGTTGCCCAGGCTGGAGTGCAATGGCACGATCTCGGCTCACCGCAACCTCCGCCTCCCAGGTTCAAGCGATTCTCCTGCCTCAGCCTTCCTAGTAGCTGGGATTACAGGCATGTGCCACCATGCCCGGCTAATTTTGTATTTTTAGTAGAGATGGGGTTTCTCCATGTTGGTCAGGCTGGTCTCAAACTCCCGACCTCAAGTGATCCGCCCGCCTCAGCCTCCCAGAGTGCTGGGATTACAGGCGTGAGCCACTGCGCCCGGCTTTTATTTTATTTTATGAGACACGGTCCCACTCGGTTGCCCAGGCTGGGGTCACTGGCGTGATCTTGGCTCACTGCAGCCTTGACCTCCTGGGTTCAGGTGATTCTCCCACTTCCGCCTCCCAAGTAGCTGGGACTACAGGCATGCGCCAGCAGACTTGGCTAATTGGTTTTTTAAATTATTTTTTGTAGAGACAGGTCTTGCCCTTTGCCCAGGCTGGTCTCAAACTCCTGGACTCAGGCGATACTCCCACCTTGGTCTCCCAAAGAGCTGGGATTACAGGTGTGAGTTACCACACCCAGCCACATATTTTGATTTTATAGGTATAACTTTATTTTAGGCCAGGTGTGGTGGCTCACGCTTGTAATTCCAGCACTTAGGGAATGCGAGGTGGGAGTATTGCCTGAACTCAGGAGTTCGGGACCAGCCTGGGCAACATGGTGAAACCCCATCTCTACATCTCTACTAAAAACAGGAAAATCAGCTGGGTGTGGTGGTGGGTGCCTATAATCCCAGCTACTCGGGAGGCAAAGGCATGAGAATTGCTTGAACCTGGGAGGCGGAGGTTGCAGTGAGCCAAGATTGCACCACTGCACTCCAGCCCTGGCAACAGAGTGAGACTCCATCTCAAAAAAAGAAAAAAGAAAAGAAAAATTTCTAGGGGAATAAAAGAAGGAACAGACATTTCCAGACAAAGGGAAGAGCATGGGAGAAGTTAAGACTGGAGGGCGTCTAAGGAACATTTGAGGAGTTCAGAATTTGGAGTCCATATCAACGAACCACGAAGAGTGGGGCTGTTTTGCAGGGGACCTTGAATTCAGTGGCAGAAGGAGACAGAAGCAGGTGGCATTGTAAAGGACTGGGGGAAAGGCTGAAAGAGAGCAAAGGAAAGCCCACTGTAGTCATGTAGGAATTCTGCAGGTTCAGGGCCTTTGTATGCTGTTTTGTCTTTCTAGAGTTTTCCGTGGTGAACTGTCACGGTGATGTTATCAGGGAATGAGGCCCTGCAGATCACTGAAGCCCACTCCCTTAAGCAGCAACACGTTAAAAAAAAAAAAAAAACAGTTTCTCATTCTCGTCCTCAGATTCCGCCTCAAAGGGAACTGTTAGCACCATCCTCCAAATAGTTCAAGCCATTGCCGTTAGTCCTGCTCCTTCCAGGCCCAACTAGAATCTGCAGTCTGCAGATCGTACATCATGCATGTCTCCAGGCACGTTTCTACCATTTTGACTGGCCCAAGGTCTGGGAGGAAAGCAACTGCCTCCTGATTGGTCCCCTGCCTCCTGTCTTGCTCCTCCTCCAGCCCATTCTCCAAAACTCAAATCTGATGATGTCACTTACCTTGCGCAACACTCCAATGCCTTCTCGTTGTCTTTAGCAGGGAATTCAAGATGGCAGGCAAGACACTACAGGAACTGGCCTCAACAGCTCCAGCAAGAGTCATAACTGCGATAGTCTGCAAAGGCCACCTTACAGGGAGCCCTGGAGACGCTCTTCCTTCCTCCTAGGGCTAACTGCTCTTTTGTAGGCCTCAGTCTAGACCAGCCTCTTCCAATAGAGCTTTCTACCGTGATGGAAATATTCTGTAATATGCATGCAGCCACTGAGCTCTGGAAATCGGGAATAGGAACTGAGTTTCTATTTCTTTTCTTTCTTTCTTTCTTTCTTTCTTTCTTTCTTTTTTTTTTTTATGAGACGGAGTCTCGCTCTGTCGCCCAGGCTGGAGTGCAGTGGCGCCATCTCGGCTCACTGCAAGCTCCGCCTCCCGGGTTCACGCCATTCTCCTGCCTCAGCCTCCCAAGTAGCCGGGACTACAGGTGCCCGCCACCACGCCTGGCTAATTGTTTGTATTTTTAGTAGAAACGGGGTTTCACCGTGTTAGCCAGGATGGTCTCAGTCTCCTGACCTCGTGATCCGCTCGCCTTGGCCTTCCAAAGTGCTGGGATTACAGGTGGGAGCCACCGCACCCGACCTTTTTTTTTTTTGAGACAGAGTTTGGCTCTTGCTGCCCAGGCTGGAGTGCAATGGCATGATCTTGGCTCACCGCAAGCTCTGCCTCACGGATTCAAGTTATTCTCCTACCTCAGCCTCCCAAGTAGCTGGGATTACAGGCATGCATCACCACGCCCGGCTAATTTTGTATGTTTGGTAGAGACAGGGTTTCTCCATGTTGGGCAGGCTGGTCTCAAATTCCCGACCTCAGGTGATCCGTCAGCCTTGGCCTCCCAAAGTGCTGGGATTACAGGCGTGAGCCACCAGGCCTGGCCTAAAATTAAGTAATATTAAAAACTCAGTTCCAGCCTGACGCAGTGGCTCACCCCTGTAATCCTAGCACTTTGGGAGGCCAAAACAGGCAGATCACCTGAGGTCGGGAGTTCGACACCAGCCTGGCCGACATAGTGAAACCCCATCTCTACTAAAAATATAAAAATTAGCCGGGTGTGGTGGCAGGCACCTGTAATCCCAGCTACTCGGGAGGCTGAGGCAGGAGAATCACTTGAAGCCAGGAGGCAGAGGTTGCAGTGAGCCGAGATAGCGCCATTGCACTCCAGCCTGGGCAACAAGAGTGAAACTCCATCTCAAAACAAACAAAAAAACAAACAAAAAATACACACACACACACTATAATTTAATTTTGGTTAACTTTAAATGTACCAGCTTGGGCAACAAAGTGAGACCCCATCTCTATAACAACTAGGAAAATGTAGCTGAGTGTGGTGGCACACACCTGTAGTCCCAGCTACTTGGAAGGCTGAGCTGGGAGGATCACTTGAGCCTGAGAGGCCGAGGCTGCAGTGAGCCGTAATTGCGCCACTACACTCCAACCTGGGTGACACAGAAAGACCTTGTCTCAAAAAACTTTTTTAAATAAAATAAATAAATAAATAAATAAAATGTAAAAGCCACAGATGGTTTGTGGCTACCATATCAGAAGTTTGGTAGACCTCACTTCCCCACAGCTCTGAAGCCTTCTGTGATTCTCTTTCTCTAGTCTGGGTCAAGCCCGCTTCTCTGGGCCATTTCGGCCATCCTCACACTTACCATGCAGCATTGTAATGATTTACATGTGTTTCTCCAGTACGTAGCCCAATGCCTGGCACCAAAGGGCTACTCGATAAGTATGTGTCAGATAAATAAATGAACCACCCAAGAAATGATTACAGACTCTTTTTTTGTTTTGTTTCATTTTTTTTGTTTTGTTTTGAGACAGACTCTCACTCTGTCACCCAGGCTGGAGTGCAGTGGTGCGGTCTCTGCTCACTGCAACCTCCACTTCCCGGGTTCAAGCAGTTCTCCTGGCTCAGCCTCCCGAGTAGCTGGGACTACAGGCACCCGCCACCATGCCTGGCTAATTGTTGTATTTTTAGTAGAGACGGGGTTTCACCATGTTGGCCAGGCTTGTCTCCAATTCCTGACCTCACGATCCACCTGCCTCGGCCTCCCAAAGTGCTGGGATTACAGGCGTGAGTCACGGTGCCCAGCCGTGATTCCAGACTTCTGGTAGCTTCCTTCTTCTCCTGGCTGTGAGGTGACACTACTGCACAGAAAAGGTGAATTGAAAGAACTTGGGGACACACCTGCCAGGCTGATCTGGCATGAGCTTGGGGCCCTTAGGCTCTGTTGTGCCCCCTACTCTGATGCTTTGTAAAGAAAGCAGTTTGGTTTATACGTGACCAGGGCAGGAAGTGAATATTCCTGCCTGGATTCACCCAACAGGTGGTTGGGGGAGAAACTGTCTATGTGGTATAAATTCGAGGGCTCTGTTTCCCCAAAACTCCTTCCCCAGCCAGGACCCTGATTTTCTCATTGTATTAGCTTCTTGTCTCTCAGGGTGCTGGAGGCCAGAAGTCTGTAATCACAGTGTCAGCAGGACTGTGCATTCTCTAGGGGGACTAGTGAAGACTTTGTCCTTTCCCTTCCAGCCTCTGATTGGCTGTCAGCATTCCTCGGCTTGCGACCACATCCCTCCAGTATCTGCCTCAGTGTTCACATGGACTTCTCTCCCATGTGTCTTTCCTAAGGACATTTGTCATTGGATTTAGGGCACAGTAATCATGAATCATCTCATCGATCTAGGGATCTTTAACTTAATTAGATCTGCAAAGACCCTTTCTCCAAATACGGTCATATTCATAGTTTCTGGGGGACAGGATATGAACACAGATTTTCAAGGGAGGCCACTATTTAACCCACTACAGTGATTTTTTTTTTTTTTTTTTAGACAGAGTCTCACTCTGTCTCCAAGGTGCTGGAGTGCAGTGGTACGATCACGGCTCACTGCAGCCTCTAACTCCTGGGCTCAAGCAATCCTCCCGCCTCAGCCTCCCAAATGGCTGGGACTACAGGTGCGTGACACAACACCTCAGCCTCTAACTCCTGGGCTCAAGCAATCCTCCCGCCTCAGCCTCCCGAATAGCTGGGACTACAGGTGCGTGACACCACACCTGGCTAGTTTTTGTAGATATGGGAGCTGGCTATGTTGCCAGGGCTAGTCTTGAACTCCTGGGCTTGAACTCCTGGGCTCAAGTGATCCTCCCACCTCAGCATCACAAAATGCTGAGATTACAGGTGTGAGCCACTGTGCCTGGCCTACAATTACTTTTATTTATTTATTTACTTATTTTTGAGACAGTCTCGTTCTGCTGCCCAGGCTGGAGTGCAGTGGTGCAATCTCGGCTCACTGCAGCCTCCACCTCCTGGGTTCAAGCAATTCTCCTGCCTCAGCCTCCTGAGTACTAGGATTATAGGCATGTGCCAGCACACCTGGCTAATTTTTTTTTTTTTTTTTTTTTTTTAGTAGAGACAGGGTTTCACTGTGTTAGCCAGGCAGGTCTCAAACCCCTGACCTCAAGTGATCCACCTGCCTTGGCCTCCCACACTGCTGGGATTACAGGTGTGATCCACTGTGCCCGGCCTACAATGACTTTTCAACGTCAGTTTTTGAGTTCTAGAGTTCCTCTCTACCCAGCAATTTCAACATGCCTTCTCTGGAAGTGAGGAGGAATTACTGACCAAATTTAATGTTGAAGTGATTCATTGTATTTGTTTGTTTGTTTGATTCTGCCTGAAGGGGCTACAGCCCAGGAGAAGGCTGGGACCAAAAGGTTGAGGGGAGAGATGAGGATTGCCTCACACAGTGACCCAGGTGTCACGTGGACCAGACACGGGCTCTGATGGGGAAGTTCTTGCTATTTCAAAATGACTTAAAAATTGCAGTCTGGGCATAGTGGCTCATGCCTGTAACCCCTGCCCTCTGGGAGGCCAAGGTGGGTGAATGACTTTAGGTCAGGAGTTTGAGACCAGCCTGACCAACATGGTGAAACCCTTTCTCTCCTAAAAACACAAAAATCAGCTAGATATGGTGGTGCATGCCTGTAGGCCCAGCTACTTGGGAGGCTGAGGTGAGAGGATTGCTTGAATTGGGGAGGCAGAGGTTGCAGTGAGCCAAGATCACGCCATTGCACTCCAGCTTTGGTGACAGAGGGAGACCTTGTCTCAAAAAAAAAAAAAAAAGAAGAGAAGAAAATTGCAAATAATAGTTTCTTCTATATATAAAATGCAAGAAAAATTAAAAACGGGGAGCTATAGATTCAAAGAGATTGAAGAGATAGATCAACCAATTGTCCATACTGTGACTCAGTTAACTCCAAATGTTAAAAAGTTGGAGACATCGGCCAGGTGTGGTGGCTCACGCCTGTAATCCCAGCACTTTGGGAGGCCGAGATGGGTGGATCACGAGGTCAAGAGATCCAGACCATCCTGGCCAACATGGTAGAATCCCATCTCTACTAAAAATACAAAAATTAGCTGGATGTGGTGGTACGCACCTGTAGTCCCAGCTACTCAGGAGACTGAGGCAGGAGAATCACTTGAATCTGGGAGGCAGAGGCTACAGTGAGCTGAAATTGTGCCACTGCACTCCAGCCTGGGTGACAGAGCGAGACTCTGTCTCAAAGAAAAAAAAAAAAGTTGGAGACATTCGTGGAAATGTGAACACTGATTGGCTAATTGTATACATTAGGGAATTACTGTTACTTATGTTAGGTGTGATACTGATATTTTGGTTATGTTTAAAGAAAGAGTCCTTATCTTTTACAAATAAATACTGAATATATGTAGATGAAATTATATAACATTTCAAACTTACTTCAAAGTAGTCTGGCAGGGAAGGGGAGTAGAAATAGAAAAAGAGAGGTTACAAGTTTTTGATTGTTGTAGTTGGATGGAGGGAACATGGGCATTCGTTGTCCTGTTCTCTCCGCTTGTATATATTTCTCATAATAAAAAGTTAAGGCCAGGCACAGTGGCTCATGCCTGTAATCTCAGCATTTCAGGAGACCAAGGCAGGTGGATCACCTGCAATCAGGAGTTCAAAACCAGCCTGACCAACATGGTGAAACCCCATCTCTATTAAAATTACAAAAAATTAGCTAGGCGTGATGGCGCACGCCTGTAATCCCAGTTACTTGGGAGGCTAAGGAAGGAGAATTGCTTGAATCCAGGAGGTGGAGGTTGCAGTGAGCCAAGATCGTGCCACTGCAATCCAGCCTGGGAGATGGAGCAAGACTCCGTCTCAAAAAAAAAAAAAAAGTTAAGTAGGCCAGGCACAGTGGCTCATGCCTGTAATCCCAGCACTTTGGGAGGCCGAGGCAGGTGGATCACCTGAGGTCAGGAGTTCAAGACCAGCCTGGCCAACATGGTGAAACCTCATCTCTACAAAAATACAAAAATTAGCCAGGCATAATGGCAGGTTCCTTTAATCTCAGCTACTTGGGAGGCTGAGGCAGGAGAATGGCTTGAACCCGGGAGGTGGAGATTCCAGTGAGACAAGATTGTGCCACTGCTCTCTAGCCTGGGAGACACAGCGAGACCCCATCTCAAAAAAAGTTAAATAAAGTCTCGGTGTGGTGGCACATGCCTGTAGTGCCAGCTACTCAGGAGGCTGGAGTAAGAGGATCTTTTGAGCCAAGTAATTCAGGTCCAATCTAGACAACATATTGAGACTCTATCTCTAAAAATAACATTTTTTTTGGTGGGGCCTGGTGGCTCGCACCTGTAATCCCAGCAGGCTGAGGTGGGAGGATTGCTAAAGCCCAAAAATTTGAGACCGGCCTGGGCATTAGAGTAAGACCTTGCCTCTAAAAGAAAAAAAATTATTAATTTCAATAAAAATAAAAATAAAATTTTAAAAAGAATGCCTGTAATAGTATTTTTTTTTTTGAGACGGAGTTTCACTCTTGTTGCCCAGGCTGAAGTGCAGTGGTGTGATCTCAGCTCACTGCATCCTCCTCCTCCTGGGTTCAAGTGATGCTTGGGTCTCAGCCTCCCAAATATCCGGAATTACAGGCGTCCACCACCACCACGCTGGGCTAATTTTTTGTATTTTTAGTAGAGATGGGGTTTCATCATGTTAACGGCTGGTCTTGAACTCCTGACCTCAGGTGATCCACCCACCTCAACCTCCCAAAGTGCTGGGATTATAGGCATGAGCCACCGCGGGCCCAGCCACTAGAATAGTATTTTTTAAGTGAAAGAAAATTGAGAGTAACTGAAATGTTTACCAGTGGGGAATGAGATAAATAAATTATAGTGACTTCATTCAAAAAAAAATTTACACTTGTTAAATAAAATACATACTTGTTATCCAGGCTCAGTGGCTCATGCCTGTAATCCTAGCACTTTGGGAGGTTGAGGTGGGTGGATCACCTGAGGTCAGGAGTTCGAGACCAGCCTGGCCAACATGGTGAAACCCTGTCTCTACTAAAAATACAAAAAATAGCCGGGCGTGGTGGCAAGCACCTGTAATTCCACCTACTTTGGAGGCTGAGGCTGGAGAATCACTTGAACCCAGGAGGCAGAGGTTGCAGTGAGCCGATATCGTGCCACTGCACTCCAGCCTGGGCAATGAGAGCGAAACTCCGTCTCAAAAAAAAAGAAACTATACTTATTAAAAAGAATAATAGCATTCACTTGTATAACATTTGCCTTTGGAAAGGCCCTGTTCTAAGCATTTCTGCTATGAGATGCAGAATTAAATGTACTAACCCAGAAAGATGTCCGAGATATGTCCTTAAGTGAATAAAAACGAACTACCACCTTGCAGCTTGTGTGGTATAATTTGATTTTTATAAATTAAAATATGATGTTTTTTATTTCCTTGTACATTGCTGGTGGGAGAGTAAAAAGTTCATTTGCTGTGGGGAACAGTCTGGCAGTTCCTCAAAGAGTTCAACATAGAATTGCCACACGGGTCAGCAATTCCACTCCTAGGTATACACCCAAGAGAACTGAAAACAGAGACTCAAATACTCGTACATGGATATTCATAACAGCAGTCTTCCTATAGCCAAAAGGTGATGTGTTGGTTTAGTTTATGTGTTAACTTGGCTGGGCCATGGTGCCCAGATATTTGATTGAATACTATTCTAGATGAGGGTGTGTTTTAGATGAGATTAACATTTAAATGTGTGGCCTTTGAGTAAAGTAGGTTGCACTCCACAGTGTGGGTGTGCCTCACCTGATCAGTTGAAGGCCTTAGAAGAACAAAGACTGAGCTCGTCTGAGCAAGAAAGAATTCTGCCAGCAACATCAATTCTTCCCAGGGCATCCAGCCTGCTGGCCTACCCTTCAGATTTGGGACTTGCCATCCTCCATGATTGTGTGAATCAGTTCCTCAAAATAAATGTCTTTATAGAAACAGAAAATTCTATGGTCCTGTTTCTCTGGAGGATCTTGACTAGGACAAGTAGAAACAAGACAAATGGTCACCTGTGAATGAATGGATGAACACATTTGTGGTATATAAATACAATGGAAAATATTATTCAGCCATTAAAATGCTGAAGGGATGAAGTGCTTTTAATGGTTTAATGAATCCTTTTATAAAAAGGATGCGTCATGCTACAAAGTGTATCAGTCTCAAAATCATTATTCTGGCTGGGCACGTTGGCCCACGCCTGTAATCCCAGCACTTTGAGAGGCTGAGGCGGGTGGATCACCTGAGGCCAGGAGTTTGAGACCAGCCTGGCCAACGTGGTGAAACCCTGTCTCTACTAAAAATACAAAAAATTAGCCGGTTGTGGTGGCGGGCACCTGTAATTCTAACTACTTGGGAGACTGAGGCAGGAGAGTCACTTGAACCTGGGAGGCAGAGGTTGCAGTGAGCTGAAATCACGCCATTGTAATCCAGCCTGGACAACATGAGCGAAACTGTGTCTCAAAAAAAAAATTATTATTGTAAGTAAAAGAAGCCAGACACAAAAGGTCACATACAGTATGATTTCATTTATATAAAATACCCAGAATAGATAGATCATAAAGACGGGACTCAGGTTAGCGTTTGCCAGGGGAGAATGAGGAATGACTGCTTAATGATTTTGGGGTTTGCTTTTGGGGTGATGGAAATGTTTTGGAAGTAGATAGAGGTGGTGTTTGCACACCATATGGAGATACTAAATGTCATTGAATTGCTCACTTTAAATGGTTAATTTTGTGTTATTGTGCTATTGTGTTATGTGAATTGCAACTCAATTTTAAAAATTATATATACATTTTAAAATCTGGAATATAAGAATTTGTACTCTGGAGTTAAGCTGCCTGGTTTAAAGTTAATTCTCTCGCGGAGTAGCTGTGAGATCTTAGGCAAGCTATTTCACCTCTTTGTTTCCTCCTGTGTAAAACAGGAACAATATTACATCATTCTAATATGAAGGAAAAATGAGTTAATCTGTGTAAAGTGCTTATAACAGTGTATAACACAGAGGAGGTGCTATGTAAGTTGTAGCTACTATTATTATTATTATTTTATTTTTATTTTTTGAGACGGAGTCTTGCTCTGTCGCCCAGGCTGGAGTGCAGTGGCGTGATCTCGGCTCACTGCAAGCTCCGCCTCCCTGGTTCATGTCGTTCTCCTGCCTCAGCCTCCTGAGTAGCTGGGACTACAGGCGCCCGCTACTACGCCCGGCTAATTTTTTGTATTTTTATTAGAGACGGGGTTTCACCGTGTTAGCCAGGATGGTCTGGATCTCCCGACCTTGTGATCCGCCTGCCTCGGCCTCCCATGGTGCTGGGATTACAGGCTTGAGCCACCGCGCCCGCCCTATTACTATTATTATTATAATTATATGACCAAACTGTCACAGCACTCTGGGGAGAGAGAAACCTTCATTTTTTACTGTATATGCTTCTGTATGGTTTGAATATTTTGCAAGAAGCATGTAATATTTTTACAATAAAAGACTAAAATGCATTGTAGTAAGACTCTCAGAGTGTCTGGGAGCACAGAATTAGAGTCAAGCTGATCCTCTGCCAGTGCTTTTAGTCCACTGAGAATCGACCTGTGGCGGGTCATCCCAGCTTCAACCAGTGAGATGCGTTTATGCTGATACTTCTGATACTCTGGGTCCCTCATATGAGGGGGTCCTTGGTTTGACTAAGCAAAGACAGGTTTTGCTGCCTGACTTAACAAAGTGCTTATCTCATCCCGATAAAATTGTATCATCTTTTAAAATTAGTCCTCCTCTACATTGAATGTTTATGGGCCTCTTGTGACAGAACTGGTTGTGTCCCTTGTCAGTCCTGTGCTGCAAGAACAAATGACCTTATTAAACGTCTACTTTTTGGAGAAGCAGAACAGGTTGCTTTTTATTAACTGCTGCGGTGCCGCTCCTCCCTCTTCATCTCAGTCCCCTAATCCTTCTCCCTTTGAGCAGGGCTTCTGGGATCAAGAGTGCAGATGATGGCCTATTTATGTGTTGTTTTTGTCTTCCCAGCATCCAGGCACTCTACTTGGGCATTAGCATCCTGATTTTCCTTGGGCAACAGATTCCGCCCTCTCCATCCATCTCTGAGGTTTGGAGGATTGGGGATTTGGTTCCACCCCTTGCCTCTAAAAATAGGCATGTGACCAGGTCTGGCCAATCAGATCATTCCATCCCTGTGGCCACTGTGACTGGCCCAGGGATGGGCACATGACTCAAAATGCTAATGAGACATTCACCTGAGTTGTTCCCTGGAGCTGTTGGAAAAGATAAATCTCTCTTTCTTCTGGGATGGCTAAACTAATAGAAAATAACGTAAGTAAGCAGCAGGAAGAAAACATAGGGATAGAGCCAACAGATGAAAAGAGATAGCAACCTTAAAAAAAAAAAACTTGTAAGCCGGGCGCGGTGGCTCACAACTGTAATCCCAGCACTTTGGGAGGCCGAGGCGGCCGGATCACGAGGTCAGGAGATCGAGACCATCCTGGCTAACACGGTGAAACCCCGTCTCTAATAAAAATACAAAAAATTAGCCGGGCGTGGTGGCAGGCGCCTGTAGTCCCACCTACTCGGGAGGCTGAGGCGGGAGAATGGCGTGAACCCGGGAGGCGGAGCTTGCAGTGAGCCGAGATCGTGCCACTGCACTCCAGCCTGGGCAACAGAGCGAGACTCTGTCTCAAAAAACAAACAAACAAACAAACAAACTTGTAAATTTGACATAATTTCAAATGTACAGAAAATCTACAAGAATAGTATGAAGAAACTCCCATGTGTTTACCCAAAATCACCAAACATACACACTTTTCACATTTGTTTTAGAATTCTCTGAGAGCAAGAGTGAGAGAAAGGTTCTAGAATACGTTGTTTTATCTGCAGGATCCAACTATTCTTGAAACCGAGATCTATTCCTGAAGGGGTGGGTTGCCCCTCCACGCCTGTGGGCATTTCTCGTCAGGTGGAACGAGAGGCTTGGAAAAGAAAGAGACACAGAGACAAATTATAGAGAAAGAAAAATGGGCCCAGGGGACCGGCGTTCAGCATACGGAGGACCCGTGCCCGCACCGGCCTCTGAGTTCCCTTAGTATTTATTGATCATTAGCAGGCATTTCCCGGACAGGGGGATGTGCCAGGATAATAGGGTATAATAGTAGAGAGCAGGTCAGCAGGAAAACATGTGAACAAATGTCTCTGCATCATAAACATGGTAAAGAAAAAAGTGCTGTGCTTTTGATGTGCATGTACATAAACATCTCAATGCCTTAAAGAGCAGTATTGCTGCCAGCATGTCCCACCTCCAGCCCTAAGGCGGTTTTCCCCTATCTCAGTAGATGGAATATACAATCGGGCTTTACACCAAGACATTCCATTGCCCAGGGACGAGCAGGAGACAGATGCCTTCCTCTTCTCTCAACTGCACAGAGGTGTTCCTTCCTCTTTTACTAATCCTCCTGAGCACAGACCCTTTACAGGTGTCGGGCTGGGGGATGGTCAGGTCTTCCCCTTCCCACGAGGCCATATTTCAGACTATCACATGAGGAGAAACCTTGGACAATACCTGGCTTTCCTAGGAAGAGGTCCCTGCGGCCTTCTGCAGTGTATTGTGTCTCTGGGTACTTGAGATTAGGGAGTGGTGATGACTCTTAAGGAGCATGCTGCCTTCAAGCATTTGTTTAACAAAGCACATCCTGCACAGCCCTTAATCCATTTAACCCTCAGTTGACACAGCACAGGTCTCAGGAAGCACAGGGTTGGTGGTAGGGTTACAGATTAACAGCATCTCAAGGCAGAAGAATTTTTCTTAGCACAGAACAAAATGGAGTCTCTTATGTCTACTTCTTTCTACACAGACACAGTAACAATCTGATCTTTCTTTTCCCCATATATTCCCATACTCTTACATTTTTCTTTTTTTCATTAAAAAAAATTGTAGGCCGGGCGCGGTGGCTCACGCCTGTAATCCCAGCACTTTGGGAGGCGGAGGCGGGAGGATCCCTTGAGTCCAGGAGTTCGAGACCAGCCTGGACAGCATAGGGAGATTCCCCCACCTCTACAAAAAAATTAAAAATTAGCTGGGTGTGGTAACGCGCGCCTGTGTTCCCAACTACTTGGGAGGTCGAGGCTGCAGTGAACCGTGTTTGTGCAACTGCACTCCATCCAGCCTAGGTGACAGAGTGAGACCCTGTCAAAACATAAAAGGATGAAGGAAGGGAGGGAGGAAGGAAGGAAGGGAGGGAGGGAAGGGGAAGAAAGAGACAGAAAGAAGAGAAAGAAGAAAGAAAAGAAAGAACAGAAAAGAAAGAAAAAAGAATTCCTTTAATTTAGTGTATGGTGTTAAAACGCAACCAAACGCTCCATCCGGCGAAGAGAGAGAGAAAAGAAGAGAAGAAGGAAAGGAGGAAGGGAGGGAGGGAGGGAGGGAGAAAACCTTCCTTTAATTCAGTGCATGGTGTTAAAATGCGACCAAACGCTCTATCCGGCTGCAATCTCCCCGCACGGGAGTGATTTATGCAGTAGCTGGAGGTTAGTCAGGACTCCAGGATGCACCGCAGACACCGAGGCGATGATCCTCGGACTCATTAATAGGGAGTCATTTCTGACTCAGGTGCGCTCTCTGCGTCTGCAAGTCGCGCTCCCCTCGGCACGCCCATCTCGAGGATTCATCCTCTCCAACGGGTGACGAGCACCGCCTGCCGGCGGCCCGCCTCTCGGCCTCTTGGCCACGCCCCCCACCGGAGGGCAAGGCGCACGCTCCGCAATTTTTCTCCGCCCCCGTCTTCCGGCTTCTCGCGACATCCGCCCAGCGGCGGCCGGAATCTCGCGATAAAGGCTCATTGTCTCGCGGGAGCGCTGCTGGCGGTCGGGCGCTCGGGCGGCCCTGGCCGGGGAGACGAGTTGCATGTGTTGGTTCAGCTGGCGATTGCGGCGGGAGCGGAGCCGGCGGGGCCTGTGCGACCGCCTGGGTAACGACCCCAAGTGCTTCGCCCGCTCCCGAGAAGCTCGTAGAGAGTGTGGGGGAAGCTGAGATGCTGCCTGGCGGAAGGGGGCCGGGCCGGGCCTCTCCACACCCCCGCCCACAAGGGCCCCTTCTGGCGTCCCCGGGGTTGCTCCTTCGCCTCAGACCTGGTCGCCCTTGTCCCCTCAGTGCTCTTACATTCTGTGCTCGTTTTCTCTCCTCATCCTTCTTAGGCTCTGGTCACCCCGCCCCCTCCCATGCCCTTTTTAGACTCCCCAGGACCCTCTCATGGCGTTTAGTTGCCCCCACACCCTGCACCCCGGGCTCCTCCGATGACCCACCCCTTGTTCCTAGGCACTTCCAGCCTCTCTCCATTCGGCGCCTTTGTAGCCCTTCTCTCTCACTGCAGTTTGCATCCCTCCCAGATCACCCTCAGACCTTTTTGCTCCGTGTCTGCCGTGGGTACTCACCCCATCTTTCCTTCCCCATTGCTTCCTGTTTTTCACTAGTGAGTCCCTCTGCCCCATCCTTCATGGTCCATTTGCTGCTTGCTTCCCTGTAGACCTGTGGAGCAAGGAGATGTTGTGCCTGGGATTGCTCATATTCTATGAATCGAATGCAGCTTGTATCCCCCACTCAACAACAGACTTGAAACAGCTTTGGGGTGGCGAGGTTTCTGTTGAGAGGAACACTGCTCTTCTGGGGTCTTGATTCTAAAATAGTGAGGGTGTGTTATTTTCCTTGCTTACAGGTTTGTGAAATGGCTGCTGACATTTCTGAATCCAGCGGGGCTGACTGCAAAGGAGACCCAAGGAACAGTGCCAAGTTAGATGCCGATTACCCACTTCGAGTCCTTTATTGTGGAGGCAAGTGTTGGTAGCCACAGAATGACTTTTACTCACTATACTTTTATGCATTGTAATAACAGTTTGACATTTGGTAAGCTTTTTTCCCCATCCTTTTCATTTGGTGAGTTTGTACTGGGGGAGAGGAGTCCTGGGGAGGAGGAGGCATGAATTAACAGAATTTCCCCACCTGGGTGATTTGTGTCTGGCTACTCTGCCTGAAGAAGCTTACAGTCCATTTGTAACAGGATGTGCAACTAGGTTATTTCAGCCTGAAGGTCCTCAAGGTGTATGCTAGTCTAGCTGTCAAAGGAGGGCTTCTTGGAAGATTATGAGTTAAGGATGGCAAGGACTGGATGAGAAGGTGGGGAACGGCGTCCCAGACAAAGCGCACGACTATGTAAGAAAAAGCTTGATGGCTGTCTGTGAAGAAGTGAGCAGCTTTGAGTTTGTCTGGTGTATCGTATAGAGAGGGTGCCCGTTAAGGAGTGGGAGAAGGTGAGGTTGGAGTGTTGGGTGGTAGGACAGTGAGGAAAGTCTTCTTGGTTTGAATCATGATATATGTATTAGGTTTAATCAAGATCTTTTTCACTTTCGAGTGTTTTTCTTCATTTTCAATATAGAAATATTTGTGAATTGTAAATGCTGTATGTATTCGCATCTTGGAAACTTTCAGAAAAGTCTGAAGATACAGGACAGTAAAAGGGCAAGTAAATATTTTTTCAGTAAATATTTCTCAGAACTTACTGTGTGCCTAGTGATGTTTTAGGTGCTGGGGCCTGAGTAGTGAATAAGTCAGAAGATCCTTGTTCACGTGGACTTTACATTCTGTGACTGCAGTAGAGACCACATCTGACATTTAAGTACCGTAGAAGGAGAAATGGTATCTTTTTGCCATTAAAAGTAATGGCAAAAACTGCAGTTACTTTTGCACCAACCTAATCGTTTTTTGAGCAGGAAAATAAAGTGACAAGAGATTAATATGCTGCATTATTTGGAGGAAATAGAACCCACAAATTTGAAGGCCACTTTCAGAAATCTAGGTTTGAGGTAAATAAGTGCCTTGCTGAGAGTGTAAGCAGTATAAAAGTGAATAAAGAGGGTTAATCAAAGAAAAGATACAATGTTTAATGGTGAAAAAGGAAAAAGATATTTCACAATTGAGAGAGTTGAAAAACCAGAACACCACTAAAAATGATGACTTTGAGAAAGATTAGATTTGGAGATAGATAATAGGCTGACTTGCAATACAGTGAATTTGAGTTTCTCCAAATGGAAGAATCCAAGTATGCTGCATTTGGCAGCAGAGAGAGACAGTATATGAGCTTTTCTAAGGGAGAAAGAGAGAAAAGCCAGAAAGATTCTTGGGGTGTACCTGGAACGAGGTGAACTGGGTAGATTTCACCACATAAGAGAATTGCTTAGTTGGTGAGAAGTTTGGAAGCTCAGTGAAAATGTCAGTCTCTAGAAATCTTGTTTTATTTTTCTGTAATTATGAATTAAAACTAAGGGGCCGGGCGCAGTGGCTCACACTTGTAATCCCAGCACTTTGGGAGGCTGAGGCAGGCAGATCATGAGGTCAGGAGTTCAAGACCAGCCTGGCCAACATAGTGAAACCCCGTCTCTACTAAAAATACAAAAACTTAGCCAGGCCTGGTGGCAGGCACCTGTAATCCCAGCTACTTGGGAGGCTGAGGCAGGAGAATCACTTGAACCCAGGAGGCGGAGGTTGCAGTGAGCCGAGATCAAGCCATTGCACTCCCACCCGGGCAACAGTGCGAGACTCCATCTCAAAAATAAAAAACAAAACTAAGGATGTGAGAAAAACTGATACATTTATTTTAACAAGATGCTCAGAATATAAATTCCTGTTATATTTTTATATAATGATTACCTGTGAAACAACACTTTAAATTTGGAAACCTATGTGAGTAAAGGATAAGGTCTATTCCCTGTGACCTCAAAGGGTCAGTGAACTAGGACTAAAGTGGAAACTACTGAAAGGTGCCTTTCTACCTTGTCAACACTCTCCAGAACAGTACAGGCTTCCACTTAATGTGAAAACATTCTTATGCTTAATTGAAGAAACCAGTAGTGGAGATGGGATTAGACTGTACCTTTTAATTTCTAACATTACTATTTTGTAAAAGTAGTGGATTTTGTTAGCCAGCTTGGTAAGAAGGTATGATGACATTGTTAATAGAGTCCACATCATAATCAACAATTTACAAAGACTATAAACAATTTTTACCTAGTATCTCTGATGTATAAGGCCCTCGGCTAAGTTCTGTGGAGGCATATAAATTGGCAGAGGCCCTGTCTGTCTACATATAACTTAACAGGGAAGATGATGAATGCTGAAAGAAAGAGACAAGAAATAGGCCGGGCACGGTGGCTCACACCTGTAATCCCAGCACTTTGGGAGGCCAAGGTGGGTGGATCAGCTGAAGTCAGGAGTTCAAGACCAGCCTGGCCAACATGGTGAAACCCTGTCTCTACTAAAAATACAAAAATTAGCTGGGCATAGTGGCAGGCGCCTGTAATCCCAGCTACTCGGGAGGCTGAGGCAGGAGAATCGCTTAAACCTGGGAGGCGGAGATTGCAGTGAGCCAAGATCGTGCCTGCACTCAGCCTTTGAGAGCAAAACTCCATCTCAGAAAAAAAAGAAGAAGAAAGAGACAAGAAATAAAGATTAAGGACTAATAGCTGCAGTGTCAGTACAGGAGGGGAGAGATTTGTAGGAAATTAGGGGAAGACTTCATAGAGGCAACCACAGCCAAATGGGGATTTGAAGGAAAGGTTGCATTCAGGCAGGCACAGAAGGGCTGAAGGTTGGACTTGCCAGGCAAAGGAGTGGAGGTAGGAAAGTATTTAATAGTGGGTAGTGTGGAGGGAGTTTCGAGTGTTACAGTTTGGTTGTATTGTGGAATTCATGAAGAGGGGCAGCCGGGAATTATGGCAACGTGGTTTGGGGCCAAGTTCTGGGGCACCTGATTTGTAGATAATTGTAAGTCATTGAAAGTTTTGGAGCAGTGAAGTTACATGAAGATGAATCTGGCAGCAAGATAACAGTTGAGGGAGGCAGGCTTATTGGCCAGGCTATAATAAGACTTTAGACAAAATTAATGAGCATTTAAATGAGTGGCATAAGTGAGGAAGAGAGGTTGGAAAATAAATTATGGTAGGATGAACAGTATAAAGCAGTTAATCAGATTTGAGGACAAGGGAGATGGGAGAAATAAACTGGATGTAGTTTTGACAGACATTTAGTATTGTTGGAGTGCTTAGAGAAGAGGGAAAACCCTCCAATAGAATACCCAACTGATTAAAGAGAAAAATAGAAGCGATAGTGACATAGGCATTTTTCTTATCATTCCTTCCCCCTCCCTCCCTTTCCCCTTTTGCAAAAAGAAGGATGCAAATTAGAGAATTTGCTCTCAGCTAAAGTCTGGGGTTTCAGAGAGCAGCTCAAATTCATTTAGGAAACACGTTTTAAGCATCTGCTCTGTGGCAAGCATTGTGCTCCATATACAGAAATAAGACATAATTATCTCCTGGAAACTGAGCTTAACTGGGAAGACAAACATTTTAACAGGGGAGTTATAATGTACTAATTGTATACTAGAGGGGTGAGCAGACTGCAGTGAGAATAAAGAACCAACCAGTTCTACTTGGGAGAACTGGAAAAAGGGAAAGTTAAAGTATTGAGTGGATTTTATGTTTGTATATTTAATCTTCAAAATTGAAATATTACAGTTTTATTGATGATAAGCTTCTCCATTGTATAAGTGGTGGGGCCAGGATTAAAATCCAGGACAAGCCATTATAACATCAGCTTCAAGGAAACTTAGCAGAGTCTTGAAGGATGAATAGGTGTTTGCTGAAAAGAATGGCATGGATAGAAGTTCATTGTGGTTGGACCATGGGCTGGTAGGAGTTGAGTCTGGAGAAGTACGATAAGATGTTTGAAAAGTTCTTAATCTGGGAAGTGATGTGATTGGTTATATCTTTTTGGATAATAACTGTTTGGAAGGAAGGAGGAAGTGCCTGAAATGGGTTGAAACTGGCCACAGAAATCAAGTTTAGGAGACTTTATTTTTATTTTAATCTTTTCCACCCTCCTCCCCAAATTTAGAAGACTTTAAAGTATGAGATGATTGAGGCTTAGTGACACTGTGTGCAAAGTTAGTGATTTTGGTGACTGTTGACAGCGAAATTTGTAATTGAAAATATTGACTTTCAGGAAGCTGATTGTGGCTGTTCATTCTCTGTTATAGAAAGGCAGTTTTTGTTTGTTTGTTTTTCAGAAGGAGTCTCACTCTGTTGCCCAGACTGGAGTGTAATGGCGTGATCTCGGCTCACTGCAACCTCCACCTCCAGGGTTCAAGCGATTCTCCTGGTTCAGCCTCCCGAGTAGCGGAAATTACAGGCGCCTGCCACCGTGCCTGGCTGATTTTTGTATTTTTAGTAGAGATGAGGTTTCACCATCTTGGCCAGGCTGGTCTTGAACTCCTGACCTTGTGATCCACCCGCCTCGGCCTCCCAAAGTGTTGGGATTACAGGCGTGAGCCACCAGACCCGGCCATTCTGATGTATTCTTAAGACTAGATTTAGTTTATGATCTTGTGCCAAGACCACCACAGAAGTGCTGTTAATTTCAGTGCATTTTATCACGAGGTACCTGGCTGTGGATTAGTCCCATTCCATGTTTCCATGTGGTGGTAACTTTGCTCATTTGGCCAGGCACAGTGGCTCACACCTTTAATTCCAACACTTTGGGAGGCCAAGGCAGGCAGATCATCTGAGCTCAGGAGTTTGAGACCAGCCTGGGCAACATAGTGAGACCCTGCCTCTGCAAAAAATTAAATAAATTAGCCAGGTGTGGTGGCAAGTGCCTGTAGTTCCAGCTACTCGGAGGCTGTAGTGGAAGGAACACTTAAGCCCAGGAGTTCAAGGCTGCATGAGTTAAGATCACATCACTGCACTATAGCCTGGGTGACAAAGCGAGACTCTGTTTCTTTAACGAAAAAAAAGAAGCTGGAGTCTAGAGGCTTAATTTTTTTTTTTTTTTTTTTTGAGATGGAGTCTTGCCCTGTTGCCCAGGCTGGAGTGCAGTGGCAGTCTCAGCTCACTGCAGCCTCTGCGTCCCAGGATCAAGTGATTCTCCTGCCTCAGCCTTCTGAGTAGCTGGGACTACAGGTGTGCGCCACCACACCCGGCTAATTTTTGTATTTTTAGTAGAGATGGGGTTTCGCCATGTTGGCCAGGCTGGTCTTGAACTCCTGACCTCAGGTGATCCACCACCTCGGCCTCCCAAAGTGCTGGGATTGTAGACGTGAGCCACCACACCCGGCCTAGAGGCTTAATTAGATTCAAGTTAAACAGATTTTGGCAAGAAAGTTTCGTAGATGATGTTTCATTCATCATGTTGCATTGCATCAAGAGCTCATAATGTCAGATGTTTCACTATTAGTGATGCTAAGTTTGAAGGTGACGGCTAAATGTTTGCATTGAAAAGGTACAGTTTTCCCTTTCCAAATAAGTAAGTGATCTGTAAAGAGAAATTGACTTTTTTAAAGCAAATAATGGTGAACTTAAAGGAGCTCCCCCAATTTTTTTATTGCATTAGAATTTTGCTGAACCGGGCCAGGCACAGTGGCTCACACCTGTAATCACAGCACTTTGGGAGGCTGAGGCCAAGGCAGGCAGATCACTTGAGGCCAGGAGTTCAAGACCAGCCTGGCCAACATGGCAAAACCCTGTCTCTACTAAAAATACAAAAATTAGCTGGGTGTGGTGGTGCACACCTGTAATCCCAGCTACTCGGGAGGCTGAGCTACGAGAATCACTTGGACCCAGGAGGTAGAGGTTGCAGCCAGCTGAGATGGTGCCATTGCACTCCAGCCTGGGCAACAGAGCAAAACCCCAATTTTTTTTTTTTTTTTTTTTCTGAACTAAATATTATTTGAAATAGTATACAAAATTTGTAGCTTTAGTATTTGCTGTGATGGTGTTTAACCAATAATTATATAGTTATATCCTGAAAAGTGTGGCTGAACAACTATGCCTAGTATTTGAACTTGAATTGTGAGGAATATAGGGCTGTAGCTAACCAGAGAGATCTTTGGTGGAAATAACCCTAAACTATAATAGACTAGACTGGACAAAACCAATGGATTCCAGTTTTCTTCTGCCACATACCACCTTTGTCATTGTATGAGCTGTTTAACTCTTTTAGTGCCCCATCTGTAAAATAGTGATTGTGTGGTAGCATGGTAGAATGTTAGTAGGGTGAGGTGAAGGCAGATCATTTTCAGCTGTCAGGTGCCACTAAGTTGCTTGTTTACTTTGTGTAACCTAAGTTAGTGGTTAATAGCATGAGCATCAGAAACAGGCAGATTCAAATCCTGTTATCCAGATGCAAGTGGTTATGTACTCTAAGCCTCAGTTTCATCATCTGAATATAGATATGGTACTTATCTTACAAGGTTGTGACAATTAAACATAATAATGGATATAAGGCATAGCAAAGCATTTGGCACATACTAGGTGCCCAGTGTGTAGTAATTGCTGTGACTACATGGTATACCACCTTCCTCTCCCTGAGAAATCTCAGGATATTGGACACACTGAACTACTCCATTCTAAACCTTAAAAATAAAAACAAAAGGCCGGGCGCGGTGGCTCACTCCTGTAATCCCAGCACTTTGGGAGGCTGAGGCGGGCGGATCACAAGGTCAGGAGATCGAGACCATCCTAGCTAATACTGTGAAACCCCGTCTTTACTAAAAATACAAAAAATTAGCCGGGCGTGGTGGCGGGCACCTGTAGTCCCAGCTACTCTGGAGACTGAGACAGGAGAATGGCGTGAACCCGGGAGGCGGAGCTTGCAGTGAGCCGAGATAGTGCTACTGCAGTCCGGCCTGGGCGAAAGAGCAAGACTCCGTCTCAAAAATAAATAAATAAAAACAAAATAAGCAGTTGACCCAGTATTAGAATTACGGTTAAAATTGGAAGCTTTTCCAGTTCTTCTAGTCCATTATTAGCCTGTACAGGCTCCAACACCAAATGACAGGATTGAACCAAGATTCCTTCTAGCTTTACACTTTCATGATCTTATGTAGCATAACATGAAAAAGCCTTGGCAACATAGCGAGATCCCGTCTCTACAAAAATAAAAAACTTAGCTGTACATAGTGGCTCACGCTTATAGTCCCAGCTACTTGGGAGGCTGAAGCGGGAGGATTACTTGAGCTGAGGAGTTCGAGGCTGCAGTGAGCCATGGACACACCACTACACTCCAGCCTGAGTGACAGAGTGAGAGTGAGACCCTTACTCTAAAAAAAATAGGCCAGGTGCGGTGGCTCATGCCTGTAATCCCAGCACTTTGGGAGGCTGAGGCGGACGGATTACCTGAGGTCAGGAGTTTGAGACCAGTCTGGCCAACATGGTGAAACCCCGTCTCTACTAAAAATACAAAAATTAGCCGGGCGTGGTGGCACACGCCTGTAATCCCAGCTACTTGGGAGGCTGAGGCAGGAGAATTTCTTGAGCCCAGGAGACAGAAGTTGCAGTGAGCCGAGATCGTGCCTCTGCACTCCAGCCTGGCAGAAAGAGCAAGACTCTGTCTCAGAAAAAAAAAAAGGAAAAATATATTGCAAAAAGATGGTAGTAAGAATGCTGCTAAAGTTTATAAATGTGTCAGTATGAATAAAAAGTGGTGGCTGTTTTGGTAGAACCATCAAAAGAAATAACCAGGCTGGGAACAGTGCTTCACGCCTGTGATCCCAGCACTTTGGGAAGCTAAGAAAGGTAGATCGCTTAAGCCCAGAAGTTTGAGACTAGCGTGGGCAATATGGTGAAACCTTGTCTCTACAAAAAATTAGCTGGGCATGGTGGTGTGCATCTGTAGTCCCATTTAGTTGGGAGACTGAGGTGGGAGGATCATTTGAGCCCCTGGAGGGGTGGAGGCTGCATTGAGCCATGATTGCACCACTGCACCCCAGCCTGGGCAACAGAATGAGACCATGTCTCAAAAGAAAAGAAATAACCAGTTTCCTTCAAACTCTGATGTATGGGAAATTGTTCGTGTCTTAGCTTAATTTTTTGACCCACTGAAATGGTTATGGTAAGACCTCATTATATACAAAATAGCATATTTTGATGTTCCATCAGCTGATGGAGACACTCTTTAGATGAAAAAGTCAAGATAGTATCATCTCAAATAACCATGTGCCTTTTACCCCAAAAACACTGAAGAGTAGCATTTGAAAAGTGGTATAGAAAACTTATAGGGAAAATGTAAAAATGAAGCATTTTCTCAAATATAAAAGTAAGGATAAGCCCTGTGTATGTGTGTACATATAGGTTTAACATTTCAAATCTTTTTTCTTTTTATTTCCTCAGTCTGTTCGTTACCAACAGAGGTAAGTTCTTTAATTTTTTTTTTTTACCTTATGTATTTGAAGTTATTCTTGGTTTTAAAGCTACCTTGAGAACTTTTTTTTTATTTTTCATTTTTGATTATTTGATAGTAAAGCTTTAACCTTTTATAGAGAACTTTGATTTAGAATAATTTTTTGGTCTTATATATTCTTTCCTAAATTTAGACCTTAAATCATACATGTGCATCTTTTGCACATGGCTGTGCAGTTTGGATTTTTGCATGGGACTTATGAATAGTCAGCTAATAAAATAAGAGTAACCTTAATGCCAAAATCTATACAAATGAGCAGAGGAAAGAAAGGGCAGTATAAATTATGTGTAAGACTTTCTAAGTCCAGCTCTATGAGCAAGTCATGAAAATGAGGCACTTATGTGCTCAAAGCAAGAAATAGAGAGAGAAGAAATAAATTGGTACTGTGAAGAGGTACCTAATCCTTCTTAATATCTAATTTTTTATGGGACATATCGTGGTTGAATACAGATTTCCTGTGGATAAGAAGTCAGATGGGAGTGGTTTGTTTTATTCTTTGTATTAACAAGTATAGGGAGTGATTTTTAATTACGACGTATTGTTTGACTGAAAATGTTTTGTTGTGACTCAGTTCTTTTTTTTTCTCCTAGTACTGTGAATATATGCCTGATGTTGCTAAATGTAGACAATGGTTAGAGAAGAATTTTCCAAATGAATTTGCAAAACTTACTGTAGGTATGAACATTTTTTTTCTTGCATTAAACTTCTGTACCTGAGACAAATGCATGTATGGCATTATTCTAAAGATAGGAAAGTCCTCCTTTAGTAGGATATTACAGAATTAACATTTATCTGTTAGCTGTTTAAGTTCTCTCTGAGATAGGATAGGTCTGAATATCAACTTTCTTACATAAAAAAGTAAATGGGCCGGGCGCAGTGGCTCACAACTATAATCCCAGCAGTTTGGGAGGCTGAGGCAGGCGGATCACAAGGTCAGGAGATCGAGATCATCTTGGCTAACACAGTGAAACCCCATCTCTACTAAAAATGAAAAAAAAAAAAAATAGGCGTGGTGGCAGGCACCTGTAGTCCCAGCTACTCAGGAGGGTGAGGCAGGAGAACGGCGTGAACCTGGGAGGCAGAGCTTGCCGTGAGCCGAGATCGTGCCACTGCACTCCAGCCTGGGTGACAGAGCAAGACTCCGTCTCAAAAAAAAAGTAAGTAAATGATTGGCTGGGCGCAGTGGTTCACGCCTGTAGTCCCAGCACTTTGGGAGGCTGAGGCGGGTGGATCACCTGTGGTCGGGAGTTCAAGACCAGCCTGATCAACATGGAGAAACCCTGTTTCTACTAAAAATACAAAGCTGGGCGTGGTGGCGCATGCCTGTAATCCTAGCTACTCGGGAAGCTGAGGCAGAAGAATCGCTTGAATCCGGGAGGCAGAGGTTGCGGTGAGCCGAGATGGCACCATTGCACGCCAGCCTGGGCAACAAGAGCAAAACTCTGTCTCAAAAAAACAAAATTAAAAAAAGTAAATGATTTAGGGGCAAATATATATTGATTTTTATTGTAAGTGTACTATATGCTACACACTGTTGCAGATTCTGAGGATAAGCCAATAAAAGATTTCCTACTCTTGTGGCAATTACATTCTAGAAAGGGAGACAGATTAAATAAGCAAAACATAGTATGTAGACAGTAATAAGCAGGAAAGGGGGAGATAAGAATTGGTGGGAAGGACTTTGAAATTTTAGGTAGTACCCAGGGAAGATTTTGCTGAAAAGGTGGCAGTTGATTATTTTGGAACTGAGGGAATGAGTCATTTGGGTATCTGGCAGAACATTTCTAGGCAGAGGACACAGCCTGAGGAGAGGCCCTGAGTAGAAGCTTTCCTAGTATATTCAGGAAACAGCAAGGAAGCCTTTGTGTCTGGAGCTTATTGAAGGACCGGAGAAGAGTTTGATATGAAGTCAGAGTAGACCACACCGGGTAGGGCATTGTGGGCTCTTTTGGCTTTTGCTCTTAGTTAGATGATGAGCTCTTGGAGGAGTTTAAGCAGAAGAGTGATAAGGTCTGACTTGTTTCAGCAGCATCACTTAGGCTGCTCTGCTAAGAATAGACCAAAGAGGCCGGGTGCGGTGGCTCACGCTGTAATCCCAGCACTTTGGGAGGCCGAGGCAGGCGGATCACAAGGTCAAGAGATCGAGACCATCCTGGCTAACACGGTGAAACCCTGTCTTTACTAAAAATAGAAAAAATTAGCCAGGCGAGTTGGCGGGCGCCTGTAGTCCCAGCTACTTTGGGAGGCTGAGGCAGGAGAATGGCGTGAACCCGGGAGGCGGAGCTTGCAGTGAGCCAAGATCGCACCGCTGCACTCCAGCCTGGATAACAGAGGGAGACTCCGTCTCAAAAAAAATGGAGTTGCCATTGCCAGAGGTGGGAAGACTATGGAGGAACAGAATTCCTCAGTTTTCTCATATTGATGGCTTCTCTTGCAAGACTGGTAAAACTGAAGGCAGTAGCAAGAAGAAGAGAAAGCCTGGTCTGGGAACAGGCCTGCTCAGAGACACCCAGTGCTGCCCCACTCATTGCTCCTTGACTTTCAGGTGATTTCCCTGACACACAAACCCCTAACTTGGTAAGTCCCTTTTGGCTGGTAGCTACTCCATCACTGTCAGTGGTTGAATAAGAACCCTCAAGTCTGGTTTTATATTCAGTCTACATGGTTGTCCCTGAACGGGACCTTCCTGGGATAGGATCATGTCTGAGCGGGTGGGGAGCTCTTCTCTAGATGTTAACAAAATTAGTAAGTTTAGATGCTAGAGCACTCCTGCAGAGCCCAAGTGTTCTATGCTCCTTTCCTGTGGCTAAAAATTTCAGCCCTCACATATCAAAAGACTGGGTTTTCTCTTCTGTTACCATACACTTACTATAATGACTTTAGAACTAGACTTGAATAGAAATCTAGCAGTGTAATCCATTGCTTTACAAATTTCATGTTCGGCTGTTGGTAAGATGCCTTATTTGTATATGAGGTTGCTCAAAGGTGATTTCTTTTTTTTAACAGTGTGAGATGATGTTCATGCTTTTGTATTTCACTTTTATATCTAGAAAATTCACCCAAACAAGAAGCTGGAATTAGTGAGGGTCAAGGAACAGCAGGGGAAGAAGAGGAGAAGAAAAAACAGAAGAGAGGTAAGACCTAAATTCACATCTTGATTTGTACAGTCATACCGTCACTGCGATAGAAAATGTAAGTAATTAAAATGGTTCCCAAAGCTAGGCACAATGGTGGGCGCCTATAGTCGCATCTTCTTAGGGGGCTGAGGCAGGAGGATCACTTAAGCCCAGGAGTTCAAGGCTGTAGTATGCAATGATCGTTCCTCCACATAGCCACTGCACTCTATCCTGGGCAACATAGTGAGACCTCATCTCTTACAAAAAGGGGGAGGTTCCCAACGTTAATACCATGTACCTGTTATTGTAATTCCCCATGTATATCATACAAAGGGGCACATACTAATAGGATCATGGTTGGATGTGGTATGATTTGGGCTGTGTCAGTAAATTGGACCTAGGAAAACATGCTTATTTGCCCTGTTTGTATGTAAAAAACAGCTAAAATTCCTGTGTCTTCTATTTAAGTAGAGTGAGGACATTTATATAAAAGATTTTATCTTCTCATTACTTCTGATAGCTCAGTTGAAAACTTTGTTTTACGGCTGTTGCATACACTTGACTCCTTCTCAAACCAACTCCTGGTGCTGTGGATCCTGTACCCACCTGTTTCATTTTCATTCATTATTCTCCCCTATGACTAAAATTCACTTATAAATATTTTTAGGACTTTGCGTCTTCAAAAAAAAAAAAACTCTCCCCAAAGCTCATGTCTTTCTTTACCTTATCCCTCTCCTTCCCTTAGCCAGATTTCTTTACTAAGGCCAGACTCACTATCCCCGCTTCTGTTCTGTGGTACACTGTTCACTCCTCAGTCCATCCTAACCTGACTTCCTGGCCACTGCAGCTCTTCTGATAAGGGTCAGCAGTGGCTTAGTTATTGCTAAATAATAAGCGCACATGCACTCCCTCTTTCCTGAAACATTGTCCCTCCTTGGTTTCTGTTCCTTCCTAGGTCTCCTATCACTCCTCCTTAGTCTTCTGTGCGGACTTCTGTTCCTTCTGTCCTTTAAAAGTTGGTATTTTCCAGGATTCTGTCCTAGGCCCACTTACTTCTCATTCTGCACGTTCTTGTTGGATGATTCTATCACATCCCTAACTTCTGCTGCCCAGTATGCACTTAAAATTCCCAAATCTGTATATCTGGATCTGGCCTGTGTCTCTAGCCTAGAAGTGTGCTTTATCCCAGAAGCACCTCAAACACTGCACTTTGGAAATTAAGCTTACTGAGTCTCGAGTCTCAGGTCCCAAACTGACTTCTTTTTCTCTATTTTGGTTAGTGACAACACTATTTATTCAGTCATCCAAACCAGAGCCCTG
This sequence comes from Pan paniscus, assembly GCF_029289425.2. NCBI lineage: Eukaryota > Metazoa > Chordata > Mammalia > Primates > Hominidae > Pan > Pan paniscus. The sequence continues at coordinate 130,860,354 of NC_073259.2, forward strand.
AGAACCATCTTACATTCTCTTTCTCCCTTTACTCAGTTCTTGCTTCTGTTCTTTCTCCTCCCTCCTGCCTGTGGCCTAGTGGCCATTACTGTTGGCACTGCTTTACTTTCAATTTTTTGCCTGAGCTAACGCAAGAGCCTCTGTAGGGGCCTTTCTATCAGTCTTACTCTTCACAGATCCACCGAAACACAGATCCAGTGACTGCTATGTATGTAATCTTTTGCTTTTCTGGCTCCATCTGCTACATATTCATAAGCATCCTTCAATCAAGACAAGTGAAGTTCCCAAATATAATGCCTTTTCTTATCTCTGTACTTGTTCCCTTTCCCTGGAATGTCCTTTCTTATGCCTCTCCAGCCTTTTTCCCTTTACCTGGACCTTTCCTTATTCTTCAAAACTCCACCTAGATATTACTTCCTCTAGGAAACTTTCTGTGTCCTCTGGAAGCAGACTAAGTTGTTTCTCTGCAAAGCTATCATAAAGCCTTATTCATGATTCCTATTATTGTATGTATCAGGTTGCTGTAACTTCTTTTTTTACTCCCTTCACTAGACTGAGTCTCTGGAGGGCAGGGGCTATGTTCTGTTCACTTTTGTATCCTCGGCTCTTAGCCCAGTGCTAGGCACATAGTAGGTACTTAATAAATGTTTATTGAGTGAATACTTGGATGTGTTTAGTAATTTTTGTATTAGAGAAAAAGAAACTTAAACCTTTTGAGAATTAATAAATTTAAAGACAGTATTCTCTTATGTCAAAAACAACTAAAGCTAAGCTCTTTCTTAATAAATAAAGGTGGAAGGGGTCAAATAAAACAAAAAAAGAAGACCGTACCACAAAAGGTTACTATAGCCAAAATTCCCAGAGCAAAGAAGAAATATGTGACAAGAGTATGTGGCCTTGCAACTTTTGGTGAGTTCAGGCTTAAGTATATTTAAAATGTGTGAACTATTTTCTCTCTCTGTCTCCCTCTGTCTCTCTGTCTGTCTCTCTCTCACATACCATGAAAACTTCACAGGTCTGTTTTTTGCTAAGAAGATAAATTTTGCATTTCTAACTATAGCTTCAAAATCAAATTTTAGAGAAATGTCAAAATCTTTTGTAGAGGGGACTTTTTACTTTCTGGAATTCCTGCTTGGGCACATTTTATGTGGGATGAGGAGGGCTGGGTAGGATTCTCTTTGAAACCAGCCAATGCTGCTCCTCTGTCCTCTGCAGGCATGGTGGCAAAAGGTTGCAAAATGGCTCATCCCCTCCGGGAATGACAGGAGAGGTTGAGGAAGGTGGCAGAACATCCTTCTTTAGAGCCCCTCAGTTCCTGGAAGCCTTGAATGAGTAGTGAAACTGGGTGAAAATGTAAACTATGATGCCTCTATGAGAACACAGATTGAAAAACAATAGGCTGGTCTGAGTACAGTGGTGTTTACAGCTAAATGATCACAACCACTTACATATTTCTTTGTTCCTTCTTTACTCCCACTGCTTCACTTGACTAGCCTTAAAAAACAAAAAAGAGGCCAGGCGTGATGGCTCACACCTGTTATAATCCCAGCACTTTGGGAGGCTGACATGGGCGGATCACCTGAGGTAGGAGTTTGAGACCAGCCTGGCCAACATGGTGAAACCCCATCTCTACTAAAAATACAAAAATGAGCCAGACATGGTGGCACATGCCTGTAATCCCAGCTGTTCAGGAGGCTGAGTCAGGAGAATCGCTTGAATCCGGGAGACGGAGGTTGCAGTGAGCCAAGATCGAGCCATTGCACTCCAGTCTGGGCAACAGAGCAAGACTCCGTCTCAAAAAAAAAATGAATAAAGTGTCCCTGGATTTATTTTGGTCTTAATATGAGTAAGGGGTAGTATAGATGATTCTGTTTTTATGTATTGAGCCTTTATTTGACCTTGAAAGTGTAAATTGCATTGTTAAGATCTCTATGGTAGTTTGTATTGTTCTGAAAGGAATATAAAACCCATTAACAATCTGTTTTATGATTTTAAAATGCAGATTAAATTTCAAAATGGAAAAACATCTTTGCACAATTCCAATTACAGTTCTTGCTCTTTCTTTTTTTAAAAAAATAGAAATTGATCTTAAAGAAGCACAAAGATTTTTTGCTCAAAAATTCTCCTGTGGTGCCTCAGTAACAGGGGAGGATGAAATTATCATTCAGGGAGATTTTACAGATGACATAATTGATGTCATTCAGGAAAAATGGCCAGAGGTGAGTGCATGGAACACATACATCGCTAGAGATAAGTTTTTAAAGCAAATTGCTTCCATTTTTTCTTAATTGCAACCACAACTCATGAGATATAATTATTTGTGTTTTATAGGTAGATGATGACAGCATCGAAGATCTTGGAGAAGTAAAGAAGTGAATTTGAAAATTTGTCTGTATTTAATGGCCTGAACTGAGAGTTGATATGGCCAAAGGGAGAGAGGCCTTTTAAAATATATATATATACACACATATATATGTATATATACATATGTATGTATGTATACACATATACACATGTATATATACATATGTGTGTATACATATATACATATGTATACATACATGTGTATACATATGTACATGTATGTATACATATGTACATGTATGTATACATATATATATATTCTACAGTAAAACTGTAGACTGTCCTCGTCCTTGGCATTTTCACTGTTCTGTACAAGGCTGCTTGTTTTTTTATTGCCAAAGTCAAATAAACAGGGGAGACTGTCATGCTCATGCATGAATAGAATTTAGTCAAATAAAAAATTTTGGTCATTTGGTACTGACTTTCTCTCTCTCTCTCTCTCTTTTTTTTTGACAGAGTCTCGCACTGTTGCCTGGGCTGGAATGCAGTGGTGCGATCTCGGCTCACTGCAACCTCCGCCTCCCGGGTTCAAGTGATTCTCCTGCCTCAGCCTCCCGAGTAGGTGGGATTACAGGCGCCCGCCACCACGCCCAGCTAATTTTTGTATTTTTAGTAGAGATGGGGTTTCACTATGTTGGCCAGGCTGGTCTCGAACTCCTGACCTCGTGATTGGCCCACCTCAGCCTCCCAAAGTGCTGGTATTACAGATGTGAGCCACCGCACCCAGCCTGAGTTTCTCTTTCTCTCTTTTTAACTTTATTTTTTGAAAAACCCGGTAGACTTTTTGTGGGGAGCATTTTTGTTGATAATTTTACTGATCTAAAGCTGAGTGATTTTTTAAAAGAATTTGAATTTGGCTTCCTCACCAGTAATATGTCTCCTTGCTTCTTTGATGTGATAGTTTTGAGATGGGTGAGAATCTAATAGATCTGTGGTTGAATTTGCTTTGTTGTTATGAAGTCCACCCTGTGGGCACAATAACATACTGTTGGTAGGAGTTGTTTGAGCTATTCTGGAGATTATTTGGTAAAGTATACTAAAAGCCTTAAAACCATGTATGTGCGTTGTTTGAACCAGTAAGCCACTTCTTTGACATTAGAAGAAATAATCAGCCTTGCATAAAACTTATGGATGAAAGTATTCATCACAATATTATTTATAATAAAAAATTGCAAATGTTATAAATGAACAATTGGGAAATGGTTAAAGAAGTGATGGTGCATTGTGTGGTAGAATATTATGCGTATGTTTAAAGTATCATATTTTCTAAGATTATTTGGAAGCATGTTTGGTAATGTCAAGTGGAGTACCCCAGATACATTTTAGACATTTATCGTCATCATCTGCTCTGAGTGGAAGGCCGTTCAGAGAGGCTAGAGGTTCTTATTCTGGCTATAAATTACGTGAGTAAAATTGTGCTAACCAGTTAAAAGTACCGTACACCCATGCTCAATATATAGTCCTGGAAATAGCAATTGAAACATGTCTTCTCACAAGAGAAAATGACAGTTTTAATGATGTATTTGATGAATTTAAACTTTAAGTCAGGTGCTGCAAATTGGAAAGAAGACTTGTGGTGTTTTAAGTTGCTGTGGACACTTTTAAGAAACTTAGAACCCATGGAACCCTTGTTTATCGCCATGCAAATTACAATCTTGAATGAGTGTTTTTTAAAAATAAAGTATTAGAAAAATGTGTAATAAAGATGTAAAATTTAAAAATGGAATTCTCCATTATCTGTGGATTTTACTAAATAGAATTACTGGTGAAGCAGATTTATCCATCGAGACTATCTGGTATGCGTTATGTATGTAGTCTGTTGCTGCTGAAAGATGTCTGTGTGCCTGTATCAACATGTGACTTCATGTAAAGTTTCTTTGTGTTCACAGTTCTTAGCAAATGCAGTTACAATCCATAGATAGCCAGCAGTGGATGTTACTCCAGGAAAATGCAGGATTAAAATTGTCCTTGTGTATAACGTGTGAATCATTTTTTTAAACTGAAATTTAAAATGCAACATAGTCTAATCTCTGATTAAAATGTACTAATAGGGCCAAGCTGCTTTGATGCATGGCTATAATCCCAGCCGAGGTGGGAGGATCACTTGAGTCCAGGAGTTCAAGACTAGCCTGGGCAACATGGCAAGACCCTGTCCCTATCAAAAATACAAAAATTAGCCAGGCATGGTGGCGTGCGCCTGCAGTCCCAGCTACTTGGGAGGCTGAGTTGGGAGGATCACTTGAGCCTGGGAGGTTGAGGCTGCAGTGAACTGAGATCACGACACTGCACTCCAGCCTGGGCAACAGTAAAACCTGGTCTCCAAAAAAAAAAAAAAGTACTAATAGTTCAAAAATTGACTTTACACATTCTCACAGTCTACCATTTTTAGTAAAAAACATGAACCTTTAAGCAGCCTTATAAGAGATTTTCCATGATTAAGTTGGCAACTTTTAATGCAAATACTTTTTGCATATAGTTTGGTAAGTATTTCATTTTTTAAAAACAGATGCTGACAGTAAGTGATTTTAAACTTTTTATTACTACATAAAAGCCAGTCTGTGGTAGCTTTCTCACTCTTAGTTTAAAAGTTGATAAATTACTGTTTTAAAGATGAATTTTACCTTTTAGTTCCCTGTTCTCATTATTTACTAAATTCCTTTACCTAGGAAATCAAATAGGGAGACTGGGAAAAGTTCATTCAGAACTTCAGTTTGGATTAGACTGTGTGAGTATAAAATCAGATGTAGTGTAATTCTTGTAGCTTTCACCTCTGTCATATTTTTAAAGTTATGTATTCTCTTTAATTTTTTTTGTTGTTGTTTTAATGAAAACCTGTGGGGAGCGAAGGTAAAAACTTGAGATTTTTAATTTGTACTTTGCCATCATAATCTTCTTACCATACTCAGTTACTATTTATGAACCATAATCAAAATGAGCCTAATTTCTTACTATTCTAGATACACACAATTTTATTCATTTTTGAGACAGGGTCTCGCTCTGTTGCCCAGGCTGGAACGCAGTGGCGTGATCACAGCTCACTGCAGCCTTGACCTCCCAGCCTCAAGTGATCCTCCCACTTCAGCTTCCGGAGTGGCTGAGACCACAGGCACATGCCACCATACCCAGCTAATTTTTAAATTTTTTATAGAGATGGGGGGTCTCCCTATGTTGTCCAGGCTGGTCTCAAACTCCTGAGCTCAAGCTATCCTCCCACCTCAGCCTCCCAAAGTGCTGGGATTACAGGTGTGAACCACCGCACCCAGCCTGTACACGTATTTTTACTTGAGTGTCACACATGGTTGCCTGGTGAACAATGGCACTCGAGGACTTTCTAGAAAAATATCAAGTCTTAACAACGGTGAAACCTAAGAAACGTGAATTAAAACACTCCTCACTTCAAAAATTGTCATTCAACCCACATTCCTTTACACCTCATCACCACCAACTTACTGCAGTCATCTACTGCTAGACTGTTTTTAGCAAATACCCACCCAGAATTTGCTTTGTTGATTGATTTATTTATTTATTTATTTTTGCATTTCTGTAATAATCAGGGAAGTAGACCACCTTTTTGTATTTATTGGCTATTTGGTTTTGGGTTTTGGTGGTAGTGGTGGTTGGTGTTTTTTTTTGTTTTTTTGTTTTTTTGATATGGAGTCTCCCTCTATTGCCTAGGCTGGAGTGAGGTGGCGCAATCTTGGCTCACCGTAACCTCCGTCTCCTGCATTCAAGCGATTCTCCTGCCTCAGCCTTCCGAGTAGCTGGGACTATGGGTGCACACCACCACACATGGCTAGTTTTTGTTTGTTTGTTTGTTTGTTTGTTTTATTTTTAGTAGAGACAGGGTTTCGTTGTATTGGCTAGGCTGGTCTCAAACTTCTAATCTCATGATCCATCCTCCTCGGCCTCTCAAAGTGCTGGGATTACAGGCGTGAGCCACCACGTCTGGCCTGATTTTTGTTTTTTTGTCAGGGTCTCACTCTCGATCGGACTGGAATGCAGTGGCATGATCACAGCTCATTGGAGCCGCCATCTCCCAGCTCAAGTCAGCCTCCTGAGTAGCTGAGACCACAGGAGTGCACCACCACGCCCAGTTTTTAAAAAAATTTATTTTTTGGCCAGGTGCGGTAGCTCACACCTGTAATCCCAGCACTTTGGGAGGCCGAAGTGGGTGGGTCAACTGAGGTCAGGAGTTCGCGACCAGCCTGGCCAAGGTAGTGAAACCCATCTCTACTGAAAATACAACAAAGGTGGCGTGGTGGCGGGCACCTGTAATCCCAGCTACTTGGGAGGCTGAGGCAGGAGATTTGCTTGAGGCCAGAGGCAGAGTTTGCAGTGATCCGAGATTGTGCCATTGCACTCCAGCTCAGGCAACAAGAGCCAGACTCCATCTCAAAAAAAAAAAAAAAAAAGTTTTTTAGAGATGGGTGTCACCATGTTGCTCAGGCTGGTCTCAAACTCCTGAACGCAACAGATCCTCCTACATTGGCCTCCCAAAGTGCTGGGGTTACAGGCCACTGCGCCCAGCTTTCTTGATTTTAAATTCTAAGACATTGCTTTGGTCTCCCAAACATGAGCCTATCAGTAAAGCTTCAAAATAAGAAATCTTAATTTTGTTTTTCCATTTTCAGATTGTATTTTTTGAACACAAGGGCATGTTTTGGTATTTCATATTCAACCAAAAAGTAAAGTTGAAACCCTGTGAGACCGACCGTATTTAGTAATTGTGTTGCTGTCCGATGGGTTAAGCATTCAGGGATGGGCAGCCAGGGCTGAAGTGTGATAAGCCTTATGTTTTCCTAGTCCCGTTCCCACATCTTAGGAAGAGTGAAAGGGGGATGAAGAGGTGACTGTGGAAGAACAGGTGAAAAAGCTTAGATTCTCAACCCAGAATATCGTAGATTTTGTCATGACAAAGTACCGTGGTTCTCCTCATTGCTTTTCAGGAGCCCCCAAGAGTAAATTTCCCCCTCTTCATCTGTGATTCTTGGTTTAAAGTATCAAAGGTGCTAGGGTAGCCCGCAACTGTTATCCCCGAGGGCTGGGCTCTGCCTCCACGCATTCGAGTGTCAGGTCCTGTTCTGGGAGCCAGCTACACAGGAGCGAGCACGGCCGAGCTCACGGTTATTAGGGGGAAGATGGAAGATAGGGAAGTGAGCAACTCAAATGTCATAAACCAGAGTGCTGGGGGCGGCGCAGCAGCCTTTATTGACTTCTTCATTCCCTGGGTAGTGGTGAACAGCCGGTTCTTTCAGGCCTTCCAGCGCCGGAGCCTCGGGCGTGGGCAAAAAGCGTCCATACGCAGCCTGAGCCACTTGGGAGCCCCCAGTTTCCGAGGCAGAAGAACAGTGCCCACCAGCGCAGCGGGGCTGCGCCTCGGAAACCCTGGCGGGGAGCCCCGAGCCCCGGCGGGCGCACGCCGCGTGGGCGCCAGGCAGGCGGTTGGGGTACGGGGCGGGGGTCGGCCGAGGGCGCGGGGCCCCGGGGCTCCGGGCTCGCCCCCGCCGCTCGGGGCAGGCGCGCCGATGGCGTTTCTGAGGTGACGCCGTCCACACCGGGCTTCTCCGGGGGCGGAGGAAACACCTATGAACCCTCCGGCAGCCTTCCTTGCTGGGCGCCAGGTAAGCAGCGGTTCCGGGCGCGGCGGGGCGCCGCGGGAACGGTGCACATTGGTCGAAATCTATTGCTTCTCAAGAACGGTATCTACTTAAAATGTGAAACAGGCCGGGCGCGGTGGCTCACGCCTGTAATCCCAGCGCTTTGGGAGGCGGAGGCGGGCGGATCACGAGGTCAGGAGATCAAGACCATCCTGGCTAACACAGTGAAACCCCATCTCTACTAAAAAAAAAAAAAAAAAAAAAAATTAGCCGGGCGTGGCGGCGGGCGCCTGTAATCCCAGCTACTCGGGAGGCTGAGGCAGGAGAATGGCGTGAACCCGGGAGGCAGAGCTTGCAGTGAGCCGAGATCGCACCACTGCACTCCAGCCTGGGCGACAGAGCGAGACTCCATCTCAAAAAAAAAAAAAAAAAAAAAGTGAAACAATACACTAGAGGAAAACGGCGTCACGACCGTTTCCTTAACCCAATAACACCTTGTTATTCAGCCCGGGCCACAGAGTAGCGCGTACCCGGTGCATACTGTTTAAGGAGGACGATTGGCGTCTGGGGAGCTGCTTTCCCATTTACCTCTCAGGGTGTCCTTAATTTACACAACCTGGCGAGTAGAGGAAGGAGCTCTCACAACTCCACTGTACCAAAAAGTCTGGAAGTGGGCTTGCCCAAGGTTCGCGTCCATCAGTGTAAGACGACCTGCCTTTGTGTACTCGGCTTACTGCCTGTTTTCCTGGAGTGGAATATGTGCTCCTTGCCTGGAGGTCTGTGGCCCAGCCACTGGCGCTCAATAAATTATTCGTTGAATGCATGAATGAAGGGCTAACCCAACACTGGAATTCAAGCCTTGGGACTTGAAATCCCTTGACTCCAAATTCCATTTTCCTTGTTAAGACTAGCAACTGTAATTTATTCATCATTCTTATTTATTTATTTTTGAGACAGGGTCTGGCTCTGTCCCCAGGGCTGGAGTACAGTGACGCAATGTCGGCTTACTGCAGCCTCTGCTTCCCGAGTTCAAGCGATCCTCCCGCCTCAGCCTCCCGAATAGCTGGGACTACAGGCGCCCACCACCATGCCGAGCTAATTTTTGTGTTTTTAGTAGAGACAGGGTTTCGCCATGTTGGCCAGGCTGGTCTCGAACTCCCGACCTCAGGTGATCTGCCCACCTCGGCCTCCCAAAGTGCTGGGATTACAGGCGTGAGCCACTGAGCCCAACCTCATTATTCTTGTTTATTTACAAATTTTACTTTTCAAAAAGCAGTAAGGAGGTACAAAGGGCCTCTGTTGAACCTTTAATTACTGTCTTTAAGGTGGAACTCTATTAAAGTAACACTTTTAGTTGTGTATTTCATAGGCAGGGACAGCACCATGATTTGAAATGTGGTTTACAGTGTTAATGAGAGCTGATGTTTGTTGAGTGATTACAACGGGCCAGGCTTTGTGCTCAGTACTTTACAGTTTGTCTTGTTTAATCTTCACCACTCCAAGATGTTAAAATGCAGTTGCTATCGTTTTACAGGTGAGGAAACTAATGCTTAGAGAAGTTAAGTAACTTGCCCAAGGTTATGTAGCCACTAAGTGGCTAATTCTGCGATCACAATTTGGTCAGGCCAACTTGTTAGATTTTAAAATGCTGTATACTTCAAAGAAATTATTGTATTAATAGATAATATTGTTAGATATAAAAATGGCATCATGGTTATATAGGAAATGTTCATTTTTAGAGATGCATTCTGAAGTATGTAAGGGTGAAATGGTATTTTTTAACCAATAATGAAAAGAAAAGGACATTGAAGCAGCCGCAGTGAAATCTCAATAATGGTAGAACCCAGGCACAGAGTATATGGGAGTTTATCGTACTATTGTCTTTGGGTACATGTGAAAGATTTCCTTACATAATTTATTTTTTAATGATGTATGTTGTATTTGGACCAGTTACAATATTAAATTGCCCTTAATAGATTGAGTATGTATAGATGCCTTAGACATCTATAGTTGTTGTAGTTGTCATGCATATTGAACACTGGAAGACTTAATTTTCTTTTTATAGACTAAAATTCCCATTCTTTAGTAAGGATCATTTACATTTAAACAGTAACTATTTCGTGATTTTGTTTTGTTTTGTTTTTTTGATAGAGTTTTGCTCTTGTTGCCCAGGCTAGAGTGCAATGGCACGATCTCGGCTCACTGCAACCTCTGCCTCCAGGGTTCAAGCAATTCTCCTGCCTCAGCCTCTTGAGTAGCTGGGATTACAGGCGCATGCCACCACACTGAGCTAATTTTTGTATTTTTAGTAGAGATGGGGTTTTGCCATGTTGGCCAGGCTGGTCTCGAACTCCTGACCTCAGGTGATCGGCCCACCTTGACCTCCAAAAATGCTGGGATTACAGGCGTGAGCCACCACGCCTGGCCACTATTTCATGTTTACCTGTACTTGGTTACTCAAATTGCTGGGGCAAGGTGGGGGATAATGTTATTGACTGGCAGAGAAAAGGGTTGTTGGCAAAGGGGGAGAAAAAGTGCAGAAATAGGTTTATTTGTTTACCCAGTGGGTTTTAGAAACAGTCCCACTTTTTAGGCATGGTACGTATGGCATGACAGAAAATTGTAGAGAGGCAGAGTGCATGGTAGATTTTAACTTGAACATGTTTTAAGTATACATAATCTTTTGCTGCCATGTTATTAAAACTTAATTGAACTACTTAGAATTGGCAGCAAAAGAAGATATACTTATTTGGAAAATGGACTTTGGCTGATTTGTTATTGATTTCATTCTATTTTGATGTGAAACCGCTTTCTATGTTTAGAACATCGGGTCAGAAGTTGAGATTTCCACTATTGAGAAACAACGGAAGGAGCTGCAGTTGCTCATTGGAGAATTAAAAGATCGAGATAAAGAGCTCAATGACATGGTTGCAGTGCACCAGCAACAGCTTCTTTCATGGGAAGAGGATCGGCAGAAAGTGTTGACACTGGAAGAACGTTGCAGCAAATTAGAAGGTCAGAAATACATTCAGGGACAACAGTTATGCACTTCTGTGTGCTAACACATTGATGGGCTCATAGGGAAGATAGAGAGGAAGTAAAGACTGCAATCCCTGTTGCCCTCAAGTTTAGGCTCATTGGAGACAGGAGGACTTTATGAACAGCCACAATGGGACAGACACACACAAATAAAGTAGGACAAGCAAAGTATTTCAGTATAGAAAGGGGGCTGGATAGAGCTCCAGTTAACATGGGGTGAGCGCCAGTGGTGAAGTTGAAGTTTTGAGCAAGAGTATGAATGAAGATGCCATATGACTAGCCATTTCTCTTAAACTAAACTGAAAGATTTTAGACTTTTGGTATTGAACTTGATCTTAAGTTCCTAAAATGGTCATCTTTTAAAGTTATAGCTGTCCGGCCAGGCACAGTAGCTCACACCTGTAATTCCAGCACTTTGGTGGATCACTTGAGCTCTGGAACTCGAGACCAGCCTGGCCAACATGGTGAAACCCCATTTCTACTAAAAATACAAAAAGTTAACTGGGCATGGTGGTACACACCTGTAATCTCAGCTACTCGGGAGGCAGAGGCACGAGAATCGCTTGAACCCAGGAGGCGGAGGTTGCAGTGAGCCAAGATTGCGCCACTGCACTCCAGCCTGGGGGACAGAACAAGACCCTGTCTCAAAAAAAAAAAAAAAAAAAAAAGTATAGCTGTCTCAAAAATGGTTGCAAAAAGTTTATTTGATGCCATATTTCAATTCTGTCATTCCTTTAGTGCTGCCCTAAATCTGAATGTTCCATTGACTCTAGATTGTTAGTAGAATGCATTAGAGGAGAAAACACTAGATCTGTATAATAGAAAGATAACCTTTTTTTACTTAACATTACTCAAAGGATTCTGTAAATGTGACAATCCAAATCTGTCATTTTTGATGGGGTGCGGTGGCTAATGCCTGTAATCCCAGCACTTTGGGAGGCTGAGGCAGGCGGATCACTTGAGGTCAGGAGTTCGATACCAGCCCAGCCAACATGGTGTACCTCGTCTCTACTAGAAATACAAAAATTAGCGGGGCGTGGTGGTGGGTGCCTGTAGTCCCAGCTACTCAGGAGGCTGAGGCAGGAGAATTGCTTGAACCTGGGAGGTGGAGGTTGCAGTGAGCCAAGATTGCGCCACTGCACTCCATCCTGGGCGACAGAGCGAGACTCCGTCAAAACAAAGAAAGAAACAAACAAAAAACCCAAATATATGATTTTTTCGTTTCTTTGATGACCATCTGATTTTACTCTGACCACATCCACACACGTATATACACACAGTGTTTAAAATGGTTGCTCATTAAATGCAGTATAACATCTTATAGCTCTTATATAGACATGTTAAAGAACAAAGATAACACATATAACATGTATAACCCACATTATATGTAGCCATCAGTATTTGATTTTAAAATGAGCAAGATTTGAATAGGCACCTCATGGAAAGAGGAAAATTGAATGGCCAATAAATATATTAAAAGTTTCCTATTCTCATTAGTAGTTAGGGAAATGCAAATGAAAACCAAATTGAGATACTATTTTACCTTTACCAGCCTGGCAGAAATTATCAGGTGTTGGTAAAGTATGGCACCAAGGGAAAGCTGAGACGCTGCTGGTGGGAGTCAGTTGTCAGTGCTAGTGTGCAAAATCATTTGGCAGCATCTAGTGAAGCTGAAGGTGTGCATATCCTACAGCCCAGCAAAGCCACTTCTAGGAATATTCTCACCCTTTAATAGACACATGAATCACCTAAGGGTCTTGTTAAAATTTAGATTCTGATACAATAGGTCTGGGGCCCAAGGGTCTGCATTTCTAACAGGCATCCTAGGCGATGCCACTGCCGCTGCTGGTCCAGGGACCACATTTTGAGAAGCAAGGCTCTCAAGAAATTCTTGAAAATATGCACCAAGATGCATGTAAAAAGGCCTGGCGCTGTGGCTCACATCTGTAATCCTAGCACTTTGGGAGGCCGAGACAGGCGAATCACCTGAGGTCAAGGGTTCGAGACCAACCTGGCCAACATGGTGAAACCCTGTCTCTACTAAAAATACAAAAATTAGCCGGGCGTGCTGGCTCATGCCTGTAATCCCAGCTACTTGGGAGGCTAAGGCAGAAGAATTGCTTGAACTTGGGAGGTGGAGGTTGCAGTGAGCTGAGATCACACCACTGCACTCCAGCCTGGGCTACAGAGGGAGACTCTGTCTCAAAAAAAAAAAAAAAAAAGATGCATGTAAAAGAATATTCAGAGCAGCATTGTTTATCATAGCTGCAAAGTGGAAATAACCTAAATGACCATCAATATTAGAAATAAACTTTGGTAGGCCAGGTACGGTGGCTCACACCTGTAATCCCAGCACTTTGGGAGGCTGAGGAGGATGAATCATGGGGTCAGCAGATCAAGACCATCCTGGCCAATATGGTGAAACCCCATCTCTACTAAAAATACAAAAAATTAGCCAGACATGGTGGTGCTCGCCCGTAATCCCAGCTACTTGGGAGGCTGAGGCAGAAGAATCGCTTGAACCCGGGAGGTGGAGGTTGCAGTAAGCCGAGATCGTGCCATTGCCCTCCAGCCTGGGCAACAGAGGGAGGCTCTGTCTCAACGAAAAAAAAAAAAAAAAAAAAAAAAAAGAAGGCCGGGCATGGTGGCTCACGCCTGTAATCCCAGCACTTTGGGAGGCCGAGGTGTGCTGATCACGAGGTCAGGAGATCAAGACCATCCTGGCTAACACGGTGAAACCCCGCCTCTACTAAAAATACAAAAAAATTAGCCAGGCGTGGTGGCAGGCACCTGTAGTCCCAGCTACTCGGGAGGCTGAGGCAGGAGAATGGCGTGAACCCAGGAGGCGGAGCTTGCAGTGAGCCGAGATCGCACCACTGCACTCCAGCCTGGACAACAGAGCAAGACTCTGTCTCAAAAATAAAATAAAATAAAATAAAATAATAAAATAAAAAATAGAAATAAGCTTTGGTGTAATCATTCAGTGGAATATTACCTAGCAATGTTAGTGCACAAACACAAGTTACACACAACTGAGTGAATCTCAGAATCATCATCTTAAGCAAAAAAAGCAAACAGAAGAATTGTCAGAATATGATTCCATTCTTATATGGTTCAAATTAAGCTATAATTTTGAGGCATGTGGTCACTGGTAAAACTGTAATGGAAAGCGAGGAAGTGATTACTCTAAGATCAGGGTCATGGTTGGGAACGCGGAAACTGGAGTGATTATGTTCGGGAAGTGACCTCCAGAGGCTTCCAGTTGCTCACAGTTCTGTTTCTTGATTAGGTGTGATATTGTGCATTTCATAATAAAAGGTTTTAAAAGAAGATTGTCTTTTTAAAAATTCTCTACCACATTTTTACTTTTTAACCACCCATTTTGAAAATAATGCCTTTTAAGCTGAAGGTGTGACTACAAATTATTGATGAACTTCCCCTCAGGTGAACTACATAAAAGAACTGAAATAATCAGGTCACTCACGAAGAAGGTAAAAACTCTTGAATCCAATCAAATGGAATGCCAAACAGCTCTCCAAAAGACCCAACTACAGCTTCAGGAAATGGCTCAAAAGGCAACGCATTCTTCTCTTCTCTCTGAAGACCTTGAGGTTGGGATTAGTTTTTGATAAGCTTCACTAGTCCAAATTCCCTTTGTGTTTCAGTTATTGAAAAATTGGATTTGGCCGGGCACGGTGGCTCACTCCTGTAATGCCAACACTTTGGGAGGCCGAGGCAGGCGGATCACCTGAGGTCAGGAGTTCGAGACTAGCCTGGCCAACGTGGAGAAACCCCATCTCTACTAAAAATACAAAATTAGCCGGGCGTGGTGGCACACGCCTGTAGTCCCAGCTACTCAGGATGCTGAGGCAGGAGAACCGTTTGAACCCGGGAGGTGGAGGTTGCGGTGAGCCAAGATCGCGCCATTGCACTCCAGCCCGGGCAACAAGAGCGAAACTCTGTCTCAAAAAAAAAAAGAAAAAAGAAAAATTAGATTTAAATGTTTCATTAAAAATGCATGTGAGGCTGGGCACAGTGGCTCGGTGGCTCATGCCTGTTATCCCAGCACTTTGTTTGGGAGGCTGAGGTGGGAGGATTGCTTGAGCCCAGGAATTCGTGACCAGGCTTGGCAACATGGCAAATGCCTGTCTCTATAAAAAGAAGAAATACAAAAATGAGCTGGGTGTGGTGGTGCACTGCTGTGGTCCCAGCTACTTGGGAGGCTGAAGCAGGAGGATCACTTGAGCCCAGGAGGTCAAGGCTGCAGTAAGCTGTGATTGTGCCACTACACCCCAGCCTGGGTGACAAAAAAAAAAAAAAGCGTATGTAAGCCAAGCACAGTGGTGTACGCCTGTAGTCCCAGCTTCTGGGGAGGCTGAGGCAGAAACATCGCTTGGGCCCAGGAGTCCAAGTCCAGCCTGGGCAACATAGTGAGACCTCATCTCAATAAAAAACAACAATAACAACAAGCAACCAATGCAAAAATGCATGTGTGTGTGTATATGAAGGTATCTACACTCATCCACCCCTTGTAGTTTTGTGTTTCTCCTACAGTTTTGGTTAGCTGCACAGTATTATCCTGTCTTAGAGATTGAGCTTCAGTACAACGCTTTTTAACCGTTATGCCATTTGGTTTAGTAGCATCTACCATTTAATCAACAATGAGTTATTTTAGAAAGCTTTCCTCAAAGATGAGAGGGTATAATCAAGTTTTGGTAGCCTCAATGATGTTTTCTAAATTATTGTGGGGTTTTTTTTGTTTTTTTTTTTTGAGGTGGAGTTTCACTCTTGTTGCCCAGGCTGAAGTGCAATGGCACGATCTCGGCTCACCATAACCTCTGCCTCCTGGGTTCAAGCAATTCTCTTGCCTCACTCCCCCGAGTAGCTGGGATTACAGGCATGCACCACTATGCCCAGCTAATTTTGTATTTTTAGTAGAGACAGAGTTTCTCCATGTTGGTCAGGCTGGTCTCCAACGCCCAACCTCAGGTGATCCGCCCACCTCAGCCTCCCAAAGTGCTGGGATTACAGGTGTGAGCCACTGTGCCCAGCCAATTATTGTGTCTTATCTCATAATGTTAGTGGCATATTGGGAATAAAAACTGTAAGACTGGTTTTTTGAGCCCGGCATGGTGGCTCACACCTATAATCCCAGCACTTTGGGAGGCCGAGGTGGGCGGTGACTTGAGGTCCAAAGTCTGAGATCAGCCTGGCCAACATGGTGAAACCCCGTCTCTACTAAAAATTCAAAAATTAACCAGGTGTGGTGGTGGGCGCCTGTAGTCCCAACTACTCAGGAGGCTGAGGTAGGAGAGTCAATTGAACCCGAGAGGCAGAGGTTGCAGTGAGCCAAGATCGCACCACTGCACTCCAGCCTGGGGGAAAGAGCGAGACTCCTTGTCAAAAAAAAAGATGGATTTTTTTGGTTTTCTCTTCTAACTGGTCAGTCATCAGATATTTTTTGAGTTCATGCTTATAAGAGGTGCAGAAAGCCAGCTTGTTTATTTGTTATATCCTTCATTCTTTTTTTTTTTTTTTCCTGAGACGGAGTCTCGTTCTGTCGCCCAGGCTGGAGTGCAGTGGCGCCACCTCGGCTCACTGCAAGCTCCGCCTCCCGGGTTCACACTATTCTCCTGCCTCAGCCTCCCTAGTAGCTGGGACTACAGGCGCCCGCCACCACGCCCGGCTAATTTTTTGTATTTTAGTAGAGACGGGGTTTCACCGTGTTAGCCAGGATGGTTTCGATCTCCTGACCTCGTGATCTGCCCGCCTCGGCCTCCCAAAGTGCTGGGATTACAGGCGTGAGCCACCGCGCCTGGCCCCATTCTTTTATTTCTTAGTGATATTTCATATACGTCTTGGTAATATAATGAGTCTTTATTCATAATAGTATAGATTTTTATTTTATGGTTTTTAAAAGAATACTATTCTAGATAGTTTCTAGCTATAAAATAAGTAAAAACTATTCTAGAATATCTACTGATTATGTTGCATGAAAAAGTGGAAGAGATCTTTTTTAACTAATACACTTTATTTATTTAGAGCATTTTTAGGTTCACAGCAAAATTGAGCAGAAAGTAGAGAGAGTTCTCATACACACTCTGTATCCACACACCCAGCCTTCCCCACGATCGACCTCCACACCGGGGTGGTGCATTTCTTATAATTGGTGAATCTTCATGGATACCTCATTGTCACCTAAAGATTACAGTTAACATTAGGGGTCACTCTGTGTTTACATTCTATGGGGTTTTGACAGATGTGTAATGACACATATCCTTTACTATATTATAGTATGTACAGAATAGTTTCACTGTCCTAAAAATCCTCTGTGATCTACCCTTCATCCCTTCCTCCCCCTCACCCCTGGTCACACGAATCTTTTTACCGCCTCCATAGTTTTGCCTTTTCCACAATGTCATATGCTTGGAATCCTACAGTATATAGCCTTTTCAGATTGCCTTTTTTCACTTAGTAACATACATTTAAATTTCCTCCTAAAGATATCTTTTTAAAAGTCTAATTAGGCTGGGAGGCCGGGCGCGGTGGCTCATGCCTGTAATCCCAGTACTTTGGGAGGCCGAGGCGGGTGGATCACGAGGTCAGGAGTTCGAGACCAGCCTGACCAACGTGGTGAAACCCCATCTCTACTAAAAATACAAAAATCAGCTGGGCATGGTGGCACGTGCCTGTAATCCCAGCTACTTGGGAGGCTGAGACAGGAGAATCACTTGAACCCAGGAGGCAGAGGTTGTAGTGAGCCAAGACCACGCCACTGCACTCCAGCCTGGCAACAGAGCGAGACTCCGTCTCAAAAATAATAATAATAATAATAATAATAATAATAATAATAATAATTAGGCTGGGTGCAGTGGCTGACGCCTGTAATCTTAGCACTTTGGGAGGCCAAGGTGGGAGGATCGCTTAAGGCCAGGAGTTCAAGACCAGCCTGGGCAACATAGCGAGACCCTCTCTACAAAAAATACAAAAATAAAAATTAACTGGGCATAATGGTGAGAACCTGTAGTCCTAGCTACTCGGGACACTGAGGTGGGAGGACTGCTTGAGCCCAGGAGTTCAAGGTTACTATGAGCTATGAGTGCACCACTGCACTCCAGCCTGGGCAACAGAGTGAGGTCCTATCTCTTTAAAACAAAAACAAAAACAAAAGGCCAGGTGCAGTGGCTCGCCTGTAATCCCAGCACTTTGGGAGGTCAAGGTGGGCAGATCACCCGAAGTCA
Source organism: Pan paniscus (assembly GCF_029289425.2). Classification (NCBI taxonomy): domain Eukaryota; kingdom Metazoa; phylum Chordata; class Mammalia; order Primates; family Hominidae; genus Pan; species Pan paniscus. The sequence goes on from NC_073259.2 coordinate 130,878,595, forward strand.
AGAGTTCGAGACCAGCCCGGCCAACATGGCGAAACCCTGTTTCTACTAAAAATACAAAAATTAGCCAGGCGTGGTGTCGTGTGCCTGTAATCCCAGCTACTCCGGAGGCTGAAGCAGGAGAATCACTTGAACCCAGGAGGCAGAGGTTGCAGTGAGCCAAGGTCATCCCACCACTGCACTCCAGCCTGGGCGACAGAGTGAGACTCAGTCTCAAAAAATAAAAAGCCTGATGGTTATTTTTCTCAACTAGTAAATAGATTGTATACATAATAATTATATCCGACATAGCACTATGTGTTTTTTTCAAATAATTGTTGAGTAGGAATACCCCAGTATGAAGTTCTTTCGACAAAGAATATTTTTTAAATTCACAGAATTCACTAATGCTACTTTATTTCAACAAAGGAAATCTCTTACTAATACAGTTCTCATTCATTCATTTTCTTGCCTCTTCCCAACCTAAAATTACACATAAAAGATATTAGGAAATAGACATGTTTACAAGCATCACCAACATAATTCAGTAGGGCAAATACAAGTACTGAGAGGATGGTAGAATTAATAGAGAAATATATATTTGTATTCCTTTTTGATGACTGCTTTCTTAGGCCACTTCATTACTAAAACAATGTAGGCTTTATTAGCCCACTCCATTACCAACTCTTTTTTGTTACTAACGAGTTAAACAAGGAAAAAACAAAATAGAGAAGTAAGCGCAGATTGTGGCTAGCAAGAGTAGTGAAAGCTTTAAAAGGACTCAAGCAGTATCATCTGTGTTGTTTTCTTGTAGGCTAGAAACGAAACTCTCAGCAACACGTTAGTGGAACTTTCTGCTCAGGTAGGACAGCTACAAGCTCGAGAACAAGCTCTTACGACAATGATAAAGCTAAAGGTAATCAAAAATAAGAATTCCTCCATTTGCCAGAGGGCTTGGTAGTTATATCCATATTCATTATCTTACCTAAGTCGCTAGGATCCCAGAAATGTGAAGTTACCAATGTTGCTCTTGTTTTTTAAAACGCCCATTTAGAAATGAGGGAAACAAGTTTAAAATGATGTTCCCAAGGCATGAAGAAAGGAGACAGGACTCTGCTTCTGGTCTTCTGTCTCCAAGGCCCATTCTGTGGGCTGGCAGGTCTGAATTAACTTGTTTTCTCCCCGGGTATCCATTATTAGGTCTCATAGAGTTATGGGCCATTAGATTGCTTGAGAGGTTTTTTTTGTTTTGTTTTGTTTTGTTTTTGAGACGGAGTCTCGCTCTGTGGCCCAGGCTGGAGTGCAGTGGCTCCATCTCGGCTCGCTGCAAGCTCCGCCTCCCGGGTTCACGCCATTCTCCTGCCTCAGCCTCCTGAGTAGCTGGGACTACAGGCGCCCGCCACCACGCCCGGCTAATTTTTTTGTATTTTTAGTAGAGATGGGGTTTTACTGTGTTAGCCAGGAGTGGTCTCGATCTCCTGACCTCGTGATCCGCCCGCCTCGGCCTCCCAAAGTGCTAGGATTACAGGCGTGAGCCACCGCGCCCGGCCGAGAGGTTTTTTTAATGGAGAGAAAAACCATTTGCAATCAAGCAGTTGATGTAGTCACTAACATGCAATATACAACGATACACACTCTCCTGCTGTTACACGTGTCTTTGACAATTGGTATTTAAGGGAACAAGGTTGGTATAATGAAATGCTCACGCTAATAAATATGTGATTTTTCTCAGCACATTGTTTTCAAGTGATTGGGGCAAGTGCTCTTAAAATTAAAGAGAAAGGCCGGGCACGGTGGCTCACGCCTGTAATCCCAGCACTTTGGGAGGCCGAGGCGGGCGGATCACGAGGCCAGGAGATCGAGACCATCCTGGCTAACACAGTGAAACCCCGTCTCTACTAAAAATACAAAAAATTACCCAGGCGAGGTGGCGGGCACCTGTAGTCCCAGCTACTCGGGAGGCTGAGGCAGGAGAATGGCATGAACCTGGGAGGCGGAGCCTGCAGTGAGCCGAAATCGCGCCACTGCACTACAGCCTGGGCGACAGTGAGACTCCGTCTCAAAAAAAAATTAAATTAAATTAAATTAAAGAGAAAATATTAAAATCTACAGTCATGTCTTTAGTCAAGTAGCAGACAGTTTAGTGGCTTCAACAACCTCTCTGGTTTCCATCATAGCAAACTCTGGCAAAGCTATAGGTATGTCTGAAGGTGCTGCCAAGGCATTTCCCCACCATTAAAACAGTGGGTGCGTTAGGAAGGCTGTGCTCCTGGAGGCCGGGTGCCGTGGCTCATGCCTATAATCCCAGCACTTTGGGAAGCTGAGGTGGGTGGATCGCTTGAGGTCAGGAGTTCGGGACTAGCCTAGCCAACATGGTGAAACCCCTGTCTTTACTAAAAATACAAAAAAATTAGCCAGGCATGGTGGCACACGCCTGTAATCCCAGCTACTCTGGAGGCTGGGGTGGGAGGATCCCCGGAAGCCGGGAGGTGGAGGTTGCAGTGAGCTGAGATTGCACCACTGCACTCCAGCTTGGGCGACAGAGCAGGACTCTGTCTCAAAAAAAAAAAAAAAAAAAAAAAAAAGAAGGTCGGGCGTGGTGGCTCACACCTGTAATCCCCGCACTTTGGGAGGCTGAGCCAGGTGGATCACAAGGCCAAGAGATTGAGACCATCCTGGCTAACATGGTGAAACCTCATCTATTTTAAAAAATACAAAAGTTAGCTGGGCATGATGGCACACGCCTGTAGTCCCAGCTACTCGGGAGGCTGAGGCAGGAGAATTGCTTGAACCCAGGAGGCAGAGGTTGCAGTAAGCCGAGATCGCGCCACTGCACTCCAGCCTGGCGACAGAGCGAGACTTCATCTGGAAAAAAAAAAAGGCTGTGTTTTCCTAGTCTTAGAGATTTTATTTGATGAAAATGGTTTCCATTAGAAGCAGATGCCCTCCGGGACATCCTTATCAAAGGAGCAAGTAGGAATCCCAGGTTTAAGGCTGAAAGGGATTGACTGTCGTGGGTGTCCTGGTGTTAATGGAACTGTGTTCCTGTACTTATTAGAACGGTTATTTTTTGCTACTGACCTGGTCACAAAGTTCCATGGGTTTTTGCATGGTCTGCCCCAACCCTATTATTATATAAGTCCTAGTGTGAGATGTGCAGACAGTGTGATTTTTCAGGAGTGCATTTATGATGCTGTAGCAGAAACGTTTAGACTTCAGTAGGGGTAAAACCTCTTAATAACGGTTATTCCAGGTGAGTGGGGGAGGGATAGAACTTTTACTTATTTTTATACTTTTAGGTGTTGTTTGAGTTGCTTTTCAAGAAGCAGATACCTTTTTTGGTAACTAAAACTGCCTCAACAATTAAGAGATTCTAATTTGGGAGATTTGGAATGATGTTGTTGTGGAGTCTGTCATGTTAACAAGCTGGAAAATGGGAGGGAATAGTGGGCCATTAGACTTACCTGTATAATCCAGAGGACGATTTTCCCATCCAGGGGCCACCCACCCTCTTGCTGCTATTATAGTTTCTTAGGTAATGGAATGGTCTGGCTCTAACTTTTTGAGAGAGAGTAAGGGGTAGTGGTTCAGTACATAGTGTCTGAGGCAGCCAGCTAGGTTCAAATGGTGGCTCCACCACTAACTAGCTGTGTAACCGTGGGCAAGGAATGCAGCCGTTCTGTTGACTCATCTGTCACTTGGCAAGAACAATAGTACCACCCTCATAGAGTTACTGTAAAGATTAAATGAATTCATATGCGAAAAATGCTTAGAATGGAACCTGGCGCACGATAAGATCTTAGTAAGTGTTATCTTTTCTTCTTGGTTAATTGGAATTTAAGAATCTAGGATAACCATTTTCAAATTTGGTTTTTAGGACAAAGATATTATTGAGGCAGTTAATCACATTGCAGATTGTTCGGGTAAATTTAAATTGCTAGAGCATGCCCTACGTGACGCCAAGATGGCGGAGACTTGTATTGTGAAAGAAAAGCAAGATTATAAGCAGAAATTGAAGGCACTTAAGATTGAAGTCAACAAACTAAAAGGTAAGGAAGAGACCTACATTTAAGATACAAATGTATTATCTTGGGAATATAGTTTTTCATTTGGGTTCACTTAATCTTATGCTTGAGAGTAGATCAATTCCTGGCCTTAGACCCTAATGTGAAATATCCATTTCATTTATATAGGATTATGCTGCAATTTGTGTCTTATAAGATATATAACAGAGTTGGGGAAAACTGCAGAATGTATCATATTTTAAAGTAATCCTGCCTTAGTTGAGGTGGCTGTACCATTAGCTATCGCTAATACATGCTTTGTGGCAGACAACATCAGTATCTCAGTGGCAGACAGTCGTAGCATTTATTAAACCCACATGTCTAGAGGCAAATGGGGGAGTTGGCTGACTGTGGTTGGGCCTCACTGAGCTTCCCATCTGGGCAGTTTTGGCTCACACGTTTCATCGTCTTGCTAGCAGGCTAGCCTGGGCATTTCTTCCCATGGTGAGGGCAGAAACTTCTGATTCTGAAATTAGGAATTTTAATTTTTGCCGATTTATTTATTTTCGACAGAATCTCACTCTGTCACCCAGGCTGGAGTGCGGTGGTGCAATCTTGGTTCACCACTGCCTCCACCTCCTGGGTTCAAGCTATTCTCCTGTCTCAGCTTCCCGAGTAGCTGGGATTACAGGCACCTACCACCATGCCTGGCTAATTTTTGGATGTTTAGTAGAGACAGAGTTTTGCCATGTTGGCCAGACTAGTCTGGAACTCCCGACCTCAGGTGAATCCCTCTGCCTTGGCCTCCCAAAGTGCTGAGATCTACAGGCGTGAGCCAACACACCCAGCCGATCTTTGCTGATTTAACTTAAAAGATTCAGCATTCAAAAATGTTGTCCTTATGATGCCTTGACCTATGGTTAGCCATAGGTCTTATCTCCATTTGTAGCTTCAGCTAAAACCATAATCGTATTATCATCCCGTTGACAGCAGGAACAGACTCTGCTTCTCTTTTTCAGTGTACTGTTAATAGCATAGCACAAGGGCTACACTCTAGGTATTTGGTATTTATTGAATGTTTATATACACCGAGGTAAAATATTCAAGTAGAAAGAAGTCTGTTCTGTCAATATTTATATATTAAAAACATTTTATAAATTCAATATTAAAACTTTTTTTTTTTTTTGAGATAGTGTCTTGCTCTGCTACCCAGGCTGGAGTGCAATGGCGTGATCTCAGCTCACTGCAACCTCCACCTCCTGGGTTCAAGCAATTCTCCTGCCTCAGCCTCCTGAGTAGCTGGGATTACAGGTGGGTGCCACCATGCCCGGCTAATTTTTGTATTTTTAGTAGAGACAGGGTTTCATCATGTTGGTCAGGCTGGTCTCAAACTCCTGAGCTTGTGATCCACCTGCCTCAGCCTCCCAAAAGTGCTGGGATTACAGGCATGAGCCACCACACCCAGCTTAAAACTTTTTTTTTTAGAAAAGAAAAATAGTGGCTGGGCATGATGGCTCACATCTGTAATCCTAGCACTTTGGGAGGCCAAAGCAGGCAGATTGCTTGAGGCCAGGACTTCAAGAAGACCAGCCTGGATAACATGGCAGAACCCTGTCTCTTCAAAAAATTAGCCAGGCATGATGGTGTGATCCTGTAGTCCCAGCTACTCGAGAGGCAAAGTGAAAGGATTTCTTGATCCCAGGAGGTGGAGGTTGCAGTGAGCCAAGATTGTGCCACTACACTTCAGCCTGGGCAACAGAGCAAGATCCTGCCTCAAAAAAAAAAAAAAAAAAAAAAGAAGAGGAATTTTTATAGAGCTCAATCTCCAGCCCTCCCTCCCCTTCCTGGAGGTCCACAAGTGGGACTGCAGGTTCCAGCCCTGTCTTCACTTGGTGTTTCTGGTGGCTGGCTGCATCCTGAGGCCACGTAGGAGCTCCACCCTGAGTCACCTCGTTAGCATGTAGTCTGGTGTAATCAACTGACTCTTCATGAATGACAAAAGATGCTTCTGTCACTTAGGAAATTCCACAAGTTTTAGGAGCTCTGTTCCAGGAACAGAGGACAAAAACCACATCTATTTCTTCTTATACCACAGACATATTCAAGGAACAGAAGGAAAGGAGGGAACAGCGGTGGGGAGATGGACAGGTCAGGTGATGCTGGGCTCTGCAGTTTGTGGTAATGAATTTGGATTTCATCCTCAGTGCAGTAGCAAGGCTTCTCACTGAGAAATGACACGAGCAGATTTTTATTTTTAGTTTTATTTATTTATTTATTTTTGAGACAGAATTTCACTCTTGTCGCCCAGGCTGGAGTGCAATGGCACGATCTCAGCTCACTGCAACCTCCGCCTGCCTCTCAAGCAATTCTCCTGCCTCAGCCTTCTGAGTAGCTGGGATTACAGTCGCCCACCAGCACACCCAGCTAATTTTTGTATTTTTAGTAGAGACGGGGTTTTACCAGGTTGGCCAGGCTGGTTTCGAACTCCTGACCTCAGGTGATCCACCCGCCTCAGCCTCCCAAAGTGTTGGGATTACAGGTGTGAGCCACTGCACTTGGCCTTTATTTTTATTTTACTTTACTTTTTTTTTTTGAGATGGAGTCTCACTCTGTTGTCCAGGTTGAGTGCAGTGGCGTGATCTCAGCTCACTGCAACCTCCGCCACCTGGATTCAAGCGATTTTCCTGCCTCAGGCTCCTGAGTAGCTGGGATTGCAGGTGTGTGCCACCACACCCAGCTAATTTTTGTATATTTAGTAGAGACGGGGTTTCACCATGTTGGCCAGGCTGGTCTCAAACTCCTGGCCTCAAGTGGTTTGTCCGCCTTGGCCTCCCAAAGTACTGGGATTATAGGCGTGAGCCTCTGCGCTGGGCAGATTTTGATTTTTAAAAGATTGCTCTGTGTACATTGGGCTGTCACAGGCGAGGCAAGGCTGGTGCAGGGAGGTCAGTCAGATGAGAGCAAGCGAAGCCTCCAACCAGGGGTCCTTGCCAGGTGTGGAGATGTTGGCTGTGAAACAGATTTTGTCTATAGATCCATCAGGACCGGAAGGGGCTGCTGAGGACATGAGAGTTAGGCATAGTGTGTATATGAGGACTGGAACCTAGTATTTATTTGAGGACTTTCTTTTTCTTCTGTTGTGAAGAGGACCTCAATGAAAAGACGACAGAAAATAATGAGCAACGAGAAGAGATCATTCGCCTCAAGCAAGAGAAAAGTTGCCTGCACGATGAATTGCTTTTTACTGGTAAAACAGATGATCGAATGTATTTGTAACCTAGACTTGCAATGATGACAGGCTGAAGGAATTATACCTCTCCCAAAATGTTTTTTTTTTTTTTTTTTTTTTTGAGACAGGGTCTTGCTCTGTCACCCAGGCTGGAGTGCAGTGGTGCAATCTCGTCTGACTGCAACTTCTGCCTCCCGGGCCCAAGCGGTTCTCCTGCCTCAACCTCCTTAGTAGCTGGGGTTACTGGTATGAGCCACCACGCCCGGCTAAATTTTGTATATTTAGTAGAGACGGGGTTCACCACATTGGTCAGGCTGGTCTTCTTGAACTCCTAACCTCAAGTGATCTACGGGCCTTGGCCTTCCAAAGTGCTGAGATTGCAGGCGTGAGCCCAGCTTTTTATTTTTATTTTTTTCTGAGACAGAGTCTCACTGTCCAGCCCAGGCTGGAATGCAGTGGCATGATCTTGGCTCACTGCAACCTCTGCCTCCCAGGTTCAAGCAATTCTCCTGCCTCAGCCTCCCAAGTAGCTGGGATTACAGGTGCGTGCCACCATGCCCGGCTAATTTTTATATTTTTAGTAGAGACGGGGTTTCACCATGTTGGCCAGGCTGATCTCGAACTCTGGCCTCAGATAATCCACCCGCCTCGGCCTCGCAAAGTGCTGGGATTACAGGCATGAGCCATCACGCCAGGCCTTTTTGTTTGTTTTTAACACCCTTTGTGAGACCGATGGTGGACCAAGCAGCGAGTGTTAATGCTGCCATCCCGTTCCCAGTCACTATTTCCTCTTCTGTAAAATGAGCTATTCTCCCTTCCAGCTTAAGCGTGTGACTCTGCTTCTCACTAAAAACATAATAGATGCTCCTTGACTTACAGGGTTACATTCTGATAAACCCCTCGCAAGTCAAAAATGCATTTAATGAAGCCAACCCACCCACCAGCATAGCTCAGCCTAGCCTGCCTTAAACATGCACAGAACACTCGCATTAGCCTGCATTTGGACAAAATCATCTCACACAAAGGCTGTTTTATAATAAATTGTTGAATATATCATGTAATTTACTGAAAGCGAAAAACAGAATGGTTGTATGGGTGCTCAGAGTAGGGGTTTTTTTAATGAATGCGTACCCCTAGTAAAAGAGGGACTGAGGGTAGGTATCAGTAGACCAAAAAGTGTTCATATGATTTTCTCTTCGGAACTTTACCTCTAAATCAATGACTTTCCTAACACAAACCACTGAAAAGAAAGCCCAGTAGAATCACCTTGGCTGGCAGGGATGTCAACAAGCTCTCTATGTCAGTCATTCTCAGTTGGGAATGGAGAAGTAGGCCTTCACCAGTGGAAACTCTGAGATACTGGAGGTAGGTAAGGAATATGGCAGGGAATGGAATGCAGTTTGTCTGTAAATTAATGGGAAAAAAATTGAGGCTCACCGCAGCCTCAAACTCCTGGACTCAAGGAATCCTCCCGCCTTGGCCTTCCGAGTAGCCTGGCTAAATTTTTAATTTTTTTGCAGAGAAGGGGTCTCACTATGTTGCCCAGGCTGGTCTCTAGCTCCTGGGATCAAGCGATCCTCTTGCCTCGGACTCTCAAAATGCTGGGATTACAGGTGCGAGCCACCATGCCTGGCCTAAGAAGTTTTAAGTGAAATGGAATTCTTAATTTTAATCTCTTGTGATTAAAGATCGGGGGGAAAGTGTGGTATTCTGCCACTAGAGGTCACTATTTTCACCATTTCTAGGATTGCTGCATCTGCAAGTAGTGATAACCCGTTAACGCTGCTAAAGATATCACATATTTGTAGCTTTACAGTTGCATTCAAACAGTCCTTGGACCAGCATTTGTATGCCAGGTGCCCTGCGATATGCTCAGAAGCTCACAGGCCCACAGAATTTACTACTATACAAATGCTATGCATAAAATGCTATGGGAGGTCAAAGGAAAGAACAAAGCTTAAAGGATACATTAGTCTCTTTTCTTTTTGATTAATCACTTTTTACCCATGCACTCTACTATGTATTACTAAGTAAAATACATGGAATTTGTTAGCTAATATTATAATAAATCGATTTTGTGAAATATTTTTATCATATACTAAGCAGATTTCTTTACCCAGGCTGGAGTGCAGTGGTACAATCGCAGCTCACTGCAGCCTCAAACTCTGAGGCTCAAGTGATCCTCCCACCTCAGCCTCCCGGGTAGGTGGGACCACAGGCACATGCCATCACACATGCCTAATTTTTAAATTTTTTGTATGGATGAGGTTCCACTATGTTGCCCAGTCTGGTCTGGAACTGCTGGGCTCAAGAGATCCTCCTACCTCTGCCTCCCAAAGCGTTGGAATTACAGGCATGAGCCACCACGCCTGTCATCCTAAATTGATTCCTTAAACATCTTCTTAACTAAAGACAATCTCACACCATTGTCTGAAAACAATTTTTGTATGTTTTATTCTTCTTTTTCAAAATATAGACAATTGGTAGATTTGCATGTTTCAATTATAAAAGTGAACAAAGCCTACAAAAGAATGTATTTATTTAGTAGAGACAGGGTCTTGCTCTGTTGCCCAGACTGGAGTGCAGTGGTGCAATCATAGCTCACTGCAGCCTCGACTGTCTGGGTTCAAGTGATCCTGCCACCTCAGCCTCCTGAGTCGCTGGGACTACAGGCATGTGTCATCACACCTAGCTAATTTTATTTATTTTTTTTATTTTTAGTAGAGGCAGGGTCTCGCTATGTGGCCCAGGCTGCTGGTCTTGAACTCCTAGCCTCAGATAATCCTCCTGCCTTGGCCTCCCAAAGTACTAAGATTATAGGCATGAGCCATCGTGCTTGGCTTAAGCCCAAAAAAGAATTTTTAAAGGGCATAACATGATAATATGCCATCAAGTGCTATGGCTAAATGTTACGATTTTTTTTGTTTTTGTTTTTTTTCGGAGATGGAGTCTTGCTCTTTCGCCTAGGCTGGAGTGTAGTGGTGCAATCTTGTCTCACTTCAACTTCCGCCACCTGGGTTCAAGCAATTCTCATGCCTCAGCGTCCGGAGTAGCTGGGACTGCAGGCACACGTCACGACACCTGGCTAATTTTTTGTACTTTAGTAGAGACGTGGTTTCATTGTGTTGCCCAGGCTGGTCTCGAACTCTTGAGCTCAGACAATCCACCCGCCTCGGCCTCCCAAAGTGTTAGGATTACAGGTGTGAGCCACCGCACCCAGTCAGATGTTACCATGTTTTATTTGAAGTTGGAAGATGTCTTAAAGTTTTACTTTTAAGTTTAAAACTTGTTGAAAATGCAGTTCTTTTTTTTTTTTTTTTTTTGAGACGGAGTCTCGCTGTCGCCCAGGCTGGAGTGCAGTGGCGCGTTCGTGGCTCACTGCAAGCTCAGCCTCCTGGGTTCATGCCATTCTCCTGCCTCAGCCTCCCGAGTAGCTGGGACTACAGGCGCCCGCCACCATGCCCGGCTAATTTTTTGTACTTTTTAGTAGAGATGGGGTTTCACCGTGTTAGCCAGGATGGTCTTGATCTCCTGACCTCATGATCTGCCCACCTTGGCCTCCCAAAGTGCTGGGATTACAGGCGCGTTCTTTACATAGGCTGAGGGACATGTTTTGCTTGTACATAACTAGGAGTAAGGAGTTTGCAAAGAGAACAATGATACTAGTTTACATTTCTGTGGGTCCTGACAGTCCTGTAGGTGAGCTCTTATAGACTGAGTGTCTGCCTCAGGTTTCCCAGGCGGTAAAAGGCAGAGTCTTGATCAGAATTCAGCAGGTTCCAGGCGTCTAAGTCCCTTCCCATTGTTTTAGCTTAGGCTGCTTGTTCAGGCAGATAGCAGCAGAGAGTTCCTTACCTCTGTTTTCTGTGGCCAACTTGTGAAAATAGACCCAATCCACTTTGATCTCTCAGCTAAACCCAGCCATGGAGAAAACTATCTGGACTAGGGAAACATTTATATTTACATTGGCATTGCCTCTTATGCAAAAGTAGATTATTCTGAAATCAGAGATTAAGGCAACATTCAAATATACATATATTTTTTTCTTTGACCACCTGCCCTCCCCCACCGCCCCCCGACAACCCCACTGGCCAACATTCAGATATATTTAAAATTACTCTGAGGGCCAGATAAAGTAGTTGGCTTTTGTTTAGGGACCATGCTGTATCCAAAACAAGTATTTATTTATTTTTTTTAAGAGACAGTGTCTTGCTGTGTTGACTTAGGCTGGTCTCAAACTCCTGGGCTCAAGCAATCTTCCCACCTCAGCCTCCAAAGTAGCTGGAAATATAACAAAACAGGTTTATTTAAACATTAGGAAATATAACAAAACAGGTTTATTTAAACCCTGCTTGGATGCTGTTAACATGAAAGGCATGTAGAATTGAGACCCACGGAGTCAGATGCACTACGGATATCACTTCCACTGTTAAAATGTCTCAGTTTTGGCCGGGCATGGTGGCTCATGCCTGTAATCCCAGCATTTTGGGAGGCTGAGGCGGGTAGATCACATGAGGCCAGGAGTTCGAGACCAACCTGGCTAACATGGTGAAACCCAGGAGTTCAAGACCAGCTTGGGCAACATAGTGAGACCCCATCTCTATTTTTAAAAATATTTTATCTTTTAAATTTTAAAAATAAATAATTGAAGTAATATGTATTAAGTATAGAGATTTGGAAATCATCCTTATTCTATCCCCCCACAAAAGGAAAGACAAATAATCCCTGAATCTACAAATCACTTCTTTTTTTTTTTTTTTTTTTTTTTTTAAGACAAAGTCCTCACTCTGTCATCCAGGCTGGAGTGCAGTGGCGCAATCTCTGCTCACTGCAACCTCTACCTCCCAGGTTCAAATGATTTTCCTGCCTCAGCCTCCCAAGTAGCTGGACCACAGGCAGGCACCACCACACCCGGCTAAATTTGTATTTTTAGTAGAAATGGGGTTTCACCATGTTGGCCAGGCCAGTCTCGAACTCTTGACCTCAAGTGGTCTACCCACCTCAGCCTCCCAAAGTGCTGCAATTACAGGTGTGAGCCACTTCGTTCAGCCCATTCTGCTATTTTTAAGTTCAGGAACAACAATAACAAAAATGTTAGCTGAGCATTAAATTGTTGGAAATGGAGAGGTTTGTGTGGCTACAGCTGATGAAAAATGTTAATAATACTTGTTCTTAAATAGTAGAGAGAGAAAAGAGGAAAGATGAATTGCTTAATATTGCGAAGTCAAAGCAAGAACGCACAAATTCAGAACTGCACAATCTGAGACAGGTATGTCCCCAACCATCCTTCTCTATCACATAAGAAATGTTTGTAAACAAATAGCAAATTAGGAAAAATGTATGCCCGTCGATTTTGTTTAATTGGTGGTTTGGAATCCTAACTACATTAGTTGTATATCATGTTTATTTATTTTTATTATTATTATTTTTTTGAGACGGAGTCTTGCACTGTCAACCGGGCTGGGGTGCAATGGCCTGATCTTGGCTCACTGCAACCTCCACCTCCTAGTTACAAGCGATCCTCCTGCCTCAGCCTCCCAAGTAGCTGGGATTACATGTGCCCACCACCACGCCCAGCCAATTTTTTGTATTTTTAGTAGAGACAGGGTTTTACTGTGTTGGCCAGGCTGGTCTCGAACTCCTGACCTCATGACCCGCCCACCTCAGCCTCCCAAAGTGCTGGGATTACAGGCGTGAACCAGCGCACCCAGCCTGTATATCATGCTTAGTACAGCAAATAGGTCTTGCTTGTGGTGATCAAAGGTTGGGAGCCCAGCTATCCTAGCAAATCTTAGTGCTAACAAAGGAAAATTAAAAGCAGACATATTTAGCATATTTCTCTAGTAACTATCTGACCTGTTTTAGGATTTGTGAACTGTTTCAGGGAAAGTGCCAAATTGTTGGTTCAGTTTAGTTTTCTTATGACATTTCATGTTGATTTGTCAATATCTATGACAGATTTATGTAAAACAACAGAGTGATCTGCAGTTTCTTAATTTCAATGTGGAAAATTCTCAGGAATTAATACAGATGTATGACTCAAAGATGGAGGAATCAAAGGCCCTGGACTCCAGGTAATCTTAGCAAGATGCAATTAATATGATCTTGTATTATATTCCATCAGCCAGTATTTACTGCGCACTTACTGTTGGCCAGTACTGACTACTATTCCCCATATGGTAGGAAATAAATGTGGCCGGGCACGGTGCCTCACACCTGTAATCCCAGCACTTTGGGAGGCCAAGGCAGGTGGGTCACCTGAGGTCAGGAGTTCGAGACCAGCCCGGCCAACATGGTGAAACCCCATCTCTACTAAAAATACAAACATTAGCCAGGCATAGTGGCTCATGCCTGTAGTCCCAGCTACTTGCAAGGCTGAGGCACGAGAATCGCTTGAACCTGGGAGGTGGAGGTTGCAGTGAGCCGAGATCACGCCACTGCACTCCAGCCTGGTAACAGAGCAAGATTCTGTTTCAAAATAAATAAATAAATAAAAATATAAAAATTAGCTGGGTGTGTTCGCGGGTATATGTAATCCCAGCTACTTGGGAGGCTGAGGCAGGAGAATCACTTGAACCCCGGAGGTGGAGGTTGCAGTGAGCCGAGATCGCGCCATTGCACTCCAGCCTGCATGACAAGAGCCAAACTCCGTCTCAAAAAATAAATAAATAGGCCTGGCGCAGTGGCTCATGCCTGTAATCCCAGCACTTTGGGAGGCCGAGGCAGGTGGATCACGAGGTCAGGAGATCGAGACCATCCTGGCTAACACGGTGAAGCCCCATCTGTACTAAAAATACAAAAAAATTAGCCAGGCATGGTGGCAGGCGCCTGTAGTCCCAGCTATTCGGCAGGCTGAGGCAGGAGGATTGCTGGAACCCGGGAGGCAGAGGTTGCAGTGAGCTGAGATTGCGCCACTGCACTTCAGCCTGGGTGACAGAGTGAGACTCTGTATGAAAAATAAATAAATAAATAAATAATAAATAAATACAATAAATGTGTGTGAGCTAATAATGATTGTCATAATCCTCAGTCGCAGGAAGACCTGATCTAAGAATTTTAGTCATGATCCTGATTTAGCCACTGGATAGAAGTAAATTTATTTAACTTGATTTTCCCTTCTGTTGTGTAGAAGGCTTTGAGCTAGAATAGACACTACAGAGATGAATCATTCATTCATCCATCCATCCATCCATCCATCCATCCATCCATCCAGCATTCAGTGTTTGGACACTAGGCTAGGACTTGGGCACATGTAGGTATATAGGGCATGGCACTCGCCCAAAAGAAGTAATGCCAAGGAATGCATTGATCACTGTGTAGGAGCCCCACTCCACCGAGGGTGATCTGTGCCCTTAACTGGATTTTCCTGCTTGCCTTATTAATAGGAAACATCTTCCCTTCCCCACAACAAGCAGTGTGGGAATTAAATTGGTTTCGGTAAAATTAAAATATAAACATATAAAGTGTGGTTTAATTTAACAGGCATATAACTGTACCACAGCTCAACAAAGTGTGGTTTAATTTAACAGGCATATAACTGTACCACAGCTCAACTTAGTCTACTTTTCTAAGCCAAAATGTTACAAGAAGTCTTTGAAAGGGAGAGGGATTAGGGAAGCTCCCCATGGCTGTTTTGAACCATGGAGGCTGGACTGGGTTGCAGCAGCGACTTTCCCTGGGAGAATGGAGTTGAGAGCAGCAGGGCTTAGTAGCTGCAGCACTGCAGGGATCACCCCAGGCGTGTGGCGTGTGGCTGGGGCCGCCCTGCTTTCCGCTGCGCTTGCTTCACTTTCCTTTGGGGCCCTCTGCAGGGGGTTGTGGCCTGTGGCTCTGGGTCCTAGCTGCTGCCACTGCCACCAGACACCAGACTAACTCAGAGCTCTCTTGCAGGCAGAAGCCCCTTACATACTGGCTCTTTCTCCTTTTTCCTTTTTTTGAGATGGGGTCTTGCTCTGTTGCCCAGGCTGGCATGCAGTGGTGCAACCTCAGCTCACTGCAACCTCCACCTCCTGGGTTCAAGCGATCCTCTCACCTCAGCCTTCCAAGTAAGTAGCTGGGCCCACAGGCATGCGCCACCATGCCCGGCTACTTTTTTTTTTTTTTTTTTTTTTTTTTGTACATATGGGGTTTCGTCGTGTTGCGAAGGCTGTCTTTCTCCTTTTTGACCTTCATTGCCTCTAGGAGGTACTAGATGAGTTGAGGTTATTCCTTAAAAGCTTAAAATAGGCTGGGCACCATGGCTCACACCTGTAATTGCAGTGCTTTCGGAAGCTAAGGCAGGAGGATTGCTTGAGGCCAGGAGTTCAAGAGCAGCCTAGGCAACATAGCAAGACCCTGTCTCTATAAAAAAAAAAAATTTTTTTTTTTTTTTTGAGATGGAGTTTCACTCTTGTCACCCAGACTGGAGTGCAATGGCGCGATCTCGGCTCACTGCAACCTCCGCCTCCCAGGTTCAAGCAATTCTCTTGCCTCAGCCTCCCAAGTAGCTGGGAATACAGGCCTGTGCCACCACGCCCGGCTAATTTTTGTATATTTAGTAGATGAGGTTTCTCCATGGTGGTCAGGCTGGGTCTCGAACTCCTGACCTCAGGTGATCCACCCGCCTCAGCCTCCCAAAGTACTAGGATTACAGGCGTGAGCCACTGCACCCGGCCTCAAAAAAAATTTTTTTTAAGCATAAAATAGTTTATAGCATTATGGAAAGAGAGAGTTGTATTTCCTAAGATAACAGAATGATGCAGATTAGAATACCTGAATACAAGTGACATGAAAAATTTTAAAGGAAGATTTATTAAAAGGTTTTGTCACATTTCTGCAGTATTCCTTTTTTCTCATGTAGACAGTAAGTGCAATAAGAGGAGGATGGAAAAGGGAATGTGGGCTTGGTGGTCAGAAAGGCTTCCTGGAGAAGGTCGGGCTGGAATTGGGCTCTGAGATTCAGACAAACGAGTCTCATTGGGATTTAGCTCTACTGAGTTTTGGGTGAAATGTTTAGAATGATAGCATCAAGTATATCTTATAACCTCCATTTTTTTTCTAATGCCACCATAGCAGAGACATGTGTTTATCAGACCTTGAAAATAACCACCCAAAAGTCGATATTAAGAGGGAAAAAAATCAGAAGTCACTGTTTAAGGACCAGAAATTTGAAGCCATGTTGGTTCAGCAAAATAGGTCAGACAAGAGCTCTTGCGATGAATGCAAAGAGAAGAAACAACAGATCGATACTGTGTTTGGGGAGAAAAGTGTAATTACACTGTCATCCATATTCACCAAAGACTTAGTAGAGAAACACAAGTCTTGGTCTCTGGGAGGAAAAACCCAGACTGAACCCGAAAACAAAATTACATTGTGCAAGATCCACGCAAAATCACCAAAATGTCATGGCACTGGGGTTCAGAACGAAGGAAAACAACCCTCAGAAACACCCACTTTATCTGATGAGAAGCAGTGGCATGATGTCAGTGTTTACCTGGGCCTGACCAACTGTCCAAGTTCAAAACATCCAGAAAAGCTGGATGTAGAATGTCAAGATCAGATGGAAAGGTCCGAAATCTCATGCTGCCAGAAAAATGAAGCCTGTCTGGGCGAAAGTGGCATGTGTGACTCCGAGTGCTGCCACCCGAGTAACTTCATAATTGAAGCCCCAGGCCACATGTCTGACGTGGAGTGGATGAGTATTTTCAAGCCTTCCAAAATGCAGAGAATTGTCCGCCTCAAATCTGGGTGCACCTGTTCAGAAAGCATCTGTGGGACACAACATGACTCCCCGGCAAGGTGAGTAACGTTCACATCTGTAAACACCCACGGAGCATGCATGCCAGTATTTGGAAATACAAAGGGTGACGGAAGCCACGCCATACCTACTATTAATCCAGAAGCCGTGTTTGCTGACAGAAATCTTCCTTAGGACCAACGGTTCCCTCTTTTCATCACAGCATGGACTGTTGAGTCTTTAATTATAGAGGCTCTATTAGATTCCAGGGACGTGTTTATACTGAGGACAGCTTCTGAGGCAAAGGTTTTGTTTAAAAACAAAACCAGTTGTTATGACTTGGGCAGATATGCTTTATTAACAAGCAAACGGGTGGATCGCTGCACAGAGTGGAATGCCCACCCTAGAGCATTCCTCACCCCAGAAGCCATTCTGAACTGACACGCCAACCATTTCTGGTCCAGATGGCATTACCTAGACCCCATATAAAAATGTCTCTTGGTGCATTGTGGTGGCTCATGCCTGTAACTCTAGCACTTTGGGAAGCCAAGGCAGGAGGGTCACATGAGGCCAGGAGTTTGAGACCAGCATGGGCAATATAGCAAGACCCTATCTCTACACTTTTTTTTTTTTTTTTTTGGAGATGGAGTCTAGCTTTGTCGCCCAGGCTGGAGTGCAGTGGCGCAATCTCGGCTCACTGAAACCTCCGCCTCCTGGGTTCAAGCCATTCTCCTGCCTCAGCCTCCCAAGTAGCTGGGATTAAAGGCGCACACCACCATGCCCAGCTAATTTTTATATGTTTTGTAAAGATGGGGTCTCACCATATTGGCCAGGCTGGTCTTGAACTCCTGACTTCAAGTGATCCACCCACCTTGGCCTCCCAAATTGCTGTGATTACAGGCATGAGCCACCACACTTGGCCTCTACACATTTTTAAAAAATTGTTTTTAAGTTAGCTGGGCATGATGGTGTACACCTGTAGTCCCAGTACTTGGGAGGCTGAGGCAGGAGGACCACTTGAGTCCAGGAATTTGAGACTAGCCCGGGTAACATAGTGAGGCTCCATCTCTGCAAAAAAATTTTTTTAATTTGCTGGGCATGGGTGGCAAACACGTGTAGTCCAAGCTACTTGGGAGGCTGAGGTGGGAGGATCACTTGAACTCAGGAGTTTGAGACTGCAGTGAGCTATGATGGTGCCACTGCACTCCAGCCTGGGCAACAAAGTGAGACTCTATTTCAAAAACATTTGTCATGGCTCTTTTTTTAAAAATTGAGATGAGGTGACACGATATTGCCCAGGCTGGTCTCGAACTCCTGGGCTTAAGCAATCTTTTCATCTGTGGGGATTACAGGTGTGAGCCACCACATCCAGCATCTCTCAGCTCTTATCCAGGGTCACTTAGTATATTTACATATCCGACCGTGCCTGCCTTTGTGTTCATTCATTTCATATCTGTTTGAGACTTTACATTGCCCAAACTTTCTTAATTTTTGAAAATCAATCAGGAAAGAGGATACTTGTATTTAACAAGCTGGTAAGTTATTGGTTTTTTTAAGAGAAGGAAATTTAAGAGAATAAGGCATATGCTGCCTTATTCAGGCTTGTCTTATTGTTGGAATAGCTGAATCTTGTGTGTGAGTGTCGTCATAATAACGTCTGCTATTTTAAAATAAAGCATAGCTCTTTAATCTTAAATTACAGAAAGGATGAAGTTTCTATATCGAGAGGCGTATTTTAATCATTACATTGGCTTTTATAGGACTTTATGATTAAAGTTTATTTCTAGTGCTTAATTATTTGGAGTATCCTTTGGCTCTTTAATTGTATTTTGTTTATTTATTTCCTTTGGCCCTTTTAGAAACTTGAATTGTTTAAAGGTCATGCAGATAGTCATTCTGCCAGTTGCAAATTATTTTAAAAAGTCGGTCATCACGCTAAATGTCATCTATTCATATTTGGTCTTTAAAGATCTTTGGATAATTGCAAGTATCAGGGCACAATGCCTATTTTTCACTACTGAACAAGGACACTCATATATTAAGGGACAAGCTTATGTCAGATAGTTTTAAGAGCATAGAGGATTAAATTTAATATATGAAATAAGTGCAGATTTACATTCAGAGTTTCTTTCAAGGCCCTTTTGACCTCACCGACTTAAAATGATTGAAGTGATTGCCTGTTCTGCCAGCAGAGACGGATGCCAAGATATCACATGACAAATATGTGATTAAGTAGAAAGATAATTATGTTTTTCTATTTTTCCATAGATTATAAGAACTTGCGTACCTACTTTATTATCTAACTAAAATGTTCACATCTGTGCCAGCATTCCATTTGACAAACAGAGGTTTACCCCTGCAGGGAGAAACTGGGGGCAGCCTGTTCTCACTTCATTGTAGGTTACAGGGAAGGAAGCAGTTCTAGTGCCTCTGGTCTGTTCCAGAACAGCTTTTGCTGTCAAACTCAGGCGGATCACCTGAGGTCAGGAGGTCAAGACCAGCCTGGCCAACATGGTGAAACCCTATCTGTACTAAAAATACAAAAATGAGCCAGACGTGGTGGCACATGCCTGTAGTCCCAGCTACTCGGGAGGCTGAGACACAAGAATCACTTGAACCCAGGAGGTGGAGGTTGCAATGACCCAAGATTATGCCACTGCACTGCAGCCTGGGCAACAGAATGGGACTCGGTCTCAAAAAAAAAGGTCATTGGCCAAGTGAGGTGGCTCATGCCTGTAATCCCAATACTTTGGGAGGCTAAAGCAAGGAGGATCTCTTGAGTTCAGGAGTTGAAGGCCATCCTGGGCAACAGGATGGCCCATCTCCAATAATAACAAAAATAAATAAATAAATAAAGCCATTAACAAAAATCAATCTCACAAACTGAAAACCTAAAATTTTCACAAGTATAACCTTATTCCATGTTGTTTTTTTTTCTCTTTTTAGAGATAGGGTCTCGCTGTCACCCAAGCTGGAGTGCAGTGGTATAATCATAGCTCACTGCAGCCTCTAACTCCTGGGCTCAAGTGATCCCACCTCAGCCTCCCAGGTAGCCGAGACTACAGGCACGAGTCACTGCACTTGGTTCCATTTTTTTTTTTTTTTTTTTGAGATGAAGTTTCACTCTTGTCGCCCAGCCTGGAGTGCAATGGCACGATCTCGGCTCACTGCAACCTCTGCCTCCCGGGTTCAAGCGATTCTCCTGCCTCAACCTCCAGAGTAGCTGAGATTACAGGCGCGCGCCACCATGCCCGGCTGATTTTTGTATTTTTAGTAGAGATGGAGTTTTACCATGTTGGCCAGGCTGGTCTCAAACTCCTGACCTCAGGTGGTCAGCTCTCCTCGGCCTCTCAAAGTATGGGGATTACAGGCATGAGTCCCTGCAACCGGCTGGCTTTTTTTTTTTTTTTTTTTTGAGAATTAGTCTGTTTTAATTTTTCCCTCCCTTTTAGATGATCCTATCTTTAGAACTTTCATTTCATTGTATTTTTAGGGGGAACATTCTTTGTTCTATAGTTACTTTTACCTAATAATTTTGTCTTAATTCTTTTTTTTTTTTTTTTGAGACAGAGTGTCTCTCCGTCACCAGGCTGGAATGCAGTGGTGCGATCTTGGCTCTCTGCAACCTCCGCCTCCTGGGTTCAAGCAATTCTCGTGCCTCAGCCTCCTGAGTAGCTGGGATTACAGGCACATGCCACCACACCCAGCTCTTTTTTTTTTTTTTTTTTTTTTTTTTGAGGCGGAGTCTTGCTCTGTCGCCCAGGCTGGAGTGCAGTGGCGCGATCTCAGCTCACTGCAAGCTCTGCCTCCCGGGTTCACGCCATTCTCCTGCCTCAGCCTTCCGAGTAGCTGGGCTACAGGCACCCGCCACCACACCTAGCTAATTTTTTGTATTTTTAGTAGAGACGGGGTTTCACCGTGTTAGGATGGTCTCTATTTCCTGACCTCCTGATCCGCCTGCCTCGGCCTCCCAAAGTGCTGGGATTACAGGTGTGAGCCACCGCGCCCGGCCACACCCAGCTAATTTTTGTGTTTTTAGTAGAGATGGGGTTTCACCATGTTGGCCAGGACGGTCCTGATCTCCTGACCTCATGATCCACCCGGATCAGCCTCCCAAAGTGCTGGGATTATAGGCATGAGCTACCATGCCCAGCCTTATTTTAATTCTTATTTGCAAAAGGTATGCATTAACTTATAATATTCTATTCCAATCTATAATGTTCTACTCAAACTTGACCTGCTTCAATAACAAAAACACTTATTTGTCCTTTTAAGATACTTTTGAGTATAAGAGTGATCTATGTATGATATTGTTTTAAGATATTTGTTTTTGTTGGGTTTTCTTATTCTTAGTGAGCTAATTGCCATCCAAGATTCCCACTCTTTGGGTTCTTCAAAATCTGCCTTGAGAGAAGATGAGACGGAGTCCTCTTCCAATAAAAAGAACTCACCTACGAGTTTGTTAATCTACAAAGATGCACCAGCATTCAATGAAAAGGTTCGTATTTTGCTTAGACATCCCCAGCTTACTCAAGCCAAGCCTCTCACCAGCTTTTAATGCTTCTCTAGCAACCACTGTTAGCTTGCTTATTTTGGCTATTCCTCCGTTTTTGTTTTTTTTTTTAATTCTAGGATTTTAAGATGCTTTTAAGGCAATCCTTTTATTTATTTTATTATTTTGTGTTTTGTTCTGTTTCTTTGAGACAGGATACTCAGTCACCCAGGCTGTAGTGCAGTGGTGCAATCATGGCTCACTGCAGCCTCAACCTACTGGGCTCAAGCGATCCTCCTGCCTCAGCCTCCCAAGTAGCTGCAACTACAGGCACATGCCACCACGCCCAGCTAATTTTCTCATTTTTTTGTAGAGACAGGGTCTCAATTTGTTGCCCAGTCTGGTCTTGAACACTTGGGCTCAAGTGATCTTCTTGCCTTGGCCTCCCAAAGTGTGCTGGGATTATAAGTGTGAATCACCGTGCTGGGACTATTTTTTCTTTCGAGAAAAATTGTATTTTTTTTTTTTTTTTGGCAACTTGATATATGTTGGTTGTAAAAAAAAAAATAAAGAAAAAAGAAAAAGAAAAACAAACCACAAGAACAATACAGAAATATAGATATCACCTAACTGCTTGGTCTCAGCTGCCCCTTCCTCCAAATACACAACCCCTGGCAGTGTCTAGAGAGACCCAGGTGACACGTTGGTGGGCTTGCTTACGGATTTCTCTATCTGCAGAGACATGCATACAGACTAATGTGTGGTAAATGGGATTTCATTATATGAGAAAATGTGTGGCCAGGTACAGTGCCTCATGCCTGTAATCCCAACACTCTGGGGGGCCAAAGTGGAAGAATTGCTTAAGCCCAGGAATTCAGGATCAGCATGGGCAACATAGCAAGACCCTGCCTCTATTTTTTGTTTCAATAAAATTTTAAAAACATAAAAGAGGAAAACATCGCCAGGCGCAGTGGCTCACGCCTGTAATCCCAGCAGTTTGGAAGGCCGGGGTGAGCAGATAACCCGAGGTCAGGAGTTCGAGACCAGCCTGACCAACATGGTGAAACCCCATCCCTACTAAAATAAAAAAAATTAGCCGGGTGTAGTGGCGGGTGCCTGTAATCTCAGCTACTTGGGAGGCTGAGGCCGGAGAATCGCTTGAAACCAGGAGGCAGAGTTTGCAGTGAGCCGAGATTGCACCATTGCACTCCAGCCTGGCAACAGAGTGAGACTCTGTCTCAAAAAAAAAAAAAAGGAAAACATCTGACATCTATGATTTACCAAGATACCAGGGTGGCAAATTGAAATCTTCATCCCACTAATGGGATTACAGGCACGAGGCACTGTACCTGGCCAGACATTTTCTTGTATAATAAAATCCCATTTACCACACATTAGTCTGTATGTGACAGACTAATAGTGACACATTCATTACACCCAAACCCCTTTGGAATTCTTCCTCTGCCCTGTGCGTCCCTCCCTATTCCCAGACAATCACTCGCTAATCTGTCTTCTGTAACACAGATTAGTTTGCATTTTCTAGAATTTTATATAAATGCGTTCAAACTTTTGTGTCCCTCTTTTTTCTTTCACTCAGAGTAATTATTTTGAGATTAACTTATGTGACTGTGTATATAAATAATTCCTTTTTGTTGCTGACAAGTATCCTATTGTGTGGATATATTAGGTTGATGCAAAAGTAAGTATGGTCTTTGTCATTAAAAGTAATGATAGGCCATTAAAAGTAATCCCAACACTTTGGGAGGCCGAGGCAGGCGGATCACTTGAGGTCAGGCGTTCGAGACCAGCCTGGCCAGCATGGTGAAATCCCCTGTCTACTAAAAATACAAAAATGAGCCTGGTGTGCTGGTGTGTGCCTGTAATCCCAGCTACTCAGGATGCTGAGGCAGAAGAATTGCTTAAACCCAGGAGGCAGGGGTTGCAGTGAACCAAGATCGTGCTACTGGACTCCAGCCTGGGTGACAGAGCGAGATTCAATCTCAAAAAAAAAGTAATGGCAAAAACCGCAATTACTTTTGCACCAACCTATTACCACAGTGATTTAGCCATTCACTTGTCAATGGACATTTGGGTTGTTTCTGGTGTGCTAGATAATACAAATAAAGCTGCTTGCATATTCATGTATAATAAGTCTTTGTATAGACACATTTTTTTTTTCGTTTATCTAGGAATGGAATGCTAGCTAGGTCATATGGTAGGTGTATATTTAACCTTTTTCTTTCTTTTTTTAGAGACAGGGTCTCGCTCTGTCGCCCAAGTTGGAGTGCAGTGATGCCATCCTGGCTTACTGCAATCTCAAACTCCTGGGCTCAAGTAATCCTCCCACTGCAGCCTCCCAAGTAGCTGGGACTGTAGGCATGAACCATTATGCCCAGCTCATTTTTACATTTGTTGTGGAGATGGGGTCTTGTTATGTTGCCCAGGGTGGTCTCAAACTCCTGACCTCAAGCAATCCTCCTGCCTCAGCCTCCCAAAGTGCTGGGGTATATTTAACATTTTAAGGAACTGCAAGATGTTTTCCAAAGTGGTTATACCAGTTACATTCCCACCATCAGTGTGGTGCTGATGCTCCGGTCCCAGCTGCTCCAGATTCTAGTCAATACTTGCAATGGTCAATTTTTAAATTCCAGACATTCTAATAGGTATGAAGAGGTATCTCAGTGTGGTTTTAACTTTCATTCCCCTAATGACTAACAGTGTTGTGCACCTTTTCACACGCTAAACCACCATCTATTTATAGCTTCGTTTTCAACTGATAGAGAAGTTCTAGCCAGTTATTCAATCCCAAAGAGACACTATTCTTTATGTCTGTGTAGAATATCCCTTCTTTAATTACTTCTCCAGATTTACCTCCTCTCTGCACTATGCGAACAAAACACTTATCAGGCCATCAGGCCGGGCGTGGTGGCTCATGCCTGTAATCCCAGCACCTTGGGAGGCTGAGGCGGGCAGATCACCTGAGGTCAGGAGTTGAAGACCAGCCTGGCCAACATGGTGAAACCCCATCTCTACTAAAAATACAAAAATTAGCCAGGTGTTGTAGCTCGTGCCTGTGGTCCCAGCCACTCAAGAGGTTGACGTGGAAGAATCACTTGAGCCTGGGAGGCAGAGGCGCAGCAAGCTGAGATTGTGCCATTGCACTTCAGCCTGGGCGACAGAGCCAGACCCTGTCTTAAAAAATAATAATAGGCTGGGCGTGGTGGCTCATGCCTGTAATCCCAGCACTTTGGGAGGCTGAGGCGGGTGGATCACCTGAGGTCGGAAGTTCAAGACCAGCCTGGTCAACATGGTGAAACACCATCTGGCTATGGCGAGGTGCCAATGACTTTCTTCACAGAATTGGAAAAAAATACTTTAAAGTTCATATAGAACCAAAAAAGAGCTCGCATTGCCAAGTCAATCCTAAGCCAAAAGAACAAAGCTGGAGGCATCACGCTACCTGACTTCAAACTATACTACAAGGCTACAGTAACCAAAACAGCATGGTACTGGTACCAAAACAGAGATATAGACCAATGGAACAGAACAGAGCCCTCAGAAATAATACCACACATCTACAACTATCTGATCTTTGACAAACCTGACAAAAACAAGAAATGGGGAAAGGATTCCCTATTTAACAAATGGTGCTGGGAAAACTGGCTAGCCATATGTTGAAAGCTGAAACTGGATCCCTTCCTTACACCTTATATAAAAATTAATTCAAGATGGATTAAAGACTTAAATGTTAGACCTAAAACCATAAAAAGAAAACCTAGGCAATACCATTCAGGACATAGGCATGGGCAAGGACTTCATGTCTAAAACACCAAAAGCAATGGCAACAAAAGCCAAAATCAACAAATGGGTTCTAATTAAACTAAAGAGCTTCTGCACAGCAAAAGAAACTACCATCAGAGTGAACAGGCAACCTACAGAATGGGAGAAAATTTTTGCAATCTATTCATCTGACAAAGGGCTAATATCCAGAATCTACAATGAACTCCAACAAATTTACAAGAAAAAAACAACCCCATCAACAAATGGGCGAAGGATATGAATAGACACTTCTCAAAAGAAGACATTTATGCAGCCAACAGACACATGAAAAAATGCTCATCATCACTGGCCATCAGAGAAATGCAAATCAAAACCACAATGAGATACCATCTCACACCAGTTAGAATGGCAATCATTAAAAAGTCAGGAAACAGCAGGTGCTGGAGAGGATGTGGAGAAATAGAAACACTTTTACACTGTTGGTGGGACTGTAAACCAGTTCAACCATTGTGGAAGACAGTGTGGCGATTACTCAGGGATCTAGAACTAGAAATACCATTTGACCCAGCCATCCCATTACTGGGTATATACCCAAAGGATTATAAATCATGCTGATATAAAGACACATGCACACGTATGTTTATTGTGGCACTATTCACAATAGCAAAGATCTGGAACCAACCCAAATGTCCAAAAATGATAGACTGGATTAAGAAAATGTGGCACATATACACCATGGAATACTATGCAGCCATAAAAAATGATGAGTTCATGTCCTTTGTAGGAAAATGGATGAAGCTGGAAACCATCATTCTCAGCAAAGTATCACAAGGACAAAAAACCAAACACTGCGTGTTCTCACTCATAGGTGGGAATTGAACAATGAGAACACTTGGACACAGGAAGGGGGACATCACACACTGGGGCCTGTTGTGGGGTGGGGGGAGGGGGGAGGGATAGCATTAAGAGATATACCTAATGTAAATGATGAGTTAATGGGTGCAGCACACCAACATGGCACATGTATACATATGTAACAAACCTGCACGTAATGCACATGTACCCTAGAACCTAAAGTATAATAATAAAAAATAAATAAATAAATAAAAAGAAATTAAGTTTCCTTTTTTTTTTTTTTTTTTTGAGACGGAGTTTCACTCTTGTTGCCCAGGCTGGAGTGCAATGGCACGATCTCGGCTCACCGCAACCTCCGCCTCCCAGGTTCAAGCGATTCTCCTGCCTCAGCCTCCCTAGTAGCTGGGATTACAGGCATGTGCCACCACGCCCAGCTAATTTTGTATTTTTAGTAGAGACGGGGTTTCTCCATGTTGGTCAGGCTGGTCTCAAACTCCCAACCTCAGGTGATCTGCTCGCCTCAGCCTCCCAAAGTGCTGGGATTACAGGCGTGAGCCACCGTGCCCGGCTGAAATTAAGTTGTCTTAAAAAAAAAAAAAAATCAGGTGGTGGCTCATGCCTGTACTCGCAGCACTTTTGGAGGCCAAGGAAGGGGGATCACCTAAGGTCAGGAGATCGAGACCATCCTGACCAACATGGTGAAACCCCGTCTCTACGAAAAATACAAAAATTAGCTGGGCGTGGTGGCACACGCCTGTAGTCCTAGCTACTCGGGAGGCTGAAAGGCAGGAGAATTGCTTGAACCCGGGAGTTGGAGGTTGCAGTGAGCTGAGATCACGCCACTGCACTCCAGCCTGGCAACAGAGTGAGACTCCATCTCAAAAAAAAAAAAAAAAAAAATTCAGTCTAGGCCCCTTTAAGAGCAATTGGCAGTGACTCATTTTCATGCTAAACTTCAGATCCCAAAGTTGAAATTTAATAGGAATAAACGAAGGCACATACCCACATATTTTTCAAGGCTTATAAGCCTTTAATGTTGTCCTATTTTGCAAGTATTTTGACATGCTAAATACAGCATTGACAAGTTGGTTGAGGAGAGTTAACCAATGCCTAGGATTCTTTTATCGCATGGGTGTTACTTCATTAGCTGTAGTAAGTTCTGTTTAAGTCAAATTATTTAACTGAGTAGGTTCTAAGAAATAAAGGGGGCTGGGTGCAGTGGCTCACGCCTGTAATCCTAGCACTTTGGGAGTTCGAGGCGGGTGGATCACTGGAGGTCAGAAGTTCAAGACCAGCCTGGCCAACATGGTGAAACCCTGTCTCTACTAAAAATACAAAATTAGCCAGGTGTGGTGGCGGGCAACTGTAGCCGCATCTACTCGGGAGGCTGAGGCAGGAGAATCACTTGAACCCAGGAGGTGGAGGTTGCAGTGAGCTGAGGTTACACTATTGCACTCCAGCCTAGGCAACAAGAGCAAAACTCCATCTCAAAAAAAAAAAAAAAAAGAGGCCGGGTGCGGTGGCTCACACCTGTAATCCCAGCACTTTGGGAGGCCGAGGCAGGCAGATCACGAGGTCAGGAGATTGAGACCATTCTGGCTAACATGGTGAAACCCCATCTCTACTAAAAAATACAAAAAAAAATTAGCCAGGCATGGTGGTGGGTGCCTGTAGTCCCAGCTACTTGGGAGGCTGAGGCAGGAGAATGGCGTGAACCCAGTGGGTGGAGCTTGAAGTGAGCCGAGATCACGCCACTGCACTCCAGCCTGGGTGACAGAGCAAGACTCCGTCTCAAAAAAAAAAAAAAAGAAAGAGAGAGAGAGGGAGGGAGAGAGAGAGAGAGAGAGAGAAAGAAAGAAAGAAAAAGAAAGAAAAGAAAGAAAGAAAGAAAGAAAGAAAGAAAGAAAGAAAGAAAAGGAATGAATTTGTTCTTATTCTACTATTTGATGTCCTGCTTTGCTTTGTAACACCTAAAGACAAAGAAATATTCACAGGTGATCGGGTGTAGTGGCTCACGCCTATAACCCCAGCAATTTGGGAGGCTGAGGCAGGAGGGTAACTTGAGGCCAGGAGTTCAAGACCAGCCTGGGCAACATAGTGAGATCCCACCTCTACCAAAAAAAAAAAAATTGCTGGGTGTGGTTGCACACACCTATGGTCCCAGCTTTTCAGGAGGCTGAGGCAGGAGGATCACTCGAGCCCAGGAGCTTGAGGCAATCAGCTGTGATTGTGCCACTGCACTTCAGCCTGGGCGACAGAGCAAGAGAAAGAAAAAAGAAAACAATATTCCTAGGTAGTTAGCATTTGTGTTTGTAAACCTAAGCATTTAAAGGTGCCTCTTAATTTCCTGTAGGCTTCAATTGTGTTACCCTCCCAGGATGATTTCTCGCCCACGAGCAAGCTCCAGCGTTTGCTGGCGGAATCTCGTCAGATGGTGACGGACCTGGAGCTGAGCACACTGCTGCCCATCAGCCATGAGAATCTCACTGGCAGTGCCACAAATGTATGCGTTTCATTTTCTCTTGACTATATTTGTCACATCCAAACACACCACTGAACACCAGTGTGCAAATATCACCGGCAGGGCGGCCTTTCTGTTAGAGGGAGAGTTTCTGTGTCTCTAGGGAGGAAAGGGAACATGCTTGTTTTAAGGAGGAAAAGGTTACACTTAGATGTCACTGGACCCAAACTTCCTCTTTCTAATGATCTGGGGCATATGAAGATAAATTCTTGGGGATTTTTTTCTTGGAGGGGGCGGGTACAGAGTTTTGCTCTTGTCGCCCAGGCTGAGGTGCAGTGGCACGATCTCAGCTCATTGCAACCTCCACCTCCCGGGTTCAAGTGATTCTCCTGCCTCAGCCTCCCAAGTAACTGGGACTAAAGGCCTACTCTACCATGCCCGGCTAATTTTTGTATTTTTAGTAGAGACAGGGTTTCACCATGTTGGCCAGGCTGGTCTCAAACTCCTGATCTCCAGTGATCCACCCACCTTGGCCTCCCAAAGTGCTAGGATTACAGGCGTGAGCCACCACGGCCAGCTGGAAATGTTTTAAAAAACCAAATTTTATTATAGAAAGTTTCAAGGCCGGGCGCAGTGGCTCATGCCTGTAATCCCAGCACTTTGGGAGGCCGAGGCGGGTGGATTACCTGAGGTCAGGAGTTCGAGACCAGCCTGACCAACGTGGAGAAACCCTATCTCTACTAAAAATACAAAATTAGCCGGACATAGTGGCGCATGCCTGTAATCCCAGCTACTGGGGAGGCTGAGACAGGAGAATCGCTTGAACCCCGGAGGTGGAGGTTATGGTAAGCTGAGATTGTGCCATTGCACTCCAGCCTTGGCAATGAGCAAAGCTCCACCTCAAAAAAAAAAAAAAAAAAGAGAGAAAGAAAGAAAGAAAATTTCAAATATGCACTGAAGTGGAAAGAATGGCACAGTCACTCACCTTTGACCACCATCGATTTCATCTTACCCCATCCATACACGTTTTCTTTGGAAGCATTTGAGAGTGAATCTCAGCATCATATCATGTCACTCATAAATATTTCATGATCATGATGTCTCTCTAACAGATATGGACTTTTAATTTTTTTTTTTTTTTGAGACTGAGTTTCGCTCTTGTTGCCCAGGCTGGGGTGCAATGGCACGATCTCAGCTCACTGCAATTCTCCGCCTCCTGGGTTCAAGCAATTCTCCTGCCTCAGCCTCCCAAGTAGCTGAGATTACAGGCACCTGCCACCATGCCTCACTAATTTTTGCATTTTTAGTAGAGACGGGGTTTCACCATGTTGACCAGGCTGGTCTCGAACTCCTGACCTCAAGTGATCCACCTGCCTCGGCCTCCCAAAGTGTTGGGATTACAAGCATGAGCCACCCTGCCCGGCCTAATTTTAATTTTGTGTATTTATTTATTTTTGAGACAGCATCTTCCTCTGTTGCCCAGGCTGGAGTGCAGTAGCTATTCGCAGGCGTGATCACAGCTCACTGCAGCCTCAAATTCCTGGGCTCAAGCAATCCTCCCACCTCAGTCTCCCAAGTAGCTGGGACCACAGGCACGCACTGCCATGCCCACTCTGTTTGCCAGGCTGCTTGAACTCCCGGCCTCAAGTAATCCTCCTGCCTCAGCCTCCCAAAGTGTTGGGACTATCAGCATGAGCCACCATGCTCAGCTTATTTATTTGTTTTTTAGAGACAGTCTTGCTCTGTCACCCAGGCTGGAATGCAGGGCCAACTTGAACCTCCAACTCCCAGGCTCAAGTGATCTTCCCACCTCAGCCTCCTGAGTAGCTGGGATTACACGTACACGAAACCACACCCAGCTGATGTTTTTATTTTTTGTAGAAACAGGGTCCCACAATGTTGCCCAGGCTGGTCTCAAACTCTTGGGTTCAAGCAATCCTCCTGCCTCAGCCTCCCAAAGTGCTGGGATTATAGGCGTGAGCCGCTGTGCCTGGCCTGGCTTTTCTTAACAGTGTCTTTTAAAAAGCGGAATTTAAAATTTTGATTACTTCCAACTTAACAGGTTTTTTTTTTTTTCTTTTTTGAGATGGAGTCTCGCTCTGTCGCCCAGGCCTTGGTGCCAGTGGCACGATCTCAGCTCACTGCAAGCTCCGCCTCCCGGGTTCACGCCATTCTCCTGCCTCAGCCTCCCGAGTAGCTGGGACTACAGGCGTCCGCCACCACGCCCGGCTAATTTTTTTGCATTTTTTGGTAGAGACGGGCTTTCACCGTGTTAGCCAGGATGGTCTCCATCTCCTGACCTGGTGATCCGCCCGCCTCAGCCTCCCAAAGTGCTGGGATTACAGGTATGCACCATCACACCCAGCTAATCTTTGTGTTTTTAGTAGAGATGGGGTTTTGCCATGTTGGCCAGGCTGGTCTCGAACTCCTGGCCTCAAGTGATCCTCCTACCTCGGCCTCCCAAAGTGCGGGGATTACAGGCGTGAGCCACCGCGCCCGGCCGATTCTAGTAGTTTTTTTGTAGATTCCTTAGGATTTTCTACACAATCATGTCATTCATGAATAGAGACAGTTTTATTCCTTTTTCCAATATTTATGCCTTATTTCATTTTCTTCCCTTACTGCTCTGGCTAGGACCCCCAGATGAGTGTTGAATAGAAGGAGGGGAGCAAACATCTTTGCCTTATTTCACGAAATGCTCTCTGATGGCATTTCTTGCTTAGCCCTTCTTCAGGTTGGTATTTTGTTAGATTCAGAGTTCCCTGGAGCAGTTTCTATGTGCCGCGAATAGATCCAAAACTAGAAC
Source organism: Pan paniscus (assembly GCF_029289425.2). Taxonomy (NCBI): domain Eukaryota; kingdom Metazoa; phylum Chordata; class Mammalia; order Primates; family Hominidae; genus Pan; species Pan paniscus. The sequence continues at coordinate 130,909,913 of NC_073259.2, forward strand.
ATTAATCATTTTAGAATCAAGATGCTCACTGCCATGAGCCTAAACAGGTAGTTGCAGAGATTACCCTAAAGCAGAACAGGATCCAAAACTAGAAATTTTTCAAAGTATACCATGTGTGCCATATAAACTTTTCAAAGTGGAAACCATGATGGACTCTGGTGTTTCCTAGGAAGATTTCTTCTTCACAAGCTGTCTCTGAGGCATTAGTGAAGCATTGCATTTATATTGGGGCAGAGGAAGGTTTTTAATGACAAAACTATTTTGGTGCTTAGCTATCCCTTTAAATGTATGCAGTGAGGCTGCTTCTTCCCCTGTGTCTGGGGAGAACCTTTATGACTTTTCTAGTCATTCTTTGGCAGCTATTTCTTTAAAATACATTTTTTTAATTGAGATATAGGCCAGCCATGGTGGCTAATGCCTGTAATCCCAGCACTTTGGGAGGCCAAAGCAGATGGATCACTTGAGCCAAGGAGTTTGAGACCACTCTGGGCAACATTGGGAAACCCCACCTCTACAAAATACAATTTTTTTTTTAATTAGCTGGACACACTGCCATGCACCAGTAGTTCCAGCAACTCAGGAGGCTGAGGTGGGAGGATCACTTGATCCTGGGAGGTCAAGACTGTGGTGAGCCATGATCTTGCCACTGCATTCCAGCCTGGGTGACAGAGTGAGACCCTATATCAAAAAGAGAGACAGAATTCACATTTTATTATTTACATACAATTCACCCTTCTAAAGTGTACGATTTGGTGGTTTTTTTAAATCATATTAATAAAATTGTGCAGCCACTACCCCTATCTAATTCTAGAATATTTTAATCACCCCAAAAGGAGACCCCACATCCACAGCCACTGGTTACCACAATCTACTTTCTGTCTCTATGGATTTGTTGGACAGATAATTTTAATCAGAATTTGTTGACTAGAATTCATGGGATCCATGAACTTTGATGGAATAAAGATTACATGCCAGTTTATTTTTATTTTTAAATTTTATTTATTTATTTATTTATTTATTTATTTATTTATTTATTTATTTATTGTTTTGAGACAGAGTCTTGCTCTGTCACCCAGGCTGGAGTGCAGTGGTATGACCTTGGCTCACTGCAACCTCCACCTTCCGGGTTCACACTATTCTCCTGCCCCAGCCTCCCAAGTAGCTGGGACTACAGGCGCCCGCCACCACTCCTGGCTAATTTTTTTTTTTTTTTTTTTTGGATTTTTAGTAGAGATGGGGTTTCACCATGCTAGCCAGGATGGTCTTGATCTCCTGACCTTGTGATCCACCCACCTCGGCCTCCCAAAGTGCTGGGATTACAGGCATGAGCCACCATGCCTGGCCTATTTTTTTATTTTTATTTTATTTTCGAGATGGAGTTCCACTCTTTCCTCCACTTCCTGGGTTCAAGCGATTCTCCTGCCTCAGCCTCCTGAGTAGCTGGGATTACAGGTGTGAGCCACCATGCCTGGTTAATTTTTTGTATTTTTAGTAGACAGAGTTTCACCATGTTGGCCAGGCTGGTCTCAAACTCCTGACCTCAAGTGATCCTCCCAACTTGGCCTCCCCATGTGCTGGGATTACAGGCGTGAGCCACTACGCCCGGCCCAAATTCACATTTTCCAAACAAGCATTATAGCAACAGATGTCTCCTCCTTGTCCTCGTGGCTTCAGGTTGTTCTCTCAACCTCTTCGTTAGGGTTTTATGTCAAATTCCTGAGATATAATCAATCACTCCCTCATTTTTGTCCTGCTAGTGTAGCTCTGTGGGTGTGTGCCTGCACATGTGTGTGTGTGCATGCATGCGTGTGTGTGTGTATCTGCCTCCATCAGAGTGCACGTCAGGTAGCCAACAGGTGACTGCGTCCATGACTCCTGCTCACTGTGAACGCCTCAGGACCCTTCTCCACCTTGGCACCCTGGCTGCAGCACCCAGCATCTGCCACAGGCGGTCTCAGGGCCTACCTTGAATGGAACTGACAGGAACATGCAGAAAAAAGAAAAAGCTGGCCAGGTGCAGTGGCTCACACCTATAATCCCAGCACTTTGGGAGGCTGAGGTGGGAGGATCACTTGAGGGCAGGAGTTCAAGTTCTGCTGGGGCAACATACCAAGACTTTGTCTCTACAAAAAATTCAAAAATTAGCTGGATGTGGCCAGGCGCAGTGGCTCACGCCTGTAATCCCAGCACTTTGGGAGGCCGAGGCAGGCGGATCACGAGGTCAGGAGATCAAGACCATCCTGTCTAACACGGTGAAACCCCATCTCCACTAAAAATACAAAAAAATTAGCCGGGCGTGGTGGCGGGCGCCTGTAGTCCCGGCTACTTGAAAGGCTGAGGCAGGAGAATGGTGTGAACCCAGGAGGCGGAGCTTGCAGTGAGCCAAGATCGTGCCACTGCACTCCAGCCTGGGCGACATAACGAGACTCTGTCTCAAAAAAAAAAAAAAAAAAATTAGCTGGACGTGGTGACCCATGACTGTAGTCCTGGGTACTTGGGAGGTTGAGGGGGGAGGATCACTTGAGCATGAGGTCAAGGCTACAGTGAGCTATGATCACACCACTGTACTCCAGCCTGGGCCATAGAGTGGGACACTGTCTAAGAAAAATAAAATAAAATTAGCTGGGTGCAGTGACTCACACCTGTAATCCTAGCTCTTTGGGAGGACCACACAGGAGGATTGCTTGAGCCTGGGAGTTCGAGACCGGCCTGGGCAAGATAGTGAGACCCCATTGCTAAAAAATAAAAATTAGCCAAGTGTAGTGGCTCACGCCTATAGTTCCAGCTACTCAGGAGGCTGAGGTAGGAGGATCATGACTTTGAGCCCAGGAGTTCGAGGCTACAGTGAGCCACGATCACACCATTGCACTCCAGCCTGGGCAACAGAGCAAGACCCTGTCTCAAAAAATATATTTTTTTCAGAGTGTTTGAGCTAGAAAGAACCAGAAGAGATATCTAATTCCAACCTTACATTTTACAGGAAGGGAAAAATGACCGAATTCTTTAGTCAACAAAGTACAGCTAGAATCAGAAAATCATTTAATTGGAAAAACTGTTGGCTCCAGATATCATACATTTTCTGGTGCATTAACTGATTCTAGAGATATTGGGAAGACAGAATTTAAGTAACAGGGATTTACCTGGCAACACGCTTTACAAACTCCTGCCCCCATGCCTTTGTACTGAGTACAGCTAGGTACCGAAAAAGCAAATAATTTTGTTTAAAAATTCTTAATTTCTGCAATAAGGAAGCAGGGTAAAGTTCTGAGCAGCATGTCTGCTTCTCCAGGGCTTTGCCATCTGTCGCTACAGACAAGGGTCGCAATTCAGAGCCTTGCTGTGAGACAGGCACTCTCCCACGTTGCCAGGGAGCACGAAATGATTCAGTCCTCCTGTTGGGGAAATTGGCAATGTTTTCTAAAAATCACTGAAGAACTGACGCTTTGACGATGCAGTGTCACTCTGGGAATCTCTCCCACAGATACTTCTGCATGTGTATGAAATGGCATAGGCACATGTGTTTCTTTGCAGCATTGCTTTACAACAGCAAATGGTAGGAGGCCACCTACCCAGTGTCCAGCAAAAGGGAACCGAGGGAATAAGCTGTGGTCCACCCACACGGTGGAGTTCTGAGCAGCCATAGAACAGAATGAGGCGCTCTAGTATGTGGAAATATTTCCAGATATATTGCTAAGTGAGAAACGTGCAAGATACTGAAGGTTCATATGGCATTCCACATACATAAGGAGAGGGCCAGGAGCAGTGGCTCACACCTGTAATCCCACCACTTTGGGAGGCCAAGGCGGGAGGATTGCTTGAGCCCAGGAGTTCGAGACCAGCCTGGGCAACATAGCTAGGCCCTGTCTCTACAAAAAAAGGTTTTTAAAAACATTAGTGGGGCATGGTGGTGCACACTTGTAGTCGTCCCAGGCACTCGGGAGGGTGGGACAGGAGGATTGCTTGAGCCCAGGAATTTGAGGCTGCAGTGAGCTGTGATTGAGCAACTGTATTCCAGCCTGAGCAATACAGCAAGATCCTGTCTCAAAAAAAAAAAAAAAAAAAAAAAAAAAAAGAAGAAGAAGAAGAAGAAAAGAAAGAGGATGGAAATAAGAATATATATTTGCACAAAGACACAGTGGAAAGATGATATAAATTTTACCGATAGGAGGCATGAGGGATGAGGCAGAAGCGGGACTTCTCAGTTTATACCTGTTTTTATTATTTTGGTTTTTAAACTATTCAAGAAAAACTCCAATAATTTAAAAATAGACAAAGAAGAAAAAAGGAGTTAGAGTAAGAGGAAGCGCACAGCTGAGCACATTGCCTCATGGCGGGCTTCCTCCTTGCCTGGAGGGTAGGGGTGAGGAGCGGACCCTACCATAAACTGAGCTTGGACTTGTGCCTGCTGTGTGGGCCTGGCCGTCCTGATTGCTGGCTTGAGATGGTTGGTGTTACCTGTCGGGGCTCTTGGTCTTTCTCGTGGCAGGCTGATAAAGCCTGCAGATCCCTTTCAGAATGAAGTTTTTAAACGAATAAGAGAAAATACATAGCATGGTAGCAAGGCACGGTGGTTCACGCCTGTAATCCCAGCACTTTGGGAGGCCCAGGCAGGCAGATCACCTGAGGGCAGGAGTTCCAGACCAGCCTAGCCAACAAGGTAAAACCCCCTCTCTACTAAAAATACAAAAATTACCCGGGCATGGTGGTGTGCCGTAATCCCAGCTGCTCGAGAGGCTGAGGCAGTAGAATCGCTTGAACCCAGGTGGCGGAGGTTGCAGTGAGCCGAGATCACGCCACTGCACTCCAGCCTGGGCAACAGAGCAAGACTCTGTCTCAAAAAAAAAAAAAAAATCAGATGGTAAAATACATGGGCAATTTGCATAGAGAGGAAGCAGCATGAGTAAAAGCACAGAGGACTGGAAGCACCCTTGGGTGCCCCTGAGGAACTGTGAGGGATCCCGGCGTGGCTGGAATGCAGGCCACACAGGCAGGGGGAGGTGAGGAGGTGGGCTCACCTGCAAGCCAGGGGTCACCACGGAATGCACTGGGGTCTTTCCAGGCATCATCTCCCCTTCATTCCTCCCCCTTACCTCTCCACTCCCCTTCTTCCTCTTTTCCCCACCCAGACACCTAAGAAGGCTAACGAGGCACTTAGAGTTGCCGATGCTTAACTACTGACCACTGTTTTCAACACGGCTCACTGAGGGCTCACTGGATCGGTGCCTGTGTTAGGACTGACAGCGAGCCAGTTATATCTGGGCATTAGCTGATGGCCAGCGTTTAGCTGTAACACACATGGTGAAGCAGACAGGGAAGTCCTTCCAGATTAGAGACAAAGGGGACCCCACACATGAATGGGAAGTCAAGAAGCCTTTGTTGGATGGATGGATGGCAATTGTATGCAGTCACTTCATTATATTTTATTCATTCCCTAAGGTCTTATTTATTTATTATTTTCTGAGACAGGGTGTCACTCTGTCGCTCAGGCTAGAGTGCAGTGGCACGATCATGGCTCACTTCTGCCTCAAACTCCCAGGCTCCAGCGGTCCTCCCACTTCAGCCTCCTGAATATCTGGGAGTACAGGTGTTTGTCACCATGCCTGGCTAATTTTTTTTAAGTGTATTTTTTGTCTCCCCGTGTTGCCTAGGTTGGTCTCAAACTCCTGGGCTCAAGAGATCCTCCCACCTCAGCCTCCCAAAGTGCTGGGATTGCAGGTGTGAGCCACTGTGCATAGCCACTATGGTCTTTTTTAAATTGACAAATAATAATTGTATATATTTATAGTGTATAATGCAGTGTTATAATATGTATATAACATAGTAGAATGACTAAACCAGCTGTGTATCTATCACCTCACATACTTATCATGTCTTTGTAGTGGAAAGATTTAGAACTGATTCATTTAACAATTTTGAAATATATCATACATTATTATTGGCTGGGCACAATGGCTCACACCTGTAATCCTAGCCCTTTGGGAGGCTGAGGCGGGAGGATCACGTGAAGCCAGGAATGGGCAACAATGGGAGACCCTGTCTCTATAAATTTAAACACACACACACACACACACACACACACACACACACACAGTACATTGTTTATCTCTTTTTTTTTTTTTTTTGAGACAGAGTGTCACTCTTGTCACCAAGCTGGAGTGCAGTGTCATGATCTTGGCTCACTACAACCTCCACCTCCCAGGTTCAAGCGATTCTCCTGCCTTTCAGCCTCCCAAGTCGCTGGGACTACAGGCGCGCGCCACCACGCCCAGCTAATTTTCGTCTTTTTAGTAGAGACAGGGTTTCACCATGTTGGCCAGGATGGTCTCGAGCTCTTGACCTTGTGATCCGCCTGCCTCGGCCTCCCAAAGTGCTGGGATTACAGGCGTGAGCCACCGCACCTGGCCAATACATTATTATTAACCATAGTCATGGTGCTGTGCAATAGGTCACTACAACTTTTCCTCCTGTCTAATTGCAACTTCGTACCTTTGACCAATAGCCCCCCTTTCCCCATCCACTCCCTCCCCAAGCCCCTGGTAATCACTATTCTACTCTCTGCTTCTATGAGTTCCACATTTTTTTTTTTTTTTTTTTTTTTTTTTTTGAGATGGAGTCTCGGTCTGTCGCCCAGGCTGGAGTGCAGTGGTGCGATCTCGGCTCACTGTAAGCTCCGCCTCCCAGGTTCACACCATTGAGTTCCACACTTTTTAGATTTCAAATATAAGTGAGATCAGGCAGTATTTGTCTTTCTGTGCCTGGCTTCTTTCACGCAGCCTAATGTCCTCCAGGTTCATCCACGCTGTTGCAAATTACAGAATTTTGTTTGTTTTTATGGCTAAATATTATTCCATTGTGCGTATATACTACGTTTTCCTGATCCACTCATCTGCTGACAGGCATTTATGTTGCTTCCGCATCTTGGCTGCAGTGAACATGGAGTGGAGTGCAGATATCTCTTCATCTAACGTCTTTTTTTCTTTTTTCTTTTTTTGAGACAGGGTCTCACTCTGTCGCCCAGGCTGGAGTGCAGTGGCGTGATCTTGGCTTACTGCAGCCTCCACCTCCTGGGTTCAAGCAATTCTCCCACCTCAGCTTCCCAAGTAGCTGGAATTACAGGCGGGCGCCACCATGTCCAGCTCATTTTTGTATTTTTGGTAGAGATGGGGTTTTGCCATACTGGCCAGGCTGCTCTTGAATTCCTGATCTCAAGTGATCCGCCCGCCCTGGCCTCCCAAAGTGCTGGGATTATAGGCATGAGCCACCACGCCCAGCCTCATCTAACATCTCTTAAAGGCATTTCTGCTATATTTGTGTTTAGTCTTCTTAAGAATTTTTTAGTTTCTCTATCCTGGATACTAATCTGGGAGTTGTTTTCTAGAAGTCAGAGGTCCCAGAAGAGTCAGCTCAAAAAAATACCTTTGTCAGTTATTGAAGGAAACAAAAGGCAACTTCAGTATTCATCGTGATCACGAGTAAGTCACCTTTGCTTATCTCACCTTATATCTCAATTAATATTTAATAAGTAACTTGGGAACATCGATAATGTTGAGTCAAGGCCATGCATTTGTTTGACTTGTAATACTTTCTCTTTTGCTCGACCGATTTATGCATACTTCTAAATTTAATCAGAGTAAAATGTCAATTACTTGCAAAGAAATGCAGATCAAAAAGTTCTCCTGCACTCCAGCCTGGGAACACAGTGAGACCTTGTCTCTTAAAAAAAAAAAAAAAAAAAAGGCCAGGCGCGGTGGCTCACACCTGTGATCCCATCACTTTGGGAGGCTGAGGCGGGTGGATCACGAGGTCAGGAGTTCGAGACCAGCCTGGTCTGTCACTACTAAAAATACAAAAATTAGCCAGGCGCGGTAGTGGGCGCCTGTAATCCCAGCTACTTGGGAGGCTGAGGCAGGAGAATCACTTGAACCCAGGAGGCAGAGGTTGCAGTGAGCCAAGATGGCACCACTGCACTCTAGCCTGGGCAACAGAGCAAGACTCCATCTCAAAAAAAAAAGTTATTATTCTCAATACCTAGAATTTTAAATCTAGGGAAGTGAATACATAGACACAGCTTTAAAAATCAGAATCTAATATGAAAAGATGTTCAACACCACTAATTATCAGGGGAATGCAAATCAAAACCACAATGCGGGCCGGGCGCAGTGGCTCATGCCCATAATCATAGCACTTTGGGAGGCCAAGGCGGGTGGATCACTTGAGGCCAGGAGTTTGAGACAAGCCTGGCCAACATGGTGAAACCGCGTTTCTACTAAAAATACAAAAATTAGCCAGGCGTGGTGGCGGGCACCTGTAATCCCAGCTACTCGGGAGGCTGAGGTAGGAGAATTTCTGGAACCTGGGAGGCGGAGGTTGCAATGAGCCAAGATCGCACCATTGCACTCCAGCCGGGCGACAGTAATGAGACTCTGTCTCTAAACAAACAAACAAACAAACAAACAAACAAAAAACCAAACAAACAGAAAAACCACAATGCAGTACCACCTTACTCATGCAAGAATGGCCATAATTTAAAAATCAAGAAATAATAGATGTTGGCATGGATGTGGTAAAAAGGGAACACTTTTACACTGCTGGTGGGAATGTAAACTACAACCACTGTGGAAAACAGTGTGGAGGTTATCCATAAAGAACTAAAAGTAGAACTCCGATTTGATCCAACAATCCCACTACTGGGTATCTACGTGGAGGAAAAGTTTATGAAAAAGACACTTGTACACACATGTTTATAGCAGCACAATTCGCAATTGCAAAAATACAGAACCAGCGCAGATGCCCATCAATCAACTAATGGATAAAGAAAATGTGGTATATGGGCCAGGCATGGTGGCTCACGCCTATAATCCCAGCACTTTAGGAGGCCAAGGCAGGCAGATCACCTGAGGTTGGGAGTTTGAGACCAGCCTGGCCAACATGGTGAAACCCTGTCTCTACTAAAAATACAAAAAATTAGCTGGGTTTGGTGGTGCATGCCTGTAATCCCAGCTACTCAGGAGGCTGAGGCAAGAGAATCGCTTGAACCCAGGAGGCGGAGGTTGCAGTGAGCCGAGATCGTGCCATTGCACACCAGCCTGGGCAACAAGAGTGAAACTCAGTCTCAAAAAAAAAAGAAAAGAAAAAAAATTATAGCTGAAAAAAAATCAAAATTAATGTTTCAGCATTTCATCTGTCTGTCCAGAAAGAAGTTTTTTGTTTGTTTGTTTGTTTGTTTTTGAGATGGAGTCTTGCTCTGTCGCCCAGGCTGGAGTGCAGTGGTGCAATCTCAGCTCACTGCAACCTCCACCTCCCAGGTTCAAGCGATTCTCCTGCCTCAGCCTCCCAAGCAGCTGGGATTACAGGTGCGCATCACCACGCCTGGCTAATTTTTTGTTATTTTATTTTTTTTTTTTGAGACAGAGTTTTGCTCTTGTCTCCCAGTCTGGAGTGCAGTGGTGCGATCTCAGCTCACTGCAACCTCCGCCTCCCGGGTTCAAGCGATTCTCCTGCTTCAGCCTCCCAAGTAGCTGGGATTACAGGCATGTGCCACCATGCCCGGCTAATTTTTTTTTTTTTTTGTATTTTTAGTAGAGACGGGGTTTCGCCACGTTGGCCAGGCTGGTCTCGAACTCCTGAGCTTAAGTGATCCGCCCGCCTCGGCCTCCCAAAGTGCTGGGATTAAAGGCGTGGCCCCCCACGCCTGGTCAAGAAGTCTTTATGTGGAGTAAAGTTTTATAAAAGTTTTACATGGGGTAGCTGGGCGCTGTGGCTCACACCTGTAATCTCAGCACTTTGGGAGGCCGAGGTGGGCGGATCGCCTGAGGTCAGGAGTTTGAGACCATCCTGGCCAACATGGCGAAACCCCGTCTCTACTAAAAATACCAAAAAAAAAAAAAAAAAAAAAATTAGCCGGGCATGGAGGCGCATGCCTGTAATCCCAGCTACTGGGGAGGCTGATGCAGGAGAATGGCTTGAACCCGGGAGGCGGTGGTTGCAATGAGTGGAGATTTGGCTACTGCACTCCAGCCTGGGCGACAAGAACGAAACTCCGTCTCAAAAAAAAAAAAAAAAAGTTTTACATGGAGTAAAATCTTCATAAAAACGTGTATTGACCCAGTAAGCACTTTCTGGATTTGTGTTTACTTCTATCAAACCTGCATTTCATATGCGGTTTCCTCAGAACCCAGTTTGATAAGCTAAAGCGTACAGGCATTTCGGATCTTTTCAAGGTAAGCATATCAGCATTTCAAAGACACTGGGGAAGCAGAGAGCCTGAGCAGCGCCTTCCCCGCCCCCATCCCTCCTCTTCTCTCCCCTCCCTCTCTCTGCTGAGTTTTCATATTTATAGTATTTTGCATGTCCTGATGTTGATGAAAATCAGGATGTAGAGTTAATATTTTAGACGCCAGGAGCTTATAGCATGCTTTCCAATATTAATTGATTGTATTTTATTAATGTTGTGTTTTCTTCATCCAAAAGCAGATTTCTCATCTATGTGGAAGGCAGAAAGCAGACACCAATACTGAGTAAATACTTAACCGTAAAACTGAAAGAGGATTCTAGTTCTTCATAAACGGCACTTAATTCCAGCTGGGAGCAGAACTAGAAAGTTAATTTTTAAACATCTACACTTCATTTTCAAGTTAACCATTTTTGTGCTGAAGAAATATTTTCATGTGTAAGAAAGTAGACCTTATTGTACATATAGAAAGTTGGAATTATGCTAAGAATGAAAAAGACTTCTCTGTAAAGATACGGACTACAGTTAAATGCTAGAGAAGCTCTTTAAAAATGTGAATGTCAAATAGAGAAAGAACCCCTGCATAGAAAGTGCTGTTTTAACTATCTGATTTTTAAAAAATCTGTGCATACATTTAAATTCTAAACAATAGCTTATCAGAGTCAGCTCAAAATATATGAGAAACAGTATTCTCTCATGGTTTTAGCTTTTGACTTTGCTGTGTAAATAGACATAAGGTGCTTTGATATAAAATATAAAATGTAACCGGAAAATAGCTCGAGGTCCTTCTGTCCCAAGCTGAGCAGAGCCCCATCTTTCTGGGTCTATATTAGTCCCACCTACTGACACAAACAAAAGCTTGCTGGAAGATCGAGTTTTAGATGCATTTTTAAAAATCTTAAAGACTAAAACACTTCCGTTTTAACTTGTAAAGTAATTTAATTTTTTAAAGATTATACTATATGCCTCTGTGTCTTCTCTAAAAGAATAGATCAACTTCAGTCAATAAAAGATATTTTTAATATTAAAGAAAAAATATGTTTCCTTGGTTTCTTTTTATTTTACAGGAGTAAAATAAGGAAGGAACGTTCATCACTTTAAACTGAACCTGGCAAGTTAATTTCCTCAGGAATGGGGATGTATTTTTTTAAGCATTGCAGATATCAAAGTTCTATTGTGCTGAATAAATGCCCCTTTGTTAACAGGTTTCAGTGTTACTTCAGAGATGATTTTCATGAGCCGGGAAGAGCCACCTCATTTAGCCTTTTTAATTAGGGTGCTGAAAAGAGAAGTTGGGTGAGGTTTGGTTATGTTCTTTATCAATGCGTGCTTTCTCCCTCAGGCTGGGCTGTCTAGAGCAAAACTGAGAAAGGTATAGTTGCTTCTGAGCTGCTGCCTGCCAAGTAGAAACCTAAAATGACCCTTGGGAGCGTGACTTCCAATCTAAGAATCAAAATATTAAATTTTCTCCTCCTTTTCATGTTCATGACTGCACATCAACTTGCCTAGTGAAAAGCCAACACTGAATAGATGCTAAATAGGAAAATGTCAGGGAACTAAAGGATTTGATAACAATTAAACATTATTTTATGGCTAAATGTATTTTAGCTCATAGGATTATAGTACCTACGACACCTGACACCTATTGTATCCCACCAGCTTATCGTTCCATATGCAATCCAACAATGAGAAATTTCAGCTGGGTGTGGCGGCTTATGCCTGTAATTCCAGCACTTTGGGAGCCTGAGGCAGGTGGATCACTTGAGATCAGAGGTTCGAGACCAGCCTGGCCAACATGACAAACCCCCTCTCTACTAAAAATACAAAAAATTAGCTGGGCATGGTGTCACGCACCTGTAATCCCAGCTACTTGGGAGGCTGAGGCAGGAGAATTGCTTGAACCCAGGACGTGGAGGTTGCAATGAGCCAAGATCGTACCACTGCACTCCAGCTTGGGTGACAGAGTGAGGTCCCGTCTCAAAAAAAAAAAAAAAAAAAAAGAATGAGAAATTTAATGTTAGCAATGCATCTAGCTCAACCGAAGTTATTTATTTATTTTTTTGAGACAGAGTCTCTCTCTGTCGCCCAGGCTGGAGTGCAGTGGCGTGATCTCAGCTCACTGCAACCTCCGCCTTTCAGGTTCAAGCGATTCTCCTGCCTCAGCCTCCCGAGTAGCTGGGACTACAGGTGTGCGCCACCATGCCCAGCTAAATTTTGTATTTTTAGTAGAGACGGGGTTTCACCATATTGGCAAGGCTGGTCTTGAACTTCTGACCTTGTGATCCACCTTCTCGGCCTCCCAAAGTGCTGGGATTACAGATGTAAGCCACTGCACCTGGCCCAAACTGAGTCATTTAAATGACAGGATTTCGTTTGTTTTTATGGCTAAATAGTATTCCATTGTGTATATATATACTACTTTTTTTTTTTTTTTGAGACGGAGTCTCACTCTGTTGCCCAGGCTGGAGTGCAGTGGCTCAATTCCAGCTCACTGCAACCTCCACCTCCCGAGTTCAAGCAATTCTCCTGCCTCAGTCTCCTGAGAAGCTAGGATTACAGGTGCCCACCACCACTCCTGGCTAACTTTTTGTTTTTTTAGTAGAGACGGGGTTTCGTCATGTTGGCCAGGCTGGTGTTGAACTCCTGGCCTAATGTGATCCTCCCAACTCAGCCTCCCAAAGTGCTGGGATTACAGGCGTGAGCCACCACATTTCTTTATCCACTCATCTGTTGATGGCCATTTAGGTTGCTTCCACATCTTGGCTGTTGTGAGCAGTGCTGCAGTGAACGTGGAGTGCAGATACCCCTGACCTAAGCTTTGAGCAATTTCTGTTAGAGAGGAAGTCTCCTTTTTTTTTCTATACTTTAATGGATGCACAGAGGCAGTCTCATAGCGTATTTGAAATAGTTACAAGATAAAACTAGATTTTAGCATTTATGTCTTATCACCAACATTCTTAAGATCAACACATCTGAAGAGGAGGCAAATGAATTATACTACAATCTGCCTGCCAGAAATAATCTCAGCATTGGAAAAGACTGATATAAGGGTATTTTTAGAATCTGTGAATGGATTTTTTTTTAAATTTTATTTTTAGTGACAGGGTCTCACTCTGTCACCCAGCCTGGAGGGCAGTGGTATCATCATAGCTCACTGTAGCCTCAAACTCTTGGGTTCAAGTGATTCTCCTGCTTCAGCCTCCCAATTAGCGAGGACTCCAGGCACGTGCCACCATGCCTAATTTTTTTTTTCTTTAGATGGAGTCTCACTCTGTCACCCAGGCTGAAGTGCGGTGGCACGATGTCAGCTCACTGCAACCTCCATCTCCCAGATTCAAGAGATTCTTCTGCCTCCCGAATAGCTGGGATTACAGGCACCTGCCACCATGCCCGGCTAATTTTTGTATTTTTAGTAGAGACGGGGTTTCACCATGTTGGCCAGGCTGGTCTCGAACTCCTGACCTCAGGTGATCCGCCCACCTCAGCCTCCCAAAGTGCTGGGGTTACAGGTGTGAGCCCCCGCGCCCAGCCAACAGATATTTAAAAACAGAAATAGAAATACCCCCAAAGAAAAAAAGTTCTGAATTAAGATGAAACATAAACACTAAAAGCAGCTTTACCCCAAAAGTGCCAAGAGAATGCGTCTAGAACTTCTTGGCTGTGTGGGATAAGGTTGGCTCCATACATTCCAGGAAGGAGACTGAAGACTGAATCCTTGTTATGTTCTGGCAAACTGATCCTGGAGTTTTCTCCTGTGGCTTTGTGTGGTTTGACACCTGTAGCTGGGGTGGTGGGTTTGCAGTGTTGTACTTTTGTTTCTCTTGAGCCATTTGATGATGATTTTGTTAGGACACATTGCAGGAAAGTTCATTATTCTAGGCCTTCAACAGAATAATCTTAGCAACCTCCAGTGTGATAGAGAACAGAGTGAACAGGATCAAAATAAGAAACCAGACACATTCATCAAGAAGGCAGCTGACAAGGAGGTTTAAAAACCAGAATGGGGCCAGGTGCAGTGGCCCACGCCTGTAATCCCAGCACTTAGAGAGGCCAAAGCTCGCACATCATTTGAGGTCAGGAGTTCGAGACCAGCCTGGCCAACATGGCGAAACCACCTCTCTACTAAAAATACAAAAATTAGCTGGGCGTGGTGGTGGATGCCTGTAATCCCAGCTACTCAGGAGGCTGAGGCACAAGAATCACTTCAACCTGGGAGGCAGAAGTTGCAGTGTGCTGAGATTGAGCCATGCCTCCAGCCTGGGCAACAGAGCCAGACTCTGTCTCAAACAAACAAACAAACAAACAAACAAAAAACACCCAGAATGGTCTTTGAGAGAAGTTGATTGAATGAAAAGTGTACATGAATCAGTTCTCTAAAGGATGATGTCTGGGTTCTCAGCCAGATGCATGCTTAAGAAACCCAACCACAACAACAACAAAAAGAAACCCAACAAAAAATCAAAGAATTTTGAGCACACAGTAGGTGCTTTGCTGGCCACTGGAGACACAACAATGAGCAAAGCAGACAATCTAGTCGTAGAAACACACTAATCTAAGAATCCCACACATAGTTCACAAGAGACTGGTTAGTGCTACAAAAGAAAGCTTTGAGATATGATGACAGCTTATAATAGGGACTCAGGTGAAGGGTGGAGTGTTAAGAGAATGCTTCCTTAAAGAAGTGACATCTGAGCCAAGAGTTAAAGACAAGTGGATGCTAAGTAGGGCGAACAGGAAGCAGAAGAGAATTCCAGGCAGTAGGAACAGCATGTGCAAAGGCTCTGAGGTGGGAGGGAACATGACGCATCTGGGACCTGATGGGCCAGGATGGTGCAAGATGAAGCCAGGGACAGAGGCTGGGGCCAGATCATGCATACGAGTCGATGAGTCAGTGTGGGTGTGGTAGCATACCATGTTTTAGTGGGCCAGATGATGTAAACTCTCCTGTGCATCTTGGATTTTCCTTAAAACGAGGTCTTATTTGTGTTCCAATTGCTTTGCTTTTGTAATAGGGGTGAGCAGGAATTCAACAGCCCTCGAGATACACCAAAACAGAACCCTGATTCTGATGGCATGAAGAATCTCAGGCCGGGAGCAGTGGCTCCTGCCTGTAATGCCAGCACTTTGGGAGGCTAAGGTGGGAGGATTGCTTGAGTCCAGGAGTTCAAGACCAGTCTGGGCAACGTGGTGAGACCCCCGTCTCAACAAAAAATTTAAAAATTAGCCAGGCATGGTGGTGCACACCTGTGGTCCCAGCTATTCTGGAGGCTGAGGTGGGAGGATCACTTGAGCCCAGGAGGTTGAGGCTGCAATGAGCCATAATCCAGCCACTGCACTCCAGCAGGGGTAACAGAGCAAGCAAGACCCTGTATCCGCCCCCGCCAAAAAGCCAGTCAGTGACAGGGACAATAGTAGACCAGGCCTCCTGCCTGAAGATGTTAGAGAGATGAACCAGAAAAATTAAGAGTGGGGAAGTTTGGGCCAGGCACGGTGGCTCATGCCTGTAATCCCAACACTTTGGGAGGTCGAGGCAGGTGGATCACCTGAGGTTGGGAGTTCGGGACCAGCTTGACCAACATGGTGAAACCCTGTTTCTACAAAAAATACAAAAATTAGCCAGGCTGTGGTGGCGCACACCTGTAATCTCAGCTACTCAGGAGGCTGAGGCAGGAGACTTGCTGGAACCCAGGAGGCGAAGGTTGCTGTGAGCTGAGATCATGCCACTGCACTCCAGCCTGGGTGACAGAGGGCAACCCTGTCTCAAAAACAAAAACAAACAAACAAACAAAAGAGTGGGGAAGTTTGTATCCTTATGTCCTCAGTGATGCTCTTTCGTGAGATCAGCTGTATGTTGAAGTATACCAAAGGAGGTATTTGTTTACTCACTCTTTCAGCCCTTCATTTCACATACATTTATTGAACATTGCTATGTGCCAGGTGCCCCGCTAGGCACTGAGTACATAAAACTAAGTAAGACAGGGTGGCCCTCTAATAGCTCAAAATCTTACCTACAAGCACATAAAGTACAATCCCTTAGAGATGTATTAGGAGAGTGCTCTCGGGTCCCAAACAGCAAGCCCAAGGTAGTATAGTACTGAAAGTCACAGACCACAAAATGTAGTCCAAATGGCATGGGTGTTGAGAGCACTGGCTTTGAAATCAGGCACATCTGGGTCTGGATCCCGAATGCAGAGTTTACCAGTTGTGTGAACCTGGGCTAAACTCTCTGAACCTGAGCTTGTTTGTTGCTCTGTAAAAAAATACCATCAAGAGGCCAGGTGCAGTGGCTTCGGCCTGTAATCCCAGTACTTTCAAGGTGGGCGAATTCACTTGAGCCCGGGAATTTGAGACCAGCCTGGACAACTTAGCAAGACTCTGTCTCTACAAAAAAATTTTAAAAATTAGCTGGGCATGGCCGGGCGCAGTGGCTCACGCCTGTAATCCCAGGACTTTGGGAAGCCGAGGTGGGTAGATCACGAGGTCAAGAGATCGAGACCATCCTGGCCAACATGGTGAAACTCTGTCTCTACTAAAAATACAAAAATTAGCTGGGCGTGGTGGCGGGCGCCTGTAGTCCCAGCTACTTGGGAGGCTGAAGCAGGAGAATTGCTTGAACCCGGGAGGCAGAGGTTGCAGTGAGCCGAGATCGTGCCACTGCACTCCAGCCTGGTGGCAGAGTGAGACTCCATCTCAAAAAAAAAAAAAATTAGCTGGGCATGATAGTGCATCCCTCCAGTTCCAGCTACTTAGGAGGCTGAGGTGGGAGGATCACTTGAGCCCAGGAGGCAGAAATTGCAGTGAGCTATGATTATGCCACTGCATTCCGGCCTGGGTAACGAAGCCAGACCCTGTCTTAAAAAAAAATAAATTAATTAAAATAAAGTTGTTGATGCTTTATTATTTATTTATTTATTTTGAGAGAAGGTTTCACTCTGTTGTCTAGGCTGGAGTGCAGTGGCATGATCTCAGCTTACTGCGACCTCTGCCTTGCAGGCCTAAGTGATCCTCCCACCTCAGCCTCCTGAGTAGCTGGGACTACAGGCACACCATCACAGCAGCTAAGTTTTTCGTATTTTTTGGTAGAGATGGGGTTTCACCATGTTGCCCAGGATGGTCTCGAACTCCTGAGCTCAAGTGATCCACCTGCCTCAGCCTCCCAAAGTGCTCGGAATACAGGCATGAGCCACTGTGCCGAGCCTCATCAACAACTTTAAAGAAGAATAAGTGAGATACTGTTTAACAGATGCTGAGCCTGGTGCCCGGCACAGTAATAGGCTCTGTGATTATTTAAAAAGCCAGTTGCTAATGGGAAGTCACTATGGCAGATGTGCTAGACCTAGAGGTGCTGTTGCCTGGTTGAAAAGGGATGCTGTATATGCGTGAAGGGTCACAGGAGAACCACTTTTGTTCCGTGTGGAAAAAGGAGTGTGAGAAACAGCTGGAGTACCGCAAAAAGCCCCTTTACTGTGGTCTTTATTAGAGCACAGCTATCAACTAAGTTGACTAAGTTACATATGAAGGGTTTAGCCCAGTGCCTGCCAAATAATAAGCATTCAATACATATCAGCTATTGTGATTCTACCGTTATTCTGATAAAGAAGCTTTTTAGTGATTGGAATTAGAGAAAACAGGATTAATTTCTCCTTTTGGTGGAGTGACAGGAGAGTCTTGGCAAATGTTATCTTTTGGGGTCAGCTCTAGCTCTTGGGCTGGAGGGTGAGGAATCAGTTAAAGAAAAGGGTCCCTGGCGGAGTGCGGTGGCTCACGCCTGTAATCCCAACACTTTGGGAGGCCGAGGCGGGCGGATCACCTGAGGTCGGGAGTTCGAGACCAGCCTGACCAACACGGAGAAACTCTGTCTCTACTAAAAATACAAAATTAGCCAGGCGCGGTGGCACATGCCTGTAATTCCAGCTATTTGGGAGGCTGAGGCAGGAGAATTGCTTGAACCCAGGAGGCGGAGGTTGTGGTGAGGTGAGATCGTGCCATTGCACTCCAGCCTAGGCAACAAGAGTGAAGCTCGGTTAAAAAAAAAGAAAAGAAAGAAAGAGAAAAAAAGAAAAGAAAGAAAGAAAGAGAAAGAAAGAAGAGAGAGAAAGAGACAAAAGAAAGAAAAGGAGGAAGGAAAGGGAAAGGGAAAGGAAAGGAAAGGAAAGGGTCCCTGACCTCAGACAGGTTACAGTCTCACTAGGGAGACAAGGGTCAGGATTACGTGGGCGTCATTTTCCTCCTTACAGGCAGGCGGTGCCTCTCCCTTCAAAAGCAAGGGACCTTTATGCATGATTCCACATCTGCATTCCGATAGGAAAGGGAAACAGCAGAAACACAATACCCATCTGAGAGCTACGCTTAGAGAGGACTCTGGGCTTTTATTTATTTTTTTACTTCAGTCTTGTGACCAGTAATTTTAAGGGAAAGCCAATAATAATGTTTTTAAAAAGCCTCACGCCACCCCTGGCGGCATCTCCTCGGTGTACTTTGCTGTTCAGATCCGCCTGCCTTCTGTGCCAGCCTAATACCGCCCGGCCTCAGCCCCCATTGTCCCTGGCGCTGGCGAGGTGTCCGGTTGCGGAGCCGGCTGCGTCTCTGGAAATGCATCCTGCATCCCCGCATGGATAACAGCTGCAGCTATGTCAGAATTGCACAAAGAGGGGAGAGTGTCATTGTGTGCCTTTTGACACATACGTTAAGACCAAAAAGGAAAAAAAGCGTCTATCTGTGCTGCCACCGACCAGACTCATGGAGGCCAGATTTTCTCCAATTAACCAGATCTTGCCCTGGTGCAGACAAGACTTAGTGAGTTCGGGGGAGGGGTGGGGAGAGGGAATTGGCTGGGGTCCCTACCCTGGGTGGAAGGAGGAGGGAGGGGTTCCCCCTCCCCCTTCCCCTCCCCTCCCCTCCGGGTTTAGGGAGGGGATTAGAGGTGGGGAGGAGCTGGGGGGGCGTTTGGTCTGTGCCCCAACCTTGTGAGTGAGGTGGGGGTTGGAGGTGTGCGGGGGGCGGGGCGTGTGCCGGGGTCGCCGCGGGATGGGGGGTTGGGGATGTGCGGGGAGAGGCGCGTGTCCCGAGATCGCGGGGGGCGGGGTTGGAGGTGTGCGGGGGAGGGGCGTGCCCTGGAGTTGGGGGCGGGGCGAGGCGGGCTCCTCCCCGGCGGGCGGGCCCGGGCGCGGCGCGGTGGCCTCGCGGTGCCTAGGCTGGGGCTGCCGGACCGTGAGGCTGTGAGTCGCGCGGACGGAGCCGGACAAAAGCGGGCGGCGGCGGCAGGATGAACAGCATCAAGAACGTGCCGGCGCGGGTGCTGAGCCGCAGGCCGGGCCACAGCCTGGAGGCCGAGCGCGAGCAGTTCGACAAGACCCAGGCGAGCGGGCGGCGAGCGGGCGGCGGGCGGCGGCGGGCGGGCAAGCGGCGTCCCTGACCCCTCACGCGCGAACGGCTGGGGCCCGGGAGGCGCCGGCCAGGGGCGGGGGACGGCGCGGGGGCAGGGCCTGTGTCCGCCCGGGCTCTCCGAGAGCTCCGCTGCCGCCCCCCGCCGGCCTCCGCGGCCCGAGCCGACCGGCGCGCAGGTGAACCGGAAGCCGCGCTCCCCGCTCCCGCCGGGCGCTCGGGCCCAGAGGCGCCGGGGCTGAGGGGGCCGGGGTCAGGGTGTGCGCGGGCCGGGAGCGCCGGAGCTGAGGCGGCGGGGGACGGAGATGGGGCCGGGGTTGGGTGTGCGCGAGCCCAGCGCGCCGGGGATCGAGGGGGCTGGGGATCCAGGTGCTCCCGGGGCCGGCGCGGCCCGACTGGGGTCCCCGACCTTCCGTGCCGCTCCTTGCCGGCTCCTGCCCCTGTCTCCTACCCCCTGAAACCGATGCCCCCACGGGCAATTTCCTTAAAGGAAATTCCTTAAACTCCCAGCTTCCTTCTCTCGTGAGCGGTTTCCCAGGGCTGCACAGTCTCCTATTATTTGCTGGGTGAAAAGCTTCTCGTATGTCGCCAGACTTGTTTGCCCGAGCGCTGCCCACGTATAAATAGGTGCACACCCCCTCATTAAATACCGGCGCCCGACAGACAGAAACTTCCTGGGGCTCCCTTCCTGCGCCTCCCACGCTTGTAACTCTTCCAGATGATGCCTATCCTGGGAAGGCGTTAGAAATGAAATAAGGGCGCGGGTGTGCGTTTTGTACTTGTGTTTGTGCCGGGGACCCACGATGCAGACGTTGCTGCGTTTCTGGTTTCCTGTTGCTTTTTATTTTACAAACTCTTGAAGTGCTCTCAGGCTTGGGGGATGGGCGGTGGAGGGGGGCATACTTGTTTATTTGCCAAAATAAGTCAACCAAGACTGAAATGGCTGAAAAATTTTACTCTAGAGGTAAAGGAAGCCAGAGGACCCCTCCCACTCCTGTCTAAAGCAGGTTGGTGACATTTGCGTTTGTGGCGGCTATTTGCAAGTTCCGTCCCACTTGTCCTTGCAGAGAGCTATGACTTCTGCGGTTGCCTTCACACCTAGTTAGCACGCGCACTCTACAACAGCTTTCGTTTTGAAATGAGAGAGAACGCAGGGAGACCTTCTAACCTTTGTGCTTGGGATTGACCCAGAAAGCGATAATAAATCCTGAGGATATCAAGGCTTTAGAAATGCCAAGTGCTGGAACCCAGGTGGCTGCAAATTACCAATTTATCCTTGTGATCTTCATCACCATCAACTGGTTCAGCCCGGATAGCCCGTCATTTAAAAAAAATTTAAAGTCACCAATACATAATTAATTGTGCCAGGAACTTGTAGATCATAGGGAGAAAACCTGAATTGGCAGACAGATCTGGATGTTGTCAGAAACTTTGTTTATTCACTGAGTTTTTTCTCGTGCCTTTGAGGAGGTATAAAGAGGTCTGATTGCTACATGGAGGAGATGGGATGTGAAGGACCAACTTCATTGATCTTACTCTTAAATGATAAGAAGTCAAGGGCAACCTTCCTGAGTGTCAAAGAGAGAATCTCTGATACAGGAGCACACATTTTAGTGGTTGGTTTGATACACAAGAAGGTGGATTTTTTTTTTTTTTTTTTTTTTTTTAAAGACAGAGTCTCTCTCGTTGCCCAGGCTGGAGTGCAATGGCATGATCTCAGCTCGCTGCAACCTCCGCCTCCCGGGTTCAAGTGATTCTCCTGCCTCAGCCTCCCAAGTGGCTGGGACTACAAGCGTGCGCCACCACACCTGGCTAATTTTTGTGTTTGCAGTAGAGAAGGTGTTTCACCATGTTGGACAGGCTGGTCTCGAACTCCTGACCTCAGGCGATCCACCCGCCTCACCTCGGCCTCCCGAGGTGTTGGGATTACAGGCGCCTCTCCGAAGGTGGATTATTTTGTTTTGTTTTGCTCTGGTTTTTTCTCAGAGGCTAAGAGGGCCACTAACAATGAATAACTTTGTAATGGGTGAATGTCACAGGTCTTACCTATTCTAGGGCCCCATTTTCTGGAAAGTTGGAGTTTGAGTTCATTGTCTGGGTTTGCTCGTCTTCACAGTGACTTATTGAGGAATGTAAGAATGAGGTTTTGTACGTGGTTAATATTTAATTAGATCGTTCCCAGAAATAATCAGGTGAGCCGCCAGCCAGGTCCCGTGGTGGAAAAGGACCTGGAGAGCTGAGGTTGCTACTTCCATGTCTCCTTCTGGACAGAAAATAGCACATGCAGTCCAGGGACCTGGCTTCCTTTGTAATACGCTGCTTGTCTTGCATTGACCACAGCACTGTGTGCTGTGGCAGGAGCACTAGGCTGGCTTAGAATTTAAATATTCACTAGCCTGCCAGCCTCGCTTTTCTCCCCTGGGCTTCTGGGTCAGGAGGAAGATAATTGCTTTCCTGTGAGCTTTTTTGACAGGACACACCCTGTTTGCAAATATCTGTGGGGTTAGCGCTCAGGAGTGTGAAGAGAGGCGATCATGTGCCTGCTGGGAGCTGGTGCCTGTGATTGTTGCATGGTGTGTGTGTATAATCCCAGGGGAATGTCCAGAAAACCAGTGTATGCTTTTCTTCCGTATGACTTTAGTCCCTTTGGTAAAAAAAAAAAAAAATCCTTTTCAAAATGGAGGTGACAAACTTTTATTGTCTTGTTGCTGTTGTTTTCTGAATACAGAATACTACAAAATACAGCATGCCTGTATTTGGAACCTGAACACTGCCTGTACCATTTAAAAAGAGGGTGTGGTATCATCATAAAGGCACTAGTAGGTAGGTAGACCTAGGCTCTAGCCTGTGTCCCTGGCAAGTTGCTTAACTTGTAAATCTATGTCCTTGTCTGAAAAAAAAACCATACAGATCGTTCCAGCTATCGTATAGGGCTGTTGTAAGGTGTAAGAGAGAGACCGTGTGGCAGCTAGAACCTGTGACTACGTTAATGACTTAGTAAGGCGTTGCAGGTGGAATTAGAGTTTTTCATCAGCTGAGATGGTCCTTGAGATGGGGCGATTCTCCTGGGCTACCAGGTGGGCTCAGTGTAATCACAAAGGTCTTTAAATGTGGACAAGGGAGGCAGGAGAGGAGGTCGGACTGAGGCCATGTGAGAAAGACTCACTGCCTGCTGCTGGGGAGGAGCCACTAGCCAAGGAGTATGGGCATCCTCCACAGCCTGGAAAAGGCGAGGAAATGGATTCTTCCCTAGAGCCTCCAGGAGGAAACACAGCCTTTCTGACACTTTGCTTTTAGTCCTGTGAGACCTGTTTTAGACTTCCGACCTCCAGAACTGCGAGTTTGTGTGATTTGTTATGGCAGCCATAAGGAACTAATACATCCAGTATGTAAACATGAAACAGCACCTGGGGCATAGAAGGGCCTCAGCAGATACTCGGCCCAGCCGTCTTTCTCCCTTCCCTTCCTCGGCTGAAAAGTTTAACATCTAGAGAAGAAAGCATCTTTGAAGCATATCATGAAGAAGGACTCAGTTAGGAGTACTGGAAATGCTAATGGTGAGTCCTGCCTTTTCCTGATCTGTGAACCTTTCTGCTTCACTGGGCCTCAGTTTCCACTGCAGGCCCAGAGGATGGAGATCAAGCCCAGAAGATTCCTCTCAGGTTAGGATGAGAGAAACCCTTTACTACACTGCAAGGCCTCTGGCCACTGCTGAGTGAGCCAAGTCTGGCAGGTGAGCATTAACTGTAGACATGAAACTACCCAGGTGTGAGGGGTTCCTGTGGGGCAGGGACTGTCTAGGGCAGCAATATGTGGAAACGGTTCATAGGTCCAATTTTCCAGGTCGGTGACATACATGCTTAGCATCCCCCGTGAAACCAAAATCCTGTCAAGATTAACATTTATTGACAACTGAGGGCTTCTCAGCCCCGGCACACAGTAGAGCAGTGTTGTCCAGGAGGAACCAGAGGCAAGCCACGTGTGTACTTTTAGATTGTCTAGTAACTACTAGAAAAGTCAACAGAAACGGGTGAGATTAACTGTAATAGCATATTTTATTTAACCCAGTATATCCAAAAGCTAGCCCTTTCAACATGTAATTGCCACAAAAATTATGAATAGGAGAATTTACATTCTTTTTCTCCTAAATCTTTGAAATAGGTATGTACTGGACACTCCCAGCTGATCTCAGTCTGGACTTACCACCTTTCCAATACTCACAGCCCGCACCGGCCAGCGGCTACCGTGCCGGACAATGCAAGTGTTAGAATCACCTGGTGGCTTTTAGAAAAGGGCAACATTTACGTGTATAGGAGTGATTTGCCCGCAGCATGGCATGGGCGTTGAGCTCGTTGTTCCTGGGCATGCGCACTGCTGTCTCGCCCCGTGACATCCTCTGCTCGGTTCCACCCCATCAGCCCACATGGTGATGCCCTCGTGGTGATGCCCGGCAGGCCGCTGACTTCCCGACACCTGGGCTGCATATTGCCTCCCTGGCAGAGCTATTCCAGAGGCTGTTCTTGGTCCAGGTTGGGGTGGGAAGGGGCCACCCATCCTTGACCTCCCCCTCCCTGTCTCTGATGTGTTTTGATGCCCATGACACATTCCTGAGCGCCGCTTGCTGTCTTACCATTTGGCCTGTTCCTGTAGCTTTGGGGTGTGCCCCAGGAAGGTCCGAGTCATCTTTGTACCCTCTAAGAGGTGGAGAGATGCGAACTGTGGCCACGTGTGGAATGGTAGGGCAGTCAAGAGCAAGCTCCAGGTTCAGCCCCTGGCTCTGTCCCTTCACCACTCTGCCTCAGTCCCTTCACCACTCTGCCTCAGTTTCCTCATCTACAAAATGGGGGCAATAATACTACACACCTCCTGGAGTGGTTGTGAAGATTTACAGGTGTTCATAGTGCCTGGTGTGTAGTGAATGCCGTGTAAGTGTTGGCTGTTATGTTGTGTTCGGAAGAGCAGGCTGGGCTGAAAGAGAGAAACAAGCTCCCTGTTGAGCTCTGCCCGGTGCCCTTAGATTAGCTGTAAGCGGAGGCCTTGTGTGCTGGGGCGGTTGGGGAGAAAAGTGGATCTGCACAGAGGTTGGGGGGACTCAGGCAGGTGGGGACAGCCCTTCCCTGGAAGAGTGAGCCCAGAGGTGCCACATTATGAAGGCTCTCCAGGGTTGGGAGGATATTCTGGGGGACGACAGCCTCAGGAGGTGCAGACAAAGCCAGCAGGAGCCTTGCCTGGCAGAACTGCTCACCCTCTGAATAGGGACAGGCGCAGACGAGGCCCCTTCTCTGACCTGATCCAGACGCCAGCCTCCCAGCCAGCGCTGCACCGGTCATTCGTGAATGAAACCCAGCTGGCCACTGGATCCCAGCAGCTTAAAGTGGAAAGCCTCTGAGTGGAGTCCAGGCCTGCTTGGCCAAGGGACAGGGATACCCAGCCGGCTAACCTGAGACGCCTTGGCTGCTCTGTTGGCAATGCCCTTACCCGCCCCCTCCCCGCCCAACTTGGTAATCTGCGATGCCAACTTGAATATCACCTCCTCTGTGCAGCCACCCGCTGCCGTCCTCCTGCCCAAGCCTCTCTGTGCTGCCCAGTCCTCATGACATTATTTGCGCTGCTTCCACATCTGCCCTGACACGCTGCGGCTGGCCCAGCAGAGCGGGAGGAAGCAGACAGACATGGGGTGGGCGCATGTGTAGACCAGGCTCGCCTGAGAAGTGGGAGTGTGTCACCTCCTTGCCGAGTTCCCTGAGCAACTGCTCAGACCTGCACCAGCCACCTACCCTGGGGTCCTCAGGCAGGGCCACGTCGTAAGTGGCTGGATGAGTGGATGCTCAGGGGCCGGTGGTCTCCCTTCTTTGATGCTGTCTTCTTGGTGAGGTCTGAAAGGCTCATGGCCATCCATTCTAGGGAATGACTGAGGCCTGCAGAAAAGTTTATTTGGGGCGAGATTGTTTTTTCTCTGGCTAAAATAAACATGATCCTCAAACTGCAGTAGGTTCATCTGCTTGGAGGTGACTCAGGCTCCTGGCTTTTGGGACAGACGGGTTTGTGGAGTGATGTCACCAGGGCCCAGGGAATGAAACTGCACGACCTGGCTGCCTGTCACTTCCAGAGCCAGCCTGGCAGAGGGGTGACGCAGGAACAGTCCTCCTACTACTGGGTGTCACCCACAAAGCCTGGGGCGGAGGTGGCAGTGGGTCAGGCGGCAACATTGTAACCAGTGTCCTGGGGAACCTGGGCTCTCATGCTCCCCTCGGGAGCTTTCCTAAACGCTGAAATGACGGAGTGGCCAGGACCAAGCAGGCCTGGGTGAGAGTGAGGGGAGATACAGGTTAAATGGAGTGGAGCAGTTGCCCCGACTTCCTGTCTGCTGGAGCTGACCCAGCTGTCCACCTCGCTGCTTTGCATGTGGCCATATCCCGGCCTCCTCAGCTACAGAAACCCTGTGTTTGCTCTGTCAATGGCCTTTGAGGGGACAAACGCATTTGAATGAGATCTCTCTGTCCTTCAACCAACTCTTTGGAAATGTTAAAGCAAAATAACCTACCGCTCTGCCAGCGTCCGTCCGTGTGCCCCAGCTCTTTGAAGAACGTTCTTGTCCCTGCCAAGTGCTGCTGTTAGGTGCCACGATAATACAGCACAAGGAGGCTTACGTCTGATTCATTTCAGCGTTGATTTTAAAAATAGAAATTGTTTTATAGTTACTTTTACTCTGCAGCTCTAGTGGATAAATTATTAGCTGGAGAAGGGGAGACTCAGTGCCCTGAAGTCGTCCAGTACTTGTCTTTGAAAGAGCTCTTGTCCTTCGAGTGTTCACCCTTCCATTTGCCCAGTGGGGATTTGCTGACAGCCAGATGTTGGTTTGGGCCTAGAGATACAGCAGGAAGGAAGATGTCCCTGTATTCGGGGGTTGGAGGTGGGGACAGAGTATGATCGGTGGACAGACAACTCCGGAGCCTCCTGGGCCACAGGGTGCTGCGGGGTTGGCGTGTGGGGCAGCCGCTGCCTGGAGCCTCCCAGCTCAGTTGCCTGGCTTTGCTGACAGTGCCCATTCCTGCGGTCTGTTTCCATCTGGACTCCACATCAGGCCTGGGCCAGCAGCCTCTCGGGAGCGTCCCCTGCCTCACCCTGATCTCCCCTCTTCTGAAGCAGCACTCACTGAGATGCTCGCCGGGGTGTGCCCCATGAGTCTCAGTCCAGGGACCAGTGCAGCTCTGGGCTGCTCACGAGTCAGCGGGCTCTGTCTGGCCTGATTGTTCCTGGAAGCAGGGCAGGTGTATCCTGAGGGCTTGGGCTCCCCCTGGCCACTGGACTGAGCTGAAGGCCACAGCCCAGAGGCAGATGCCCTCGCCCCAAGGGATGGGGGTAGTGGGAAGGCCCCTTGGCTCTGCCAGCCCCAAGGCCTTCGTTAACTTGAGATTTGAACAAATCCTGATCCGGAGCCCACTCGCAATTTGGAGGCATGTTAGCAGGCCCTTGGGGGAGTGGGGTTCCTGTGGTGGGACAATAAGGATGTCTATGTTGACACACTTCTCCCGCACCCAGGCCTACCCCGCACCCTGAACTGTGAAGGCCATGCAGCCCAGGGCCGCCTGGGAGGGGCCTGAGGGGCTCCATCTCCATCTCTGGTCCATGTCTGGCCCACATTTTTTTGTTATTTATGACCTTGGACAGGTGGTTAACCTGCAGCCTCAATGTCCTCCCTTGCCCGCCTGCTCCGAGGTTCCTTGTGAACATTAATGAGGCAACACTGGAACAATGCTGTCTGCTCGGGGGCCCAGTACAAGGCTGAGCTCAATAAAATTGAATTTATTAATAGGTTATTGAGACCTGTCTGCTGGCCTTATGGCATAGAGTATGTTCTTACACACTTGGCGATGCCAGCTATCCTGAGTGTATCTGCAGAGCCTCACCTGCCCCCTGGGCCCCTGGGTACACCTGAGCTTTGTCCCCACTCTCTGTCCTTAAAGGTCAGGCCCCTCCTGCTGCCAGCACTGGGCAGGATAAGAGCAGGCTCAGAGAGTTGTGAGCAGGTGGCCCCTGGGGCGTGGGTGTGGACTCCGAGGATTTTTCGAGACCCGAAAAGCTGCAGGGTCTGTGGAACCAGGCAGGAGCTGACCTCGCTCTGCGTCTGCCCCTCTCTGCTGTCTCTGCGGACCCTCCAACTCCCTTCTGCAAGGTGTCTCACGGCTGCTGTGGAACCCTCTATTATTGTTTTGTTTTGTTTGAGATGGAGTTTAGCTCTGTTGCCCAGGCTGGAGTGCAGTGGTGCTATCATGGCTCACTGCAGCCTGGAACTCCTGGACCCAAGCCATGCTCAGCCTTCTAAGTAGCAGGGGACTACAGCCGTGCACCACTACACCCGGCTAAGTTTTAAATTATTTTTGGTAGAGATGGGGTCTTGCTAGGCTGGCCTTGAACTCCTGGGCTCAAGTGATCTCCCACCTCAGCCTCCCAAAGTGCTGGGATTATAGGCGTGCGCCACTGTGCCTGGTCCCCCTCCATTATCACTTCTGTCCTGCTTCCTCCAGAGACCTCCCCTGACCCAGCCAGACACCCCTCCCTGTTGTGCCCAGCAGTGGGAAGAACAGCATCCTCCTCCTCATGCTCTCATGCTGCACATTATCACTGCATCCACTGCAGAGCCCTGGTCCCACAGCCACTCACAGCTGTGTGGAAACTGCCCTGCCAGGCTGTGTGTGAGGCCCCTGCTTCTTGGGAGCTGGATGGGAGCTGTGGGTGCTGAGTAGCGGACAGACCCCGGGGCGGTCACATGTGTCCTTATGATCTTCCTTTCTCTAGCACTGGGTTTTTCCACCCTGAGCTGAGGTCCATAATCAATCCCTTCCACTCCTCAAAGGCTGCGCTGCCCCGAAGGGGTGTCTCTGGCAGCTGACCAGACAGCCTCTGGCCTGTGTCAGAGCTGCTGGGTTGTTCTGCCCGAGGGGCCACACGGGGCACAAATGCAGGCTAGAGAGAACCCAGGGACGGGCCTGGGCAGCCCTCTACCTCCCATGGCACGCTGCAGTCTCCCCACCTTCAAAATGGGGAGAACTGCGTTCACCCCACTCGGCAGCTATGAGGACAGCATGCTGAGAACCTCAGCACCCAGAACCAAGTATTGCTGGCAGTTGGACCTGCCTCGGGACTGTAAGCCTCAGAGCAGAGCTGTGTCAAGGACCCCCTGTGTGGATTTCAGCACAGAGTGAGCCCCTGAGCGCCTGCGCTGCTGCGGCCCCTCAGACCCCTGGAGCCACTTCCGCAAGGGAGGATCAGCAGCAGACGGGAGTAGGTGGGACATCACTGGGACCTGGCCGGGCTTCTCCTGGGACAGGGCTTAGCTGCTACTGCCTGGTCAGAGGCGAGGCCCACGGAGCAGCCACAGACTCCCACTGTGCGAGCACTGTGCCTCCTTGTGTGGCGCTCTGAGCCTGGTGCACACATCTGCCCATCCTAGACACAACGGGGCTGTGTTCCCAGAGCCAGCCGGCACCCTGCCCGGGAGGGCCCTGCTGCCACGGATCCTGTCCCCTGCCGCCAGCGCGGGGAGCAGGCAGCACTGAGGCCCAGGCGCACAGGAGACCATGCCATGTGCCCAAGGCATGCCCCGTCACGCTGCATTCCTGGGGCCTCCCTCCTGCCATGAAAGTCATTTGCGTGCCAGGCACTGTTGAGGAGCTGGGGGTTCAGCAGCACCTATAGGCCGATCTGCTTCCCCTCGTGTTGCTGACTGCTGGGTGAGGGGAGAGGGTGATAAATAAGGAAACACTCCACTGTCTGAGGGTGCCCAGCCCTCAGAGACCATCCATCCAGGAGGTGCAGATTTCAACAGGGCGGCTGCAGGAGGGTGTGAGGGTGCAGGGTGTGGGGAGCTGGAGCTCTGCTGAGTGGGCATCTGGAGCCTAGGGCCTGGGGACACGGGTGGCTGCACCTTGGCCTCACTGTGTCTTTCCTCGCAAAGAGGAGAGGGCAGCCCATTCCCCCAGAATGTGTTCTCTGCTTCTAGGGTCCCTATCTCAGCCCCATCCCGGGGTTTCCTCAGTGTCAGGAGAAACCCCCGCATCTCTGTGTCTACAGCCTCTCTGGTGCCAGGTCTGCACCAGTCACTTCGCCTCCACCCTTCTTGCCAGGAATCTTCCGAACCAGGTGGCAGCTCAGGTGTCGGCAGCTGGGGATGGGGTTACACACCCCGGAGACGGACACGCCTGGCTCGTGACAGGACAGCTGCTTGCCAATGAGCTGGGGAAAGTCACAGCCCCTGCCTCCTGCCCTGGGAGCCCCTCCCCACGGGAGGAACTGCCTGGGGGCTGTTCAGAGTCACTAAGGACACAGGTTGTGGAATCAGACAGACCTGGCTTTGAACACTGCCTTTATCCTTATTAGCTGTACAGACAAGTATATAAGCCTTCTGTGCCTCAGTTTCCTCACCAGGAAAATGGGTTAGTCACCACTTCCCTGGGCTGTTGCTGGGAGGCGAGTTGCCCATGCCTGGCTGGGGCTGGGCACTCAGGATCCTTATCATCATAGCTGCTGTCGTGAGCAATATTCTGCCTCTGGGGGCATGACACTCTCAGCCATGGCTTCTCACAGTTGGTGGATACAAGTTTCTTCAAGGAAGGAGCTGAGGCCTGGGGGCCACTGGCTGGGCAGCCCTCAGGATCAGGCCCACCAGAGCCTCTGTGCGTTTCCTCAGGTCGTGGTTCCTTGAGATGGGACCGCAGCTCCTCCCCGACTACAGGGAGCAGGGCTCAGGGCAGCCCCAGGACACCTGCCTGGGAGGGTCCAGTACAATGGGCCCTGTGTGTGAAAGGGGGCCAGCATCGTGCTAGGGGCTGGGGGCGGCCCAGAGGCTGCCTGGCCCAGCCCCGCAGTCCCCCAGCTCCCATCTGAGGTCCCACCAGGAAGGGCCCCCCAGCTTCCTGGGCTGGCTTTTCTCACAGAGGAAATTCCACAGCAGACCCTAATTGGATGTCCTCTGCTCCGGTGTTGGGTGGGAGAGTGCAGTGGTGTCGGGGGAGAAGGCGCAGGAGCGCTGCACTGTCCTGCAAGCCGGCTCCCTGCCCTTCAAGGCCTGCCTGGCTCAGGCCAGCCTGTGGCTCAGGAGCCCAGCTGCCCGGGCTGAGGCTGGGGGCTGCATGTCCCATCTCAGTGTCTGCATCTGTCGAGGCCCTGTCCCTCCCGCCCATGGCCTGGACAGCTCTTCTCAGTTCACAGACATTGGTGGTGGGGGACAGAGGTTTAGCAGACCTGTTCCCGCATGAGAAATACCCCATGCCCCACGGAGCCAGGGCCGGGTTGTAGTGATGGTACCGCCGTGAGCCCTCCTCGAGAGCACAGTCACGTCCAGGAAGCCTACTCGGAAAAGGAGGCAGTAGCCGGGGGTGGGGAGGGGTGAGACTGCCATAGGTGGAGCGGGGAGGGATGCTGAGATTCTGGCCTTGGTCAAGTGTGAAGGTGCCACTTGCGCAGCTCCGGGTGACAGCTGCAGACCCCACTCCTGCCTTCCTCCGCCCCTGGCTGGGCTGCAGGTGGCAGCAGGAGCTTGACACAGTTTGACAGGGCGAGGCCCCACCCAGGAGAGGGGCAGCCTATGGGGCAGTGGGCCACAGGCCCTGGGCTTTGCCTAAGTTTCCTGGGAATGCCTCCCAAGAGAGTGGGGACAATGTGATGTGCACCCTTCATGGGGTGCCGCAAAGGCCAGGTGGGCCCCAGCCGGGGGCTCCAGTCTCAGCTGCTTTTCCCCAAGGGGAGATGGGGCCGGAGGACACCACACTGGGCCATGACCTGGGGCTCAGGGCACCACATCTGCCAGGAGAGTCAAGTCGTGCAGGTTTTGGGCAGGATGGCCTCCCGGAGCCATAGCCCAGCTTTGGTCCTTGTCCCCTGACTCCTGGAGCTCTTGGTGTTCACTGTAGTTCCAGCTGCACTGATCAGGCACAGGGAAGTCCTTCAGAGGCTTAGGTTGAGGGGATTCCTGTCTCCCCCATCGCTCCACTGGCCTTGAACCCAGGCAGAATCCTGTTCAGTGTTGTGCTTCTCCCCCTTGGGGTGGTGTCTCCTGGGGTGGCTGCCTGGGGCTCTAAACACTGCTCCTTTGTCCCTCACAGGCCATCAGCATCAGCAAAGCCATCAACACCCAGGAGGCCCCCGTGAAGGAGAAGCACGCCCGGCGTATCCTTGGCCGGCTCTTGGACCCAGGAGTCGGGTGTGGATGTGGGAGCAGCGTAGTGCTGCAGGTGGCCTGCGGTCAGCTGTGCCGGGGTCACAAGTTCCCTCACTGAGCCCGGGGAGGAGGGTCCTGTGCAGCTTGGCTCCTTCTCATCTCAGTCTCATCACAAAAACGCCCCCATTGGGCCCAGTGATTTCCTTGTCTTGCCCTAACTCCTGTCCCCTTGGCTGGACACTGGAGCTCTGATGACCCGGGGTTGATGGGCACATGGTTGGGGGCCGGCCCTCTTCCGGCGGCCCTGGCCTCTCTCACCCGGGTTTGCTGAGCCCCCGTGCTCCAGTCTCTGCTTCCACACTTGGCCTTGACATTGCAGGCATCATTCTGGGCACACACCACGAGAAGGGGGCTTTCACCTTCTGGTCCTACGCCATTGGGCTGCCGCTACCCAGCAGCTCCATTCTCAGCTGGAAGTTCTGCCACGTCCTCCACAAGGTCCTTCGAGACGGGCACCCCAATGTGAGTAGCAGCTGCTGCGTCTGCTCCCCGGAGCTGGGGCACTGTCCCGTGGACATGCGGGCTCTGGCCCTGTTCCTGTCCCCGTAGCTCCGGGCTGTTCCTCCCGCCTCGGGTGGGGAGTGCGTGTCTCAGGGCCCTGCCACACGGTCCTGGACACTCCCCCACTCCCGTATTCCCTGCGCTGCAGGTGCTGCATGACTGCCAGCGGTACCGCAGCAACATCCGGGAGATTGGAGACCTGTGGGTAGGTCCAGTCATTCTAGGTCCTGCCTGGCATTCGGGGCTTTCCTGAGCGTGTGGGGCTGGGCGAAGGGTGGCTCCCTGTGGGCAGTTTCCTGCGGGTGGCTGGGTTTTCCCAGGGGCGACAGTGGGAGGGGCAGCACGGGGAGATGCTGCCTGCCTTTGAGGGCCTGGCCCAGGGCGCTCCACACGCATAACCAGTGGGCCCTCCAGCTCCGAAGTTACCCGGGCCCTTTAGTCCTCACGAGTTGGGAAATGTGGCAAGACCACAGCCCGGGCACCTCGGTGGTTAGAGAGCCTGTGGCAGGGCGCAGGTTCCTGGGCTCCCCCAGAACTGCTGCTGAAGAATCAGGACTGGAGGTCTGCATTTTGAGCACACACACAGTAAGGCCTGAGAGCCCTGGGGGGCCTGCAATCTGGATGCACTGTAAGACCTCAGGAGTTAGAGATGTCCCTGGTGGGCAGAGGGCCTTGGCCTGGTTCTCTCTGGAGCACTGTGGGGGGCTCGTCTGCCTGGGCAGGGACATAGGAGCAGGGCAGGCCCTGGACCGGGTACCCACAGGGAGGCCTGACCAGGGCGTTATCCAACCCAGAACCACTGCCCGGACTCACTTCCCTTGAAGCGAGGAAAACACTGCCCATGGTGCCACCTGCAGATGCAGGCCCAGCTGGCCTGGCCGCAGGGGCCGTGGGGCTGGAGGAGGGAGCAGGGAGGATGTGTCCAGGCGCCCGTCGGGACGTGCCTCCCTGCCAGCACCAGCACTTTAATAAAGCGTCCCTGCTCAGAACTGGCCTGCCGCCCTGGACAAAGAGCTCTCTTCCCACAAGAGTTTCTTTGGCAGGAATGACAAGGAGGAAGATTAAGGGAAAAAGCTAGAGACAGAGAGGGTGGTTGGTGGAGGCCAGGAGAAGACGTTTGTTGAATGAAGAAGTGCCCGGTGGTGGGTCACTCTCGTGCCCAGGTCCTTGAGGACTCTTGGACGTGTTCACGAGCCGTGGCCCCTCACCCTGTCTGTCTTCACACAGGGACATTTGCATGACCGCTACGGACAGCTGGTGAATGTCTACACCAAGCTGCTGCTGACCAAGATCTCCTTCCACCTCAAGGTGGTTTCCTCGGGGGAGTCATGGGGCTGAGGGACCCGTGGGCTTTTCCCACTGTGACGTTATGGCACATGTTGGGACATCGAGGGTGGGATCTGTCCTCTTCATGAGTCTTTCCATTCACCTTCTTGTCCCAACTATGACTAAAGGGGAGACAGGGAAGCCAGGGCATCATGAAGCTCCTAGAACACTTCAGGCATTTCCGTGGACGTGGGCATGGGCTTCCCCAGGCGTTTCTGTGGACGTGGGCATGGGCTTCCCCAGGCGTTTCTGTGGACGTGGGCATGGGCTTCCCCAGGCGTTTCTGTGGACATGAGTGCTGGGCTTCCTCAGTCTCTGCTGTGCTGGCCGGGTGCTCCCCTCCTCCCAACCCCCTCCACTGCCCTCTGCCACCTATGTGGACCACAGCCTGGGTCTGCCAAGAGCAGGGCCCAGGGCCCAGTGTGGAGCCCCCTGGTTCAGTGGCCGCTGGGTGGGGGGGGGCCTGGTTCAGTGGCCGCTGGGTGCGGGGGCCCTGGTTCAGTGGCCTCTGGGTGGGTGGGGGGCCCTGGTTCAGTGGCCGCTGAGGGGGGGGCCTGGTTCAGTGGCCGCTGAGGGGGGGGCCTGGTTCAGTGGCCGCTGGGTGCCAGGGCCCCTGGTTCAGTGGCTGCTGGGTGGGGGGCCCTGGTTCAGTGGTCGCTGGGTTGGGGGGGGCCTGGTTCAGTGGCCGCTGGGTGGGGGGACCTGGTCCAGTGGCCGCTGGGTGGGGGGGGGCCTGGTCCAGTGGCCGCTGGGTGGGGGGGGCCCTGGTTCAGTGGCCACTGGGTGGTGTTGGGGCCCTGGTTCAGTGGCCACTGGGTGGTGGGGGGGCCCTGGTTCAGTGGCCGCTGGGTGGGGGGCCCTGGTTCAGTGGCCGCTGGGTGGGGGGGCCTGGTTCGGTGGCCGCTGGGTGGAGGGGCCTGGTTCGGTGGCCGCTGGGTGGGGGGGGCCCTGGTTCGGTGGCCGCTGGGTGGGGGGGCCCTGGTTCGGTGGCCGCTGGGTGGA
Source organism: Pan paniscus (assembly GCF_029289425.2). Lineage (NCBI taxonomy): Eukaryota > Metazoa > Chordata > Mammalia > Primates > Hominidae > Pan > Pan paniscus. The sequence goes on from NC_073259.2 coordinate 130,944,577, forward strand.
GGGGCCTGGTTCGGTGGCCGCTGGGTGTGGGGGGGCCCTGGTTCGGTGGCTGCTGGGTGGGGGGGGCCCTGGTTCGGTGGCCGCTGGGTGGGGGGCCCTGGTTCAGTGGCCGCTGGGTGGGGGTTCTCTCCACAGCATCCCCAGTTTCCCGCGGGCCTGGAGGTGACAGACGAGGTACTGGAGAAGGCAGCTGGGACCGATGTCAACAACATGTGAGTCACTCTGCATGGCTACATGGCCACTTCCCCTCGGCTTCCCCATTCCTTCCTACCGCGTCTCACGCCCAGGCATCCACATGGGGCAGTGGGGTTGAATGAGTCCATGGCTTTGTTGGTTGATGCTCACGCTCCCAGGGACAGAGGGTGAAGTTAAAAGGGTGGGGTGTACTTGAAGGACTGTCGTCCTGGCAGAGGCACGCTGTCTCATCAGAGCCATGGTGTCGGCAGTGCCCCCGTCCCCACTGGAGGGGGCGTCTCAGGATGAGTGGGTGGGTCCACCCACCCTTTTTCATTTCTTCCCCCACTTCTCTTGCGTAGCTTCCAGCTCACTGTGGAGATGTTTGATTACATGGATTGTGAGCTGAAGCTTTCTGAATCAGGTGAGCCGTAAAGAGGGGATGCGGGGGTCTGAGTGTATTGCTAAGTCCCCAGAGATGGGACGAGAAGAAAAAAGAAGACATGAGTGATCAGACCAACTGATCACTATGAAATGACCCTGGCCAGCCGCAGTGGCTCACATCTGTAATCCCAGCATTTTGGGAGGCCGAGGCAGGCAGATTGCTTGAGGTCAGGGGTTCAAGACCAGCCTGGCCAACATGGTGAAACCCTGTCTCTACTAAAAAAATATAAAAATTAGCCAGGCGTGGTGGCGCACGCCTGTATTCCCAGCTACTTGGGAGGCTGAGGCAGGAGAATCACTTGAACCTGGGCGGCGGAGATCATGCCGCTACACTCCAGCCTGGGCAACAGAGTGAGTCTCCGTCTTAAAAAAAAAAAAAGAAAAAGAAAAAGAAATGCCCCTGCCCCTCCTGGGGGTCCCTGCACCTCCAGGGATAGGTAATGGGGCCTCCTGGCCCCTCCAAAGCATGGCAGGCCCCAGCGGGTACATCCAGGATACAGGTTCAGCCATCTCTTCCATCCAGTGAGTGTCACTCCATCAGCCCCAAGACGGGGAGGGTGAGGAGGTGTGCACAGGAGCCACCTTGCCAGGTTCCTGCCCCAGCCTTGGGCCATCTGCAGAGCCCAGCTGGAAGAGAGGTTTGGGTTGTCCTGCCATTTTCTGCTCTAGAAAGCCTCTGAGTCACGTCAGACTTCCTAGTGAGGGAACCCGGCCACTGTTGGACAGGAAATCTCAGAGGGCTCAGCTTCCAGGCTGGAGAACTGATTGTTCTGGGTGGCAGCTTCAAAACAACTCATGGGTGACTCAGTGCTCTCCATAAGAGGGCAAGAAGCAAATGCCTCCTTAAGGGAAAATTGTGAGTTAGAGGCAGTTTGGGCAGCCTCCCTGAGTCCCCAGGTCTGGCCAGTGCAGCTGGGCGAGCCTGATGGGCATTCAGTTCCAGTGGGTGGGAGGTGGGCTCAGAGTTGGACCCTTGTGCCTGGGAAGAGCCTGCTCAGGATCTGACATGGAGAGCAGAGGGCAGGTGTCCAAAGGTGTGGCCCCAACTGTGCAGCAGGACAGGGCTACCAGGCTCTGTGTCCTGGCAGAGATGTGCTGAGCCTGAGCCTCTCAGCACAGAACCCACCAGGTAGGAGCCAGGTACCCCTGGCATGGGAGAAGGCCAGTGTGGGCAGGCAGTGGCCCCATGAGGGAAGTGGAGAACACTCACAGGCACGCTTCCCACCTGGTGACGCTGGTGTGTTGATGAAGCACAAATGGGGTGTACCAGCATCTGCTGGAGAAATTCCCACATCTGCAGAGGTGACAGGTACAGGGGCTTCCCTGCCTCAGGACCTGTAACAGCAAAGAAACACAAACGTCCTAAACATGCCTCAGCAGAGGCTGCGTCTCGCTGTCTGTGCAGAGCAGAGAACGGAGGGTGGCGGGAAGAGAGATGTGTCGAATCTGGGATGGCCGGGAAGATCTAGAAAACATTCTACTGTGTGAAATCAAGCAGATTGCCGAACAGCATGGACATACGTGTTGAAGATCCAAGCAGTACTTTATGTGTGCTGTAATTTTTTGCAAGGAAAACATACTTAGCATGACATGTAATTAGGGATTACTTTTTTAAAAAGGCAAGGGGCGGCACTTTGTGTCTTCCTTCTTGCCCCTCCCCCCCAGGCTCTCTCCTGTCACTGCAGAGATTTGCAAGTGGTCCCATCACAGGCAAGGCGGGAGCAGGACCTGAGGGGCCAGGGCACAGGTCTGTGCAGCGGGGGCTGTCTGGCCGCTCTCCTGTGCTGGCCAGCTGCCTGCTCTTTGTCATTCTTCTCTCTGCCCCAGAGAAGCTGCCAGCCAAGAAGGAGGCAGCCTCATGTTTGTCCTTTGTCCCTCCCACTTGGTAGTTCTGATACAAGGCCCGATTGTCAGGGGCAGGGGAGACGGGCCCTAGGGGTGTCAGGGGCAGGGGAGACGGGCCCTGGGGGTGTCAGGGGCAGGGGAGACGGGCCCTGGGGGTGTCAGGGGCAGGGGAGACGGGCCCTGGGGGTGTCAGGGGCAGGGGAGACGGGCCCTGGGGGTGTCAGGGGCAGGGGAGACGGGCCCTGGGGGTGTCAGGGGCAGGGGAGACGGGCCCTGGGGGTGTCAGGGGCAGGGGAGACGGGCCCTGGGGGTGTCAGGGGCAGGGGAGACGGGCCCTGGGGGTGTCAGGGGCAGGGGAGACGGGCCCTGGGGGTGTCAGGGGCAGGGGAGACGGGCCCTGGGGGTGTCAGGGGCAGGGGAGACGGGCCCTGGGGGTGTCAGGGGCAGGGGAGACGGGCCCTGGGGGTGTCAGGGGCAGGGGAGATGGGCCCTGGGGGCAAGCAAGGTTTCAGGGTCACTTGGGGTGTGCAGAGCCAAGCTGTGACCCTAGTGCCGTGTTACTTGGCAGAGGCCCTGCCTGTTCCCACATCTGTAAAGTTAGGCATTTGGGGTGCTCCATCGTGAGCCTCCTTCCTGCTCTAACATTCAGCGTGGGTTTGAGGCCCGTGGGCATGGAGCTGTCCGTCACCCTTGTCAGTCGGGCACCTCGTCCTGGGCTCCCAGGTGGAGGTCTCTGGAAGCCCTTGCTGAGCTGGGCTGGGAGCTCCTTTGCCCTGACCTTGTTGTTGCCGTTGACCTCCTTCATGGGAGCATCTGGTCTTGACCTGGGGCAGCCACCAGCACACGAGGCTCCCGTCTTGGAGGCAGGGGGCACACTGGTGTGTGGGAGCTGGCTTAGGGCCCTGCTTCACAGTTGGACCACCTTGGACAGGTTGCCCAGCTCCCAAGGGCTCACGTTCTTCCTCCTGCCCCTTTTGCACAGTTTTCCGACAGCTCAACACGGCCATCGCCGTATCCCAGATGTCCTCAGGCCAGTGCCGCCTGGCCCCCCTCATCCAGGTCATCCAGGACTGCAGCCACCTCTACCACTACACGGTCAAGCTCCTGTTCAAGCTACACTCTTGTGAGTGGCCCAGGGCAGCCCCTGGCCCGGAAGGCTGTGTTTATATGGCTTAGACATTCACTGTCAAAAAGGAAAATTGAAAACTTAGAGGTTTATTCATTTAAAAATGGCAGTAATACACCCACTACCCATTAATAGAAATAACATATATTTTATGAAAAAAAAAAAAAAAACCCACTACTTTACCAAGCAAAAAACTTAGTGAGTGGCTTGGTTTTCATTTTTACGACTGAATGCCTGGCTCAGCCAAGACAGAGGCCCCACCTGCTCCCAGGAATCTCCCGCCAGGCACCCTGGGGGTGCGAGCGCAAAAAGGCAAAAGGTGTCTGGGGTGTTAGGAGAGTTTTGATCTAACCAACCCCTTGAAAGGGTCTTGTCCCTCGACCACACTTAGAGAACCACTGTGTTAGTGTCAGCGTGGGACCAATGTGTTTGGTGAAAGCGGCTTGCTAGTGCCTCCCGAAGCCAGGTGTGGGTTAGGTGAGATATGGCCGCAACGCCTTCCTTTCCATTCGCTGTTTCCTTCTCTAGCTCAGTCTGAACTGAGCCCTCCCACAGCGTCTCCCACAGGTCTCCCCATCCCGATGGGAGAGCGGGCCTGGCCCAGTCTCGGGTGATCTCTGATCTGTGAGTTTGTAGCATACGGAGGAACAAGGCAGGGCAGGTGAGCCCCTGAGCAGTGTGCAGAGAAGTCCTATTACACTTGTGCCACCCTCCAGGTCTCCCTGCGGACACCCTGCAAGGCCACAGGGACCGGTTCCACGAGCAGTTTCACAGGTACTGCCTGGGACAGGGACAGGATTGAGGCCGGTGGGGGAGAGGCTCCGTGGCCCCTTCCTGAACCCGAACTTCCCACCATCTCTGCAGCCTCAGGAACTTCTTCCGCAGAGCCTCCGACATGCTGTACTTCAAGCGGCTCATCCAGATCCCCCGGCTGCCCGAGGTACCACCCCCAAGAGGGCCCCGAGGCCCTTTGAGGATCCCAGGCACCTGGCTGGGCCCCACACAGGCTATGGAGATGGCGGAAGGAGGGCTTGCTTAGGGGACAGCTGAGCAGGTCCCACCTGCCGCCCCTGCAGGGACCCCCTAACTTCCTGCGGGCCTCAGCCCTGGCTGAGCACATCAAGCCGGTGGTGGTGATCCCCGAGGAGGCCCCGGAGGATGAGGAGCCGGAGAATCTCATTGAGATCAGCACAGGGCCCCCCGCGGGGGAGCCAGTGGTGAGCCCCCTGCCCAGCCCGTGTCCCCCAGTCCTCCAGCTGCAGCATGAGGCCAACGGGAGTGTCGGGTGGCCAGCCCTCCCTTTGCCCACTGCCCGGCCTGGAGGGCACAGGTGAGTGGGGTCACCATGCTTTGCTGTGGCAGGTGGTGGCTGACCTCTTCGATCAGACGTTTGGACCCCCCAATGGCTCTGTGAAGGACGACAGGTGAGGGCTGGAGGAGCCGACTGGGCTGGGGGTGGTTGGAAACGGCCTCAGCTGAGCTGTGCTCTGGACAGTTCTGTCTGGAAAGGCCATGGGTGGGGAACATGAACCCGTGAGGTGCCCAAATCCTGAGTGGCCACTGAGGAGGAGACAGGTTCCTGTGCTGGGTCTGTTGACTGTTCTGGTTGACTTAACTTGAACCCCAGGACCTCTGTCCCCAGGGACCTCCAGATTGAGAGCTTGAAGAGAGAGGTGGAAATGCTCCGCTCTGAACTGGAGAAGATCAAGCTGGAGGTGCCGGGGTGGGGATGGGTGGGGGCCAGGGCCCCTCACGGCCCAGGCAGGGCCCCACGTCACACCTCCTCCCGCAGGCCCAGCGGTACATCGCGCAGCTGAAGAGCCAGGTGAATGCACTGGAGGGTGAGCTGGAGGAGCAGCGGAAGCAGAAGCAGAAGGCCCTGGTGGATAATGAGCAGCTCCGCCACGAGCTGGCCCAGCTGAGGGCTGCCCAGCTGGAGGGCGAGCGGAGCCAGGGCCTGCGTGAGGAGGCTGAGAGTACGTGGGGCCTTGGCCACAGGGGTCCAAGGGTGTGTCCCCAGCCCCTGCCACCCCACACGGGGCATCACTGCCTCTTCTCTCGCCCCCAGGGAAGGCCAGTGCCACAGAGGCGCGCTACAACAAGCTGAAGGAAAAGCACAGTGAGCTCGTCCATGTGCACGCGGAGCTGCTCAGAAAGGTAGGTGCAGCCCATCCTCCATCCCAGCCGGTGGCAGGGCCTCTCGGGGATGGCAGCAGAGCATGAGCCCTTCCCCTGCCCATGCAGAACGCGGACACAGCCAAGCAGCTGACGGTGACGCAGCAAAGCCAGGAGGAGGTGGCGCGGGTGAAGGAGCAGCTGGCCTTCCAGGTGGAGCAGGTGAAGCGGGAGTCGGAGTTGAAGGTATGTCCCTTGTGGCACAGGGCCCTGCCCCGGCATCCCCAGCCCACTGCCCCAGTGACACGCTGTCCTGTCCCAGCTAGAGGAGCAGAGCGACCAGCTGGAGAAGCTCAAGAGGGAGCTGGAGGCCAAGGCTGGAGAGCTGGCCCGCGCGCAGGAGGCCCTGAGCCACACAGAGCAGGTGCATCTGGCTTTGATGACTGGGGGTGGGGTTCTGGGGCCAGTCCTGGGTGGAAGTCAGGTCCTCTTTCCCGTGAACAGGCCCCACCTGGGTGCCACTCAGTGATCCTGGGATGCAGCCCTGACCCAGACCCAGGGGCTACATGGGAGACAGGACCTACTGCTGGTCCTCAGGGAGCCCTGAGTCTAATGGAAGTGATCACTAACCCCCAGGGCCCAGTTTATAAGCGTGGGGGCAGGGTGGGTGGGGCCTGGGAGCTCTGTTCACATGCCTGGTGTCCATGTCTGTCCACAGAGCAAGTCGGAGCTGAGCTCACGGCTGGACACGCTGAGTGCGGAGAAGGATGCTCTGAGTGGAGCTGTGCGGCAGCGGGAGGCAGACCTGCTGGCGGCGCAGAGCCTGGTGCGCGAGACAGAGGCGGCGCTGAGCCGGGAGCAGCAGCGCAGCTCCCAGGAGCAGGGCGAGTTGCAGGGCCAGCTGGCAGAGAGGGTATGGCCTCCCCAGATGCAGCAGCACTACTGAGTTCACTGCCATCTGGCAACCATCGATCTGTCTCCGTGATCTGCCTGTTCTAGAGATTTCATGTAAAGGGGATCATACACGATGCATCCTTTTGTGTCCGGCTTCTTCACTCAGCATCACGTTGTCAAGGGTCACCACATCATAGCCTGTGTCAGCACCTCATTCCTTTTATGGCTGAGTCGTACTCTGCCGTGTGGACAGACCACATTGTGTTTATCTGTTCATCACTTGGTGGACGTTGGGTTTGTTGCAACTTTCTGGCTGTTGTAAATAGTGCTGCTGTGGGCCTTTGAGCACAAGTTTCTGTGTAAACATCTGCCATCACTTATCTTGGATAGATAGCTGATGTGTGTGGAACACAGTAGAACTGCTGGGTCTCACCTCTGTTACCCTGTTGAGAAACTACCAGACTGTTTTCCAAAGTGGCTGCACCATTTTACACTCCCACCAGCAACGCATGAATGTTCCAGTTTCTCCACATCCTTGCCAATGCTTATTATTGTCTTCTTTTCATTTTAGCCATCCTAGTGGGTGTGGAGTGGTTTCTCACTGTCTTGATTTGTGTTTCCCTGATAGCAAAGGGTGCTACATATCTTTTCATGAGCTACCTGGCCATTTGTGTATCTTTGGAGAAATGTCTTTTAGGACCTTGAGCTCACGTTTTAATTGGGTTATCTTTTTATTATTGAGCTGTGCACTGTGGGAAGCCTCTTTCTAGAAATCTCCACCCCCCTGACCAGTGAGGGTCTCAGCTGGGCTCCAACTGGTGGCCCATGGGTCAGTCCAAGGCTGGGGCACATCCTTGGCCTTGGGGAGGATCTCTAACCTGCCCTCTTCACCCCCATTGCCAGGAGTCTCAGGAGCAGGGGCTGCGGCAGAGGCTGCTGGACGAGCAGTTCGCAGTGCTGCGGGGCGCTGCTGCCGAGGCCGCGGGCATCCTGCAGGATGCCGTGAGCAAGCTGGACGACCCCCTGCACCTGCGCTGTACCAGCTCCCCAGGTAGACAGTGGGGCCACACTCAGCCGCTCCCCTGCCTCCTTCCCATCCCCAGCCCTGAGCAGCGGGTGGCAGGGGCCTCAGTTCTCCTTGTGCTTGCAGACTACCTGGTGAGCAGGGCCCAGGAGGCCTTGGATGCCGTGAGCACCCTGGAGGAGGGCCACGCCCAGTACCTGACCTCCTTGGCAGGTGAGTGTAGCCAGGGCAGGGCGGAGGTGGGGGCTGTGTCCCAGTTCCAGCGCCCATGGCCACCTCTTGCCTTTTGGGAGGTTTACAGACAGCAGGGACCTCTCTGGGAAGCCAAGCCCCCTGCCTGCTCCTTCCCAGGAACCCACCCCTGCCCTGTGGACAAATAGGCTTTTGCCTCTGGGGCCTGGGCCACCATATGTCTGCAGGTGGCAGAGCACTGAAGGGCCCGGGGCCACACACACTGTGGTGTGGTTCCCACTGCCTCCTGGACGTCATCTTGCCGAGCCCTCCTTTCCTCTTCCTCCTCCTCCTGGGAGAGCTGGCCACCGACGGTGGTCCCAGTGCTAGTGTCTCAGTGTCATCCTCCCCCAACCTTGGCCCCACCCACCCGCACAGACGCCTCCGCCCTGGTGGCAGCTCTGACCCGCTTCTCCCACCTGGCTGCGGATACCATCATCAATGGCGGTGCCACCTCGCACCTGGCTCCCACCGACCCTGCCGACCGTAAGTGGGTCCTGGGATGGCAGGTTCTGTCCACCTCACTAGCTTGTCTCCCCTGGGGGTCCTTATGGGGCCTGTGGTGGGGGGCTCCACTCAACGGTCCTTTCTCACCCCAGGCCTCATAGACACCTGCAGGGAGTGCGGGGCCCGGGCTCTGGAGCTCATGGGGCAGCTGCAGGACCAGCAGGCTCTGCGGCACATGCAGGCCAGCCTGGTGCGGACACCCCTGCAGGGCATCCTTCAGCTGGGCCAGGTGAGGCACAGCTGAGTGTGGGTTTGGGAGGCTTGGGCCTGCCTCTGACCTCTGCACCCACCTCTGGGTTGGCTGAACAGGTGTTTGTGCGTGGAGCCTGCAGCCTCAGGACACAGGGTGGGGACCATGCACCCTCCTCGATCCCTGTGGCCCCCAACCTCTTTCCCAGGCTGCCCGTGGGATTGGGGGGATGGAGGCTACCCCTGTCTGACTCCCATCCTCACCAGGAACTGAAACCCAAGAGCCTGGATGTGCGGCAGGAGGAGCTGGGGGCCATGGTCGACAAGGAGATGGCGGCCACATCCGCAGCCATTGAAGATGCCGTGCAGAGGATCGAGGTGAGCGCAGGATCTGGGGACTCCCCTCATTCCTGTGGAGCTTTGGGGGCCGGAGGCCCCAACTGGGCTGGGTACAGGCTGCACCCACTCCTGCTCTCAGCCTCCAGACAGAGGACAGATGGCGTTTTCCAGGGGCCTGTGAGGTCAGAGCTGAGAGGGCAGGAGGCAGCCCTGGCTTTCCCAGGACCACGGTCCCCTCCTCCCAGCCAGCTCATGGCTCTGTTCTTGGGTGCAGGACATGATGAACCAGGCACGCCACGCCAGCTCGGGGCTGAAGCTGGAGGTGAACGAGAGGTGAGCCCCCCCTTCTGTCCCCCCAGGCCCAGCCCGAGGTGGGCTGCCCGTGGCCCCTAAGGTTCTGACCCCAACTGTTCTGCTCACGGGAAAGGAAGGCCTGGCTCAGAGCAGACACTCCCTCCCCACCTGCTGAGCCCTGCTGTGGCCAGGCCCGCCATGGCGTCGTGTGGGCTGCAATGCAGAGCGGCAGCTAAGTCTCTCCTTCTCTCCCCCAGGATCCTCAACTCCTGCACAGACCTGATGAAGGTGAGGGGCTGTGACCCGGGGGGGTCTGCACCTGGAGGGCCACCAGTCATTGCTGTCTTGGTCTCGGCAGGCTATCCGGCTTCTGGTGACGACATCCACTAGCCTGCAGAAGGAGATCGTGGAGAGCGGCAGGGTGAGGGGCCGGCGGCAGCAGGGCACAGTCCACAAGGAGCCTGACCCCCAGCCTAGGCCACCCTGGGCATGAGACCCTCCACCCCCTACCACAGGGAGGCCTCAGGGATGTGCCCTATGGCCAGAGTGAGGGGGAGAGGGCCCTTGAGGACCCCTTTCCACCTTTGGTGTCCTTGACTGGCATGTCCTGCCCTGTTCTCCCGTCGCCACTAGGGGGCAGCCACGCAGCAGGAATTTTACGCCAAGAACTCGCGCTGGACCGAAGGCCTCATCTCGGCCTCCAAGGCTGTGGGCTGGGGAGCCACACAGCTGGTGTAGGTTGCCCTGGGTGGGGGGGGGGCAGGGGGCTGCTTCCTGCCAGTTGGAGCAGTTTGGGAGTCAGCAGGGTGCAGGGAGTAGAGGGGGTGTGGAGTGGTGCCAGCCGTCCGTGGGGTCAGAGACCCTGGCCCTGACTGGCCCTTGCCCCGCAGGGAGGCAGCTGACAAGGTGGTGCTTCACACGGGCAAGTATGAGGAGCTCATCGTCTGCTCCCACGAGATCGCAGCCAGCACGGCCCAGCTGGTGGCGGCCTCCAAGGTGAGCTTGCACGCCGACAGCAGCACACCGGGCTCTGGGCCCAGCTTGGCCTGGGCTGTGGCTGCCAAGCCCAGGCCTGCTGCTGCCCTGAGCTGGGAGACCTGAGCCCACCCTGATCTCTCGCCCCTCAGGTGAAGGCCAACAAGCACAGCCCCCACCTGAGCCGCCTGCAGGAATGTTCTCGCACAGTCAATGAGAGGGCTGCCAATGTGGTGGCCTCCACCAAGTCAGGCCAGGAGCAGATTGAGGACAGAGGTGAGTGCCAGATGCCAACGGGGGCTGCTGGCTCCCGAGGCTGAATGGGGGTGGGTGTCCAGATGTTCACCCCCTTGCCCTCTGGCCACAGACACCATGGATTTCTCCGGCCTGTCCCTCATCAAGCTGAAGAAGCAGGAGATGGAGACCCAGGTAGGCGCCCATGGCTGCCCCGTGACCTCTGAGCTCATCCCTCGGGCGAAGCCTGGACCCAGGAGAGAGCTCCCTGGGGAGGCTGGGCTGGGCTGAGCAGGCCGTGTGGCTACAGGTGCGTGTCCTGGAGCTGGAGAAGACGCTGGAGGCTGAACGCATGCGGCTGGGGGAGTTGCGGAAGCAACACTATGTGCTGGCTGGGGCATCAGGCAGCCCTGGAGAGGAGGCGGCCATCCGGCCCAGCACTGCCCCCCGAAGTGTAACCACCAAGAAACCACCCCTGGCCCAGAAGCCCAGTGTGGCCCCCAGACAGGACCACCAGGTGCCGTCTGCACTGGGATGGGGGAGTTCCTGCACGGGGGTGCTGTCCCCAGCCCTAGAGGGGCAGATGGTGCACGTCCCTGGGGAAGTCAGGGACCACTGACAACATGCAGGGAGGAGCTTGCTCAAGGGAGAGGTGGGGCCCCAGGAGCCTGGCTGTGACCACTGACCCCCCCCCCTTTAACCCCTGCAGCTTGACAAAAAGGATGGCATCTACCCAGCTCAACTCGTGAACTACTAGGCCCCCCAGGGGTCCAGCAGGGTGGCTGGTGACAGGCCTGGGCCTCTGCAACTGCCCTGACAGGACCGAGGGGCCGTGCCCCTCCACCTGGTGCCCAAGCCTCCCGCCCCACCGTCTGGATCAGTGTCCTCAAGGCCCCTGGCCCTTACTGAGCCTGCAGGGTCCTGGGCCATGTGGGTGGTGCTTCTGGATGTGAGTCTCTTATTTATCTGCAGAAGGAACTTTGGGGTGCAGCCAGGACCCGGTAGGCCTGAGCCTCAACTCTTCAGAAAATAGAGTGTTTTTAATATTCCGAGCTAGAGCTCTTCTTCCTACGTTTGTAGTCAGCACACTGGGAAACCGGGCCAGCGTGGGGCTCCCTGCCTTCTGGACTCCTGAAGGTCGTGGATGGATGGAAGGCACACAGCCCGTGCCGGCTGATGGGACGAGGGTCAGGCATCCTGTCTGTGGCCTTCTGGGGCACCGAGTCTACCAGGCCCTCCAGCTGCGTGGTCTCCGCAGACCAGGCTCGGTGTGGGCTAGAGGAATGTCGCCCATTACTCCTCAGGCCTCCGTGATGGGAGCCCCCCAGGAGGGGTCAGATGCTGGAAGGGGCCGCTTTCTGGGGAGTGAGGTGAGACATAGCGGCCCAGGCGCTGCCTTCACTCCTGGAGTTTCCATTTCCAGCTGGAATCTGCAGCCACCCCCATTTCCTGTTTTCCATTCCCCCGTTCTGGCCGCGCCCCACTGCCCACCTGAAGGGGTGGTTTCCAGCCCTCCGGAGAGTGGGCTTGGCCCTAGGCCCTCCAGCTCAGCCAGAAAAAGCCCAGAAACCCAGCTGCTGGACCAGGGCCCTCAGGGAGGGGACCCTGCGGCTAGAGTGAGCTAGGCCCTGGCTTTGCCCATCAGATTTGAACGAATGTGTGTCCCTTGAGCCCAAGGAGAGCAGCAGGAAGGGTGGGACCAGGCTGGGAGGACAGAGCCAGCAGCTGCCATGCCCTCCTGCTCCCCCCCACCCCAGCCCTAGCCCTTTAGCCTTTCACCCTGTGCTCTGGAAAGGCTACCAAATACTGGCCAAGGTCAGGAGGAGCAAAAATGAGCCAGCACCAGCGCCTTGGCTTTGTGTTAGCATTTCCTCCTGAAGTGTTCTGTTGGCAATAAAATGCACTTTGACTGTTTGTTGTCACTGATGCCCCAGAGGGAGGGGCTGTGCCTGGCTCTTCATTCCTCCAGGGACACGTGTTCCCTTGTCTAGGCCCTGGGCAGGCGCTGGGGTGGGGACCTATTGGTGTCTGTCTGCATTTAATGCTAGAGTACTTGGGACTGCAGAAAAGCTCAGCAGGGCTGTCACTGGCTGCGTGTCCGCCTTCCATCTCTCTCTGGGGGGAATTTATGGGCCTCAGGGCCCTCCTTTTACACAGGAGGCCAAGAGCCAGCTGCCTCCACAGGGGCCACTTGCACTCCCAGCCTCAATGCCCACAGCTTCCCTGGGGCTCCTAGCAGTTGCTGACCCCCTCAGTGTGTCTGAGACCATGCCTGACTGACAGTTGCTAAGCTAAGGTGGGGACCCTGACTCCCGGCTGGCTTGGACTTGAGCCATGGCCACACACAGCCTTTGCACTTACCGGAAACCTGGAAAGGTGTTCAGTCCCTGGGTGTGTGGCAGCCTCACAAGCACCCACTTTACCCAGGAGCACCATGCCAGAGGGAAGGCTGAGGTGGAGGAGCTCACCCTGTCCTACCCCCTGCCAAGATCACTGGCATTTATGGAGAAACAGGACAGGGTGGGTCAGGGGAGAGAAAAGGCCCCTTGGCTGGCTCCTGTATGGCCTCAGACAAGCCGCCTACCTGTGCTCAGGTCTCCTGGAGGATGAAGTGGGGCCTCAGCTGAGGCTGCGTAGCCAGGGTGCTTGTGCCGGGTGGTTAGGGTGAAAGGGCCTTGCAAACTGACCACAAGGGCTAAGACAGACCCTGTGCCTGGCTCTTGTTTACAAGGCAAGATGGCTTCAGAAACACTAACGGAACTGATTCTCCACCAGATACAAATGAAAATCCACAGGCACTGACAACGCTTAACTGATCATTCTTGAGTCCTCAATGACCAAACTTTTTTTTGAGATGGAGTCTTGCTGTCACCTAGGCGGCAATACAGTGGCATGCCTTGGCTCACTACAACCTCCTCCCGGGTTCAAGAAATTCTGCCTCAGCCTCCCGAGCAGCTGGGATTACAGGCATGCACCACCATGCCTGGCTAATTTTTGTATTTTTAGTAGAGATGGGGGCTTTGCCACGTTGGCCAGGCTGGTCTCGAACTCCTGATCTCAAGTGATCCGCACCCCGCCCCCACCAGCCTCCCAAAGTGCTGGGATTCCAGGCCACTGTGCCTGGCCGAAACCTTTAATTGAACAGGCTGCCTCAAGTGTGGGGCTAGAAAGCAGGAGCTTGGGGTCTGGTCCTGCTCCCCCACCCTCTTGGACCTGTCACTGCCTCTCCCTGGTCCTCCTTGTGAACGGGACACACAGCAGGAGGAGAGGCTCCCACAAGGCAAGGTTCATGAGCCACAAGACTCTGTGAAGTCCAGCATCCTCACTGGAGTGGACAACAGATTTGGCTATAAGCTTCCTGGCAGCCACTGGGAAGAAAGAAACTATCACACACTTTTTCTTTAAGGCTAACTGGCTTCTCAGGAAATGCTTCCCTCTTCCTCACAGAAAAACCACAGAAATTTCTCCTGCACATTCTCATAGAACAATGATGTGCCAGGAATGGCAGCTATTACAGGAGACAGCAACAGGTGAGCTTGCTCTCATCTCAGTTCCTCAAGTCCCTTGCAGGGGCATTGTGACCCAGATACACAGCTGGGGTGGTGAGGACACAGGCACACGGCTCAGCCGGGGCGGCGGGCATACCTAGCTGCAGGCGCACGGCTCAGCTGGGGCGGCGGACATACATAGCTGCAGGCGCACGGCTCAGCCGGGGCGGCGGGCACAGGGCAGTTCCGTAGCTCTGCAAGGAGGCAGGGTTTGCAGGGTCCCCTCCTCTCGGCCTAGAGAAGGAAACAGCACCCACTGGGCTTTGAAATGGGCAGAGGCAACTGCCTTCTTGAAACACCTGCTGGCAAGTCCCCAAAGCAAAACATCAGAGCCACTGGTTTTCCCACTAAAAACCAACACAGAAAATCCTAACAAGTACCACCATTCACACAGCACACGGCAGCAACCTCACGGACAGAGAGCAGGCACAGTCTGAGCCCTGAGGTCACCCTCAGTCCCCTACTTGGACACAGTGGCTGTGATCCTGAAGACACTCTCTTAAGACACAGAACATGCCCTGTCCGTGACTGCTGTTTATGAGACTGGTGACCAAGAGGGTAAGAGGCCCCACCTGTGCCAGGGGCCCTGGACAGGCAGAGATTTTGTCTTCAGCTTCAAAAACAGACGTCCCAGCCAGCTTCCCTGCTGGAACTTTGATCACTGATGTTTCAGAACCAGACATCATGAACATCCACATCCCCAAGTAAATAAGTGACAGGCCTGTTATTAATAATTCTCTATTTATTAAAAAGGGTCCTACAGCTTTACAGCCACAGCACCGGACACGGCCCTGAACAGCGATGGCGAGCCTGGCCAGGGGCCGCTTTGCAACTTCAATGCCAAGCTCACGTTTGGCTGCGACCGTGGCAGGCTGTGGCATCCCCGACAGCGGCCGGTGGCGGAGGTATGGGGGCGGGTGGCACCGCTCACTCGAGATTCACAGAACATGGCAAGCCCGCCTGACTGGCATGGCAGTGAATCGTCCTGTACAGCTTCATTTCCTTTAAGAAAACAGTTACAGTAGAGTTCAAGTCCGAGAGCAGGAATGTACGGTCACTGAGGACAAAAGGCAGTGGCCTGGCCCGTGGCCCAGTGGGACAGACCCCGCTTCAGTTCTGCCTTCTGTCACCCTGGCGGCTAGGCACAGGTCGGGGCCCTGGATGCCCGACAAGTGACAGGGGAGGGGCGGGCCAGAAGGTCCACTGGTAAGCACCTCGGCCTTTTCTGTCAACAGGTGCCACTGCCCCCTGCTGGGCCCTGGGCCTTCAGCACACATGGCACGTGAAGATGAGGTCCCACAGGGGTGGGGGGAAGAGCAGGTGCAGACGGTTGGAGTGCAGCCCCGTCCCTCAATCCCATGGGGCGGGCTTTCGCCAAACCCCTAACGTTGCCCACCCTGAGGCCCAGCCACCAGCCAGCCAGGGGCAGAGGATATTGGCTAAGGGTAGCCTGGGTCAAGGCGGCCGGACGTCTTGACCACCTGTAACAGGGCAATGAACTTGGACAAGCCCTTCAGAGAAAGCAGAGCCGGGGCCTTGCCCAGCCCCTAGCAGGTGTGAGTCCCGGCACCTGGGGAAGCTAAGGCACAGCACGGACACCCGAGGGCGGGCACCGTGCACTGCTTGCACAAAAGGAAATTGCATCCACTTCATCGGCATTTCAATCTGCTCAAGACAGTATCTGCATTTTTTATAAAATTTCCCTGAATGGTCTTGGGAGTGTCAAAAAAGTTTTTTCAATATAAAACAGGAAAATCAACACACGTAGTAAAAATATTGGGGGATTATTTCTTCATAGAAACCTTCAGGGCCGGCTCCAGGCAGGAGGGAGAGGAGGAGCTGGGGACACAATTTGCTGTGCAAAGTCCCACTCATGCGCTCCCCTCCCACACCAGTGGCCGTTCTCCAGCCTCTGGACTCGGCAGTGGGCCCAGTGCAAACTTTGCTTGTGGCTCTGAAGCAAGAGCAGCAGCCAGGTCAGGCGGTGACTATGGTGACCTCTCCCCAACAGATTCAGTGAGCAACAACGCAGCCACAGGTGGTGGCCCAGCCACGGCGCCCTTCCAGGCCGGCCGGCGCCCACCCGCCCTCACCAGGGCTGCAGTGGCCGGTGGGTGAGACACATAGGACTGTCTTTCGAAAATAAAATAAGTATCATGAACCATGCTCATTAAATAAAACTGCAATAGAAGGACCACGATTCTAAATGGGACTGGGGGAGAGGCCTATTTCTTCCCAAATATGAGTTCATCAACGCTAAGATACTTAGAAATCACACGGATAATGCAAACCGATGCAACGCACAGGTGTCAGGCTGTAACCCGGCACACACAACTGCCTTGTTGCCCAAAGCCTGGGCTCCTACTACTCACCACTGACCTACAGTTCTAAAATCAGACAGACACGCTGGCCCAGGGCCCCAGAGCCCTTGGCACAGAGCAGACCTCCAGCCTCCTTCCCGTGAGCAGAGCACAACACGCCAGGCGGAAGAAGTCTCGCGGGAAGGACCGCGCCGGCGCTCACTGGAGGATGAAACCCGGCTGGTGTGGAGGGAGCCGGGGTGGGGGTCTCTGAGGGAGAGGTGGCGGATATGGGGACACGAACTGCGAAGAGAATCCTTGCTGAGTGGGGAGGCCCACGCGGGGGGGCAGGGGCGGGCACTGTAATCCTGGGTACAGCACGGCCTGTCCCGAACTCATGGCCGCAGTAAACGGGGTGGCTAAGCGTCCTGCAGGCACCGGGGGTGGTGGGGGCGGAATGCGCCGAGGTGCAACGGCAGGGGGCCCACTGGCCTCTGGGGCAGGGTAGGGAAGGGGGGCGGTAGGTGCCAGTTCGGGCAGCCTGGGGGGCAGCGGGGCCAGGGCCTGTGGGAGTCTCTGCCCCTTTAGCACCATCTCCTGGAGCTTCTCGATTTTCACCCGTCGCATGTGGGCCAGTTTCCGTTTGCTCTGATAGACATCAATGAAGGAATCCAGAGGAAGTTCTCCATCCAGAAACTTCTCTGCCATGTTCTGAAAGAGGCAGAAACCTGGTTACAGGGACAGCCAGATGGGGAGGATGCTCCCTTCATGGTCTAGGCACAAGGAGAGGCAACGCCCAGCTGCTTCCAACACTGCCCCCTCCCTGTAACCACCCAGAGGGCCTCGCTCCTGCTCCAGATCCCAGAGGTCATGGGCTCAGGCTTCAGCATGAGCTGCCACTAGGTGGAGAGGACGACAGCCCTGCTGCGCACCCCACCACCAGCGTGACAGGCAGAGGAGCTGGCCTTTGGGTGAGGGCTCCGACTCCTGGGTCCCAGGCCTCTCTCGAGCCCGCTGGAGTCCAACACCTCCTTGCTTCCACCCGGCTGCGCCCTGACTGACAGACTCGCCCTGGGTGGGTAAGCAAGACAGAAACACCTGTGCCCCCAGGCCTTCAGAGTTCATCGAGCCCAGCCCTATCTTGGCAAGACCCTGCCGGCCCCAGCCTGCAACAACTGCACAACATTCGACCTTGACTCATTTCCTTATCGCCTGGCGAGGCTCAAGGCTCTAATGCGCAGCTGGATGTGTCCCAGAAGCTCTGTAGCCTCCTCCCAGCTGGCCCTTGAACCACGGCACGTGGTAATTCGCCACTGGCCCCAGGGGCTGGCGTTCACAGGGTGGCACGCATGCCCTCTCTTGGCCCTCGCTCGGACCTGCCCTCACTCACCCTGCTGCTCCCTGGACCCCTGCCTGGCACTTCCCCAGCACACAGGCCAGGCTGCCTGCTGGCATACAGCCCGCACACCTGGGAGGCACCACCTCCTGGTCGTGGCGGTGTGGCGCTCACGGTCCCTGGAGGCAGCGGGCCCACTGACTGCCCAAAGCGCCCCAAGGATTCCACCAAGGCTGGTTGGCTTTACCTCAGTGTCTTCCTCAATCTTGGCCCCTTCTGCCTGAAGAAGTGCTAACAGGGTCTCCAAGGAAGCGCTGCTAGACTGTCTGTCTGGAAAAAAAGCAAGAGGTATGACAAGAGTGAGAGGTGTCCAGGTAAAGCCCTTCATGATGCCAACCACGGCAGGACTGCACCTTCCTTTCCAGGAAGCTGAATGTGAAAGGCTTGAAAACCTACAGGGGAACAAGTGCACCAAGCCAGTGCCCAGGGGCCAACATCCCATGTCAGAGCAACCTGTGTCACCAGCTGCTTCTAGAACCAGCTGTTTTCAAATATGGGGCAGTGACATTCTCATCATGCCACTTTGTATTTCCTTTATGTTTTGAGTGGTAACTTACATCGAGTATACACATCTCAAGTGTGTAAGTCAAATTTCCACGTGTTTAACCGCCAACCACCACCCCCCAGATCCAGACACAGAACGTTTCCACCGGGCGCCCTCACGCCCACTGCACCCGCCAGATAACCCCTACGCTGGCCTCCACCACCATAGCGGAGGTCCGCCTGGTCTCGACTCCACATCCTGGAATCAGAGAGCACAGGACATACTCTCCTGGCTTCTTCCACTCAGCACCGCGTCTCTGAGACCCTGCTCAGGTCTGTGAATCAGTTCGTTTCTTTCCAATGCTGTGTAGTGTTCCATTGTGTAAACAGACTTTATGTGCCCATCACTCTGTAGACGGACATTTTTATTGTTTCCAAATTTTATTATAAGGTAATAAAGATACAACATTCTTGTACCTATCTTCTGAGAGACATTAATATCCACTTCTGTTGGGTATACACCCAGGAGCAGAGCTGCTGTGCAGCGCATACACACTCTTCATTCTAGCAGGTGCTACCCAACAGCCTTCCCCAGGTGAAATGAGAAAAGGAGGCGGCTGTGGCAGTGCAGCCTGCAAGCCCCAGATGACCCATGGACACTCCTACCAGCAAGATGCACGGCACCTCACCAGCACTTGGTACTGCCAGTCTTTTTACTTTTCGTCATTCTGGTTTGGGTGTATGATCGTAAATTTTTACTGAAGTTAATGGAGAAAATGACAAGATGATAGCAAGTAGTGACAGACATCACTGTAAACCTCACTGCAGAAGGTGATCTTTAACCCAAACTCTTTAAAGGGATGGGGTCTCTGTCACCCAGGGTGGAGTACAGTAATGCAATCACAGTTCACCGTGGCCTCAGCCTTCAGAGTAGGTGGGACTATAGGCAAGCACCACCACCCCCAGCTTATTTCATTTCTTTTGTGGAGACACAGTCTCGCTGTGTCGCCCAGGCTGGAGTACAGGGCTGCAATCATGGCTCACTGCAGCTTCAATCTCCAAGGCTCAAGCAATCCTCCTTCCTTAGCCTCCCAAGTAGCTAGGACCATAGGCGTGTGCCACCACCCCCAGCTCTGACTTTATCTAAATGTCCCTTTGATAACTATCAAAAGCACTCAGGATGCTCAACAATCTTTAATTCTGATGTCTCCTCCTAATGGCTGCAAATTAAAGTATGCCATTAAAATAAAGTGTTCCAGTGATGCTTTTTTTTTTTTTTTTTTTTTTTTTTTACCATTAACAAACAGCATAAGACAAACGGGCAAATGTCATAAGACATCTGTTTAATATCATAATTCAGAAAGCTTTTTCTATGCTGTTTAGAGAAGGTGGGGTCTTGAATTTAAAAAGTGGTTAAGTCTCCTCTTCTAAACTGGTGACTGCTAAACTGGCTGGCTTCCTCCTAATCTCCAGCCCCTTTTCCGGTAACTGCCCCGAGGTACCCACGTTTCTGCAACCTGCTTCACGCTGCAGACCCTGGAGGTGCGTGTGGACCTGGGCTGACCTCAGCAGTCACCGCCACCAGTCAGGGCCACTGGGAGGAGGGGGCAGTCCTGCTATACACCCTGCCCTCTCGAACCGCAAGTGCAGAGAGGCCGCAGGTCTGGGGGCCCTCCATATTCCATACATAAACTAGTCCAATACAGTGGCTCACGTCTGTAATAGCAGCACTTTGTGAGGCAAAGGCAGGAGGATGGCTTGAGTTCAAGACCAGCCTGGGCAACATAGCAAGACAACCTCTCTGCAAAAAAATGAAAAACTAGCCTGCTTGGGGTAGTGCACACCTGTGGTCCCAGCTACTCAGGAAGCTGAGGCAGGAGGATCACCTGAGCCCAGGAGGTCACGCTGAGCCATGGTTGCGCCACTGCACTCCAGTCTGACAGAGCAAGACCCTGTCTCTAAAAATAAATAAATAATATACATAAGCTATTTGTTCATTGCAGTAGAGTCGCTATCTTAACCTGAAATTTTTCCATAATATTTCTTTCCTGGTAGGGCAATAGCTTGAAAATCTGTCCTTCTCTCAACTCTTTATTCTCGAATGATCACCCTTAAAAAGTTACCTAATTTGGTCTTCTTTATCTGATAGGCTTCAAAGAGAACCTGGAGTTCCTGGTATTTCTGGGTCAAGCGTGCTTTCAACGTGTCCAGCTGGGGCTGGTACAAAAGGTTTCCTTCTGCCAGGCTCCGGTTGCTGGCAAGTGTCATTTCTTTGTTAAGCTGAACATTCTGTGTCTGCAAGGAACACACAAGATGATGAGAACCAAAAGTATATCAGCTCCTAAACCCCTGAGGTCCCCACGCACACCCCAGGAGCCCAGTGCAGCTGCTGCCACCTCGCTGGCACCGCATGCCAGGCAGATGCTACTGACCCAGAGCCAAGCCCCCTGGTTTCTCATTTGGAGCTGCTGCCCGTCGTAAAGAATGAGGCCGACTTCCTTCCAGCACGTTTCCAGGACAGGCTTTGTCCTGTGACTCCATGCAGAGACTTCCCTGCCACGGCTGCGCTGTGACTTGAATTCCTTACTACAGCCATTGTGCTTGCAGAAGTAAACAGCTGTAAAGATTTAGAATCTGATTTTTTTCAAAACAAGTTTCTGCTGCTCCCGAGGAAGTTAAGGAATCACTTATCAGCAGGAGACCAGTTGGCATGATGTCAATTCAGGCTTCATAAGCAGGCTAAGAGGTCCAACCAGCAAGCTGAAGAGACCCTGGGAAGGAACTGTGTTTCCAGCCACCGGGGTTCCTCTGTCTCTCCCATGCCCACCCCAGCTCTTCTGAGCCTTCCAGCTCAGAAGAGCTGGAAGTTGGTGGGTGAGCAAAGCCGACCAAAAGCTGGGGGAAGAGGGGGGACATATTTTGCCCATCAGGAATTTCATTTTGTCCTTTAAAGCAATGACAGGCTACGCTGGTAGGTAGAGAAGAAGCCACGTGCCCAGAACTTAGGGGAGAACGACAGGAGTAGAAGGTCTGAGAAAAAAAGGCAAAACGCTCCAAGCAAAACGTAGCCAAAGTTTAAATAAAAAACACAGACGCGTGGGTACCCTAGTTCCCTTTTCACTCACTGGTGATCGGCTTCCTCTACCACAGCCCAGCCGCCGCCACCTCGCTTTCCTTCCACACCGTCAGTTTCAACAGCATGCGATTCCTTACCCAGTGTGTGTCCCTGTTTCTCTTTAAGCAGCTCTTCTTCAACCCCACCCCAGTCATCTCATTTTCCCCTTAATATTTTCTACCACCCCACCCAGGCTATTTTTGCTGCGACTTCCTTCCTCTTAGTAGCTCGAGTATAGATTCCTGGCCATGCTGCCTCTGCTCCCCACCCCCAGTCATACCCGTTGATTGCTGTCATAGTTCCTGGTGCGCTCACACGAGTGCACACGCACCACACACACAAGGAAGATGCTCAGGGAATCAGAGAACAAAGAAAGAAGCCCTTGGATCCATGCCTCAATCAGGAGATCCCTAACCCCAGCAGGAGGGCTCTTTTCAGCAGACAGTGATCTGCATCTCCAGACAACAGCTGCACCCAGGGCCCTAAAGATCAGGCTCTGCTGAAACCCAACAGGATTTAAATGACAATGAAAACCAAACCTCTCTCCCAACTCTAAAGTAAAAGCTAGGAGTGTTCCCGAAATGTGGGTGGTAGAAATGCTTTCATCTCTTCTGATGCCTTTAGCAAAAAAGGAGAATCTTGGGACTGGAAAGCAGTTTCACTCGGGTTTCTGGTAAGCAGTGGTGGGGCTCCCGTCACCCGCTTCCCCACCCACAAGGCGGCTCTCCATGGGCTTTCTATGCCAGGCCATGCAGAAGCGTCTTTCCTTCCATTGTTAAGCCATTTAAAAGAACAAACAAAAACCACTGTATGGCCACTCTGGAAAACAGGCACTTTTTAATAAAGCTGAATACGTAACTACCCTATGACCCAGAAGTTGTACTCTTGGGCCTTTATATCAGAGAAATGAAAACTTATATTCAACAAAAACCTGCTCAGGACTGTTGAGAGCAACATTTATTTGTAACAACTAAAATCTGGACGCAGCCCAGGTGTCTTTTAACAGGTGAATGGTTAAACAAGCTGCAGTCCAGCCAGGCCGCAAAATACCACTCAGCAGCAAAAGGAAGAAACTTGACTGGCGGGACTGAGAACACTCTAGGGAATCACACTGAAGGAAAACAGCCAACCCCAAAGGGCCACTCACTCCATGACCCCATGCACACAACACCCTTGAAATACAAAATCACAAAAATAGAGAACAGATTAGCGGTGTGTGTGGGACTATAAAAGGCCGACATGACGGATTTGCACGGGGATGGAGCCGTCCTGATGTTCTGTGTCCTGGCAGTATCAGTGCCCCAATCCTGGTGCTGAGAGTGTGTTGAATTTCACCAGATGTTACCCAGCGGGCAGCTGGGAGAAGGGGACACAGGATCTCTCTGTATTCTTACAACTGCATGTGAAACTATGAGCATCTCAAAATAAAATTTAACCGTAAATACAACCACCAACCACTGCTGAGATGGCTTTCTCCTGCTGGTCTCACCTGGCGGATGAGGAGAAGGGCACATTGTCCAGGCTGCATTCAGAGACAGGCCTCGCGCTCCTGCTCCCAGCCCCACAGTTCTGTGTGTTCCATCACTCTCAATCAATCATTTGTTCAATAAACATTTACTGAGCGAGTATTATCTGCCACGCCTGGGGTTAGGCACAGGGAATTCTGAGAAACAGGAGTGCTCCCACCCTCAAATAAACTGAGTCAAGCATAAATGGAGCCAAACTCATCAGCCCTGATCTGTGAGGCCCCAAATGGCCTGGTCCCCACCATCCCTTCCCGGTCAGTTCTGAGAAAGGAGGTCCCTAACCATCCTGCCTACACCAGCAGCCACCCTCTGTCAGCGCCCATGTCTTTCGTGGCATCGTCACTGTCATCAGTGAAGATTAAATCTGTTGTCTCAATCACTGTCTGTCCCAACACTAAATACAGACGACACACTTGTCTTTGGCATCCCAAGCACTTTGCACACATCTGCCACTCAGTGAAGATCTGCTGAATGAATCAGAGAGCCCCCCACAACCCCAAAAAAGCCAAGATTCACTCAAAGCCAAGCCTGGCAAATAAGGGAGGTAACAAAACTGTGGAGGAAAAAAAGCGACCTAAGTTTGTTGAGAGCTAAGTGCCTCCAATCCTTGATGAAGCAGAGGCGCTCCCATCAGAAAGTCACTAGAGACTAAGTCTGAGGGAGGGTGTCACGCTGGACCTTAAAGTAATTGTCAAACAGAATTTCCTCAAAAGTCCTCAGTCAAGGTAGCACACAGCAAGTGCAGGTCTCCCACGCAACCACTTGAAAGACAGCGCTCAATGCAGCACCGACCGACATTCCAGCAGGCGGCCTAGACTACCCCACAGCAGTCTCAGCCTCGGCTGTGCCTTACGATCCCCGTTTACTGGGGAGTAGGGAGGCTGCTGTTACAAATCTCAATGTCCCGACCAACCCCTACCTGTTGAGCTCTTCAGGAGGGGCCAGGCATGGATGCTGCCTTCAAAGCTCCCTGCTGATACATACCGCTAAGCTGAAGACTTTTGCTTCAGTTTCACCATAAAAATGCATCTACAAACAAAATCTTTTTTCCGTAGGGTTTAAGTCAAGTCAAAATCACTTGTCCTATATATTAGAAAGTCCTAGAGGAGAAGAACACAAGGAAAGCGTGGACTATAATAAAGACAACTCACGTGTCCACATTTCTGGGGTCTGGGGAAAAAAGGCAATTTGTTTTGTATAGGACACACATAAGCCACCAGGCATCAAAAGAGGCCAAATAAAACTCCAACTGAGGCCGAGTGCGGTGGCTCACACCTGTAATCCCAGCACTTTGGGAGGCTGAGGCAGGCGGATCACCTGAGGTTAGGAGTTCAAGACCAGCCTGACCAACATGGAGAGACCCCCTTCTCTACGAAAAATACAAAATTAGCCGGGCATGGTGGCACATGCCTGTAATCCCAGCTACTCGGAGGCTGAGGCAGAAGAATCACTTGAACTTGGGAGGCAGAGGTTGCAGTGAGCCAAGATCGCGCCATTGCACTCCAGCCTGGGCAACAAGAGTGAAACTCTGTCTCAAAAAAAAAAAAAAAAAAAAAAAAAAAAACTCCAACTGAGGACTGTTAAACTGGCAGTGATTTTTAAAATATCCTTTGGGTATTCAGATGTTTTCATATAAATATGATAACTTTTTTTTTTAATTGAGACAGAGTCTCGCTCTGTCACCGAGACTGGAATGCAGTGGCGTGATCTCAGCTCACTGCAGCCTCCGCCTGCCAGGTTCAAGCAATTCCCGTGCCTCAGCCTCTCAAGTAGCTGGGATTACAGGTGTGTACCACACCTGGCTAATTTTTTTTTTTTTTTTTGTATTTTTAGTAGAGACGAGGTTTTGCCACATTAGCCAGGTTGGTCTTGAACTCCTGACCTCAAGTAATCTCCCTGCCTCGGCCTCCCAAAGTTCTAGGATTACAAGCATGAGCCACCACACCCAGACAAATACAGTAAATTCTAAGTGGCCACCCAGAGAATACCCACAGCACCCTGCAGGATAATGGCAGTAGGGACAATGGCCAGGATGCATGTGCTGAAGGTGGATGTCTTTTCTTAAGCATTGGATAAAACTTTTTAACACTCAAAACCTGCCCCAGAACACACCTTGGATGCTACAATCAATGTAGAAACTCTTTCCTCAATCTTTTCGTTGTTACAGTTGGAAAAAAAAAAGGGGGAGGAGAAACAACAGCTTTGTTCATTTGCAAAGCAAAGGCAAATTGGCCAGGACAGGCCCGGGAGGCCTCCACAGGCGCAGCATACACCACTCAGCAAGGCCCAGATGGCAGCCACTCCGGCCACATACACCCGGCTCTCCACCCCTCTCAGACTGATTCCAGCCTCAATGTCTGTGACCAAATCTGTACAGTAAATCTGAGAATGCTTAGAGAGGTATTTTAGGAACCATCAAACTAAAAAAAAAAAAAAAAAAAAAAAAAAATCTTACGTTGTCACTGTCTTTGTTTCATGGTAGGCACCAACAGATACCTGAAATTGAAAACAGTGATGCCAACCTCTTGATCATTCTCATGATCCTTTTTGTTAACCATAGAAAAGTCTTTTCAGGAAATAATCTCTCTGTGGTAAAGAAACATTCTTATAAATTTACTCAGTTTCACTTCAGTTTCCATTACTTCTCATAAGTGAAGAAAAATGAGATGCCTGATTACAGCATTTGTAGTAGGACCTGGCTTGTCTAAACTTATTTCTGCCCACCTATCTGTGCATGAGCACAGAGAACTCTCTGGAAGCATGCTCACCCCAGGGTAACAGCAGCAGCCCGAGTGGTATGATATTTTTACTTTCCACTTTCTACTTTTAACTATCACAGTGTTTGATTCATTAGAGCAAGCACGCATAACTTTGTAGAGAAAGGGTTTTTCTGTTTTAAGTTTAAAAAAAAGTATCTTATATATACTTATCCAGGCAGAAATGTGGAGGTCTCTTTTTATCTCTTGGGATGCTTACATTAATATATGTAACTCTCTCAGAACACACAGTCTGGCTGGGCACGGTGGCTCGTACCTGTAATCCCAGCACTTTGGGAGGCCAAGGCGGACGGATCACTTGAGGTCAGGAGTTCGAGACCAGCCTAGCCAAAATGATGAAACCCCACCTCTACTAAAAATACAAAAAAAATTAGCCAGCTGTGGTGGTGGGTGCCTATAATCCCAGCTACTGGGGAGGCTAAGGCACGAGAGTTGCTTGAACCTGGGAAGCAGAGGTTGCAGTGAGCTAAGATTGCACCACTGCACTTCAGCCTGGGCAACAGAGTTAAGACTCCATCTCAGAAAGAGAAAAAAAAAAAAAACACACACACTATCTCAAATGCACGTCATTATTTCTTTATTTGGGTTGGGGGAGTGTGGTAGAAAATAAAGTCAGCAAGAAAGAAAAGAGATCTACAGTCCCCTCTGCATATGCCACGGCTGCTACAAAGGAGAGGCACGCAGGGGCAGAGGCAGAGGCAGGAGACCGCCTGCAGCTCTGTGGCCAATGCTGGGTCAAGGGTGTAGGTTTCCCATGGATGCTTTCCAGACCAGACACTTCTACAATGTGAAATTCTGATTCCAGCTGGCCAGTGTCTAGCTCCTCCATCTGTAATTATAATTGTGCCTTCCTAAACACAAAGGCAGACAAATCTGCCCACATTTCCAAGCTAAATCTTCTTCATGGAAAGATACTCATAGCAGTTCTTTTTTCCCCCTTCACACTGTAATATAATACTTACAACAACTAAGTAAGTGACATGACTGAATTCGTTTAGCAAACTTGAACAAACAAATGGGAATCCTTAATAGCACCGGAAGTCCTTTAAATGCTCAAAATCCAGTGTGTACTTGGAATTTGGGCTGCGTTAGGATAAAAACAAAATATGCCCGCACCTACAGCATTCTCAGAAGGCATAGTATTTATGCAAAGTAAATAAATCACATTTTATTTAACAAGCAATCTTTATTGTCATTTTTTATTTTTTGAGACAGGGTCTTGTTCTATCACGCAGGCTGACATGCAGTGGTGCAATCATGGCTCACTGCAACCTTGACCTCCTGAGCTCAAGCGATCCTCTTGCCTCAGCCTCCCAAAGTGCTGGGATTACAGGCTTGAGCCACTGCGCCCAGCCACAAGCAAGCATCTTGTTAAACAAGCATTAGGTCCAGGAATATAAAATGCTCTTCCCACAAAGACTCTGCTCACACTGGCTCTTCAGCCTGGAACGCCCTCCTATCCAAATCTCTGCTGCAAACTCTACCCTAACCAAGGTCTTAGCAACGGAACCTTTTCTAAACCTTCCCCAGCCCCACCAACGCCACACAGAGCTAGACCCTTAGTGGTGGGCACTCCCTGAGGCCCCGCTTGATTGAGATACAATTCACACCTCATACAATCCGTCTACTGAAACCATTCCACTCAAGGGTGTCTCATGTATTCGCAGAGTACACCTCTGGCTTCACTGTATTCACACTGTATTCTTCTGTGCTTGTTTGTTCATCTATTCATACATCAAAAAAATTTTTTTCAGGCATCATCACGGGCTGGCTCTGGAAGTACAGGCAATGGAGACAGAAAAGTGAACAGGAAGGTGAGGTTCCTTTCCTTAGAAGAGTGTAGCTACTAAATATGACAAACAGAATCATAAAATCTATCCACTGCTAGACCGGGTGCGGTGGCTTACGCCTGTAATCCCAGCACTTTGGGAGGCCGAGGCAGGTGGGTCACGAGGTCAAGAGATCAAGACCACCCCGGCCAACATGGTGAAACCCCATCTCTACTAAAAATACAAAAATTAGCTGGGCAGGGTGGTGCCCGCCTGTAGTCCCAGCTACTCAGGAGGCTGAGGCAAGAGAATCGCTTGAACCCGGGAGGCGGAGGTTGCAGTGAGCCAAGATTGTGCCACTACACTCCAGCCTGGTGACAGAGGGAGACTCCATCTCAAAAAAAAAAAAAAGAAAAAAAGAAAAACAAAACAAAACAAAAAACCTGTCCACTGCTGTGTCACGAAGGTGTTGTAAGTCTCCTGGGAGTGACAGGATGCTTGTGGTGTGCTGAATGGTGTGCCCCCCTCCCCCAAAAAGATGTGTCTACACCCTAATCTCTAGAACCTACATTTATTGGAAAAAAGGTCTTTGCAAATGTAATGAAGTATCTGGAAATGAGACAATCATCTTTAATCATCTAGGTGGCCCTAATCCAATGACAAGAGTCCTTTTTTTTTTTTTTTTTTTTTTTTTTGAGGCAGTCTGGCTCTGTCACCCAGGTTGGAGTGCAGTGGGGCAATCTCGGCTCACTACAACCTCCGCCTCCCAGGTTCAAGCGATTCTCCTGCCTCAGATTCTCCTGCCTCAGCCTCCTGAGTAGCTGGGATTACAGGCGCATGCCACCACGCCCGGCTAATTTTTGTGTTTTCAGTAGAGACGGGGTTTTACCATGTTGGCCAGGCTGGTCTCAAACTCCTGGCCTCAAGTGATCTGCCCGCCTTGGCCTCCCAAAGTGTTGGAATTACAGGCGTGAGCCACCCTGCCCGGCCGACAAGAGTCCTTTTAAGAGACACATGGAGAAGACAGAGGCAGACGTGAAAGCCATGTGAAGATGGGGGCAGCATGATGTGGTCACAAGCCCAGGACGCCAGCACACATGAGAAGCTGGAAGCGGCAAAGAAGAGTCCTCCCCTAGAGCCTCCAGAGGGAACAGGGTACCCTGATTTCAGACTTCTGGCCTCCAGAGCTGTGACAGAATTAAGTTTCTGTTGTTGCAAGCTGCCCAGTTTGTGGTCATGTTACAGCAGCCACAGGACTAGCACAGTGCTGGAATCTTCCACCTGTTCTTGAAAACCACTGTCTATCCTGCTCTGTGCCCCAGCAGCCACCTGGCTGACCTATACCAACCCTTCACCCGGACACTCACCCTCAGGTTCTGGTTGGATTCAGCAATGAGGATCAACAGTAGGAGGAAGATGAAAAGGGACAGCGGAGATGGGGAGTGTTCCCCGGGTTGCCTCGCTGAGGTGTGGCTGCAGCTGGGCCAGGTCCTCCCACCCTCCCTTCCTCCAAGGCAGCCCTCTCCTCTGCCCCTCCCGCAGGCCTGGAAGTGAGAAGTGCATGGCTGTTGCTAATCCTGCATCAGGCTTTGGGGGTCTCCACGCTGCCCTCTCCTTGTGGGGAATCCCTTTATTCAACTCCTCACCAATCCCTCATGCTGACTGTGCCATGTCTTGCCAGAAGCCTGATTGAAATAGTTAGAACAGTTTACCCCATGACACAAAATGACACTTGAGCTCACATCCACTCTTTTAATGGTGACCATAAAGCCCCTTAAGAGCAGAACGATGTCTTAATCATTCCCCTGTGCCCAGAACCTAGCGCAGTACCCAGGCTAACACAGGCACATAGCTAAATACTTGCTTGGTTGGGCACGGTGGCTCACGCCTATAATCCCAGCACTTTGAGAGACCGAGGCGGGCGGATCACTTGAGGTCAGGCATTGGAGACCAGCCTGGCCAACATGGTGAAACCCCGTTTCTGCTAAAACTACAAAAATTAGCCAGGCATGGTGGTGTGCGCCTGTAGTCTCAGCTACTTGGGAGGCTGAGGCAGGCAGGAGAATCACGTGAACCCAGGAGTCAGAGGCTACAGTGAGCCGAGATCGTGCCAATGTACTCCAAAAAAAACTTGCTCAATTTCAACCATAAGAATCTTCATAGTTGGGGCCTCAGGACACTATCTGTCAGTCATTGTGAAAATCCTGCTAAGCTTTTTTGAAGATTAGCCTTTTTGAATGTTCAAATTCATAAACAGTAACGTCATGGGTTGATACAACCAGCTATAAACTGGGAAACGACTTGCACTCCTAGCTTTTACTCCAGCAGTGATAACAGTTTGGCAGTGAAATGGAAAGGGGAAAAATGAAGATGATGACACTGATGGCTGGAAAGCGAAGCTACCCATTAACTGTGGTGAAACATGAGACACAAAACACACACGGAGACACAGACACAAGCTGGCTTTGTGTGACGCTTCTCTTCACTGAAATCAGCCCTCTCCCACTTAGAAAGCATATCAGAATGTTAGAGTAACATCACTGTCATGAGAGCCTCGAAGCCACTATATTTACACGTGTAATTTACACACCGGTGCAGTAGCTCATGCCTGTCATTCTAGCACTAAGGAAGGTAGAGGCAGGAGGATTGCTTGAGCCCAGGAGACCAAGACCAGCCTAGGCAACGGAGTGAGGCACTGATCTCCACAGAAAGGAAAAAAAAAAAAAAAAAAAAAAAAGACACACACACAGAAAAACCCTAATCCCAAGCTTCCATATCTACAGCTCATCAGGGCCACAATGACATGCTCCAGCACAGTGGTTGGCCCATTCATCTGTTCATTCATTCATACAAGAAATACTTGGGAAGCACCTCTGTGTGCCAGGCTTGGGGGAGACACCATCATCACAGGGAGTCTGGCTCAGAGTCTCAGTCAAGCCCATCCTCCCACGTAAGGCACTGAGCGTTGTGCACTGCCCAACTCCAGGGGGTGCCATTCACTTCGTACTGCAGCACTGCATACCCGCACAGACTGCATCTGCTCTTCCAATAAAAGGCTCAAAAGAGAAAAAGGGGAAAAATCAAAACAGATGTGATTTTAATGGTTTAAGTAAGACAAGTTACTGGTGCTGATCTGAAAACTTTGCTCTTGTCAGTATCTTCCACATTTCAACAAAATTTGCTGACATTTGTTGAGCATAGCTAGCATGTGCCACCTTCTCTTAGTTCCACTGTCTCCATTCTATCCTCTGTGACAGTGAGACAAATTTGTCCTCATTTTACTCAAGAGACAGGAAACACAATCTTAGGAAGGTTAAACGAGCTGTCAAAGTTACAACTGCTAGTAACTCCCTCCAGAGCTGCGATCTTAACTACTGTGCAGTGGCTCACGCCTGTAGACCCAGTTACTTGGGAGGCTGAAGCAAGAGGATCACTTGAGCCTAGGAGTTCAAGGCCAGTCTAGGCAACATGGTGAGACCCTATCTCTAAAAATAAATTATGCCAGGTATGGTGGCTCATGGCTGTAAACCCAGCACTCTGGGAGGCCCAGGCAGGCAGATTGTTTAAGCCCAGGAGTTGGTTGGAGAACAGCCTGAGCAATAAAGTAAGACCCCATCTCTACAAAAAATAAAAAATGAGCCAGCCATGGCAGCATGCACCTGTGGTCCCAACTACTGGGAGGCTGAGGAAGGAGGCTTGCTTGAGCCAGGGAAGGCAAGACCGCAGTGGGCTGTAATCACACCACTACACTCCAGCAGAGGATCAAATGGAAATTTACTAGTTTACTATTTCTCTATTTTCACGTTATAACAACAATCATCTAAGGTTCATTCCTATTTATACCTTTTTTAAAAAAACCTTTTATAGAAGATACTTTCAAAAAGTAAAGGTAGAGAGATGAGTATGATGAAACTATGTATAACCGTCTCCTAGGTTCGACAATTAGCAACATTTGCCAATCTTCATCTATATTCCCGCTTTTTTTTTTTAAAGTAGTTTAAAGCAAACTTCGAGCATCATCATTCATGCTTAAAAATTTTATATTTCTAACAGGTAAGAACTTTTTAACCCTAGCTACAATGCCATAATCACATTTAGCAAAATTCACAATAATCCTTTAATATCATCCTCTGCATGTGTTGGCTCAATTTCTTCTATAAAAAACTTTTTGCCTCATCTATTTGACTACATGAAATACAGTTTATATAGGAAAAGCTGGATAAATGCTTGGTTCTTTTTTTTTTTTTTCTTTTTAAACCAACTTTTGGAAGACTGAGTTCATACCTGAGCAAACTCCAAAAATGACCAATAAGCTTTTTGGGAGTATCATTATGAAGTAATGAAGTTTTTATCTCTGATAAAAGGCTGTTCTGGGACACCACTGCTGCCCTGCTCTCCAGTAAAATATGTCTAAGACCAATCCTGTACATTTGCTGCCCCCAAGCTGAGCTGGCCCTTCTCAAAGGAATACTAGTTCCTTTTGGTGGGAAATTTGATTTTCACCTTTTCCTCTCCAGATAAAATTAAATTCAAAGTTATCTATAACACAAAGAAAAGGAATAAAACAAATCTTAGTTTTTGTACTATTCTACTACTAGAAATATTCTCAAATTGCATTAAGACCTTAAATGCAGCAGGCTTATGGGTTAGGTTTGATAAACAAAGGCTGCCGTACATTCAGCTAGGTTAACTGCATCTCTTTTTACTTTACTATACTTGATTTATCGCACCAACTAATTTCAAGGTAAATTTCACCAAAGTAACATGCAATTTGAGTTTGAGCTTTACATTAAAGGCTAGGTTATTTAAAAGTCCAAATTCACCTTCATTCAGTAAAAAGATATTCCCAATGACAAACTAATTTCACCAGTCTCCACCTGAATTCAGGTCTTCAGGTGAAGCCTGTAACCCAAGCCTACGATGGCCCTTAGATGTGCTGTAAACACATTAATGTGGCTTAATTCAAATCTTCAGTTTTACTGAAACAAACTTAACAGTTGCGGAGTTGGACTATTTAACATGTTGACAAAATTAAAAGATCTGCAAATACAGAAATATAGTTAAAGAATCGGAGAACATTATGAAACAGTCCTAAAATACGACAATCCTGGGGGTTGTGTGAAACCATCTCCAAGGCTACAGCCCACTCAGGAAGGAAACTTACCAGCTGCTTATCGAATGTTCCACCAAACAACCCACTCCACACACAGAACCTCTAACTTCCAACTATTAGATTAATAAAGATAGCTATTTTTATCGGAGACATCAAAATCCTTCTTGAGAGAAAACTTGCTTCCCTCGAAAAGGAACAGACAGTGGGATCTAGACTCAAACGATCCCCTCCATATGTAGCTGACGTGAATCTAAAAATTGGTATGTGTGAGTGCAGCTAACCACAGAAACACAGAAAGCTAGGCTCGAAAATAAATGGACTATTCCTAGGTAAGATGGAAAGTGACACACTTGACAGTTTCTAGGGCTGGCAGGCACAACTTACCAGGGGAGGGTTTGGTTTTTCCTAGAAGACATATTTTCTTTTCTTTTTTTTTTTGAGACAGAGTCTCACTCTGTCACCAGGCTGGAGTGCAGTGGCACGATCTCAGCTCACTGCAACCTCTGCCTCCTGGGTTCAACCAGCCTCAGCCTCCCAAGTAGCTGAGACTACAGGTGTGCACCACCACATCCAGCTAATTTTTGTATTTTTAGTAGAGATGGGGTTTCACTATGTTGGCCAGGATGGTCTCGATCTCTTGACCTCGTGATCTGCCTGCCTTGGCCTCCCAAAGTGCTGGGGATTACAGGAGTGAGCCACCATGCCTGGCCAGAAGACATATTTTCTAATACTCAGAGGAAAAGAGGAAAAACAAGCTCTCCCTTCTTCTTGGACTTATAATGTGGATAATGGTGTCAGTAATAAAGAAATATACTAACAGGTGTCAATGGTTCTGATAACTGGCATATGTTATAAAATGTCCTAACTGGCTTCAGAATAACTGGAGACCTTGGAGGAAGGAGGGCAGGAGTGAGGATCAGAAGACAAGATGGGACACCCACACAGATCACAAAGTTAACTGCCTTTGTCCTCTGGCCCTATCCTAGGCCTTCCGAATTAGAATCTCAGCAGTAAAGGCCAGGAAATGCACAGCGGAGCCCTCCACTCCACATCATCAGAACCAGTTAGGTCCCTGTAACTGAGCAGTTTGGTTAAAGCACACACTAAACATTTTAAAAATCTGTTGTCAATGTTTCATTTAAGGTAAAGGTCTT
The DNA here is from genome assembly GCF_029289425.2 of Pan paniscus. NCBI lineage: Eukaryota > Metazoa > Chordata > Mammalia > Primates > Hominidae > Pan > Pan paniscus. The sequence continues at coordinate 130,978,149 of NC_073259.2, forward strand.
TTCTTAAGGGAAGGGGTCCACTAGTTCAAGTTCCAAAAGTTCTTTTTCAAATAGACCACGTCTTTTCATGTGGGGTGAGAACTGGACACTGGATAAGCAATCAGGGCAGAATCCTGTGGGAATTCTTCCACTTTCCCCCTATCTAGTCCAAACCTAATTCACCACCAAGTTTTCTTTCAAAAGAATCAATTTATATCAATGCTTTCCAAAGCACTCAGTTGACAGTTTTTGTAGAAATAACTTTCTCTTTGCACTCATGCAAAAATCCAGTTGCCCCAGGATTTAATGAAATCACAGAACTATTGTAATAAAACCAGAATGAACAGATCTGGGAGTGAACACATTTGATCCTGTGTAAGTATGAGATTCCAGTGTGGGAGCAGAAATGTCCAGATACCTAGTCATGACCACATGACCATGAGGGGTGTCAGTTAATAGCTTCTACTCCCCTCCCATCTCAAAAAAAAAAAAAAAACAGCTTACGGAAGACAGAATTCCTAAAATTCTGATTTTCTTATTAATAGTTTCTGGCCAGGACCAACAACCAAAGCATTCATTTGTTTAGGAAGAGCTTCGGGTTTTATTGTTTGTTTTTTCCCCCTCATCTCTATTTCCTTTTTACAATTTCTGGAAATTCATGTCTAAGAATTCTTCGGACCAGTCTTTACACAGGTGCAAATAAGAAAGTGCCTATCCAGGTGGACCCTGGATTTATGTTTATTAAGACTGTATCTTTTGACAATTTTGTTTTTACATTTAAAATACATCATGACATGAACTTTCCAACACCTGACCCGGAATTTGGTTCAACAGATAAAATTTAACTCTCACATGACTCCAATTACTCATCTTCTATTCCGTTTAAATGAGAAAATGCTATTCTAATAATGGAATTTTTTTTTTCAGTCTGTGGTTAGGGAAAAAAGGGATTAGTCAAAAGAGAATCTGTCGAGATTACTCCACTGAAATTTCGTAATTAAAAAACTATATAATCATATTTCATGTAGGGGATCAGATATTTTACCTAAAAACTGCCTAGACACTTAAGACTTACTAAAAAAAAAAAAAAAAGTTAAATGTTGATCACTTTAACGGATTTGTTTTAAACAGATTTCAAAGATGTTAACTGCATTATAATTTATGACAGCAAAAAGGTGCCTAAATATCCAATAAAGGAATGGTTATATAAATGACATATCCACATGAAAGATCACATAGCTGTTAAAAATCATGTCATGTAAGAATATTCTGATTTAAAAAATAAGAAAATACCCAGAGTATAACTTTAGGTTAAAATCAAACAAAAACTCTACAAAAACTCTAAAAAACCATCCCAAAAGGGAACAACAAAGGAAAAAAACTTAAATGCTTTGTTAACAGTGTTTATCTCTGGGTAGTGATATGATGTGATTACACTTTTCTTCTTTATGGTTGTGTTTTCCAAATTTTCTATAATAAACATGTAAAACATTATTTTTAAAAGTTTGATTAGTTGGGATCAGAAATAAAACATACTATTATACTTCCCTGCCTTCTTAAACAGAGTACATGAAACTAAGGTAGCTTTCCTTGATGATCTAGAATTGTCGTTATGAATATCAAGTGACTATGGTGCTGTCTCTGATAGAGCAATACTCTTGGGCTATGGAAGCAGACGGGTATGTTTCTCCCCTAAATAAGCATTTGCCAAAGTGTGCCCCCAAGGTCTCAGTCCTGTGAGCTTTTCTAAGAGCTGCAATCAACTGTGAATGAGAAATACTGTGTAGGCTGCCCCTCTGGAGCTTCACCACACTCTAACAGAAGAAACAAAACCTCTCTTGGCCGGTGTGGTGGCTCACGCCTACAATCCCAACACTCGAGAGGCCAAGGCAGAAGGATTGCTTGAGCTCAGGAGTTTGAGAACAGCCTAGGCAACCATAGCAAGACCTCATCTACACTAGAAATCAAAAAAGTCAGCCAGGCGTAGTGGCAAGCGCCTGTAATTCCAGCTACTCAGGAGGCTCGTTTGATGGAGGCTGCAGTGAACTATGGTCACACCACCATGCTCTAGCCTGGGCGACAGAGACCCTGTCTCAAAAAAACAAACCCCTCTTTAATTCCCAAATTGATTTACCATGGAACTCTTTTGAATGTAATTATAATACAATTAACATCCACAAAATTAGAGATCTAAGGAAAACACTACCCTAATCAAATGGCCACAAAATGTATTCACAGTAACAGCTTCCACTTACTGGGTTTTCTTGCCAGGCATGGTGTAAAATAGTTTATACGCATCATCTTATTTAATCCTCAGAATAACTCAATAAGGATGGTATTACTAACTCCCATTTTAAAGAGGAGGAAACTGACACTTACGAAGGTTAAATACTTGCCCCAAAGTTTCCTAGCAACCCAAATCCTGTCTTAACCACGATGCTTCAACAGTCAACTTTCCAATTTTTGTACAGCTTTTATGACTTTTGCCTCCTGTCACTTATTTCTTGATGATGTTATTGGTTCTTCTAGTTTTTCCCCATAGTCTTAACATTTGCCACTGGCAGATAAACCATATGACTAAGTGAATTATTATTTGAACTGTGTGCAAAAGCAAGACTCAACAGGCTCTGCTATAAGTCCAGTATATGTCCTTGAAGTCAGTTATCTCGGCTGCCCAACGATCATTTTTATCAACCATCTTTCAGCCTCCTAACTCATATCCCAGCTTTCTAATGTCATCCCCCTCAAATCCATCCTTCCCCTGGCTGCCAAAACCATCTACATAAATGGCGAGTGTGACCAACCGCAGCACTCCCTGGCTTAAATCCTCCAACGGCTCCCTGCCTAGAGGATCAAGCCCAAGCTCCTTAACAGGGCATATGAGGCCATCTGGTCCCTGACTGCCTTCTGGGCCTCAGCCCCCACTACACCCTGCCCTGGTCCCTCCAGCAATACTTATAATATTCCTGTATGCACACACACTCTGTCCCGGCTTCTTCCCTAAGTGCCTTTGTTCCTCCCATATGCCTGGGAGCCCTTCTCCCTCATTACCTGGCTAACTCTTCACTCATTCTCTGAATCATAACTTATGAGCCATTCATTTTCTCCAGGAAACACTCCCTGCTGACCCCCCACCTTCCAAAGGCTTACTGGATCTCCCCCCCCAGTGTGTGGGCCTCACCACTGTTTCACATGTACCCTGTACACCTGCATGATCCTAAATGATGAAAACTATGTGGTTTACTGGTTTCACATCCCCCAAGTGGCACACCACAGATGCTCCGCAAAGGCTGGGTACATGAATAAACTTCTTGGCCTCAGTCATGTTCACATTAATGAAAACTACTGTCTGATGGCAAACATGTTAGACCACTTTTGTTTTTTTTCTTTTAGACAGGGTCTCACTATGTTGCCCAGGCTGGTCTCAAACTCATGGGGCTCAAGAGATCCTCCCACCTCAGCCTTCGGAGTAGCTGGATTTACAGGTGTCAGCCACCACACCCAGCTCTGATGACAAACATGAATTTGCACTATGTTCCTCTACTATCCTAGACACTGGGCTGCAGATATAACCTCGAGGTGCCATTAGTTAACCTTGGAGATAAAAGGTTTGATTTAAAAGAAACATTAGCTGTAACGCTGCTTGAAATATAAGAAATTATTCAAATATCTACTTTTCACATAAACTCTTTGACAAAGTAATGGACTACGTTCCTCACAATCCCTTGACAAATACTTTGAAAAGCCTTCCCTTGACACACTGTAACGTATTCTAGAGACAACAAAGCTAAGCTAAGTCACCTCTCTACTTTCATTCTTCCCTTGGAAGAAATTCTACAAAGGCATTTCCTCTGCTTTTGTATCATTGGGTAAGACATCATTTCCAATGATGAAACTTGAAAACTCACACAGCTGGGGAAGGAAATAAACCAACGAGAACTCTTGTCTCAGCATGTTCTGAGCGCCAGTGATTACCTACGAGTGGCGGACACACGGTCTTCTAGATCACCTCCCACTGCGTACCTGGCATGAATCTCCATAGCAACATTCTGCTACAAATACTGTAATCAAAGCCAAACAGGCAACAAGGCTGGCATTCCTCAGCTCAAGAGCACAACCACTCTGCATACGACCGACCGGTGAGGGTCAAACAGTGCAGTCTACTTCTGAGTTCCTCTTCCAGCCAGTCTCTAACAGGATGTTAGGTCATCCAACTTGTTTCTCTCGTTTCTCCCCTCCCTTCGATGGCAGCTCTTTCCTTCTCCCAACCCACTAATAGCTCCTAGTGGCCTTTCAAACTTTTATATTCTCCTTGATTTCCACAAGCACTTGGAGGAGAGTGGCTTGAATTTCTGTCTCCAAGCAGAGCATTCACCCTGAGCTCCAGAACCACACTCCAACTGCCTGCGGGACAGAGCCCTGCCCATCCCTCATGCTCAGCCTAATCCGGCCTCAATGACTCCCTCCCTCCTGCACCCCCACTGCCCCTCCCCTCCCCGCTCACCAGAGCCCTGTCTCCTACTCACTTCCACTTGAAGCCCGGTTATCACCACTCACTCAGCAGCACTACCCAGGCACATCCTGGGTGCCAGGCACTGTGCTGGGTGCCAAGGACAAAAAGACAAACATGACAAAATGCAGCCCCCAAGCCAGTGGGGGACACAGGGAAGTGACTTACAAAATGTGTGTCAAGTGCCACAGGAGAGGTATACAAAGAAGCTAAGAGACCACGTGCCTGTGACAGAGGTGGGGAAAGCACTTCAGGTCAGCAGGAGAGGGGAAGTGAGAAAGGGAGTCGGGCCAGCTGGTCCGAATACCTCTCCCAGAGCCCTAGCTCAAATCCTAATTTCTTCCTAACCTCCACTTCCGCCGCCAACCTGGTCCTGCCACGCCAAGCCAGACCACGCTTTGCTGACAGATTAACCTCCCTAAAGAGCAGTTTCAGGCCGGGCGCGGTGGCTCACGCCCGTAACCCCAGCACTTTGGGAGGCCGAGGCAGACGGATCACCTGAGGTCAGGAGTTCTAGACCAGCCCGACCAACATGGAGAAACCCCATCTCTACTAAAAATACAAAATTAGCCGAGCATGGTGGCGCGTGCCTGTAATCCCAGCTACTTGGGAGGCTGAGGCAGGAGAATCGCTTGAATCCGGGAGGCAGAGGTTGCGGTGAGCCGAGATTGTGCCGTTGCACTCCAGCCTGGGAGACAAGAGCAAAACTCGGTCTCGAAAAAAAAAAAAAAAGAGCAGTTTCATTCGACTGCTTCTCTGCTCCAAAATCGTCACGAAGCTCCTTGTTTCCTCCTAAATTAACCACCACGGGGCGCACACCCTGGCACTCCCCCTCACCAGCCCTATTTCTTGTCATTTCTCTACACACAAGTACATGCCATCTGGCCAAAGTAGACGAGAACTCGCTCATCGGACAACCCATCCCTGCTTTCCTGCCTCTGTGCCTGTGTCACTTCCTCCTGAGCCCCCATTTTTGTCCATCAAAAGCCTACTTAGAGAAATAAATAATTCACAACAGTGGACATGGGGAAGAGCACACTGAGGGCAGAGCACAAGGCGGGGGGTTCCGCCGGTTGGCAGTGTTTACTTCCTCGGCTGGGTAGCAGGTAGACAAAGTTCCTTATCCTCTGTGCCCTCTGGTAGATATTATTCTATTTAATAATTTATTTTCTTAACGTTTACCTACCTACCAAGTCTGTCTCTTTTGTTTTGTGGGGACGTAAGTTTAAAAAAAAAAAAAAAAAAAAAGTCTGTCTCTTGCATCAGAAACCTAATGTAGCCAGAGAGCTTTTTCATCTGAACTTCAATGTCATTTAGAATTCACATGTGGCTTTTTTTTTTTTTTTTTTGAGACAGCCTCACTCTGTCACCCAGGCTGAAGTGCAGTGGCATGATCATGGCTCACCACAGCCTCAACCTCCCAGGCTCAGGCAATCCTCCCACCTCAGCCTCCTGAATATCTGGGACTACAGGTGTGTGCCACTATGCCCGGCTAATTTATTTTTTGTAGAGATGGAGTTTCGCCATATTGCCCAGACTGGTCTCAAACTACGGGGCTTAAGTAATCTTCCCACCTCGGCCTCCCAAAGTGCTAAGATTACAGGTGTGAGCCACTGCACCCAGCCTGGCCTTTTTCTTATTCTCTTTTTCAAAAAACTGTGGTATAATATACATAAAATTTTCCATCGTAATCATCTTTAAGAGAACAGTTGACAGTTCAGTGGCACCAAGTACATTCATATTATTATGCCACCATCACCACCATCTACCTCTAGAGCCCTTCATCTTCCCTAACAAACTCCCTATTCCCTCTTGTATTGTAGACATTTCTGTATTTAGTTTATTCCCAAATTATAATCTAGCGATTATGTCCTACTTGTGTATCTATCCCTTACAATGCCCTGCACAGGGAAGTGTTCAAGAGCTGTGGAACTGAAATGGAATCTTCCATTTGGGCATCAAGGAAACTACGCCTTTTAGCTAACAATAACTATTTACCAAGTGTTCACTCTGTGCTAAGTATCATATTAGGCATCTTACTTATTTCATTTAATCTACCCAACAATGCTATGAAAAAGGTTACTGTTATTTTCTCCTTAATTTCCAGTGAGGTAACTACAATTAAAAGGACTAAATACTTGTCAAAGGTCAACTACTGGTATCAAAAGCCAGTTCTGACTCCGACCACTGTGTGATGCCACCCCCCACTGCACTTTTAGCAAACGCAGAAGAGCAACTAAATAAATTGATCAAATTTCATCTAAGCCACTCTACATATTCTGAAAATTGCATCTTAATAAAAGGGAGCTGGCCTCTACTGAATGCTTCCTCTGTACCATTTCTGTTGTGACATTTAGCCTTACAAGTACTCTAAAAGATAGGCATATTATCCTTCCTTTAACAGTTGAGGAAACTGAAGCACAGGGTTTAAGTCACTTAAAGTCACACAACTCAGCTCCGTGCTTTCCATGAAATCTTGATGCCTCACTTAAGGATAAAATGACATACAACTGAATTTCAGTACATATTCCTAGGCACAGTAATTTTTTACTCATGTAAAAGGTCCATGGAAAAGATTTAAACGTAAAAGTTGAAGCCTTTACACGTACATAATGATTATAAAACATGGATAAAAACAAACTCCAGTAGTATTATACTCAAGAGTGCAAATCTTAGCTTCTAAAACAGTATCACCAGCATTCAGAGTGTGTTCGGGAGCCGGTCCCTGGATTTAAAGCAAGGTCAATACATTTCAATGAGCCATTATGATTCATGCAGTAGCTTTCAGCCCCCCACACAAATCACACCCGAACACGCCTTAGGGAAACAGCTTCTTCCAGACCAGAGCTCTTTACTTTCCACAAAACAATCTGTCTTTCAGACCCTCAGCATTTTTGCATGCGGGCATGGGCATTTTCATGCCATGGGAACAAAGATCCCCAATTTGAATTGTTAGTGGAATCTTTAGCAGCAACCAATCAGCATTTCCTCAGAAAGCACAGTGAAGAAGTAACTCAAGAGGTCCGGTTTAGTTGCCTAATCCCCTAAGCGACAGTTCCTTTTAAGGGAGTGCCCTGCAAGTCCAGTGGGGTTAATGTTGACAGATGAAGGCACATTCCACTGCCATGTAAAAATAACTTTAAATAAAAATAAAATACATGCATATGAAACATTAGCCTGCAGCACAGACAAGAGAATAAGATCATGAAGGATATACTACATTTAGGGAATTGCATAATGAACAGGAGGAACAGGAAGAGAGAAACTGACACACAGGCCCAGAAAATGAGGACCGTAGCTCCGAAATCATGTTCACTACTTAAACTGCACTGAAACTCACACGCCACAATTAAAACAATGTAAGTGACGCATAATGAACAGCTGCACTTAAACCTAACAGTGAATGCCTTCAAAACCTAGCCACATTTTCCAGCCTCCACAAAATATACCCTCAGGCTTAAAGAAGCCTTACTCTACAATTTAAAACACTTCCTTCTGCCAATTAAAAAAAAAAAAAAAGAAATCCTTTGGTTCAGGTTAAGAAATTCTATGCTGGGAAAGGCCTGTTATATTTACCATTTCACCCTATACCTACTCAAATACATAATCATTTGGACCACAGAAAGATCAATGTTTGGCTGGGCGTGGTGGCCCATGCCTGTAATCCCAGCACTTTGGGAAATCAAGGCAGGAAGATGGTTTAGGGCCAGGAATTCAAGAGGCAACATAGCAAGACCCCATCTCTACAAAAAAACAAAAATAAAAAATTAGCTGGTGGCAGCGGGGTGCGGTGGCTCACGCCTTTAATTCTAGCACTATGGGAGGCTGAGGCAGGCAGATCACCTGAGGTTGGGAGTTCAAAACCAGCCTGGCCAACATGCTGAAACTCCATCTCTACTAAAAATACAAAAATTAGCTGGGTGTGATGGCGCACACCTGTGAGCCCTGCTACACAGGAGGCTAAGGCACGAGAATCACTTGAACCCAGGAGGCGGAGGTTGCAGTGAGCTGAGATTGTACTACTGCACTCCAGCTGGGCAACAGAGCAAGATCCTTTCTCAAAAAAAAAAAAAAAAGGAAAAGGTAAATGTTTTTTAGGCTAATTGCAAATCATAATTTACTCAACATTCTTGAAATGGGATCCTAGTAACTTTCAGGATGATCTGGTATTAATGATTGTCAGTCATCTTTCAAAAAGAGAACTATTAATATAAGTGATTAATTATTGCAATTACTTTTTATTGAGCCCTACTGATGGGCTGTGTTAAGTACTAACAGGCATCATCTCACCTGATCCTCACTCTATGAAATAGGTATTACTGTCATATTATCCTTTTCCAACAGATACTCAGGCAGGTGAAGTGACTTGCCTGCAAACACACAGCTGGGAAGCGGCCAAGTCCAGTCTGGAGTGTGTGATTCCAAAACCAGAATGTTCTTTAACACGCCATCACAAATGTTCCATTTGGTCAACAGTGGATAGTTCATAAAATATTTTCTTCTATTGTGTCTCACAATTACCCCCAACATAAGCCAATGCATAGCATTACCAGGTGAGTGAAACTACCATGACCAAAAATTTCGGTTCACATTACACCCATTCCGAGAAAGGCACACCACACATGACCAGGACGACAGGATTGACAGTGATCCTCGCTAGGTGAGCTAAGGTATTTTGGTTTTCAAGTTGTTTCCTTGTTTTAAAAGCACTACACCCAGAAAAGCAAACTACTGCTGAGTAATTTAATGTGAACTATGCAGGCTTATCAAGTGGAGTCGTTCAGGCCTCAATACTTCTCTTGGGTATTCAGGTATGAAGGTCACTTTTACTCAAAAAAAAAAAAAAAAAAAAATCCTGCCAGATGAATTTACCTTTCTCTTTAAAAAATAATCTTCAGGTTCTGAGGTAGAGGAAACAGGTGAGGTTCTCCCTAACAGCCTCCAAGTGAACAGAATGAACTTGATTCTTTCCACAAGCTTCCCTCCACTAAAGGCAGTTTATTTCTATTAATGTTCCACCAACAAAGCTACAGTACTCAGTTCTTACTGCAACAGAACAGTCACATATACCAAAATAACTTGTAGGCAGTGTTACACATTAGAAAAATATACCTATCATTTTATTATTAAACCAGAAAAACCCTGCTGACAATCAACAAAAGGTCTCCCAGCAACTGAAAAGCAGAGAAACTAAGCAAAGATTTTTTCTTTGGAGACATGAAACTCATTCAGCTAAGAAAGATGGATTTTGTCACTTATTATTCTCCAAAATGGAAGGTGCCACATGGAGACCATAAACGGGGTACATTGCATCTTGGAGCAACGTTATTATGTGCCAAGTTACAAAGCCCATGAATACAAGGGGTGTATTAATGGAAAGACTGATACCATCTTACTACAGTGGCCTCTCTGTAGCTCCGGACAATGATCTGTTGAGGGTTTTCCAGGGATTTTGAATGTGCAACCTCCATACAAGCTCTCTTTTAAGGGGGCTGGCTTGGTGCTGAACAATCCCTCTTCGGAAAGAAAGCCAAAAGCCCCCACACGGGCTCCTGGGTGAGAGGCTCAGCACTGTAGGCGTGGGAAGGCTCAGACTTCAGAGACATAAAGGAGTGGTAGGTGGGCCAGGAAGAGCTGGGATTAGCCTGGGCCCATCTGCCTGGAGGAGAACCAGACCCAAAAGATCAGACTTTCCGAGAATGAGTCCAAACGGGTTGAGAGAAAGGGAGCACACACTGCAAATCTGCAAGGATGAAACCACACCTCAAGGTGTGAAGGAAGATAACCAGAAACAGGAGCTGGCACATGCCTTCCAGGGGCTGGGCAAGGCTTGACTCTCAGAGGTGAGGGTTGGCAGCCAGCCCCAAACCCCCATTTTAACTTCTTCCTGAAACTGCTCCAGGAACCTTCCTTAGTCCCAGACACGTGGGACACAGTGGTACAAAGCCAGCCACACTAAATTTCCCACCTTCCCTTCCTCGGTGGAGGGGGCAACCCTTACAGAAAAACGTATCCTGTCGCCACCCTTAGGCCCATCCACGAACTCCCGTAACTCTGCTGGGGCCACTTCAAAAGAAGTCAGACTCCAAGGGCATTCTTGGGACCCCTTAGATACATGGAACCTTCAAACCTTACCCTGGCTATGGTATGACCATGGACTCCTGCCTCCAAACCCTGGGCTGGGGACCCTCGCCCAACCCTTAAAGAGCCTCAGAACCACCTCATAGACTCAGCTACAGACCCTCAGCCTCCCGAACCCATCTTGGAACCCTCAATCCTCTCCTAAGAGTCCTATTTGGATAGTCCACTCAGTCCCCCAAAACCTACTCTGATCCCCTATAGCTGCCTCAGTCCCCCTGGATGCCCCCAACCTTTCCTCTCAAAGGAAACCCCCCAACCTCTACCAGATCTAGCTCTTGGTCCCCCTCAGTCACCCCTAATCCTCGCCTCCGACTCAGCCCTTATTACTCTCCCCGCTCCTCCGACCAAACCAATCTCAGATCCCCCCAGTTCCGTCCTCTTCCGCCTAGACCCAACGATAGCACTCTAATCCCCAAATTCCCATTCCAGGCTCCCTAATCTCCACTTCAGACCCAACCTTAAGTCTTCAGACCCAGCCTTAAGTCCTCAGCCCCACAAAACCTTGTCTCAGGACCCCCAATCGGCTCCCCAAGCCCCGTCTCAGGACCTTTTTCCCGCCTCCGCCCTAGTCTCGGTCCCCTCAGTCCCTCAAACCCCCTCTCAGGCCCCCTATTCCTGCCTAAGCACCAGTCGCGGTTCCCTGGCTCCCGCACCCCGCCCCAAGCGCCCCCATTTCTAGCCCAGTCCCCTCAACACGACCGCAGGCGCCGCGGTCGCCTCCGCCTCCGGCCACCGTTCGAGGAGCGAACCCCGCTCGAGGCCCCACAGCCGCCGCCTTAAGCCCAGCTCGGCTCACCTCCTCCATCTTCTGCACCATCTCCGTCAGCTGGCCCTCGTCCTCCAGCAGCTCGTTGAGCTGCACCAGCGACAGCCCGGCGAACCGGGCTTCGCTCCCGGCGCCCGCCATCCCCACGTCTCGGCCGTCGTCGCCACCGCCGCTGCGGCCACCAGGCTCCGCCGACCGGAAGCGCCGCCCTCAAGGGCCGCCCCCCGCGGGGGGGACACGTGACGCCAGCCCTGGGTCGTGACGTCATCACCGGGCGGGCGGACGTGACGCAAGTGTCGCGGCTCGCTTGGAGTGGAATGTGTCAGGGACAGTCGGGACTTTTAAAGGGAGGGGAAGGGCCCTATGATTGGGCTGTGACGCGTGAGCGCATTAATGACGTCACTGCGGCTCGGGAGAGCGCGCCATGAGGTCATAAGAGCTTTTTTCCTCCAGGAAGAGAGATACCGCGATCCAAGGAAAACAGGCAGTGGGAAGGAAGTTCCCGCAGCCTGTGAGCCCAGCCCGATGCACGGAACCCAAAAGACAGAGACTTCATGGGGAAACAACTTTAGGTGTCATTGGTTCCTTGGAATTGTGGAGCTGCCACGTCATTCATTTAACAAATATGTTTTGAGACCTACTCTGTACTGGGCATTGAGTATACAGTTCTGAATAAAGCAAAACGGACCCCTGCTTACATGGAGCTAACAGAATGAAAGAGGACGCAAACAAAACAAGAAATAAGTAAAATAATTAGGCGATCACAAATAAGGGAATGGACACTGAAATAAGAAAATAAAAAGACCTTTAGGGTAGTAAGAGATGGCACTTTTGGAGAAGGTGGCGTCTAAGGAAATGTGAAGGATGAGAAGAGAGGAACCAGCCACCATTCCTGTAGGAAGCTCAAGGCAGCAAAACCAGCACGTGCAAAGGCCCTGGGACAGGACTAACTTGGTGCATTCGGAATGGGAAGAAGGCCAGTAAGGCTGGAGCATTTTGAGCAAGGACCCATTGAGTGGCCCCTTTGCATCACCTCAGAGGAAGGTGCCCAGACATCCAGGTGGGCCAACCTGTGCTCTTTCAGAAACAACACGATTTAGGGTGCAGTCGCTCTCAGTCTCCCAGCTACCGGGAAGCCTCTTAAGATCCAGGAGCCTGGGAACTCATTATCCTACTTTGGAATCTGTCACAGTTCTAGTTAGAAGAAACCTAAGGCTGAGGTTAACCATGACAGCCCCCTAATTTTACACATAAGGGAACTGAAGCCCTGGGAAGGGGAAGTTTTTTGGGCTTTTGCTTTGTTTCTGAAAATCAAGTAATTGGCAGGTCTCCTGGCTCCCAGTCTGGCGTCCACCACGCTGGCATCATAACACACTGACCTCGTCTCATAACTCAGCTCTGAACACAGTCGAGGCATTCAGCAAATGCTTATCGGCAGACTTAGGGGCTTTGTGTATAAAGCTGATTCTTCTGCAACTCCATGGGTAAAACATAAGGTCTGTGTTCTCCATCCATACGTTAGGCTGGGCTCTGCCAACCTCTTCTCTCCTTCCAGCCCGTTGTACTAAGGGCTCGTGTTTGCAGAAAAATGATGAAAGTTAGAGGAACTATTGCTTTTTTTATTTTTTGAGACAGAGTCTTGCTCTGTCGTCCAGGCTGGAGTGCAGTGGTGCGATCTCAGCTCACCTCAATCTCCGCCTCCTGGGTTCAAGCGATTCTCCTGCCTCAGCCTTCCAAGTTGCTGGGACTACAGGCATGCGCCATCACGCCAAGCTAATTTTTGTGTTTTTAGTCGAAATGGGGTTTCACCATGTTGGCCAGGTTGGTCTCGAACTCCTGACCTCAAGTGATCCGCCCACCTCAGCCTCCCAAAGTGCTGGGATTGCAGACCTGAGCCACCCCGCCCGGCCAAAAGAAATGTTTCATATAATCCATAAGCTAAAGGTTTTTTTTTTTGTTTTTTTTTTGAGATGGAGCCTTGCTCTGTCGCCCAGGCTGGAGTGCAGTGGTGTAATCCCAGCTCACTGCAAGCTCTGCCTCCCAGGTTCACGCCATTCTCCTGCCTCAGCCTCCCGAGTAGCTGGGACTACAGGCACTCGCCACCCTGCCCGGCTAATTTTTTGTATTTTTAGTAGTGACGGGGTTTCACCATGTTAGCCAGGATGGTCTCGATATTCTGACCTCGTGATCTGCCCACCTTGGCCTCCCAAAGTGCTGGGATTACAGGCATGAGCCACCGTACCCGGCCAAGCTAAAGGTTTTATTGAGCTCAAAAGGACACTCGGTAATTTTCTTCCTTCTAACTTGTTATACTTGGTGAAGAAAGATGGCTCTAAGGAGGAAAGGACACAAGTGGGAAGGACATGTAGGAAGCTGGCGTTTCTTTTTTCCTTCTCCCTCCAGGAGAAGAATAGACCTGTCAAATTGAGAATAGTAGCTCTATTTCCAGGAAATCCTCTCTATGAGGCTTAAGATGTCCAGGAATTTCTCATAGTCCCCACAGAAGGTGAGAATAAGGTAGGGGTCAGAGCTCTCCAGAATCTAGAGGGATGATGTGATTTAACCAAGAACATACCCCAGGAACAAAACTGGCTTCAGAATGGCATACCTATATACAGTGACCTCTAAACGTACTAAGTTTAAACACGGCTCACTTGCCACCCTTGCCTAGTCCTTTTATAACTCTTCTCATACTTGCTATCTGCCACCAACCTATTGGAGTCATACACCACTTCCTTTGTTAAACAGAGCAAACCACAAAATCGTCTTGTTTTCTGCTGCTCTAAAAACTTCTTATCACTCTTAAAGGGGATTGAGAGAAGAAAAGAAAATGTCAAAGCTTCCTTGCATCAGTGTCAAACCTGTCAATTTAATGCATGGATGGATTTGCATCTTTTTCCTTTTATCGGTTGGCTGATATTTGGGTTTCTTTATGCACCTACATCTGCTTGTAATGCTTGTGGGTTAACTAAGAGTTTGCTCTGGTGAATCAAGGGCAATGTATGCATGTGCCAGAGCTTCACTCTCAATGGGAGCATTGTTGCCGTCTGAGCAATGAGTCTCCTGTTACACAATATTGGGAATTGTTTGGCAAGCATACTTAAAACACACACACACACACACACACACACACACACACACAACCTTTGCATAGTTGAACCTAAAAATCTTCTAGCCGTGGGATTAGAATTCTTTCTCTCCCATTGGTAGATTTATCCAGAAATAATTTCCAGTTTGAGACGCTGGGAAAAAATGTATTAATAAGAAGGTGTCCATAGCATAGCACACATAGCTACAAAACTATGTGTGCGCACTAGAGGAATTATTCCCCCAGGTGTCAGGTGGAACAGCCATGCTTCTCTGGGGACTCACAGCCTGATGTCACCACCATGTCACTGTCATGTACTAATACCTACATGTCCAAAATGACCTACATACTAGTCATCCAGAAAAAAGAAATCGTTTTAGATACAGTCTCTGCTTTGGAGAGCAAGAGAAGATATACAAATATAGAATAGTATTTTTAAAATTATATTTAGGGTTGATGTTATTTTGGTGTGTTATAAAGGTAGGGGGCCAGGCCTGGTGTCTCACACCTGTAATCCCAGCACTTTGGTAGGCCAAGGCGGGTGGATCGCTTGAGGTCAGGAGTTCGAGACCAGCCTGGGCAACGTAATGAAACCCCATCTCTACTGAAAATACAAGAATTAGCCAGGTGGTGGCATATGCCTGTAGTCCCAGCTACTTGGGAGGCTGAGGCAGGAGAGTCACTTCAACCTGGAAGACGGAGGTCTATAGAATGGTCACAGGAGGGGAGGGTGAATAAATGACATTATGAGAACTTAAATGTCCAACACTATAACACTATGGGAATGGTTAAGTAAATTGTAGTAAATCTGATCAATGGTATATTTTCAGCCATTAAAATAAGATACGCAAAGACTATGAAGCTACGTGGAAAAAGCAACATGAGTTAAGGTACAAAGGCAAAATATAAATGTAGGCTGGGCATGGTGGCTCACACCTGTAATTCCAGCACTTTGGAAGCCTGGGGTGGGAGGATCCCTTGAGTACAGGAGTTCAAGGCCATCCTGGGCATCAGAGGGAGACTCTGTCTCTACAAATATAAAATAAAAAAAAAAATAGCCCGGCACGGTGACGCATGCCTGTGGTCCCAGCTACTTGGGAGGCTGAGGTGGGAGGACTGGTGAGGCCCAGGAGGTTGAGGCGGCAGTGAGCTGTGGTCGCACCACTGCACTCCAGCCTGGGCAAGAGATTAAGACCCTGTCTCTTTCTCTGTCTCTCTCTCTCATTCTCTGTATGTGTGTGTGTCTGTGTATATATATCACATGTATAATGTGTATACAGACTGATTATAATGAACAAGCTATATTTCTATAGGACAAAGACTCGAGGGTAACAAAGTATTTAAGTTGTTAGTGGAGAAGTTAGTAATTTTTTTTTTAAGGTTACAACAATGCTTGTGGATTGAAGGTTTTTTTGGTTTTGTTTTTGTTTTTTTGAGACAGAGTTTCGCTCTGCCGCCCAGGCTGGAGTTCAGTGGCATGATCTCAGCTCACTGCAACCTCCGCCTCCCAGGATCAAGTGATTCTCATGCCTCAGCCTCCCGAGTAGCTGGGATTACAGGCACATGCCACCACGCCCAGCTAGTTTTTATATTTTTAGTAGAGACGGGGTTTCAACATGTTGGCCAGGCTGGTCTCGAACTCCTGATCTCAGGTGATCCACCCACCTTGGCCTCCCAAAGTGCTGAGATTACAGGAGTGAGCCACCACACCCGGCCAAGGATTTTTGTATTTTTTTTTTTTTAACTAAAAGGAAGAAAACGAATATAACTAATGTAAATGTAGCTGCTCACAACCTCAAGAAAAACAAAAAAGAGTTTATTAAATATCACTGGCAAAACCAAAATGGTCACCAACAAAAATAATAAAATCCTGCAAACCCAAACTTACGTGCTGCACCAACCCACAATAAATAGAAATGTATTGGGTGATATGCCATGAAACAGAGCAGGGCAGATTTTCACAGCCTGATTTTCACTAAACTCCCTGCTGGAGTGTTACTGAAAATTCACTTTTCTTACTATTTACTTAAAGGAAGATGGGGGTCTTAATCTTGCTCTTTTTCTTATCTCTCAACAAAAATGCTTCTGTTTTGCATCATTATTTCATATTTAAAAAGAGGTGATAAAGCTATTTTTACCTCTTGTGTTGATCAACCCAGCCAGGGAGAACAACTGCAAGACCACTTAACTTTTTTTTTTTTTTGAGACGGAGTCTCGCTGTCGCCCAGGCTGGAGTGAGTGGCACAATCTTGGCTCACTGCAGGCTCCGCCCCCTGGGGTTCACACCATTCTCCTGCCTCAGCCTCCCGAGTAGCTGGGACTACAGGCGCCCGCCACCTCGCTCGGCTAATTTTTTGTATTTTTAGTAGAGATGGGGTTTCACTGTGTTAGCCAGGATGGTCTCGATCTCCTGACCTCGTGATCCGCTCGCCTCGGCCTCCCAAAGTGCTGGGATTACAGGCGTGAGCCACCGCGCCCGGCAAGACCACTTAGCTTTTGCTTCCCTTATGAATGATTTCTCTGGTCACCCCTAGAGAGGACCCCAACTGTTTTCAAGTCCCAGAACCTTGCTTTCCTCATTAAAATAGCCTTCAGAAAGTGGCCCTGCAGCATTTTTTGCCTGATTTGCCTTGACACCGCAGATAAACCACAGAGGCAACAGCCTGTTCTCTGCTTATATGCATTGCGATAAGCCTGACAGTTTCAAGATTAGGTTCATCCACTAAGAAATTAACTCAGCTCTAACATTCACCTCGAACCCTGACAATGTTGAAAAACCTTACGTCTAAGTGGTTATAACACTTGAGTTGGTTTACACATAGGTAAAAGTACAAAGACAGGATTTCCAGGCATTGGGTTTGCAAATTCTCTAGAGAGAAACTAGAAACTGAAACCCTCTCAAGGTGGTTTTTTTTTTGTTTTTTTTGTTTTTTTAGGAAATCTTTATAGGTTTTTGTTTGCTTGCTTCTTTAGTTACAAAAGTAATTTGCACCTTGAATTTCTTAACTGAGTCATGGGCTTATATTATTATCTATTCCTTTTGATAAATTTGAACTATTTATAATAAAATATACAAATTAACATCCAAATACTTAAAAATAACGTTTGTTTACTGTAAAAACTGTCTAAACTGTGAGAAGTGTGTAAGCTGAAAAGTTAACAACAAACCCTATTGAACCCATATCCCAGAGGTAGCCACAGTGATCAGTTTTGTTTCGGTTCTAGAATTTTTAAAAAGATAAACATGTACGGGCTGGGCGTGGTGGCTCACGCCTGTAATCCCAGCACTTTGGGAGGCCGAGGCGGGTGGATCATGAGGTCAGGAGATCGAGAACAGCCTGGCTAACATGGTGAAATCCCGTCTCTACTAAAAATACAAAAAATTAGCTGGGCATGGTGGCGGGCACCTGTAATCCCAGCTACTCGGGAGACTGAGACAGGAGAATCACTTGAACCGGAGAGGCGGAGGTTGCAGAGAGTCGAGATTGCACCATTGCACTCCAGCCTGGGCGACAGAGCAAGACTCCATCTCAAAAAAGATAAACATGTACATAAGTTAACTTTTCATTTAATAGAAGTGGGGTCTTACTACTCTGCAATGGCATTTCGGTACTGTACTTTCAGCTATACCACATTCTTTTTAACTGCTGTATAGTATTCCAGAGTATACACTGTGGCATACATGGATGCATTTAGTTATGAGACAGGGTCTCATGTTATAGCCCAGGCTGGAGTGCAGTGATGAGATCATAGCTCAATGCAGCCTCAAACTCCTGGCCTGAAGCAATCCTCCCTACTCAGCCTCCTGAGTAGTTGAGACTACAGGTATGTGCCACCATGCCTGACTTACTGTGGCATTTAGATTTCTCTTTGTCCATACAATAAGCTGTGAAAAACAGCCTTGTGTACTTAATCTTTCTGTACATCTTAAGCCTATATGTAGGATAATTTCCTAGAAATTGAATCACTTTTTTTTGTTGTTGTTTTTTGACAGGGTCTTTCTCTGTTGCCCAAGCTGGAGTGCAGCAGCACAATCTTGGCTCACTGCTCAAGCCTCAAGCTCCTGGGCTCAAGTGATGCTCCCACCTCAGCCTCTTGAGTAGCTGGGACCATAGGCACACACCACTATGCCCTGCTATTTTTTTTTCTTTTTGAAAGACAGGGTCTTGCTATGTCGCCCAGGCTGGTCTGGAACTCCTGACCTCAAGTGATCCTCCTGCCTCGGCCTCCCAAAGTGTTGGGATTACAGGCGTGAGCCACCGTGCCCAGCCAAGGATCTTTTTAATTTTTTAAAATTAAAAAGAAGTCTTGGCATGGTGGCTCACGCCTGTAATCCCAACACTTTGGGAGGCCGAGGCAGGAGGATCACTTGAGGTCAGGAGTTCCAGACCAGCCTGGGCGACATAGCAAGACCCTGTCTTCCAAAAAAAAAAAAAAAATAGCAGCCAGGCCAACATAGTGAAACCCCATCTCTACAAAAAATTTAAAAATTAGCTAGGCATGGTGGTGTGCACCTGTGATCCCAGCTACTCGGAAGGCTGAGGCATAAGAATCTCTTGAACCCGGAAGGTAGATCTCGGTTACAGTGGCGTGATCTTGGCACTTTGGGAGGCAAAGGTGGGAGGATCTCTTGAGCCCAGGAGTTCAAGATCAGCCTGGGCAACATGGAAAAACCCTGTCTCTACTAAAAATACAAAAATTAGCCGGGCGTGGTGGTGCATGCCTGTAATTCCAGCACTTGGGAGACTAGATGGGAGGATCACCTGAGCCCAGGAAGTCGAGGCTGCAGTGAGCAGTGATCGTGCCACTGTACTCCAGCCTGGGCAACAAAGGGAGACCCTGTCTCGAAAAAAAAAAAAAATTACCTGGGTATGGTAGCACATGCCTGTAGTCCCAGCTACTTAGGAGGCTGAGTCAGGAGGATTGCTTGAGCCCAGGATTTGGAGGCTGCAGTGAGATATGATCGTGCCACTGCTCTCCAGCCTGGGTGACAGAGCGAGACCCTGTCTCAAAAATAATAATAAAATGGCATAAAATAAAATTCAAATAGTAGATAAGGGGGTCAAACAAAAACCATTAACAACTTGTGTTTCCTTCCAGAAGTTTTTTCAGTGCTTATTCAAGCAACTATATTCATATCCACCCTCCTACCCACTTACTTTTTTTTTTTAAAGCAAGAGAGATCACACTCTACTTATATGGAACGTGTCACTTTGCAATCATATAGCTAAGGACAAATCAATATAACTCCTTAGCGACATTAGCTGACCCATAGCTGGTTCCAAAAACTCTTGAAACCTATTCAACAGGTGTTGCCTGAATTTACCTTTCCCCTAGTAGTGCTGAAAATAATGTTGGTGTTTTTTTTTTTTTTTTCCTTTGAATTCCATGCAGGGTGTTTTCTTCTTTTTTTTTCAAGTGAAGATTCTTCTCAGCAGAAGGTGTTAATCCAGGCACTAAATCTGGAACATTCTAATCACTGTGAAATTTTGCATGTCTCGTCTTAGGCAGAAAATGTGTGAAGATACCAGTTTATTCTGCTCTTACCTTGCGGTCCTTCTCGAGGTGATTCTGCATATGCTAATGATCTTATGTCAGCTCCCACCTCAGTCATCCCCACCTCTTCACCTCCTGGACCTGTTGCCCTCAACGTCAGTGCTACAGAAACCCACCTAGTTTACGCTCTTCTTTCAAGAGGGGGGTGCCTTATCTGATGCACTCGAAATCTACTCCCTCCTCCCAAGCCTTTCTATTTATATAACTGCATAATGTTTAACTGTACAGGGAAGCTATGAATCCTGTATTCATTTCCTATGCTGTGACAAACAACCACTAACTTAGTGGCTTAAGCAACACTCATTTCTTCTCTTACAGTTCTGCAGGTCAGAAGTCCAAAATCACGAAGTCCTAAAGTCAAGATGTTGGCAGCCCTGGTTCTTTCTGGAAACTCAGAGGGGAGAATCAGCTCCCTTGCTTTTCTCCCAGCTTCTAGGGACCTCGGTCAATCTCTGCCTGTTTTCAGATTGCCTCCTCTGACCCTGACGCTCCTGCCTCCCTCTTAGGAAGCCTTTTGTGATGCCATTGGACTCACCTGGATAGCCCAGGCGCCACTCCCCACCGCAAGGCCCTTCGCTTAATCAGACCTGCAAAGACCTTGTACCACACAAAACAGCGCTGGCAGGGCATGAGGATGTGGGTGTAATTGGGGAATTATTATTTAGTCTTCCACGCCATCGTCCTTTACAAATAAATAAATTAGGACAAAGAAACTAAGTTCTCCTTGGCCACCTAACTATTCATCCTTTCTCCCCATGGGCGACCACTGTTAACACTCCTTGGTGTGAATTTTTCCAGACCATTTTTATTCTTTAACATATATACATATGAAT
Source organism: Pan paniscus (assembly GCF_029289425.2). Classification (NCBI taxonomy): domain Eukaryota; kingdom Metazoa; phylum Chordata; class Mammalia; order Primates; family Hominidae; genus Pan; species Pan paniscus. Next base: position 130,999,022 of record NC_073259.2, read on the forward strand.
GCACAACAGATTTATTTAGTGTTGTTTTGGGTAGTATTTTTGTTAAAAAATATGGCATCCTATTCTGCAACATGCTTCTGTCTCTGTTTTGAAATCCATCTCTATTAATACACATAAAACTAGTTCAGCTACCACTTTTAAAAAATTACTTCTTATTGTGGTACAATATACATAAAGTTTATCATTCTAACCGTTATTATTTATTTATTTATTTTTGAGACAGAGTCTTGTCTGTCACCCAGGCTGGAGTGCAGTGGCAGATCTTGGCTCACTGCAACCTCCACCTCTTGGGTTCAAGCAATTCTCCTGCCTCAGCCTCCTGAGTAGCTGGGATTACAGGTATGCACCACCACACCCAGCTAATTTTTGTATTTTTAGTAGAGACAGGTTTCGCCATGTTGGCCAGGCTGGTCTCAAACTCCTGACCTCAAGTGATCTGCCCTCCTCAGCCTCCCAAAGTGCTGGTATTACAGGCGTGAGCCACTGCACCTGGCCCCTGCTGTGTGTGTGTGTGTGTGTGTTTGTTTTTTTGTTTTTTGTTTTTTTGGTTTTTTTGAGATGGAGTTTTCACTCTCGTTGCCCAGGCTAGAGTGTAGTGTGACTCGATCTCGGCTCACTGCAACTTCCACCTCCCAGGTTCAAGCGATTCTCCTGCCTCTGCCTCCCAAGTAGGTGGGATTACAGGCATGTGCCACCACACCCAGCTATTTTTTTTTTTTTTTTTTTTTTTTAACTAGAGACAGAGTCTTGCTCTGTCGCTCAGGCTGGAGTGCAGTGGCGCAATCTCAGCTTACTGCAACCTCCGCCTCCTGGGTTTAAGCAATTCTCCTGCCTCATCCTCCCGAGTAACTGGGACTACAGGCACACTCTGCCATGCCCGGCTAATTTCTTTTGTATTTTAGTAGAGACAGGGTTTTCACTGTGTTGCCCAGGCTGGTCTTGAACTCCTGAGCTCCAGCAGTCTGCCCTCCTCAGCCTCCCAAAGTGCTAGGATTACAGGTGTGAGCCACTGCACCAGGCCTAATTTTGTATTTTTAGTAGAGACAGGGTTTCACCATGTTGGCCAGGCTTGTCTCAAACTCCTGACCTCAGGTGATCCACCCACCTTGGCCTCCCAAAGTGCTGGGATTACAGGCATGAGCAACCATGCCCAGCCTCTGCTGTATTTTTAAAGTGCCCATGAGGGACCAGGCGTGGTGGCTCAGGTTTGGGAGGCCTAGGCGGGCAGATCACAAGGTCAGGAGTTCAAGACCAGCCTGGCCAACACAGTGAAACTTCGTCTATACTAAAAATACAAAAATTATGCCATGGAATACTATGCAGCCATAAAAAAGGATGAGTTCATGTCCTTTACAGGGACATGGATGAAGCTGGAAACCATCATTCTCAGCAAACTAACACAAGAACAGAAAACCAAACACCGCATGTTCTCACTCATAAATGGGAGTTGAACAATGAGAACACATGGACACCAAGAGGGGAACATCACACACCGGGGCCTGTCAGGGGGTTGGGGGCTAAGGGAGGGATAGCGTTAGGAGAAATATCTAATGTAGATGATGGGTTGATGGGTGCAGCAAACCACTATGACACGTGTATACCTATGTAACAAACCTGCACGTTTTGCACATGTACCCCAGAACTTAAAGTATAATATAAAATATATATATACAAAAATTAGCCAGGCATGGTGGCAGATGCCTGTAATCCCAGTTACTCGGGAGGCTAAGGCAGGAGAATCGCTTGAACCGGGGAGGCAGAGGTTGCAGTGAGCCAAGTTCATGCCACTGCATTCCAGCCTGAGCAACAAAGGTAGACTCTGTCTCAAAAAATAAATAAATAAATAAAATAAAGTGCCCACAAGGACTTGTGCAAATCCTCTAACGTGCCTGCCTCAATTTCCTTATCTATAAAATGGGGATTAATAATATGTATGTCTACAGTGTTTCAAGGATCACATAAAGTGATACAGCATTTTTCACCATTAAAGAATACATACTTGGGACCGGGTGCGGTGGCTCACGCCTGTAATCCCAGCACTTTGGGAGGCTGAGGCGGGTGGATCACGAGGTCAGGAGATCGAGACCGTCCTGGCTAGCACGATGAAACCCCGTCTCTACTAAAAATATAAAAATTAGCTGGGCGTGGTGGCGGGCGCCTGTAGTCCCAGCTACTCAGGAGGCTGAGGCAGGAGAATGGCGTGAACCCGGGAGGCGGAGCTTGCAGGGAGCCGAGATTGAGCCATAGCACTCCAGCCTGGGCGACATAGCGAGACTCCATCTCAAAAAAAAAAAAAAAAAAAAGAATACATACTCAGCCAGCCGTGGTGGCTCACGCCTGTAATCCCAGCACTTTGGGAGGCCTAGGTGGGTGGATCATGAGATCAGGAGATCGAGACCATCCTGGCTAACATGGTGAAACACTGTCTCTACTAAAAATACAAAAAATTAGCCAGGCGTGGTGGCGGGTGCCTGTAGTCCCAGCTACTCGGGAGGCTGAGGCAGGAGAATGGTGTGAACCCAGGAGGCAGAGCTTGCAGTGAGCCGAGATCATGCCACTGCACTCCAGCCTGGGCAACAGAGCAAGACTCCATCCTAAAAAAAAAAAAAAAAAATACATACCCTAAGAAATACTATGTCAGCTCCATATCATCATTTAAGCCTCCCTCTTTCAAAAAATCTCACCTGCATGCTTTCATTTATTCATCATTTCATACATTTATTGAGCATCTACTATAACCTACTCACTGTTCTAAACACTGAGAATACAGCAGTGAACCAAACAAGCAACACCTTCACCCCCATGAAGTTTACATTCCAATAAGGAGAAAACAGATGCCAATAAGGAGAAAACAGATGCCAATCACATAAACTAGTTATGTAACTAGGATAATTTCAGGTAATAACACAACCAGATCATATACAGCCTTTTTTATTATAGTGACACAAGTGGATTTTATTATGAGAACAGTAGGAAACAATGGAGAGGGGTTTTCTGGGGTTTTGTTTGTTTTGTTTTTTGGGACGGAGTCTCACTCTGTGGCCCAGGCTGGAGTGCAATGGCACAACCTCAGCTCACTGCAACCTCTGCCTCCTGGGTTCAAGCGATTCTCCTGCCTCAGTCTCTTGAGTAGCTGGGATTACAGGTGCCCACCACCACGCCCGGCTAATTTTTGTATTTTTAGTAGAGACGGGGTTTCGCCATGTTGGCCAGGCTGACCTCAGGTGATCCTCCTGCTTCGGCCTCCCAAGTGCTGGGATTACAGGCGTGAGTCACGGCACCCAGCCAATGGAGAGGGTTTTTTTTGTCTTTTGTTTGTTTGTTTGTTTGTTTGTTTTTGAGACGGAGTCTGGCTCTGTGCCCAGGCTGGAGTGCAATGGCGCAATCTTGGCTCACTACAATCTCTGCCTCCTGGGTTCAAGTGATTCTCCTGCCCCAGCCTCCCGAGGAGCTGGGACTACAGGCGCGTGCCACCATGCCCAGTTAATTTTTGTGTTTGTGTGTTTGTTTGTTTTGAGACGGAGCCTCACACTGTCGCCCAGGCTGGAGTGCAGTGACGCGATCTCCACTCACTGCAACCTCCACCTCCTGGGTTCAACTGAGTCTCCTGCCTCAGCCTCCCGAGTAGCTGGGATTAGAGGCATGAGCCACCATGCCCGGCTAATTTTTTGTATTTTTAGTAGAGACAAGGTTTCACCATATTGGCCAGGCTGGTCTCGAACTCCTGACCTTGTGATCTGCCTGCCTCGGCCTCCCAAAGTGCTGGGATTATAGGCATGAGCCCCTGCGCCCGGCCTGTATTTTTTTTTTTTTTTTTTTTAAGTAGAGACAGGGTTTCACCATTTTGGCCAGGATGGTTTCAATCTCTTGACCTCATGATCCGCCCGCCTCAGCCTCCCAAAGTGCTGGGATTACAGGCGTGAGCCACTGCGCCCGGCCCAATGAAGAGTTTTAAGCAGGGAAATGACAATTCACAATTTCAGGTCCCTCTGTATCTCAATAAAGCCATTTTTTTTAAAGACCCCTTTGGCTGTTCGTGGGGAAGGGGTCGTGGAAGGCCAGCATTGCCTGTGATAATGGTGCCACTCCCCCGCCATTGAACCATCATGTGCTATCTATCGACATCTGCTTGTTTGTATTCTTTTTTATAAGCTGCCTGAAAACTTTGCCACCTGCATTTGACCTGTCTCTGCCAATTAACTGTAAACTTGAGGGTCAGGAAAACCAGACAGTCTTCTCTACAGAATTTGAGAGCACAATTTGTGTAAATAGGAACTTTTTTTTTTTTTCTGAGACAGGGTCTCACACTGTCGCCCAGGCTGGAGTGCAGTGGTGAGATCACAGCTCACTGCAGCCTCATCTTCCTGGGCTGAAGCAACTCTCCCACCTCAGCCTCCCAATTAGCTGAAACCCCAGGAACGTGCCACCACACCTGGCTAATATTTAAAATTTTTTTGTAGAAATGGGGTCTTGTTATGTTGCCCAGGCTTACAAAAGGAACTTGATTCATGGTGGTAGGTGATGATGTACAGTTTTTTTTTCTTTTTTTAGAGACAGGGTCTGGCTCTGTTGCCCAGGCTGGAGAGCAGTGGCACCATCATAGCTCACTATAAACTCAAGCAATCCTCCTGCCTCGCCTTGGTCTCCCAAAGTGCTGAGATTACAGGTTTGAGTCACTGCGCCTGGCCTGATATGCAGTTTTAACAAGAAGAAACTACCTAGAGCTGGGCGTGATGGCTCACACCTGTAATCCCAGCACTTTGGGAGGCCAAGGTAGGCAGATCGCTTAGAGCTGTAAACGCTGAGAATACAGCAGTGAACCAAACAGGCAACACCTTTGCACCCATGAAGTTTATATTCCTCTAAAGAGCAAATAGATGCCAATCAAGTAAACAAGTTATATAACCAAGATAATTTCAGGTAATAAAACCAGATCATATACAGCTGTTTTCCTTATAGTGCCACAATTGGATTTTATTACAAGAATAAAATCCAATTGTTTCAGCCTGGGTAATGTGATGAGACTCCATCTCTACTACAAATACAAAAAAAATTAGCCAGGCATGGTGGCTTGCGACTGTAATCCCAGCTACTCAGGAGGCTGAGATGGGAGGATCACTTGAGCCTGGGAAGTGGAGTTTGCAGTGAGACAAGATTGCACCACTGCACTCCAGCCTGGGTGACAGAGCAAGACCCTGTCTCAAAAAACAAGAAGAAAACGACCTAGTCCAAATAACTTGGGTTGTGGTCATTAAGACGAGGAGCAAACGACAGTACTTTGCTTCTGGGACCTCAACTTTCCCATCTGAAAAATGGGACTAATTGCTATCTCCACTCCACTACAAAAACAAGGCTTTATATTGACAGAAAAACATGCATATGGAAGATCATGCTGCCTTGTTAAGCCAGGCCTTGGCAGCCAGTTAGTGGTGTGTGGTTGCCCTGAAGCCTGGTTGGGGCTCAACAGATGAAACGAAAACACCAGGCGCCCTTTCTAACCCTCTTCCCTCCTGCCCTCTCAGTTGGAAGGGTGTTTGGATTGTTTTTCTGAATTTGAAATGTTTCCTTTTGTTCCAGGAGAGAAGACCGCTAACCAGGTTGACATATTCCTCTTCCCTGAGGGGCACATTTTGGAAGCTGTCTGAGGTCGCAGGCTTGTTGCCACTGAGTAGCTGGGCAACATTCCTCCCCTGGCCTGTCTATTTTAAGCCATGCAGATAACTAGGGAGGCGGGGGCAAGACAACAAAGGCTGAACAGTGGGTGAAGGACATCTGGCAGGAAGGGCTGGCAGCAGGCAGATGGGTTTTCAATGGCATGGATGGGCTCCCACTGTGTAGAGCCTGGGAGGGCGAGGAACGGGCTCTCGGACCATGGCAGCCCCCATGTGAGGGGAAGGGAGGTGGCAGGCACGTTGATCAAGGCATCTCCCCCAACTTATTCATTCATTCATTCAGCAAATATTGGCCTCCTCAAACCTACAGGTTGTTTTTCGTCGGTTCTGGACCATTCTCAGCCATTAGCGATTCAGAGAATTCTCATGCCATTCTCTCTTGCCTCTCTGTCTGCAACTCCAAACAAATGTATGACAACATTTCTCAAAGAACCTTCCAACTCTCTTCTTCTCCCTTTGGTATTTTCTTTTTGTCTCTCTATGTTACATTCTGGATAACTTTTTTTTTTTTTTTTTTTTTGAGACAGGGTCTCGTTCTGTCACCCAGGCTGGAGTGCAGAGGCGCCATCTCGGCTCACTACAACCTTTACCTCCCAGGTTCAAGCGATTCTCCTGCCTCAGCCTCCGAGTAGCTGGGACCACAGGCATACACCACCACGCCTGGCTAATTTTGTTGTTGTTGTTGTTGTTGTTATATTTTAGTAGAGATGGGGTTTCACCATGTTGGCCAGGCTTGTCTCGAACTCCTGGGCTCAAGTGATCGGCCCTCCTTGGCCTCCCAAAGTGGTGGGATTACAGGCGTGAGCCACTGCCCAGCCATAACTTCTGTTATCTCACTAATTCTTCCACCATGAACAATCTTCTGTCATCTCACTAATTCTTCCACCATGAACAATCTTCTGTCACATACAATAATTGAGATTATTCCTTATTTATTTTTTAAGTTTCTAAAAGTTCTATTTTGTTCTTTTTGGAATATGTTATGGCGAGGCACAGTGACTCACACCTGTAATCCCAGCACTTTGGGAGGCCGAGGAGGGCTGATCGCTTGAGCCCAGGAGTTCGAGACAAGCCTGGCCAACATGGTGAAACCCTGTCTCTACTAAAATACAAAAAAAGTTAACCAGGCATGGTGGTGCGTGCCTGTAATCCCAGCTACTCGGGAGGCTGAGGCAGGAGAATCACTTGAACCCAGGAGGCGGAGGTTGCAGTGAGCTGAGATCGAGCCACTGCACTCCAGCCTGGGGAACAGAACTAGACTTTCTCTCAAAAAAAAAAAAAAAAAGAAATCTGTTATTTTTATAGCCTTATATTCCTTGTAAATGTTTTCAAGCTTGATGATTTTGTTGCTGTTGTTTTCTAGAGACAGGGCCTCTCTGTCACCAGGCTGGAGTGCAGTGGTACAATCATATAGCCACTGTACCCTGGAAATCTTGGGCTCAAGGGATCCTCCTGCCACAGCCTCCTGAGTAACTGGGACTGCAGGTACATGCCATCATGCCCAGTTAATTTTTTAAAAAAGTCTTTTGTAGTATGAGGGTCTTGCCATGTTGCCCCGGCTGTTCTTGAACTCCTGGCCTCAAGCAGTCCTTCTGCCTCGGCCTCCTAAAGCACTGGGATTACAGGCATGAACCTCTGCACCAGCCCTGATGATTACTTTTTTAAACCGTTGAGCATAACTGTTTTAGAATCTGTGTTGGATAATTTCAGCGTCTGAGGTCTGTGTGAGTCTGCTTCTGCTGCCTATTTCTTCTGGTTCCTGTTCACATGGTCTTGTTTCCCTATGGACCATGTGTGTTGGTTATTGCCCTGGAAAAGTTATTTGTGGGGAATTCTCTGAGGCCTAGAAGGAAGGAGCTCTCCTCTGGAGAAGACGTGCACCTGCTTCTGCCGCACTCTTGGGCACCGCCAGTCAGGGTGACCTCAGATCGAGTTCCCAGCTTCAGTTCCCTGTGCCTCCAGCTGATTTGTATCCACGGGCAGGCAGGCCGGTGGCAACAATCTTTCAGGAATTATTTATTCTCCCTCTTCCTTTTCCTTTTTCTGGTTTGTGCAGCGTCAAGGAAAACTTCTTCTTCTTCTTTTTTTTTTTTTTAAACAGAGTTTCGCTCTTGTTGCCCAGGCTGGAGTGCAATGGTGTGATCTTGGCTCACCGCAACCTCCAGCTCCTGGGTTCAAGCGATTCTCCTGCCTCAGCCTCCCGAATAGCTGGGATTACAGGCATGCGGCACCACACCCAGCTAATTTTGTATTTTTAGTAGAGATGGGGTTTCTCCCATGTTGGTCAGGCTGTTCTCAAACTCCCAACCTCAGGTGATCCACCCACCTCGGCCTCCCAAAGTGCTGGGATTACAGGCGTGAGCCACCACGCCCGGCCTCAAGGAAAACTTCTTTACTGTCCCCTGAGTTTGGGGTCAGCGATATCCCTCAATGGTTATCCAAATAAATGTTTAGCAATCAGCTACCTGGAAATACTTGGGAAAAGGTACTTTCCAGGTATTTATTTTCATGAATGCTTTCACCTTTATTTCTCTCAGTATATTCATGATATCGATATTTTGTACATAACAAGGTTAAGTGACTTGCGCATGTTCTATGTAAAACAGAGGCAGAACCAAGGCTCAAAAAGCACCTAGTCCAGCAACCAACTTGAGAGGGGTCATAGGAAGTTCACCAACACCGTGAATGAGAATGGCTTATTCCAGGGGGATTCAGAAAATGAAGTAATCAGAAGGCCTTTTTTTTTTTTTTTTTTTTGAGACAGAGTCTTGCTCTGTCGGCCAGGCTGGAGTGCAGTGGCGCGATCTCGGCTCTCTGCAATCTCCGCCTCCCAGGTTCAAGCAATTCTCCTGCCTCAGCCTCCCGAGTAGCTGGGATTACAGGTGTGTGCCACCACGCACAGCTAGTTTTTGTATTTTTAGTAGAGACGGGGTTTCACCATGTTGGCCAGGCTGGTCTCAAACTCCTGACCTCAGGTAATCCGCCCGCCTCAGTCTCCCAAAGTGCTGGGGATTACAGGGGTGAGCCACCGCGCCTGGCCGAAGAAGGCTTTTTTTTTTTCTTGGGGGAAGAAAAAGAATCTGGGCTGGGTGTGGTGGCTCATGCCTGTAATCCCAGCACTTTGGGAGGGTGAGGTGGGTGGATCACTTGAAGTCAGAAGTTTGAGACCAGCCTGCCCAACATAGCAAGACCTGTCTCTATTATAAGATTTAAAAAATTAAAATAAATAAAAAAGCACAAAAGAGTACCTGGGAAAGAGTATTAATTTGTAGTACTTACCACTTCCTGTAGTGTAAAAACTCCTGCCATGGTTGATGCCAAATTACCAAGGAGCAGTCACAAAGGTGGAGTTTAGAAGACACGAGTGGACTGGGCATGGTGGCTTACGCCTGTAATCACAGCACTTTGGGAGGCCGAGGCAGGAGGATCATGTGAGCCCAGGAGTTTGAGATCAGTCTGGCGAACATGGTAAAACCCCATCTCTACTGAAAATACAAAAATTATCCAGGCATAGTGGTGGGTGTCTGTAGTTCCAGACACTCCAGAGGCTGAGGCAGGAGAATCCCTTGAACCCGGGAGGCAGAAGTTGCAGTGAGCCGAGATGGACCACTGCAGTCCAGCCTAGGGGACAGAGCAGGGCTCTGTCTCAAAAAAAACCAACATGGTGAACACTCCTAAGGGGTTCAGGATTTCCCAGGATTTCCCAGGAGTGGAGACATATTTGGGTAGAGAGAGACCTGGATGATGACAGGGAGCTGGCCAAGAGAATATTAGGGAAGGGGGTTCCAGGCAGAGGGAAGAGTTATGCACAGGCCCAGAGGTAGGGACAAGGTTGGCATGTTTGACGTAAAGAAAGAAGGTCAGTGTGGCCAGGCGCAGTGGCTAATGCCTGTAATCCCAGCTTTGGGAGGCCGAGGCGGGCAGATCACCTGAGGTCAGGAGTTTGAGACCAGCCTGGCCAACATGGTGAAACCCCATCTCTGCTAAAAATACAAAAATAGCTAGGTCTGGTGGTGCATGCCTGTAGTCCCAGCTACTCGGGAGGCTGAGGCAGGAGAATCGCTTGAACCCAGGAGGCAGAGGTTGCAGTGAGCCAGCATCAGCCATTGCACTTCAGCCTTGGCAATAGAATGAGACTCTGCCTAAAAAACAAACAAACAAACAAACAAAAAGCAAGGGACACAGTCTGGAAAGTGGGAACAGTGACTTCACAGTAGAGAAACCTGATCAACATGAATGACCTCAGCGGTGATCAAGGTCAACATCAACAGTGACAGGTCATAATGATTGTGTGTGCGTTTGATAGGATTTGATGAAAATGGCATCCTCCCTAAAACCCATTGCCATGTCTAATCATGAGAAAAATATCAAACAAATCCTAGCGGAGGACAACCTACGAAATCCCTGACCAGTGCTGCTCAAAACAGTCAAAGTCATCAAAACAAAAAGTGTCAGAGAAACTGTCACAGCCAGGAGGAAACTAAGGAGACAAGACTACTAAATATAATGTGGGGCCGGGCACGGGGGTTCACGCCTGTCAGCCCAGCACTCTGGGAGGCCGAGGCGGGTGGATCACCTGAGGCCAGGAGTTCAAGACCAGCCTGGCCAACACAGTGAAACCCCGTCTCTACCAAAAATACAAAAGTTAGCTGGGCGTGGTGGCGTGCACCTGTAATCCTGGCTACTTGGGAGGCTGAGGCAGGAGAATCGCTTGAACCTGAGAGGTGGAGGTTGCAGTGAGCTGAGATGGTGCCACTGCACTTTAGCCTGGGTGACAGAATGAGACCATGTCTCAAAAATAAATAAATAAATGTAATGTAATGTAATGTAATGTGGGATTGTAATTACGCGACAGAGTTTTCTTGCCCCTTGCTCAGACAGAGCTGATTTACCAAGACAGTGGTATTGCCATAGAGAAAATGTTTAGTAAACACACTGCCAATCAAGCGGAAGATGGGAGTTTACTATTCAAATCAGTCTCCCCAAAAATTTGGAGACCAGGGTTTTTTAAGTATAATATAGTGGGTAGAGGGCTAAGGAACCGGGAATGCTGATTGGTTGGGTCAGGAATGAAATCACAGGAGGTTGAAGCTGTCTTCTTGTCATCCTCAGCTCCTGGGTGGGATCACAAGACCAGTTGAGCCAGTTTACCAGTCTGGGTGGCGCCAATTGGTCCATCAGAATGTAGGGTCTAAGAAACACCTCGAGGGAGCCGCCGTGGCTCAGGCCGGTTGCCCTGGCACTTGGGGAGGCGAGGCTACACGTTCGAGACCAACCTGGTCAACACTGATTAAAAAGAAACATCTCGAACACCAATCTTAGGCTTGATGATAGTGATGTTATCTCTAGGAGCAATTGGGGAGGTTATGAATCTTGTGACTTCTGGCTACACAATTCCTGAACCATAATTTCTTTTTTTTATATATATAGGGTCTCGCTCTGTCGCCCAGGCTGGAGTGCACTGACGCGATCTCCCCTCACTGCAACCTCCACCTCCTGGGTTCAAGTGATTCTTGTGTCTCAGCCTCCCGAGTAACTGGGATTACAGGTGCACACCGCCACACCTGGCTAATTTTTGTATTTTTAGTAGAGACGCGGTTTCACCATATTGGCCAGGTTGGTCTCAAACTCGCAACCTCAAGTGATCCACCTGCCTCAGCCTCCCAAAGTGCTGGGATTACAGGCATGAGCCATGGTGCCTGGCTCTGAGTCATGATTTCTACCCTTGTGGCTAATTTGTTAGTTTTACAAGGGCAGTTTTGATCTCCGAGCAAGGAAAGGATTGTTTTGGGAAGGGCTATTTTCATCCTTGTTTTAAGATTAAACTATAAACTAAATTCCTCCCAAAGTTAGCTTGGCCTATGCTCAGGAATGAACAAGGACAGCTTGGAGGTTAGAGGCAAGGTGGAGTCAGCTATGTCAGATTTTTTTTTTTTTTTGAGACGGAGTCTTGCTCTGTCGCCCAGGCTGGAGTGCAGTGGTGTGATCTCGGCTCACTGCAAGCTCCACCTCCCGGGCTCACGCCATTCTCCTGCCTCAGCCTCCCGAGTAGCAGGGACTACAGGCGCCCACCACCATGCCCAGCAAATTTTTTGTTTTTTTAGTAGAGACGGGATTTCACCGTGTTAGCCAGGATGGTCTTGATCTCCTGACCTCGCGATCTGCCTGCCTCGGCCTCCCAAAGTGCTGGGATTACAGGCGTGAGTCACCGCGCCCGGCCAGATTTTTTTTTTTTTTTAACTGTCATAATTTGGTAAAGGCAGTTTCAGGATCCTGGAACAGAAAAGGGCGTTGGGGAAAAACTAAGGAAATTGAATAAAGTATAGACTTCTGTGAATAACAATGCATTAATATTGGTTCATTAATTGTGACAAATGCAGCACACTAACATCAGATGCTAATAGCAAGGGAAAATGGCTGAGGGGTATATGAGAATTCTCTGTACTATTTTCACAATTTTTCTGTGAAACTGTTCTAAAAAATAAAGTCGAATAAAGTCGATGTAAAAAAAAAAAAAAAAAAAAAAGAAGGCTGCCGTGTGCAGAATGAATAAGGAGAGCCGGGCAGCCCTGCAGGTGCTAAGGTAGCTTGGATTTGGGTGGGGCAAAGGGATCGGGAAATAGACTCCAACACAGGAAGTCCAGCCGACGCTCCGACAGGTCACGGGGAAAGGAAGGAGTCAGGTACGACACTGAGATTTTTCAATTTAAGCAACCAGCATACGGTGCCATTAACTCAGACTAAGAGAAAAACAAGTTTGGGAGAAAATCTCAAGGCTTCATTTCCACCATGATGAGTCTGAGATGAGTCAGAAAGGAACCATCAGGCCAGGCACGGTGACTCACGCCTGTAATCCCAGCACTTTGGGAAGCCGAGGCAGGTGGATCATTTGAGGTCATGAGTTCGAGACCAGCCTGACCAACATGGTGAAACCCCATCTCTACTGAAAATACAAAAATTAGCTGGGCAGGGTGACACATGCCTGTAACCCCAGCTACTTGTGTGGCTAAGGCATGAGAATTGCTTGAACCCAGGAGGCAGAAGTTGCAGTGAGCCGAGATTGCACCACTGCACTCCAGCCTGGGCGACAGAGCAAGACCCTGTCTCAAAAAAAAAAAAAAAAAGAGAGAGAGAGAGAGAAAAGAAAAGCACCTACTGTGAGCAGGGAGCACACCTGCTACATGAGGACACAGGTACCAGCCTTTAAGAAATTCCTAGAGTGTTTGAAGAGCAAACAACATGCTAGAAAAGCCCACACAGGCCAAATAAATGAAGATGGAGGAGACCAGCTATGGTAGTGAGAAATCAGGGGAGACTGCCTGGTGGCAGTGGGGCATGAAGGATGTCCAATCCAGATGTCCCCAAAGCAGCCATCTTCCTGTTCTGGAGAAGCCTGTCCTCAGCCAGAGCCAGCACACATCAGTCACCACTACGGTCTCATGGCCTCCAGCCAGGCTCCAGTTTGAAAAGAATCTTCCCTTTCTTTAGGCCATGGATTGTCCAGAAAAGCCAGATCATTAAGGACCAGAGGTAAGGAATTTATCTGGCAGCTGACCAGGCCTTGTCAACACAGGGCCTCGGGCAGCGCTTGTGTAACTGCCCTGAATTAGTTCTTCCCAGCCAGGGCGTGCCCAGCATGGACCTGGGTCCAGGGGAGGTAAAGGACCTCTATTGCATGTCTGTGTGGGCCTGTGCTGCTGCCCCGGGGCCCTTGCTGGCCAGTGCTTGTTGCTGTATGCAGAGCAGAAAATTCCTTGAAGCATTTCTGCATGCACCCTCCACTCGCAAGGTTCCTTCAGCTATAAATAAGAGCAGGACATGCTGAATAAGGGTTGCAGAAGGTTTGGCGATGAGACCGTGGCTGCAGCCTCTGCAGGCAGCATTTCCTTATCTACAGAGTGGGGTGAGCCCAGGCCTGGCTGCCCGGGGTGTTGGGGGAGCCACCTCTCTGGGTCCTCGTCCAGTACCTTCTCCACACTGAGCCCAGAGGATCAATCAGGTCACGCCCTGATCAGAACCCTTCAATGCCCCCAGTTTTCATGAAATAAAAGTCAACTACCTCGCCATGGCCCCAGGAGCCCTCGCCTTCCTGTCCCCTCCTCCTTCCTCCCTTGGGTGCCCCCCACTCTGTCCCCTGGCCGTGTCCTGCTTGGCAGATGTCCCACCTCTTGCTGCCTGGAGGTCTCTGTACTTCACAATCCTTTGTGAGATCCAGCTCCTCCCCTACTTATCTTTTTTTTTTTTCCTTAATGAGGTGAAATTCACATGACATGCACTTAACCTTTTTTTCTTTTTTATTTTTGAGACGGAGTCTCAATCTGTCGCCCAGGCTGGAGTGCAGTGGTACAATCATGGCTCACTCCAGCCTCAAACTCCTGGGCCCAGCAATCATCCCCCCTCAGTCTGTGAAGTAACTGGGACTATAGGCACAGGCCACCACGCACGACTAATATTTTATTTTTTGTAGAGATGGGGTCTCCCTATGTTGCCCAGGCTGGTCTCGAACTCCTGGGCTCAAGCGATCCTCCCACCTCGGCCTCCTAAAGTGCTGGGATTACAGGCATGAGCCATTGCACCTGGCCACTTACCCATTTTAAAGTGTACAAATGCATTGGTATTAAATGTATTCACAATATTGTGCAAACACCAGGTCTCTCCAGCTTCCAAACTTTCTCATCACCCTGTAAAAAACATCTTGTATCCAGCAAGCAGTCACTCCTCATTCCTCCCTCCCCATGCCCTGGTAACCTCTAATCTGCTTTCTATCCCTATAGATTTGCTTCTTCTGAATATATCATGTAAAAAGAATCATACCATAGGTGACCTTCCCTGCCTGGCATCTTTCATTTGCATAATGCTTCTAAGGACCATCTATGTTATAGCATGTACCAGCACTTCATTCCTTTCTACAGCTGAATCATACCCCACAGTATGTGCATACCACAGTTTGCAGTTTGTTTATCCATTCATACATTGGATTGTTTGTACTTTTTGGCTTTATTTTATTATTTTTAGAGACGAGGTCTCACTCTGTCATCCAGGCTGGAGTGCAGTGGCACCACCACGGTTCGTTGCAGCCTCAACCTCCTTGAGCTCAAAGGATCCTCCTGCCTCAGCCACACAAGTAGCTGGGACGACCGGTATGCACTACCATGCCTGGCTGATTTTTAAATTTTTGTAGGGATGGGGTCCCACTATGTTGCCCCGGCTGTTCTCAAACTCCTGACTTCAAGCAATCCTCCCGCCTCAGCCTCCCAAAGTGCTGGGATTACAACTGTAAGCCACTGTGCCCAGGTCCATGTTGAGCTTTTTGAGGAAGTGCCAGACTGTGGTTGGGATCATTCTTTCCTCTAGATACCCAAAGCTGGTACCTCCTTGTCATTCAGGGCTCAGCTCCCATATCACCTCCCCAGACCATCCCAGCTCAAACAGTGCTCCTCTCCCAAGTCACTCTCTTGTCTGCTGCCATCTTTTCACCATCTGGAGTTTATTACCCAGTAGGATGTAGGTGATCTCGGACCTCTTAGTCTCCACTGTGACCCACAACCTAGCACAGTTTCTGGTAGATGGAGGTTCTCAATAAATGCTTACTGAATGACTGATCTCAGGTAGTCAAAGGTAAAGAGCTGTAACAATGTGAGGCACTGTCACTGTCACCTTAGGTCACTGTTAGGACCTCCCCCTGGGTGACTCATCTGTCTGTTTGTTTGTTTGTTTGTTTGTTTATTTATTTATTTTAGATGGAGTCTCACTCTGTCGTCCAGGCTGGAGTTCAGAGGCACAGTCTCGGCTCACTGCCACCTCTGCCTCCCGGGTTCAAGTGATTCTCCTGCCTCAGCCTCCCCACCACACCTGGCTAATTTTTGTGTTTTTAGTAGAGATGAGTTTTCACCATGTTGGCCAGGCTGGTCTCCAACTCCTGACCTCAAGTGGTCCGCCTGCCTCGGCCTCCCAAAGTGCTGGGATTACAGGCATGAGCCACCACGCCCAGCCAACTCACCTGTTTAAATGGTCAACTTCCTCCTCTCTGAGGAAAGAATAAAAACCAGGAAAGAGAAACCATTGGCAATGCTTCTTTCTCAGCCCTTTCCTGTTAGTGACTCAGCACAGGTATCTCCTTCACTATCCCCAGCTCCTGAGGTGCAACAAGCAGCCCTTAGTGACAACTGCAAAGGAAAAAAAAAAAAAAGGCAAAGGTGGAAAATAATTTGGGTGGAGATTAGATAAGCATATAAACCTGTCCCCAGTCTAGGGAAAAGGTTCAGGGCTCTGGTCAGGGTTCGGGCTGCCTGTGTTCAGTTCCCAGTGCTGTGCCACTTAATTTTTGCAGGTTACTTAACCTCATTTTTCTTTTTTGAAAAAACTGCATTAACCGTAGTAGCTGCTTCATAGACTTGTTGTGAGGATTAAAAGCATTAAAGTCACATAAAGTGGGCCGGGCACAGTGGCTCACACCTGTAATCCCAGTACTTTGGGAGGCCAAGGTGGGAGGATCACTTGAGGTCAGGACTTTGAGACCAGCCTGGGTGACGTGGTGAAACCCCGTTTCTACAAAAAATACAAAAAAAAAAAAAATTTGCCAGGCATGGTGGCACATGCCTGTAGTCCCAGCTACTTGGGAGGGTGAGGTGGGAGGCTCACTGGAGTCTGGGAGGCAGATGTTGCAGTGAGGTGAGATCGTACCACTGCACTCCAGCCTGGGCAACAGAGTGAGACCCCTGTCTTAAAAAAAAAAATCACATAAAGCGCATAGACTCATGTTTGCTGCACTGAAAATGTTTTATACCTGAATGGTTATCATTGTCATCATCATCCATCCATCTCGGTTCTGATATCTGCAGGCTGGTCATTCAGATCTAAGAAGATAATAAATATGCTTGCTAAATGTCAAAGGAAACATTGGGAGTCTGCTTAATGCCTCTGGATCATGCAATTTAAAATGGTTGGCTGGGCGTGATGGGGCACACCTGTAATCCCAGCACTTTGGGAGGCCAAGGCAGAAGGATCACTTGAAACTAGGAATGTAAGACCAGCCTGGGCAACATAACCACAACTCTGTCTCTACAGAAAATCTAAAAATTAGCCAGGCATGGTGGCACAGGCTGTAGTCCCAGCTATTTAGGAGCCTGAGGCAGAAGGATCAGTTGAGCCCAGAAGTTCAAGGCTGAAGTGAGCTATGATGGCACCACTGCACTCCAGGCTAGGCAACAGAGCAAGACCCTGTCTTTAAAAAATAACAATAATAAATAAATGCAATGGTTAATGTTATGTTATGTGTATTTTACCACAATTTAAAAAGCAAACATTGGCCGAGGACAGTGGCTCACGCCTGTAATCCCAGCACTTTGGGAGAGCGAGGCAGGTGGATCACCTGATGTCAGGAGTTCGAGACCAGCCTGGCCAACATGATGAAACTCCATCTCTATTAAAAATACAAAAATCAGCTGGGTGTGGTGGCACATGCCTGTAATCCCAGCTACTCGGGAGGCTGAGGCAGGAGAATCGCTTGAATATGGGAGGCGGGGTTTGCAGTGAGCGGAGATCGCGCCACTGCACTCTACCCTGGGAGACAGAGACTCTGTCTCAAAACAAAACAAAAAGCAAACATTAAAGAATTAACCTCCTTCTGAGCTCCCTCTGCCAAAAAAAAAAAAAATTAAAAAATTGTCCGTATTATTATTTGAAATGATAACAGCTTCCTTACCTGGGGCCAGAAACAAATGGTCAGCAGCAATGGCTGTGTCAGTGCTGGGTTCCAGAGTTTCTTCTCTGTGGAACTGTCTAGAATGCCAGGCCCCTGTTTCAGGCTGGGCTCATTGAATAGAGGCGGCTAGGGAGGGAGGAGGTGGAGACGCCCGGCCGGCCGCTCAGGTCTGGGCCAGGTTCTCAGCCGGATGCACTGGCTTGCTGTTGGGTGGCTTAATGACTGCTATTTTCAGTCAACAGAAGTCAGAACAGCTGCTTTCCATTTCTCCCAGGAAGTCTTCCTGGGCCACAGCAGCACTTATCATGCCAGGGTTTGTTTAGTTTGTTTACAGTGTTCCCTCTCCTACCCCTGAAGAAAATTCTAGTATTCAGAAATGTACATAGAACAATATAACAAACACATGGTACCCACCGCTCTGGACTAGCCATTGCTAACGATTTCCTCTCTTTGCTTTGAGTCTTTTTTATTTTTTAGAAATATGGACTTCATTGTTTTGAGATGGAGTCTCACTCTGTTGCCCAGGCTAGAGTGCAGTGGCACGATCTTAGCTCATTGCAACCTCCGCCTCCCGGGTTCAAGTGATTCTCCTGCCTCAGCCTCCCGAGTAGCTGGGACTACAGGCATGTGCCACCACGCCCGGCTAATTTTTGTATTTTTAGTAGAGATGGGTTTTGCCATGCTGGCCAAGATGGTCTCGAACTCCTGGCCTCAAGTGTTCCGCTCACCTTGGCCTCCCAAAGTGCTGGGATTACAGGTGTGAGCCACTGCACCCAGCCAAGTCTATTTTTATTCTTAAAGAAGTAAGGTATTGCATATCTTCATGCTTTTGTCTTCAATACCCAGACAAACTCCAACATGAATTGGTTGTGTAGCCTTCCAATCTATTATTATTATTATTTTATTGTTTAGAGAGAAGGTCTCGCTCTATCACCCGGGCTGGAGTGCAGTGGCACAATTATGGGCTCACTGCAGCCTTGAATTCCTGGGCTTAAGCGATTTTCCCATCCCAGCCTTCGGAGTAGCTGAGACTATAGGCACACGCCACTACACCTAGCTAATTTTTCTTCTTCTTTTTTTTTAAGTTTTTAGTAGAGATGGGGTCTCACTATGTTGCCCAGGCTGGTCTTGAACTCCTAGACTCAAGTGATCCACCTGCCTCAGCCTCCCAAAGTACTGGGACTACAGTTGTGAGCCACAGCGCTCGGCATTTTTTTTCTTAAGACAGGGTCTCACTCTGTCGCCTGGGCTGGAGTGCAGTGGCGCCATCATGGCTCACTGCTGCCTCAACCTCCCAGGCTCAAGCAATCCTCCCGTTTCAGGCTCCTGAGGAGCTGAAACTACAGGCGTGCACCACTGTGTCCTGCCTTACACCAATACTTCTTATTTATTTATTTATTTATTTATTTTGAGACGGAGTCTCGCTCTGTCGCCTAGGCTGGAGTGCAGTGGCGTGACCTCCACGCACTGCAAGCTCCGCCTCCCGGGTTCACGCCATTCTCCTGCCTCAGCCTCCCAAGTAGCTGGGACTACAGGCGCCCGCCACCACGCCCGGCTAATTTTTTTTTGTATTTTTAGTAGAGACGGGGTTTCACTGTGTTAGCCAGGATGGTCTCCATCTCTTGACCTCGTGATCCGCCCGCCTTGGCCTCCCAAAGTGCTGGGATTACAGACGTGAGCCAGGGCGCCCAGCCACACCGATACTTACATTGGCTAATTTTTAATTCTTAATTGTTAATCCCAGTGGAGCAACGGTCCTTAACTCAGGGCCCCCTGACAGAGGAATTGTAAAATACCACACGTTTCCCACAAGTTGCATACAATGCTTTATGTGTATGGGTATTTTTCTGAGGAGAGTTCCTAGAATTTTCATCAAATTTCCCAAGAAATTTATGACCCCAAAAGTTCTGGAACAAAACCCTGAAGAGCCAGGGCCATCGGGCTTAACCCTCCTCTGTGCTGTTTCTGTTTTCTCAGGCGTGGCTTTTGAACCTGCCGACACAGAGTGAGGTTGACACAGACCAGTCCAGTCGACAGGGGAGCTGCAGCAGACAGCAGGGGGCATGGGGAAGGGGCTCTGCCTGGCAAGGTGCTTTGTGCACATCTTCACCCTGAAGTCATCACCAGGGTCCCTGTGGGCTCCTAGGACCCCAAGTCACTTCAGAGACCTCTCATGGCTCAGCAGCTGCCTCAGGCATTGACTTGGGCTGAGTCTGCCATCTTCCTGGGATTGGGGTCGTCTTTAGCCCTGGCAAGTTGGAAACTGAAATACACTCTCCAGACGAAGGCAGCAGCAGGGAGTGTGGGGACCTGGGTTCCAGCCTTGGCCATTCTGCTAAATACATTTATAACCCTGCAGTCATTTCTTTTCTCTGGGCCTCAGTTTCCCTGTCTGTTAAATGAGGTGATTGGACTGTGTTCATTGTTTTCACACTATGTTACGGCGTATTGAAGAGTTCAATCATTCCTTTCTTTTTCAAGTTTTGTAGAGACAGGGTCATGCTCTGTTGCCCAGGCTGCAGTGCAGTGGCACGATCATAGCTCATGGCAGCCTCAAACTCGTGGACTCAAGTGATCCTCCCACCTAAGCCTCCCGAGTAGCTGGAATTACAGACATGGGCCTCTATGCTCAGCTCAAACATTTCTTTAATGGCTGTTTACTGAGCACATACTATGTGTCAGCCACTGTTCTAGGCACTGGGGAATACAGCAGTGACGAAGACAAAGTCTAATGTGGGAAAGAAACAATGACAGAGTAAACTAAGTCCTGGCGCCAGGACTAAGCCAGCCCTGGGGCGCCGTGCTCCTCTTCATTCTCTCTCATCCCTGCTTGTTTTCCTCATCTGTCTCTCTGGCCAATTGTGCTGTCCCCAAAGCCCTCGACTGCAATTACTTTCTCCTGGTTTACCCAGCACACTGTGTGGGACAGAAGGAGGACAGTGACATTTGCTAAATTAATTGTAACAGAAAAAAGTCAGCTTTAAAAGTCATAACTCTCCACACCCACCAGGATGGTGACAATTTTATATTGTTTGTTTTTGAGACAGAGTCTCACTCTGTCACCCAGGCTGGAGTGCAGTGGCATGATACCGGCTCACCACAACCTCCACCTTCCGAGTTCAAGCAATCCTCCCACTTCAGCCTCATGAACAGCTGAGACCACAGGTGTGTGCCACCATGCCCGGCTAGCAGTTTTTGGATTTTTTAGTAGAGATGAGGTTTCACCACGTTGCCCAGGCTGGTCTTGAACTCGTGGGCTCAAGCGATCTGCCTGCCTCAGCCTCCCAAAGTGCTGGGATTACAGATGTGAGCCACTGTTCCCGGCCCTGGATGGTGATAATTAAAAACAAAAACAAAACCAGAAAATAACAAGTGTTGGTGAGGATGTGGGGAAATTGCAACCCTCATGGATTGCTGGTGGGAATGCAAAATGGTGCAGCCGCTGTGGAAGACAGTCTGGCAGTTCCTCAAAACGTTGAGCACAGAGTTCTCATGGGACCCAGCAATTCCACTCCCAGACATCTACCCAAGAGAGGCGAAAGCAAACTCCCACCAAAAAAACATGAATGTTGGGCCGGGCGCGGTGGCTCATGCCTATAATCCTAGCACTTTGGGAGGCCGAGGTGGGTGGATCACGAGGTCAAGAGATTGAGACCATTCTGGCTAACGCGGTGAAACCCCGTCTCTACTAAAAACGCAAAAAATTACCTGGGTGTGGTGGTGGGCGCCTCTAGTCGCAGCTACTTGGGCGGCTGAGGCAGGAGAATGGCATGAACCCAGGAGGCGGAGCTTGCAGTGAGCCGAGATTGCATCACCGCACTCCAACCTGGGCGACAGAGCGAGACTCCGTCTCAAACAACAACAACAACAACAAAACATGAATGTTCCCACTATTAGCAGCACTAATAGCAGTACTATTCACAATAGCCCAAAGGTGGAAACAGCCCAAATATCTATCAACAGATGAATGGATAAACAAAATGTGGCATAGCCATACAATAGGATATTATTCAGCCATGAAAAGGAATAAAGTGCTGATTCATGCCACAACATGGTTGGACCTTGTACACATGATGAGAGAAGCCAGACACGAAAGGCCACGTAGTATACGGTTCCATGTACATGAAAAGGCCAGAGGGGCCAATCTGCAGAGCCAGATTTTAGAATGCTGGCGGCCAGGGGCTGTGTGGAGGAAGAATTGGGGAGTGACTGTTAATGGGTATAGGGTTTTCTGTTAGGGTGATGAAAATGTCCTGGAATTAGATAATGATGATGGTTACACAACATCATAAGCGTACTAGATGTCACTAATGATAAGTTTTATATTGTCTGCATGTTGCTGCAATAAAAACAATTTTAAAAACATTAGGCTGGCGCAGTGGCTCACACCTCTAATCTCAGCACTTTGGGAGGCCGAGGCAGGTGGATTACTTGAAGCCAGGAGTTCAAGACCAGCCTGGCCAACATGGTGAAACGCTGTCTCTACTAAAAACACAAAAAAATTAGCTGGGTGTGGTGGCAGGCGCCTGTAGTCCCAGCTACTCAAAAGACTGAGGCAGGAGAATCGCTTGAACCAGGGAGGCAGAGGTTGCAGCGAGCTAAGATTGTGCCACTGCACTCCAGCCTGGATGACAGAGAGAGATCCTGTCTCAAAAACTAAAACAAAAAACCCTGCCAAAATAAAACAAACAGAAGAAAACATTATATCTCTAGCTGGGCGTGGTGGCTCATGCCTATAAGCTCAACACTTTGGGAGGCCAAGGTGGGAGGATTGATTGAGGCCAGGGGTTTGAGACCAGCCTGTTCAACAAAGCAAGGCCTGTCTCTACAAAAAAAAAAAAAAAGCAAAAGAAAAAATTAGCTGGGCATGGCGATGTGCACCTGTAGCCCCAGCTACTCTGAAGGCTGAGGTGGGAGGATCACTTGAGCCCAGAAGGTTGAGGCTACAGTGAGGTGTGATAGCACCTCTGCACTCCAGTCTGGGCAATAGAGCAAGAACCTGTCTCTAAAAACAAACAAACAAACAAACAAAAACACTCCTCTCTTAAATGTAATGTGGGATACTGGAACAGAAAGAGGACATTAGTGAGAAAACTAGTGACACACAAATACAGCTTGCAGTTTCACTGATAGTGACATGCTATGTTGGTTTCCTAGTTGTGACAAATGTACCCCAGTACTGTGGGATTTTAAGAGAAGAGAAACTGTGAGGGGTGGGGCATAAGGGAACTTTCTGTATTGTTTTGTGACTTTTCTGTAAATCTAAAATTATTTCAAAATTAAACTTTTTTTTTTTTGAGACAGTCTCGCTCTGTCACCCAGGCTGGAGTGCAGTGATGCGATCTCGGCTCACTGAAACCTCTGCCTCCCGGATTCAAGCAATTCTCCTGCCTCAGCCTCCCGAGTAGCTGGGACTACAGGAGTGTGCCAACACGCCCGGCTAATTTTTGTATTTTTAGTAGAGACAGGGTTTTACCATGTTGGCCAGGCTGGTCTTGAACTCCTGACCTCGTGATCCACCAACCTTGGCCTCCCAAAGTGCTGGGATTACAGGCATGAGCTACAGCATCTGGCCTAAACATTACTTTTTTAAAACTCCTATGTACCTCCTAAAAAGAAGGTAATTCGGTCTCTGGAAGGTTCTTTTGTCTGCCTATGGCGCACTTTTGGGTGTGGGTTTACAAATCAAGGCACTGGAGCTAACTCCATAGGAGAGGGAGAAGAATCTGGAATTCTCAGCCCGAAAGTGCAGGGATGAGAAGAGACAGGCAGATGGGAGAGGAGCTTAGACTGGAACGGGGCTGGGCTGGGGCCAGGAAGCCCCTTGCGAGGGACTTTGCAGAACAGGAATGTCCAACACTGACGCTGCAAACTAGAGATTCACAGGCTGGAGACCACCTCTACACATGTGCCTGTTGGTCCTCGGTTTTGTCCAAATAATTTGAGCCAATACATAAAAAACAGCTGATCTCACATGAAAATTGGTATTTCCAACTTCTCTGGAAACATCTGAAGATATGCTAAGTCTCTGAAAACTTAACCCCCTCTACTTCCTAAAATCAAAAAGGAAGTCCTGAGGTTAACTTCAACCAAGGTTGCAAGTTCCCCTCTGTAGCAGGCTGAGTGGTGGCCCCCAAAAGCTTCCCTTGTCAAACCCCTGAACCTGTGAAGTGACCGTATTTGGAAAAAAGGGTCTTTGCAGATGCAAAGGACCTCTAGATGACATCAGCCCGGATTATCTAGCTGGCCTCTAAATCCAATGACAAGTGCTTTTATAAGAGAAAGACAAGGCTGGCCAGGCGCGGTGGCTCACGCCTATAATCCCAGCACTTTGGGAGGCCGAGGTGGGCAGCCCATCTGAGGTTAGGAGTTTGAGACCAGCCTGGCCAACACAGTGAAACCCATCTTTACTAAAAATACAAAAATGAGCCGGGTGTGGTGGTGGGTGCCTGTAGTCCCAGTTACTCAGGAGGCTGAGGCAGGAGAATCGCTTGAACTCGGGAGGTGGAGGTTGTAGTAAGCCAAGATTGTGCCACTGCACTCCAGCCTGGGTGACAGAGCAAGGCTCTGTCTCAAAAAAAAAAAAAAAAAAATTGAAATACTACTCTACCAGTTGGCACAGAGCCCTCCTCCTGGGACCCCAGACTTCTTCACAATTCAGCAAGTAAGAATAGCCACCGCAGGGGTCTCCCTGTGTCCGGGCCCAAACCTCCCTGCTGATTGAGCTGTCCTGCTGGGTAATATTTCTCTGCTGCATGGATTGGGGTGGGTGTCGGGTGCCTGGGCCCCGATGGAAAAGAACAGGTGGCATTTGTTGGGCCTCAGTTCAGCTGTCCCGGGAAGCACAGAGGCCCCTGGGATTTCAAGGCAACGTCTCTATCCCCCTACGCAATCCCCGTGGAGACAGGCAGACAGGAATGTCTACACCAGAGACCCTGGGATGGGAGGAGCGCAGATGGGGCTCCCAGACACAGGGGGAGGCCCTGGACCACCCAAAGTCTCTCTGCAACTCCACCAGAGAGGGCTGAGAGGAGAGCCGTGGTCTGGTGGAAAAACCTAACTGGGCGATGAGGCAGTTGGCCCAAGTAGAAGTCAGAGGTTAGGGGTAAGAGGTAGTACACTTTATTGACCGGGTTCTCCCAACATGTTGCAGCCTCTGGCAAAGCCAGACCCTGGGCTTTGCCACCATCCCATCCACCAAAGACAGAAGAGAACGCATCTGATGAACATCCACGTGGCCTCCAGACAGCAGAGCACAGGGGCGGGTGTGGGGAGGGAGGCTGCCAGCCAGGGGTGGGTGGACGAGGGGCGAAAGCGCTGGGTGCCGGGCTGGGGGCACCCCTGAGGCCCCTCCAGACCTGGCCAGCCCCTCACTCCCCCAGTTGAGGTTTCGTGTGGTTCACAGTGAGACTGGCTTAGATTGGCAGCGGGCGATGGCAGACAGATGCCCTCCACGCTCCCTACCCGCCCTGGCCAGACTCACAGAGCTGGCAAGAGGGAGAGATGGAAAATCCCGTTCCCCGTGTCTCCCTCCGGGACAGGGAAGCCCCTTCTCTGGAGGGGTAAAGGGGAGAGGCCTAGTCTCTTGACATCCCCCAGGCTACTAAGGAAGGGCCATTCACTCCTGGCTCAGAAGTTTCTAGAACATCTTGGTGAAAGTGCCCGCCATTACTCCCAATTAGAAAAAGGTTTTTGAAATCTAGGAGTTGACTGGGGTGCCTCAAACCAAACAGTAAAAACCCTGGTAAGATCTAGGTTTAAAAAGGCAGCTCTACCTTTGCTTAGGAGGCTAGGGAGGTCCGTGAAGGCGTTGGCTCAGGGCAGCAGGGGTAAGGAGTACCCTGGGAATGGGGCAGGGACCAGGGGCAAGATGCAGGAAGCGGTGATCCATGGGACATGGCAGGTCGTCCTTCAGTGCTGCAGGCCTGGGCTCAGAGGGCAGCTGGGGGCCACCGGGGGCCTCTGTGGGCACATCTGCCAGGCAGGCACTGGGGCCTCTGCCCCACTGGGAGAAGCAGGGGCCCCCCATCAGGCCTTGTGACTGCCGTTGGCTACAGGCTCGTTGTGGCCAGCTGTGAAGTCTGCGGCGGGCTGAAGCCCCAGCATCTGCCGCTGCACCAGCTTGGCGTAGAGGCCGCCCTGGGCCAGCAGCTGCTGGTGGGTGCCCTGCTGCACTACGCGGCCCTTGTCCAGCACCACAATGAGGTGCGCGTGCTCCACGGTGCTCAGCCGGTGCGCGATGATGAGTACCGTGTGCTTCTGCAGGTTGCCGTGGATGGCCTGCTGGATCTGCGGGGACAGTGGGGGCCTGGCTTGCATGGCACGGACGCCCCACCCGCAACCGTGCTTCATGCCACTGCCTATGGGCTGATGCTTAACCTCTCTGAGGCTCAGTTCACAAACGATGGCCAGCTTCCTGGGTTTTTCTTAAAGGGAGACAGCTCAGGGCCAGACACAATGAGGCACCTGGTGAGTGGGGGATCAGCTCTACCCTGGCCCTCCAGCCTTCTGGTCCTTCCCTTCCCCCTCCTTTTTTTTTTTTTTTTTTTTAAGTCTTGCTGTCACCCAGGCTGGAGTGCAGTGGTGCGATCTCAGCTCACTGCAACCTCTGCCTCGTGGGTTCAATCGATTCTCACGCCTCAGCTTCCCAAGTAGCTAGGGGATTACAGGTGCATGCCATCATGCCCAGCTAATTTTGTTTTGTATTTTTAGTAGAGGTGGGGTTTCACTATGTTGGCCAAGCTGGTCTTGAACTCCTGACCTCAAGTGACCAGGCTCCCTCCTTTTTCTTTGTGAGACAGGGTCTCTCTCTGTGGCCCAGGCTGGAGTGCAGTGGCGCGATCGCAGCTCACTGCATCCTCAACCTCTTGGCCTCAAGGAATCCTCCTGCCTCAGCCTTCCAAGTAGGTGGGACCACAGGCATGCACTATCATGCCCAGCTAATTTTTGTATTTTTTTGTAGAGACGGGTGTTCCACTGTTTCCCAGGCTGGTCTTGAACTCCTGGCCTCAAGCCATCCTCCCGCATTGGCTTCCTAAAGTGCCAAGATTATAGGTGTGAGCCACCACACCTAGCCTCTGTTTAATTTTCTTTAAACCTAAAACTGCTCTAAAAAATAAAGCCACTGGAAGCAGTGGCTCACACCTGTAATCCCAGCACTTTGGGAGGCCAAGGCAGGTAGATCCCTTGAGCTGAGGAGTTTGAGACCAGCCTGGGCAACATGGAGAAACCCTGTCTCTGCAAAAAATATAAAAAATTAGCTGTGTGTGGTGGCGTGCAGCTGTAGTCCCAGCTACTCAGGAGGCTAGGAGGTTGGAGGATTGCTTGAGCCCGGGAGAACTGTGATTGTGCCACTGCATGCCAGCCTGGGTGACAGAGCAAGGCCCTGTCTCAAAACAAACAAAAACCAACAACAACAAAAATAAAGCCTACTAATTTTTACAAACAATCCAAACTCCGTAGTAGAGGCTGAGGAGTTTGCCTCCCTGCAACTTTGTCCTTACCCCTCTCTGTTCAATCCCCACCCACCAGCCACACTGACCTTTTGGCTTTGAACTTGCCAAGCTCATTCTCCACTCCGGGCCTTGGCACCTGCTGACCCTTCCTCCTGGCATGTTCTTACCTCCAGAACTCTCCACCACTGGCTTCTTTTCTTTCATGTCTCAGCTCAGATGGCATCTGATGGCCTTGGTTCTAATGGTGAGAACCACAGAACTCTTGGCACATGGTGGCTCCATCCAAACCGCTATGCTAAGTAACCAAACTCTAGTATGGCTTCTAGCAGCAGAAAGCCATATCCCTGGGATCACCACAGCCCCCATTCAAGTGCCTGTGTGAGAAAGCTCAGCTTGGCCAGGAGAATTTGCTGTGTTTCAGTCAACACCTGCTGACTGGCCCCAACCTCTTTTTCTTGGAGTGTTTACTAAAAAGGGCTTACAACTGTGACTCCTTCCTCTGTCCCTCTGAGATGTGTATGTGATCTCCTGCATCTCAGAAGTGTCTCTCTTAAGGACCTGAAAGCCATTCCCTTGAAATGGACAGCTAGACACAGGTGGCCTCTTGGCTGTCCACTGGGCTTGCTTTTAGTTTTCATGGGGGCCTCTGTCTGCTCCCCTCCCTACCCCTTCATTCTCTCTTTAAAATGCCCATCACCACCAAACTGGGATGGAACACAGCTCCTTCCCCACTGTCAGGAGTTACTGCATAAAATCTCTTTCCATGGCTTTTGCTAGCGCCCAGCTGCGTTTATCTTTGACAACGGTGACCCCTCCCAATCTCCTGGTGTCCCAAGACTTTTTCATTTGCTTTGTAGCACAGGCCACGGGGTGAACGCGTGCTTGTTTCCTTGTTTTTTTTTTTTTTGAGACGGAGTCTCGCTCTGTCGCCCAGGCTGGAGTGCAGTGATGTGATCTTGGCTCACTGCAAACTCCGCCTCCTGGGTTCAAGCTGTTCTCCTGCCTCAGCCTCCCAAGTAGCTGGGATTACAGGTGCCTACCACCACACCCAGCTAATTTTTGTATTTTTAGTAGAGACAGGGTTTCACCATGTTGGCCAGACTGGTCTCGAACACCTGACTTTGTGATCCGCCTGGCCTCGGCCTCCCAAAGTGCTGGGATTACAGGTGTGAGCCACTCGCCCCTGGCCTTCCTTGTTTCTTATCTGCCTTCCCCACTGGAATGGAAACACCATGGAGACAAGGGTCTTTGTCTAGTTAGCCCACGATAACCCCAGAATGGTGCCGGTGCCTGGTGCCTGAGAAGAGCTCAGTAACTCTCTGTGTAACAAATGAATCAATCCGCGCATAGACTGAGGTTGCTAGCCATCTGCAAATACATGACTGGGCCCACCTGACCAGTGAGAATGAGACTCAGAGGGGAAGCACTAGCTTGAGGTCACACAGTTATAAACTGTAGGACGGAGCTGCTAATCCAGGTATCCCCATTCTGTTTTTTGTTTTTGTTTGTTTGTTTGTTTGTTTTTTGAGATGGAGTCTCGCTCTGTTGCCAAGGCTGGAGTGCAGTGGTGCAATCTTGGCTCATTGCAACCTCTGCTTCCCAGGTTCAAGCTATTCTCCTGCCTCAGCCTCCCAAGTAGCTAGGATTACAGGCACCTGCCACCATACCTGGCGGACTTTTGTATTTTTAGTAGAGATGGAGTTTCACCATGTTGGCCCGGCTGGTCTTGAACTCCTGACCTCAGGTGATCCACCTGCCTCGGCCTCCCAAAGTGCTGGGATTATAGGCATAAACCACTGCGCCCAGCCTTTTTTTTTTTTTTTTTTTTTTTTTTTGTAGATGGAGTCTCACTCTGTCGCCCAGGCCAGAGTGCAGTGGCACAATCTCAGCTCACTGCAACCTCCATCTCCCGGGTTCAAGTGAGTCTCCTGCCTCAGCCTCCCGAGTAGCTGGGGTTACAGGCATGCACCACCATGCCCAGCTAATTTTTGTATTTTTAGTAGAGACAGGGTTTCACTGTATTGACCAGGCTAGTCTCGAACTCCGGACCTCAAGTGATCCGCCTGCCTTGGCCTCCCAAAGTGCTGGGATTATAGGCATGAGCCATCATACTGGGCCTGTTTTATTTTGTTTTGTTTTGTCTGTTTGAGCCAGATGGAGTCTGGCTCTGTCGCCCAGGCTGGAGTGCAGTGGCACAATCTCGGCTGACTGCAACCTCCACTTCCCAGGTTCAAGCAATTCTCCTGCCTCAGCCTCCCAAGTAGCTGGGATTATAGGCATGTGCTACCACGCCTGGCTAGTTTTTGTATTTCTAGTAGAGATGGGGTTTCACCATGTTGGCCAGGCTGGTCTCCAACTCCTGACCTCAGGTGATCCACCTGCTTCGGCCTCCCAAAGTGCTGGGATTACAGGTGTAAGCCACCGCTCATGACCCAGGTCTCCCCATTTTGATGCCTTCTCTTGCCCCACACCATACAGCTCTGCCTGGAGCCTGGAGGCTGGGTCCAGAGTGGCTCCTGGCTCCCCACTCTCAACACCAGGAATTCACCAGCCCAGGAGGCTGATAGTCTGGGAGAGCTCCTGGGGCCCGTCTCTTCTCAGCATCCATCTGCTGGGCGATGGGGGCTCTGGCCACCTGGAGCCGCTCCTGCCCCCGCATTGCCCACCACCCTGTGACTCACCAGATACTCGCTCTCGGCATCCAAAGCGCTGGTGGCTTCATCCAGGATGAGGACTGGGGGGTTCCGCACCAGAGCCCGGGCCATGGCCACCCGCTGCTTCTGGCCACCTGACAGCTGGGCGCCCTTCTCCCCTGTCTCTGTATGGTGGAGGCACAGAGACAATTTAGCAATGGGTGAGGCCGGGCAGCCCCGGGGAAGAGTGAGGGGCCCTGCCCTGCAGCTGTGGAAAGGGCGGGCTGGAACCCACAGCTTGAAAGCTCATGAAATGATGTTCCCCCCACCCAACTCATAAGGGGCATGCAGATTAAGCCTACATGCAAATTGATAGCAAGTTACCAATTTTCACTCATTCATTTGGCAGAAACCCAAACATCTGATAGCACACAGTGCAGGTGAGGCTGCAGGGAGACAGGCCCTCACCCGTCTTCCTGGAGAAGGGGAGTTGGAGCGAGCCCCATGGCTTGAAGAGCTGCAGCAATAACCCTGGGTCTATGAGTCTGTGCAGTGCAAAAGTTGTGTGTATTCACCACAGATGTGTGGCCTGTGGCCCAGCAAGCCCACCTGGACCAATTTTCCCCATGGACCGACTTCCTCCCATGCACAACAATATAGACACAGGTCACCTGTGACCCACAGCGCTGTTATTGCAAAAAATAAAACAAATAGACTCAAATGTCCATCAATAGGAAATTGAGTCAATCAATTATTATTATTTTAGAGACAGGGTCTCACTCTCTCACCCACGCTAGAGTGCAGTAGTACAATCACTGCTTACTGTAGCCTCAAACTTCTGGGTTCAAGCAATCCTCCAGCCTCAGCCTTCTGAGTAACTGAGACTACAGGTGCATGCCACCACACCTGGCTAACTTAAAATATTTTTCTGTAGAGGTGGGGTCTCACTACATTGCCCAAGCTGTTCTCAAACCCCTGGCCTCAAGCGATCCTCTTGCCTTGGCCTCCAAAGTGCTGGGATTACAGACATGAGCCACTGCACCTGGCCACGCCACCAGCTCTTTATTATTTCATTTTTCTTTCATTGAGATGAAACTGACATAACATAAACATAACCATGGTAAAGTGAATAATCTGGGCTGAGCACGGTGGCTCCCAGCACTTTGGGAGGCCAACCAAGGTGGGCGGGTCACAAGGTCAGGAGATTGAGACCATCCTGGCTAACATGGTGAAACCCTGTCTCTACTAAAAATACACAAAATTAGCCGGGTATGGTGGCACGTGCCTGTAATCCCAGCTACTCGGGAGGCCGAGGCAAGAGAATCACTTGAACCCGGGAGGCAGAGGTTGCCGTGAGCCGAGATCGCGCCACTGCACTCCAGCCTGGGCGACAGAGCGAGACTCCATCTCAAGAAAAAAAAAAAAAAGTGAATAATCCAGTGGCATTTAGTGCATTCACAATGTTGCATGCACAGCCACCACCTCTACTGAATTTCAAAACACTATTCTAAAATAATATGTATTTATTATATCAATTAATTACTAGAACTACTTAAGTTCATATCGAGGTAATTTTTTAAAAAATTAGTGTATTTAGTATATTTTAATTTAAAAATTCTTTTAAATTGACAAGTAAAAATAGTTTGTATTTAATGGTGTACAACGTGATGCTTTGAAATACATATACACTGTGGAATAGCTAAATCAAGCCAGTTAACATATACATTATCTCACATATTTATCACTTTTTTAAAGAGAGAACACTTAAAATCTACTCTCTTAGCTATTTTCAAGTACACAGTACACTGTTACTAAATATAGCTGGCCAGACACAGTGGCTCACACCTGAAATCCCACCACTTTGGGAAGCCAAGGCAGGCAGATCACCTGAGGTCAGGAGTTCAAGACCAGCCTGGCCAAAATAGTGAAACCCCATCTCTACTAACAATACAAAAAAAAATTAGCAAGGTGTGGTAGTGGGCACTTGTAATCCCAGCTACTCAGGAGGCTGAGGCAGGAGAATCGCTTGAACCTGGGAGACGGAGGTTGCAGTGAGGCAAGATTACTCCACTGTACTCCAGCCTGGGCGACAGAGTGAGACTGTCTCAATTAAAACACAAACAAACAAAAAACTATAGTCAACAGGTCTCTTGACCTTATTCCTAAGGGAAAATTTTTATCTTTTGATCAACATCTCCCCAACCCCCCTATACATTGTATATATTTAATTATTGAAAAGGGGCTATTCGTGTGGTTCAAAAATCTAAAAATACAGGCTGGATACAATGACTCATGCCTGTAATCCCAGCACTTTGGGAGGCAGGAGGATTGCATGAGCCCAGGAATTTGAGACCAGCCTGGGAAACATAGCAAGACCCCGTCTCTACAACAAAAATAAAAAATGGGGTGGAAGGATAGCTTGAGCCCAAGAGGTTGAGGCTGCAGTGAGCCGTGATCACGCCACTGCACTCCCACCTGGGTGACAGAGCAAGCCCCTGCCTCAAAAAAAAAAAAAAAAAAAAAAAAAACTAAAAATATATAAAACTCTAAATAATAAAAAGTTTAAGTTCTTTCTTCAGTTCCCTCCTGCTCCCACCAAAACGTCTTTCATTAGTTGCTTAAATGTCCTTGTCTAGTTTCTTTATGCAAATATGAACATGTTATTTTTATCTCCCCAGTCCTTTAATAGGAAAAAAAAAAAAACCCAGCTCCTTATACTCTGCACCTGGCTCTTCTCACTCAGCATCCTATCTCAGTGACCTTTCCATACTGCTATATGGAGAGCTGCCTCCTCCTCTGCCTCCACCTCCTCCTCCGCCTCCACCTCCTCCCCCTTCTTCTACTTCCTCTTTTTCCCAGCAGCATAATATTCCAGTGTATGGGCTTCTATAATAATTTACTTAATAAATATTTTGCTGAGTCACAGCACAGTGGCTCATGCCTGTAATCCCAGCACTTTGGGGATTGCAGGAAGATTGCTTGACCCAGGAGGTTCGAGTCTAGCCTGGGTAATGTAGCGGGACGCCATCTCTACAAAAAAAAAAGCAGGTGGCAGGGGGCAGTGCTTAACTCAGAGGGTTATGTCCCTGAGGGTGACCCTGTGGGCCCAGGAGAGGGGCCACCCCCAGCTCCACACCTGTGCTGTAGCCGTCCTGGAGTTCCATGATGAAGCCGTGGGCGTTGGCCTTCTGCGC
Source organism: Pan paniscus (assembly GCF_029289425.2). Lineage (NCBI taxonomy): Eukaryota > Metazoa > Chordata > Mammalia > Primates > Hominidae > Pan > Pan paniscus. The sequence goes on from NC_073259.2 coordinate 131,031,680, forward strand.
GGCCTCCACCACCATCTCGAAAGGCACAGTGGGCAGGCCATAGGAGATGTTATCCGTGATGGAGCGGGCAAACAGCACGGGCTCCTGGCTCACCAGGGAGATCTGGAGAGGAGGGAGCATGGGGCATGAGAGGCCAGGAATGTGTTCATCCAGCTGTCCCCAGCAGCCTTGCTGCCTGGGGCCTGGAGACACTAGCAGTCTCAGGCCTGAAACCTGATCAGGGCCCAGTGACTGCACTGAGCTGCCTCTCTTCTTCCCCAACAGCGACTCCCGCCTGTACCCACAAGCTCTCAGCCTCCCCTAATCAGCAAACTGGGGCCGGCTACATTTGCTGCTCTGGGATAAGCCAAGTTCCCTGACCTCTAAGAGAAAGCTCACTGGCCATCCCTGTCCTGAAAAAAAGAAAGAGGGATAGAATATAGAATGTTGCTGTGAATGAGTCTGCCCATCTCAGGAAGCAAGAGGCCACAGCAGGGCTCCAGGTCACACAGACTGCCCTGGCGGTGGTCCCCTCCCTTCTAAGAGAACAATTTAAAGGAGCTATCATCTCTAGATTCCAGTTTCAGGAATCTGGGCCTACAAAAATAATAGTATGGCCAGGCCTGGTGGCTCATGCCTGTAATCCCAGCACTTAGGGAGGCAGAGGCAGGAGAATGGCTTTAGTCTAGGAGTTCAAGACCAGCCTGGGCAACACAGCAAGACCCCATATCTACAAAATGAAAAAAATATATAGTATGGAAGATATCATTGCAACACCATAAGTAGCAAAAGTTAATTAGTTAATTAATTAAATTAAAATGGAAACAATCTAGGTGTCCATAAATGGGGATTGGTTAAATAGTGACAGTGCATCCTTAAAACTGAATTGTAATAGATACATATACACAGCATGATTCTATTTTTGTTTAAAAAAATTATAAACGTGTACCTTCATATATTGATATATTTCTATAAAGATAGGAAACACATTGAAAAGGATATTTACTAAACTGTTAACACTGGCTACCTCCATGTGGTGGAATTCAAAAGGTAAGGTGGAGGGGAACATTCATGTCTTAGTTACAAGATTCATTACAACTGTGAGAATATGATTAGCTTGTAGCATTTTATTGTTTTATGTTTATAGAAATTAACATTTGAAATTTAAAAATAGAGGCCAGGCATGGTGGTTCACACCTGTAACACCAACAGTTTGGGAGGCTAAGGTGGGAGGATGGCTTGAGCCCAGGAGTTTGAGATCAGCCTGAGCAACACAGTGAGAACCCGTCTCTACAAAATAATTAAAAATTGGCCAGGTGTACATGGTGGCTCATGCCTGTAATCCTAGCACTTTGGGAGGCCAAGGTGGGCGGATCACCTGAGGTCAAGAGTTTGAGACCAGCCTGACCAACATGGAGAAACTCTGTCTCTACTAAAAATAAAAAATTAGCCGGGTGTGGTGGTGCATGCCTGTAATCCCAGCTACTCAGGAGGATGAGGCAGGAGAATCGCTTGAACCCTCGAGGCGGAGGATGTGGTGAGCTGAGATCGTGCCATTGTACTCCAGCCTGGGCAACAAGAGCAAAACTCCATCTCAAAAAAAAAAAAAAAAAATTGACCAGATGTGGTGGTGTGCACCTATAGTCCCTCAGGAGGCTGATGTGGGAGGACTGCTTGAGACCAGGAGGTCGTGGCTGCAGTGAACCATGATCACACCACCACATTCCAGCCTGGGTGACAGAGTGAGATCCTATCTCAAACAAAAAGTACATAAATAGGCCAGGCGCCATGGCTCACTCCCAGCATTTTGGGAGGCCAAGGCAGGTGGATCACTTGAGGTCAGGAGTTCGAGACCAGCCTGGCCAACATGGTGAAACCTTGTCTCTACTGAAACTACAAAAAATTAGCCGGGTGTGGTGGTATGTGCCTGTAGTCCCAGCTACTTGGGAAGCTGAGGCAGGAAAATCGCTTGAACCCAGGAGGAAGAAGTTGCAGTGAGCCGAGATCATGCCACAGCACTCTAGCCTGTGCGACAGAGCGAGACTCCATCTTAAAAAAAAAAAAAAAGAAAAGAAAAAGTACATAAATAAATAATTAAGAGAGGCTATTCATGAAGAAGGAAAACCAAATGGCCAATATATGAAAAGGTGTTTAATATCTTCAGTCATCAGGAAAACACAAAAGACCACAATAAGCTACCACTACATTCTCACCAGTTAGCAAAAATTCAGGACTGACAATGTTAGGTGTCTGATAATCGAAAAGTGTGAACGGCTCTGCCCAGGGGGCTCTTCTAAAACTTTGGTGAGCAGCAGCCTGGTGGCCTCCCACTTGGCACCATTTCACAACAATCTACCTCTGGTTACATGCACATGGTGTGGGCAGATTTCACAACCCATAGCCCTCACCACCATCTAGAACTTGGCTAGGAGTTCTGGAATCTCTGTGCCAACACTCAGGCTTTCACATAATTTATGTTGATGATGTAAACGGTGCTCCCTTAATAGTTTATATTTCTTGGACAGTGCACAACCTGAGCAACCATCCAGGGCATCCCTGCTCTTAGGCCAGCACAGGGACAGGTGTTACGGTTCCTTTCCTGAAAGGATTACTAAAAACTGTCCAGTCATGAATAGCCTATTTTGAGTACTGGAGATGACCTAAATGTGGAACAGCTGAAACTCTCCTTCACTGCTAGTAGAATGTAAATTGTAAAATGTAAATTGGTATAACCACCTGGGGATAGCTGTTGTGACAGAAACTACGGCAGTTGGGGATGTACATCCACTATCACCAAGCTTTCTACTCTTAGGATTATACCTTGGGAGAACATACTCATGTACAACAGAAAACATAGACAAAATTGTCCACATCCCACACTGGTATTTTTGGTAATGGTAAAACAAAACAAAACAAAACAAAACTGAAAAACAGGCCGGGGGCAGAGGCTCACACCTGTCATCCCAGCACTTTGGGAGGCTGAGGCAGGAGGGTCACTTGAGGCCAGGTGTTTGAGATCAGCCTGGGCAACATGGTGAGACCACATGTCTACAAAAAAATAAAATTAGCTGGGCATAGTGGCATGTGCCTGCAGTCCCAGCTACTTGGGAGGCTGAGGTGGGAGGATGACTTGAGCACAGGACTCTGAGGCTGCAGTAAGTTGTGACTGTGCCACTGCACTCCAGCCTGGGCAACAGAGGGAGACCCTTTCTCAAAAAAATAAAAATAGGCCAGGTGCAGTGGCTCACGCCTGTAATCCCAGCACTTTGGGAGGCCGAGGCGGGTGGATCACGAGGTCAGGAGATCGAGACCATCCTGGCTAACATGGTGAAATGCCGTCTCTACTAAAAATACAAAAAATTAGCCAGGCGTTGTGGTGTGCACCTGTAGTCCCAGCTACTCAGGAGACTGAGGCAGGAGAATGGCGTGAACCCGGGAGGTGGAGCTTGCAATGAGCCGAGATCGTGCCACTGCACTCCAGCCTGGGCGACAGAGCGAGACTCCATCTCCAAAAAAAAATAAAAATAAAAATAAATAAATAAATAAATAAAATACAAAGGGAAACAACCCAGCAAGGCACGGTGGCTCACGCCTATAAACCTAACACTTTGGGAGGCCAAGGCAGGCTGATCACCTGAGGTCAAGGGTTCGAGACCAGCCTGGGCAACACAGTGAAACCCTGTCTGTACTAAAAATACAAAAATTAGTCAGGCATGGTGACGCACTCCTGTAATCCCAGCTACTAGCGGGGCTGAGATAGGAGAATAGCTTGAACCCGGGAGGCGGAGGCTGCAGTCAGCTGAGATCGCACCACTGCACTCCAGCTTGGGCAACAGAGCAAGACTCATCTCAAAAAACAAAAATAAAGGGAAACAACCCAAATACCCAGAATGCATAAATAATTGTGATAAACATATGTATAGTGGGTTACCACCCAGCAATGAAAATGAATGAACTCTGTCCCCAGCCTCAACCTGGATGACTCACAATGTCGAGTGGGAGACACAAGACACAAACTAATCCACACACCAATCACGATTCTACCCAGATGAAGTTCCGAGCAGGCAGCACAGAGCTCAGGGGTACACACAGAGATGGCAGAACCAATGAAAAGCAAGAGCATGAAGACTCTAGAAGTCAACACATTACTTCTTGGGGAAAGAGAAGGGACACATGGCGGGGGGTAGGAGGCTTCTGGAGTGCCAGAATGTTCTATTTCTTTTTTTTCATGAGACAGAGTCTTATTCTGTTGCCCAGGCTGCAGTGCAGTGGCCCAATCTCGGCTCACTGCAACCTCTACCTCCCGGGTTCAAGTGATTCTCGTGCCTCAGCCTCCTGAGGAGCTGAGATTACAGGCATGTGCCACCACACCCGGCTAATTTTTGTATTTTTAGTAGAGATGGGGTTTCGCCATGTTGGCCATGCTGGTCTTGAACTCCTGAGCTCAAGCAGTCCACCCTCCTTGGCCTCCCAAAGTGCTGGGATTACAGGTGTGAGCCACCACGTCTGGACAAGAATGTTCTGTTTCTCTAGGAGGGCATTGTAATTGGTGATAATTCTTTGAACTGTCCATTTATCTCTAGTGCCCTCTTCCACACCTGTTACAGCTCACAAGAAAGACGGTTAGATGCAGAAAGGGCGGAGGAGTGTGGCCCAGGCCCGTGCACATACCACACGGTGCAAGTACTTGTGGTCGTAGGCGCTGATGGGCTTGCCGTCCAGCAGCACCCGGCCCCCCTCCAGGGGGTAGAAGTTCTCCAGGATGTTGACGCAGGAGCTCTTCCCACTGCCCGAGGGCCCCACCAGGGCCGTCACCTTGCCGGGGGACAGGCTGAAGGAGACATTCTGCAAAGAACACACAGGCACAGTGTGGGGTTATTGGCTCAGGTCCCAGGACTGGATGCCCTGACCTTGGACACAGGTGGGTGCCCTTCCCAGCCCACCCCATGTGCCTCTCCCTCGCTTGGGCACTGCTGGCCCCTAAACGTTCTTTCTAAGACACTAGGACTTGGAAGCACCTTGAGATTTGCTGTTTCCTCTGTCTGGAATGTTCTCTCTGCAGGGAGGCCCCTGGTGAGGTCTCACCTCAAATGTCACCTCCTCCAAGAACCCCTTCTTGACTGTTACCACCATTCCCATGGACCATCCCTACCACAGCACCCTGATCTATTTTCTTTCTAGCACTTATTATCTGGAATCATTCTGTTAAGAATCTGTCTTCCCCAACTGGAGCCCAAAACTCCTGGAGGGCTATGATCTTGCCTGACATATTCCCAGCTGCCCTGCCACAGCCTGGTGTATAGGAGGTGCACCAGAAATGGGGTGACGGAAAGGCTGATTCTGGCAGGCCTCAAGCCGCGCCCTCACCTGCAGGACCTGGGTGTGGGGCCGAGTGCGGTAGGTGAAGGTCACATTCTCAAAGTCCACCCGGCCCTCCAGGTGGTCGGGGGCCAAGCTGCCATCGTGCACCATGGTCGGCTGCCGGTCGATGAACTCGAACACCTTCTCAGCAGCCCCCACTCCCTGCATCAGGCCACTGTAGACGGAGCCCACGGACTGGGGAGAGGAGACACGCGTTCCTGTCCCACCGATACCCGACTCCTGGGACCCACCCCTGCTACTAGAGAGATGAGGCAGGTATAGAGAAAGCAAGGAGTTCTGGCGGGGAGATGCAGGAGGCCACCTGACCACCCACTGGTGCATTAGATAACGACAGTAAGGGGAGCTGAGGACAGCAGCATCACTAGCACTCTACCGGCCATCCAGCTGAGTGGGTGCCATCATCCCCACAGGAGCAGATGGAAGCGAAGGAACTGGCAGGGGTGTGGCACAGTGGGAATCCAGCCTTGGTCTTTCAATTGCGATAGCATAGCTTTTTTTTTTTTTTTTTTTTTTCTTTTTTAAGATGGAGTCTCCCTCTGTCGCCCAGGCTGGAGTGCATTGGTGCAATCTTGGCTCACTGCACCCTCCGCCTCCCAAGCCAAGTGATTCTCCTGCCTCAGCCTCCAGAGTAGCTGGGATTACAGGTACTTGCCACCACGCCCAGCTAATATTTGTATTTTTAGTAGAGACAGGGTTTCACCACGCTGGCCAGGCTGGTCTCAAACTCCTGACCTTAAGTGATCCACCCACCTCACCCTCCCAAAGTGCTGGGATTACAGGCATGAGTCACCAGACATGGCTTGATTTCAATTTTCAAAATGGGTCTTAATGTGTACTATAAATAAATATATTCTCCTTGGGTAAAAATACATAGAATATGAATGTAAATCATAATAACAGCCCATTTTCTTAAGTATTCTCTTTCTATTTATTTTTTTTGAGAGGAGGGTCTCACTCTGTCACCCAGGCTGGAGTGCAGTGGTGTGACCTTGCTCACTGCAACTTCTGCCTCCCGGGTTCAAGCAATTCTCCAACCTCAGACTCCTGAGTAGCTGGGACCACAGGCATGAGCCACTACTAAGCCCAGTTAATTTTTTGTATTTTCAGTAGAAACGGGGTGGCACCATGTTGCCCAGGCTGGTCTCGAACTTCTGAGCTCAAGGAATCCGCCTGCCTCAGCCTCCCAAAGTGCTGGGATTACAGGTGTGGGCCACTGCATCCGGCCAAGCATGCTCTGTATGTTAGGAGGTAGGTTCTAACATTATCTCCTTTTTTACTGATGAGGAATCTCAGGCACAGAGGGCTCAAGTAACTTGGCCCAGGTCACAGAGCCTAGAAGTGGTAGAGCCAGGATTTGAATCCAGGCCCATCTGTCTCCTGAGTTCAGGCTCTTAGGTTCTGAATGTCCTCATTGGTGATAAGGGGGTGATATCAGCATCTGTGTCCTGTTACTGTGAAGACAACAGCAACAGCCGGTAGTAAACACCTAAAACCCCAGAGCTGGCCGGGCACAGTGGCTCACGCCTGTAATCCCAGCACTTTGGGAGGCGGAGGCAGGTGGATCATTTGAGGTCAGAAGTTCGAGATCAGCCTGGCCAACATGGTGAAACCCCCTCTCTACTAAAAGTACAAAAATTAGCCGGGCATGGTGGTGCATGCCTGTAGTCCCAGCTACTGGGGAGGATGAGGCAGGAGAATAGCTTGAACCCGGGAGGCAGGGGTTGCAGTGAGCCAAGATTGCACCACTGTACTCCAGCCTGGGCGACAGAGCAAGACTCCATCTCAAAAAAAAAAAAAAAAAAAAACCTAAAAAGAAAAACATTAGCTGGGTGTGGTGGCATGTGACTGTAACCCCAGCTACTCAAGTGGCTAAGGTGGGAAGATCACTTGAGTCCAGGAGGTCAAGGCTGCAGTGAGTCATGAAAGCACCACTGTACCCCAGCCTGGGTGACAATGTGAGACTGTCTCAAATAGTAATGATAATAAATAAACAACACTGCACTGAACATCTCTGGACATACATCTTCGCCCACTGCTGTGAGTACTCTTGAAGCATGGATTCCTAGGGGCAGATTTACTGCTGAGTCAAATAATACGGCAGGTGTGATTCTCCAGCAGATGCAACGGCCTGAGTAGCAGATGCTAGGAACACCCCACCAACATCCTTGAGCCTTTGTCAGCGCAGCACACAAAGGCCCAACCTCTTACTGCCTGCGGGCTGCGGGCTTTTTTGTGGGAGCGGGGCAGACAAGAGAATTAACACCCTCACTCCAGGCTGACCTTGAGCAATGGCTGATGGCAGCTTGGGTGTAAACACCCCAGCTCCCTGGCCCTCAGATGGGATGACTCTGGTGCTGGTGTCCTACCCTGTCCGCTAGAAGGATCCCACCTCAGTTGCCCACACTGGTAACTGGCTCCACCACTCACTCTGCTGACTTCCTTCCTTCCACGTCTCACTTTCTACTCCCACCCCCGTTTCCTGAGATCACCTCCCAAACAAATCCGTTGCACGCCAATTCTGTCTCAGGATCTGCTTGTGCGGAAACCAAAATCAAGACAATCTAAAACACCCTTGCATTTCCGAGGCACTACACTGGAAGTAGGCTGGGAGGAAGTCAGGCCTGGCTGGCCCTGAGCCCCGTTCCCGAGCAAATGTGGTGGACGAGTCACTCCACCGCTCAGGTTCAGTTTTCTTTTCATCACTTCAATTTCTCACAGAGCTGTTAAAACCATTTTCTGAAATCACCTCTGTCCCTAAAGGGTGTTGCTGTCACTTGTTGGTAGTATTATCATTCTTTCTTTCTTTTGTTTTTTTTGAGATGGAGTTCCGCTTTGGTTGCCCAGGCTGGAGTGCAGTGGCGCGATCTTGGCTCACTGTAACCTCTGCCTCCCAGGTTCAAGCGATTCTCCTGCCTCGGCCTCCTGAGGTGTGAGCCACCGCACCTGGCCCTTTCTTTCTTTTTGAGACACGGTCTCTCTCTGTCGTCCAGCCTGGAGTGCAGTGGCGTGATCACGGCTCACTGCGGCCTTGACCTCCCAGGCTCAAGCGATTCTCTAGCCTCAGCCTCCTGAGGACCTGGGATTACAGGCACATGCCACCATACTCGGCTTGCCTATTTATTTATCGAGACGGAGTCTCGCTCTGTCACCCAGGCTGGAGTGCAGTGGTGCAATCTTAGCTCACTGCAACCTCTGCCTCCAGGGTTCAAGCAATTCTCCTCTCAAGTAGCTGGGATTACAGGTACCCACCAACACGCTTGGCTAATTTTTGTGTTTTCAGTAGAGATGGGGTTTCACCATGTTGGCCAGGCTGGTCTCGAACTCCTGACCTCAAGTGATCCACCCGCCTCCGCCTCCCAAAGTTCTGGGATTATAGGCGTGAGCCACCACGCCCTGCCTAGTATCATCATTCTTGATATGATCATGCTGTCTCCCCTACTTACCTTAGAGAGAAATACCACATTGTCAGAGTCCCTGGAGCCCCGCCCCCACCCTGTTAAGATCCCTCTTCCCCAAACTCCTCCCTTCTCTCTGGATCCCCGGACACACTGGTCTCTCACCTCCATACAATCTCCCAGGACAAACTCGTAGATGATGAAGGCGATGAGGTTGCCGCTGGTCATCTGGCCCGAGATGACAAGGTGGCCCCCGTAGTAGAGGATGCTGACCTGGACCACCAGCAGTGTGAGCTGGGGCAGAGGGAGAGGGGATGTGGGTCGGGGGGACCTTAGATCCCCCACCATCCCCATTCCCTGACCCATCCCAGGCTGCAGGGGGAGGTGAGGGCAGACCCAGCCACAAACTGAAATGCCGGCCGTTGGCAGGGGTGTCTTCCAAGGCTTGTCACTCATGCCTTCCCCTGCCCCGAGCATTTCCCTACAGAGGCCTCCAGCTGGAGCAGGCTGTGGGCTTGGCCACAGAACAAGGCTTTCTTTGTGAGGTCCTGGCACACACATGCCACCCCCAGGCTCCTCAGCTTGGCCACCTGGGAACTATTCGTCCTCCTCATGGGGAAGAGCATGACTCAGAGAGGGCAAGTGCCCTGGCTAAGGTCACACAGTGAGCTCTCTGTCTCCTCCCCCAGTGGGGTTCTGTGAAGAAGGGGCTGTGATGGGGGCACCCATGCCTTCCTCCTGTGCCTGGGGGGCATCTGGGAAGGGAGTGGAGTCTGAGTACCCATGGCAGCCCACACCCTAGTCAGGGACTCCATCTGTCCTCCTCTTGCCCAGCCAGAACTAGGCTGCTGTCTGGACCACCGTGCCTTGGTGGAAGCTGCAAAGGCACCCCCTGCCAGCAGACGGATTGCTAAGAGGCTCAGCCAGCTGAGCTGGACCTTAGCCCCTCCTCTCCTCCTTGGCTGATACTTTTGGGAGGTGGCAGCACCAGGAAGTCCCAGATATCCTCTTTCCCCTGGCTCCCCTGTAGACCACCAGCTCCCTCCTCCCTCTCACTCCAAACCCTCCTCATTCCTCCGCAGCTATGCCCTGACCTGCCTACCTCCCATGTGTGTCCAGTGTAGCAGTGACATGATGCAAGTGCTCCCCATCCTCCAAGGAGAGGCTGTGACTCACTCCCGGGAGTGTGCCAGACACTGTCGGGAGTGTGTGTGGCTGTGACATGAGACCTGCCCGAAAGTGGCCTAGGGACCTGCTGACTCCCCACCTCAGCAAGGATGTTTCCCCAGCTGGGAAAAGAAAGCTCCCACCCTGCCACCCCATGCCAGGTGACTGGGAGAGGGGCAGCCTTGCTTCTGGGAAAGATTCTCAGCAGGGCGCGGTGGCTCACGCCTGTAATCCCAGCACTTTGGGAGGCTGATGCGGGTGGATCACCTGAGCTCAGGAGTTCGAGACCAGCCTGGCCAAGATAGTGAAACCCCGTCTCTACCAAAAATACAAAAATTAGCCAGGCATGGTGGCGGGCGCCTGTGGTCCCAGCTATGCAGGAGGCTGAGGCAGGAGAATTGCTTGAACCCAGGAGGCGGAGGTTGCAGTGAGCTGAGATGGTGCCACTGCACTCCAGCCTGGGTGACAGAGTGAGGCTCTGTCTCAAAAAAAAAAAAAAAAAAGAAAGAAAGAAAGATTCTCCACCAGCTTGATACCAACATGCAGGGCTGATGTCCTAGATCGAGGGCTTCCCTCATCTTTGCATCCCATCCCTCCACAGCCAGAACTGCCTGGCCAGGGGCACGTACCCCGCTGCCCCAGACGTAGTACATGTAGGCAGCTGCCTCCTTCCTGTTCAGCTTGTACACCTGCTGCAGCTTCCGCAGGTACACCTCTGCCTCCTCCTCCTCATTGGCGAAGCTCCGGACAGTCTTCATGGCACTGATGGTCTCCTCCGCCGTGTTGCTCGCTCTGGCCAGGGCATTCTGGACCTCTTTGGAGAGCCTCTATGGACAGGAGGGGGACAAGAAGGAGAAGACCCCAAAACAGCCTCACTATGTACTGGAGCCCCCAGGCCTCTCTGGGTTTTTCCACCCTTCGCTGGCACCAGCTATATGCAAGAGGTTCCTAGGACAAAAAGACAAGATCTAGCCCTTTCTCCCCCATCTCCTTCTGGCTCAATTTGACACACTCAGATAGTCAACTCCAGAGAGGCTCTTGGGGCAATGGTTTCAGCTCCTGAAGGATAGGGGGTGCTGATCGTTAAGTCATCCCCAGTATTCAAAAGAGGCTATTCATGACTGGACAGTTTTTGGTAATCCTTTCAGAAAAGGGGCCTCAACACCTGACCCTGTGCTGGAAGAGCAGGGGATGCCTTGGGCGGTTGTTCAGGTTGTACACTATGTAAGAAACACCAACTATTAAAGGGGCACCATTTACATCATCAACATAAATTATGTTAGAGCCTGAGGGTTGATAAAGAGATTCCAGAACTCCCAGCCAAGTTCTACATGGTGGCAGGGGCCATGGGTTGTGAAATCTGCCCACACCATATGCATGTCACCACAGGCAGAGCTGAAAAGTGGTCCCAAGTGTGCGGCCATCAGGCTGCTGTTCACCAGAGTCCTGGGAGAGGCCCCTGGGTGGAGCTGTTCACACTTTGCAGGAGTCACTATGCTGATTCTCAAGCCAGCCAGGAAGGCTGCCTGAGAGTCCAGGACAGGAGCATGCACTGGCATGTCCCATGACCATGTGTCACGCCCTAGCCGCAGGAAGCATGCAGGGTGCCTGAGTCATGTTTGGCCATGGGCGGTGTGTGTGGTTTGTGGAGATGACTCGCTGGCTACACACAACACATTCAGGCATGGGGTGGAAAACCCAAATTGAGCCTTCCTGAGGCCTCCCTTAGCTGAACTAAAAGGCAGGGCCTGCAGTGCACACAGAGGTGGGGGCTGAGGGGGAGCTCCAGGGTTTCTTGCTCCATCCCAGGGGCTGGTGGGAAGGCCGGAAGCAAGGGGTGGGGAGCAGCGTGCCAGAAATGGCTCAGACTCTAAAGAATAGATTTACTTTCTCATCTCAGTGAGGACAGTGGGGAGGCTCGTGACCAGGAACTTCGGGAAGAAGTCCTACCTGTGTGGCTGGAGAAGGCTGTGGGGAGTGGCCTCACCGGGGGTTGGGAGGGAGATGGCTTCCTTTGCTACCCTGGTCTCAGGTCACCAACACCAAAGGCTCCAATGGAGCTGCGACAATGACTTACCCGGCACCACCTGGAGGCCGTCATGCATCCAAGCCCCTGCTCTAGAGTACCCGACGTGGGCCTGGGTGACTGTGAGGGGGTTGCCTGTACCTGTCACAGGGTCACAGCCCTGCCTGTCTGAACCCAGCCTATCTGTCCCTTAGGGCTCGGGGGCACCCGCCCATTCAGGAAGCAGGAGGAGGGTGAGGTCAAACCTGGCTCACGGGCCTAGCTCGGAAGCAGAAGCAGTGCCGTGGGGTGGCCAGAGGGGACAGCAGCCTGCCCATGATGGCATCACAGCGGGCCCGCACCACCCCCACATACACACCAGGCACGTTCCAACCCAGGGCCTTTTCACAGGCTGTGCCCTCTGCTCAGCACATACCTCCCAAGATGCCCACCTCCTTCAGACCCTTGTTCAGATGTCCCCTTCTCAGCAAGACCTATTTAACTTGTATTTATTCATTCATTTTAGAGACAGGGTCTTGCTGTGTCACCCAGGCTAGAGTATAGTGGCACGATCATTGCTTACTACAGCCTCGACCTCCTGGGCTCAGGCGATCCTCCACCTCAGCATCCCAGGTAGCTGGGACCACAGGCATGCGCCACCAAGCCCAGCTAACTAAAAAAAATTTTTTTTTGTAGAGATGGGGTCTTGCTATATTGTCCAATCTTGTCTCGAACTCCTAGGCTCAAGTGGTCCTCCTGCCTGTGCCTCCCAAAGTTCTGGGATTACAGGCATGAGCCACCGGGCCCAGCCAGTAAATCCAATTTAAAATTGCAGCTACACCCAATGCTCCCAATCCCTCTGCTCACTTCATGTTTCTCCTTAGCACTGACCATCTTTTACTGTATTGTGGATTCTCATTCTTTATGCTGTTGGTACCTAATATCTGTCTCTGACACTAGATACAAGTTCCAGGAAGGCAGGGGCCTTGTCTTTTTCACTGATGTATCCCAGTGCCTGGGACATAGCAGGTGGTCAATAATTATTTATTGAATGAGTGAAGAAATGAATGAATGAATGCAAACACAGCCTCAAGACCTGTCCTTCACTAGCCCTTAGTGGCCCCCTGAGCCCCTCCTAAGGGGATGTTTGGGGGCTGCCAGGGCGCACAGTCCCCAGCAGAGACGGGGCAGGCCTACCTTGTAGTACTTGCCGTAGATGTTGGACACCATCATGATGATGGGGAAGCCCATGAAGGTGACCAAGGAGAGCTGCCATGAGAGGCTGAACATGAAGACCACCACGCCCGTGACCTTGACTGTGTTCCGCAGGAAGACATTGATGTTCTGGGAGACCAGGTCGCTGACCATGGTGGTGTCCGAGGTCAGGCGGGAGATGAGGTCCCCTGGAACACACGCGGCGCAGCTCTCACCACAGCAACCCGGGCCTCGGGGGTGGCGGTGGGGGATGCTAAGGGGCCTCTGAGACAGACACTGGGAAGCCGGGCCTCCCTACCTGTGGGCGGGGTTGGGGGGTGGGGGAGAAGAGCAGATACCCCTCGAGGGCTACTCTGAGCCAATCCCAGTCATCAGCATCTTGCTTAAGCTTCACGACATCCCGCTGTACAGCGGAGGAGGCTGGGGCTCAGAACAGGAAGGCCCCTGTAGAGTCACACAGCCTGTCTGTGACTGAGCCAGACTTCAAACCCATGTCTCCTCCCTGTCACTGGCAGAGGGGGTAACTCCTCTTCCCTTCTAGAGAAATAACAACCTGGCTGGTGGCGGGCAGGAAAGCACAGACACTTCTTACCTAAGTTGGACATTGTGCTAAGAGCTGTGTAAGGACCCCATGGGGTGGCTACTATCCGTGTTCCCATTTTACAGACAAGAAAACAGAGGATCAGAGAGGTGAAGTTCGTGAGTGGAGGAACCAGGGCTTCGACCCAGGCTGGTGTCTCTCAGAGCTTGGATCTTGGTGGATATTCTATCGTCTTTCCCGTTGTGGCCCCTGGCCCTCACCCGCTGACCCCCATGGGAGCAGGGTCTCTGTCGGCCACAGGTATGGGTAGTCCTGGCCCTGGTGGTTTCCATGGGGCAATGGAAAGCAAGGCCTTGGCTCCTGCAGGGACCTCGGGTGGCCTGGCCTGGGCCCCACAGAGGCCGCAGCCCACACCAAAACCTCAGTGAGCAAGCCAGCTCCCAGGACACAGGCCAAGCCCAGGGTGTTCCCAGCCTGAACTAACAGAAGGAGGAGAAGACAGAGGGCTGAGACCACCCACACGCCCATTTCATTCCTCAGGGCCAGGCAAGCCCACAGGGGTGGGGCCCAGCCCCCAGGACACCTAGGGCACTGGAAGGACCAACCTGTGCGATTCTCATCAAAGAAGCTTGTCTCCTGGGACACCAGTGAGCGGAAGAGACAGTTTCGAAGGCGAATGTTCAGTCTGGCAAATATGAGGGTAAAAATGCCGCCCCGAATACCTGCGGCAAATGAGCTAATTGCAGATAAGAGATGTTATAGCACGATGTCCTTCCAGACCAGTGACCACACCCGGCTGCCCCCTCCCGCTGCCGGCAGGCCTGGGAGCCCCACCGCAGCCCCACTCCAGGGCTGGCATCCCTGTGGGGTCCCCCTCATTCCCAGTGGGAGCCCCCCTCAAGGTGAGGGCAAAGGGGACAGTTGTGGGACAAGAGACCCAAATGTGCCAGCCAGATCCTCTTCCTTCCAGAACAGCTCAGACAAAGCCGGTTCTGTTTGGGACCAGATTCCTACTTGGAAAACAGCCAGGGAGGGTGAGCAGGGAACCCTGAGGACTGAAGCCCTTTTCAGGGACCAGAGGGTGTGGTTCTAGCGTGCTCTAAGACAGTGTGGAAGCCGGTTCCCAGGGTGACCAGCTGAGGGACAGGCCCACCAGGGGCATTTCCAGGGCCTCCCTGGCCCCTGTCTTCCTTAGGAACAGGCCCTCCCTTCCCTCCCTGGTGCAGGTCGGGGTGTGCGGGGCAGGGCGTGGGGGTTGAGCCAGCTACCTGCCAATGGCCAGCAGGCACACGATGACGACAGCCGTGCTGAACTGATCCATGCTTTTCTGGATGACGATGCCATCAATGGCGCGGCCCGTGTAGTAGGGCAGGAAGGTCTCTCCTGGGGGAGGCAGGGCAGCCTCAGGGACGTCTGCAGCCAGAGGAACCCGCACCCTTCCTCCTGAGGCTCCAGAAGTCCACACACCAACCCCTCTGCCCACTCCACCGGTGGGCTTTCCTCCCTCGGCAAACTCTTGCTGCCCATCGTGGGGCCCCAGGGTGCTTAATGCCCCCCTCCTCAGAGAACAGGGGAGCACTGGGCCTGCTGGTTCTTCTTTATTTATAGTGGCTACTAGGCATCGAGCCAGGGCTCCTGCAGGATGCTTCATTCTCTTGTTTTTTGAGACAGGGTCTCGCTGTGTCCCCCAGGCTGGAGTGCAGTGGTGTAATCATAGCTCACTGCAGCATCAAACTCCTGGGCTCAGGTGATCCTCCTGTCTCAGCCTCCTGAGTAGGGAATACAGGCATGTGCCACCATGCCAGGCTAATTTTTTTTTTTTTTTTTGTAGAGACAGGGGTCTCACTATGTGGCCCAAGCTGGTCTCAACCTCCTGGGTTGAAGCAATCCTCCTACCTTGGCCTCCCAAAGTACTGGGATTATAGGTATGAGCCACCGCTCCTGAACTTTGTTTCATTCCCTTTGGAGCAGGCCCTGGAATCACCCCCATTTTACAAATGAGAAAAATTAATTTAATTTGTTTTTCTTTTTCTAAAATATTTTCCTTTTTTTTTTTTTTTTAACTTTTTTTTAACTTTTTGAGACAGGGTTTCGCTCCTGTCGCCCAGGCTGGAGTGCAGCCTCAACCTCCTGGGCTCAGTGGATCTTCCCATCTCAGACTCCTGAGTAGCCGGGACTACAGGCACACGCCACCAGGCCTAGCTAATTTTTTGTATTTTTTTGTAGAGACGGGGTTTCACTAGGTTGCCCAGGCTGGTCTCTAACTCCTGGGCTCAAGCGATCCACCCACCTCAGCTTCCCAAAGTGCTGGGGTTACAGGCCTGAGTCACAGCGTCCGGCTGAAAGTGAAGTTGAATGAGATGACTCGTCCAGGCCACATGGCAATCAGTGGCTGATTGACGCCAAAGTTGATTTCATTCTTCTCAATGGGTTCAGAGTCCAAATTCTGGAACCTCAGAAGACGTTGCTATTCTGGTTCCAAGCAATGCTGGAAATTGCCACCCCACCCCTCCTGGTGGGGCACTTGACACCTTGCTGGGTGCTTTCTTACCCGCTTGCCTTACTGTGTTTTCACAACAATCCTGGGGTGGAATGGGAGACTCAGAGAGGCTGAGAAATTTACTCCAGGTCACATAGCAAGGGGAAAGGCTGGGACTCAAACCTAAACTGGCTTTCAACCTGGGGGCTCCTTCTTTTCCCTTCCTCCTGTGGTCTGAATGCATCTCCCAAAATTTACATATTGAAACATAATCGCCAATGTGATAGTGATTAAGTCACAAGGGCAGAGCTCTCCAGGATGGGATGACGGCCCTTTTCAAAGGGCTTGTAAGCCTGGTTTGCCATCTCTCGCCCTTCCACCTTCTGCAGCGTGAGGACACAGCAGTCTTCCCCTCCAGAGGACACAGCAAGGAGGGACCATCTTGGAAGCAGAGAGTGGCCCTCACGACACCAAACCTGCTGGCACCTTGATCTGGGACTTCCCAGCCTCTAGAACAGTAAGAAATCAGTTTCTATGGTTTCTAAATGACCCAGTCTGTGGTATTTTGTTATAGCAGCAGAAATGAGACTCCCCCGACAATAATCCGGAATGTCCACTTTCCTCTTAAGGAAATAGTGGCATCACCAGGCCAGGCCAGGCTCTTGTTCATCCCAGGACCTGTTTCCACTGAAGTTCTTTCCATGAGCAGAGCCAGGTTTGGGGCTGGGCATACAGTAGGTGCTCAATAAAGGTCAGTGAATGAACCCCGGGCAGGTCTGGCTAGCACAGTCTGGCCTGGCTCAGACACTTGGGTAGTGAGACTTTCTGTGCAGTTCTGGTGCCCTCTGCTGGGACCATGAGGTGGCAGCCTAGAGGGTCTGTGTCCCCACAGTCCTTGGCCAGACGAGGTCTCCAGCCGAGGCTGCAGAGTTCCACCCAGCCTGAGTTTCTGCCTCAGTTTACCCACAGAAAAGAAGAGGGCAACGGTGAGCTGTGACAGAATATATTCTGGAATATCTGATTCCAGCAAGCACCAATGCTAATAATCGCCTTACTGGGTACCAGGGGCTGTGCAAAGCATGCCGGCAAACTCTCTTGCTGAATCTGCACAAGAATTACGTGAAACTCTCCAATGCACCAGCAAATACTCAGACCATTTCCAGAACCTGACCACTTTCACTGCCTCTACTGCCCCAACCCTGGTCCAAGTCATTAACCTCACTGGGACTATCTCAGTAGCCTGCTCTCAACTTTGCTCACATCAGCCTGTCCACACAGTAGACGGCAGGATCCTGTTGGAACTAACTTCAGATCTTGTTGCTCCTTGGCTCAAAACAGTCCAAATCCCCCTTCTCATCCAGTGAGATGGTAAAAGCCAAAGTCTTTACAATAGCCCACAAGGACCTGCATGATTGAGCCGCTAGCAGAGACCTTTGTCTTCTCCCCGCCCCATCTCACTCCCTCTGCTCCAGCTAACTGGTGTCTGCTCTTGAACAACTGGGCACCTTCCTGCCTCAGGACCTTTGCATGGGCTAGTCCTTCTGCCTGGAGTGCTCTTACCACATATATTTTTTTTTTTTTTTTGAGATGGAGTCTCAGTCTGTTACCCAGGCTGGAGTGCAGTGGCATGATCTCAGCTCACTGCAACCTCCACTTCCTGGGTTCAAGTGATTCTCATGCCTCAGCCTCCCAAGTAGCTGAGATTACAGGTGACCGCCATCACACCCGGCTAAATTTTATATATGTATATATATATTTTGAGACGGAGTCGCACTCCGTCGCCCAGGCTGGAGTGTATTGGCACGATTTCAGCTCGCTGTAACCTCTGCCACCTGGGTTCAAGTGATTCTCCTGCCTCAGCCTCCCGAGTAGCTGGGATTACAGACACCTGCCATTGCGCCTGGCTAATTTTTGTATTTTTAGTAGAGATGGGGTTTCACCATGTTGGCCTGGCTGATCTTGAACTCCTGACCTCGTGATCCACCTGCCTTGGCCTCCCAAAGTGCTGGGATTACAGGCATGAGCCATCGCGCCTGGCCTAAATTTTATATTTTTATTAGAGACGGGGTTTCACCATGTTGCCCAGGCTGGTCTCGAACTCTTGACCTCAAGTGATCTGCCCGCCTCGGCCTTCCAAAATGCTGGGATTACAGGTGTGAGCCACCGCACCCAGCCACTTACCCCAGATATCTGCTCCCCTACCTTCTTAAGTCTCAAAGGCCACCCAGTAATCCTATAGGTTTGGTACAATTATTCCTTCCATTTGTGGAAATGTATTCTTTCCACAAAAGAGGAAACTGAGGCTCAGAGAGATTAAGTCACTTGCCCAAGTTTATACATTTGGTTTGCCATGAAATCCATATTAAAGAATCTTAGGCTACAGAAGGTAGCTCACACCTGCAATCCCAGCACTTTGGGAGGCCGAGGTGGGAGGATCACTTGAGCTGGAGAGGTCAAGGCTGAAGTCAGCTGTGATCACTCCACTGTACTCCATCCAGCCTGGGTGACAGAGGGAGGCCCTGCCTCAAAAAAAAAAAAAAAGGACTCCATTTGTTTTTTATGTATTTTTTTATTTTTTTTGAGACGGAGTTTCACTCTTGTTGCCCAGGCTGGGATGCAATGGTGCGATCTCCACTCACAGCAACCTCTGCCTCCTGGGTTCAAGCGATTCTCCTGCCTCAGCCTCCCGAGTAGCTGGGATTACAGGCATGCGCCACCACACCTGGCTAATTTTGTATTTTTAGTAGAGACGGGGTTTCTCCATGTTGGTCAGGCTGGTCTCGAACTCCTGACCTCAGGTGATCTGCCCCCCTTGGCCTCCCAAAGTGCTGAGATTACAGGTGTGAGCCACCGTGCCCGGCCTATTTTTTATTTTTTGAGACAGAGTCTCGTTCCGTCACCCAGGCTGGAGTGCAGTGGCACGGTATCAGCTCACTGCAACCTCCACCTCCCAGGTTCAAGCAATTCTCCTGCCTCAGCCTTCTGAGCAGCTGGGATTACAGGCGTGTGCCACCACGCCCGGCTGATTTTTGTATTTTTAGTAGAGACGGAGTTTCGCCATGTTGGCCAAGCTAGTCTTGAACTCCTGACCTCAAGTGATCTGCCCACCTCAGCCTTCCAAAGTGCTGGGATTATAGGTGTGAGCTGCTGCACTTGGCCTCTAAAGAACCTTAATTTAATAAGAGATACTCAACCCTAAAACTAACATTTCCCAATGGGTGGTTTTTTGTTTTTTGTTTTTGTTTGTTTGTTTTAAGATTCTGAGGGTACAGAAAAGCTGGGCACTGCTGAATGCTTGTTGATTGAAAAATAATTATTAATAATCACAGTACCTAATTGTCTTTTTTGAGATGGGGTCTCGCTATGTTGCCCAGGTTGGTCTCAAACTCCTAAGCCAAAGCAACCCTCCCTCCTTGGCCACCCAAGTAGCTGCGGTCACAGGTACATGGCATTGCACCTGGCCCTAACACTGATTAAGTATTTACTTGTGCTAGGCAACAAGCTTCCTCTCACTTCTTTCTCACAGTACCCCAAGAAAGCCCTCACTTCAGAATGGTCAAGTGAGCGTTGGCCAGGTTAACAACTTGCCTAAAGTTATCAGTGAAGTCGGGAGCCTGAGCCTCGAGTCTGTGCCCTGACTCTTGATGCAATCCTGCAAGCCGGGAAAATCTGCTCAGCAGTATTTAAGGATGTCTGCATTCCCCGACCACACAGCAGCTGACGGCAGGGCCCCAGCAGGTCAGGTAAACAAGGTCATGGCATGGGGCACCATCTGTCTGCACAGGCATGACAGTCATTCATACTTTTGTTCATTTATTCATTCAGTGAGCCCATCTCTGTGCCAGCTACTGGGATCCAGGGTGAGTCAGACCTGGCCCCTGCCCCTGAGGGGCTCAGGACCTGGGAGGGGAGGCAGGAGGGTGAATGCATACATAACAGGGTCTTGCTATGTTGGCCAGACTGGTCTTGAACTCCTGGCCTCAAGTGATCCTCCTGCCTCAGACTCCCAAAGTACTGGCATTGTAGGCATGAGCCACGGTGCCCAGCATAAATGCATAGTTTTTTGGTTTTTTTTTTTTTTTTTTTTTTTTTTTTTTTTTTTTTTGAGACGGCGTCTCACTTTGTTGCCTAGGCTGGAGTGCTGTGGCACAATCCCAGCTCACTGCAGCCTCCACCTCCTGGGTTCAAGATATCCTGCATCAGCCTTCTGAGTAGCTGGGATTACAGGCGGCTGCCACCATGCCCAGCTAATTTTTGTAGTTTTAGTAGAGACGGGGTTTTGCCATATTGTCCAGGCTAGTCTCGAACTCCTAACCTCAGGTGATCTGCAGGCCTCAGCTCCCCAGAGTGCTGGGATTATAGGTGTGAGCCACCACACCCAGCCTGAACACATGATTTTTATGTCATAAAAGCTATAACTGAGGTGCAGACAAAGTTGCCACAGTTGGCAGAATCTAAGGTGGCTTCCTAAGGAGGGGACTTTTGGGCCGCCCAGCATGAGCAGGAGAAACTGCCTGGTTGAATGGGAAGGGGTCATCCCAGTCCTCACACCTGCTAGTATTACTGGGAGGTGTCTATGTGCCAGGAGCTGTCCAAGGTGTCTCACCCATGTGGATTCACTGACCTTTCCAACCCCATCGGAGGGGTACTACTATGCCCATGTCACAGAAGAGGAGGCTAAGACTTAGAGGAGTTAAATAACTTGCCTAACCTCACACAGATGTTGAGGGGATGGGACTGAGAGGGCAGAGGTAGATCGTAGGAGGACAGGACTGCAGAGTCAGGGCCAGCTCTGGGTTCGCCTGTCCTCTCTCAGAACATTCTGGCATTGTTATTGCATTGTCACCTCTCTAGGCTCTGTCTCTGTCAGTTAACATTTTTATTTTACTATTTTATTATTTATGTTTTTTGAGATGGAGTCTCACTTTGTCACCCAGGCTGGAGTGCAGCTGTGTGAGCTTGGCTCACTGCAACCTCTGCCTCCCAGGTTCAAGCGATTCTCCTGCCTCAGCCTCCCAGGTTCAAGCGATTCTCCTGCCTCAGCCTCCCAAATAGCTGGAATTACAGGCGTATGCCAGCACATCTGGCTAAGTTTTATATTTTTAGTAGAGATGGGGTTTCACCATGTTGCCAGGCTGGTCTCGAACTCCTGACCTCAGGTGATCCACTTGCCTCGGCCTCCCAAAGTGCTGGGATTATAGGCATGAACCACTGCGCCCGGCTAATATTTATATATCTTTTAGCAGAGACGGGGTTTCACCATGTTGGCCAGGCTGGTCTCAAACTCCTGACCTCAAGTGATCTGCCCACCTCGGCCTCCCAAAGTGTTGGGATTACAGGCATGAGCCACCGCGCCCGGCTTAAAATTTTTAAAACTCATAATAGCTAACAACCCTGAGCACTTACCATGACAAGCCAAGCTCTGTACTTAGTCCTTCTCCTATTTTTTTTTTTTTCTTTGGTAGAGACAGGTCTTGCTCTGTTGCCCGGGCTGGAGGGCAGTGGTGTCATCATGGCTCACTATAACTCAAACTCCTGAGCTCAAGGGATCCTCCCACCTTAGCCTCCTGAGTAGCTGGGACTATAGGCAAGTACCACCATGCCCGGCTAATTAAAAAAACATTTTTTTTTAGAGACAGGGTCCCGCTGTGTTGCCCAGAGTGGTCTCAAACTCCTGGGCTCAAGTGATCCTGTAGCCTTGGTCTCCCAAAGTGCTGGGATTAGACATGAGCCACTGCACCCAGCTCTCCCGTTCTTTTCAGCATCTAAAATGTCAGGAAATAAGGACTCCAACAATCCTTGTTGCACAGAGGAGGGAAGTGAGGCTCAGAAAGGCTGGAGAACTTGCGCAGGGCCACTCGGCTGGGTAGGGAGCAGGACAGGGATTTGTGCCCAGGCCTTGTTGCCCCCAAAACCTGTGAGCTCCAACCATGCAGTGCCACCTTCCCACCCATGTTGCTGAGTGGTGCCTTCAAACTGTTTGGACCAGACTCACAGGCACAAATACATTTCACGTCACAAACCAGGCCACACCTGCACGTAGGCACACACAACTAAAATATTAATATCTTTTTTTTTTTTTTTTTGGTCTCAAACTGAGAGTTTTTTTTTTTTTTCGTGATCTGCCTGCCTCGGCCTCCCAAAGCGCTGGGATTACAGGCATGAGCCACCACGCCTGCCCACTCTGATGTTTTCTAGTCTATTCTCTGATGATCCCAGCTCCAGGAATTTATTCTACAGATCCATCCACATTCATATGAAATGTGTATGAACAGAATTATTGACGTGCAGGTCGGGCGCAGCGGCTCATGCCTGTAATCCCAGCACTTTGGGAGGCCAAGGCAGGCAGATCGCTTGAACTCAGGAGTTTGAGACTAGCCTGGCCAACATGGTGAAACCCTGTCTCTACTAAAAATACAAAAATTAGCCAGACGTGGTGGCAGGCGCCTGTAATCCCAGCTGCTTGGGTGGCTGAGGCAGGAGAATCGCTTGAACCCAGGAGATGGAGGTTGCGGTGAGCCAAGATCGCACCACTGCATTCCAGCCTGGGTGACAGAGCAAGACTCCATCTCAAAAAAAAAAAAAAAAAATTCATGTTAAGAGGAAAAGGCTCAAAATAACCCAAGAGTCAAATGATGGGAGACCAACTAAATAATCTATGGTATAGCCGCACAATGGAATATTATGAAGCCAAATAAAACAATGAGGTACTGGTTGGAAAAATTCCAGAACATATTGTTAAGTGAAAAGAGCAAAACATAAAACAATGTGGGTGAGAGGTGGGGGAGTGACGCATGTTCTTTTGATGTGCTTGTAGCTGCATAAGGAAAAGCTGGGAACATGCACAAGAATTGAGTAAGAAAGAGTGCTTTCCTGGCCACCTGGGAGTTTCTGGGTCCTTTTCCTGCAGTTAGCCCTGGGCAGGATGATCAGGGTAGAATTAGAAGTGAAACACAGCCAGGCATTGTGGCTTGCGCCTGTAATCCCAGTGCTTTGAGAGGCCAAGGTGGGAGGATCACTTGAGCCCAGGAGTTCGAGATCAGCCTGGACAACATAGTGAGATCCTATCTTTACAAATTTTTCTTTTTTTGATTAGCTGGGTGTGGTGCACAACCCTGTAGTCCCAGCTATTTGGGAGACTGAGGTGGGGGGATTACTTGAGCCTGGGAGATTGAAGCTGCCATAAGCTGTGATCATGCCACTGCACTACAGCCTGGGCAACAGAGTGAGACCCTGTCTAAAAAAAGAAAAAAACAGGAGTGGAACTCATAGTTTACTTTTTCTTCTCTTGTCTTTTACTTTTTCCTTTTTTAAATTGAGATGGGGTCTTGTCATATTGCCCAGGCTGGCCTTGAACTCCTGGGCTTAGGCAGTCTTCCCACCTTGGCCTCCCAAAGTGCTGGGATTACAGGCGTGAGCCACCGCGCCTGGCCTATGTTTTCGTTTTAAATTACATAAAATAGAAATGGGGCAGGCACCGTGGATCACGCCTGTAATTCCAGCACTTTGGGAGGCCGAGGCCAGTGGATCACCTGAGGTCAGGAGTTCAAGACCAGCCTGGCCAACATGGCGAAACCCTGTTTCTACTAAAAATACAAAAATTAGTTGGGCGTGGTGGCATATGCCTGTAGTCCCAGCTACTTGGGAGGCTGAGGCAGGAGAATCACTTGAAGCTGGGAGGCAGAGGTTGCAGTGACCTGAGATTGTGCCACTGCACTCTAGCCTAGGTGACAGAGCAATACTATGTTTCGAAAAAATAAATAAATACAATAAATAAATAAATAAATAAATAAATAAAATAGAAATGGGTTCTCGCTATGTTGCCCAGGCTGGTTTTCAACTCCTGGGCTCAAGTGATCTTCCTACCTCAGCCTCCCAAAGTGCTGGGATTATAGATATGAGCCACTATGCCTGGCCTGTTTTCCTTTTCATATCAATTTGATGTCTGAACCACGTAAGTAAAATCTTTTAAAATCTAAGGCAGTCATATCCACCTAATTTGATGTTCTGGTGGCCACGTGTCCCCGAGGTCCTTACTTACCCAGAGCTGCCACGATGAGGAAGAAGGAGGCGGCCACGAGGAAGGCCACGTCGGGCTTGGTGTAGGAGAGCAGCTTCTGCAGCGTGGCCCCAGACGCCTGCTCGGGCGGTGGCCGGCCGCTCCCAGGGAAGCCCTCAGCCTCGGTGGCCGCCCCTGGCTCCAGGGCCTGGGTGCCTGGCCGCACGGTGGACAGCAGCCACCAGAGCAGGAAGGATGCGCCGAGTGAAATGTACGTCCACACGAACAGGGCCCAGAACCAGGGGTCCCGGATGGGCCTGCGCACCTCTGAGAAGAGCAGCAGCTTCACCATGGCATAGATGCCCACGAAGAGGCACACGAGGGTGATGACCAGCCACGAGGCCCGCAGCCGCCGGGGCCCCAGCGCACTGTTCTTGGCCACACCAATGGTGGCTCCCAGCAGCAGGCAGCTGCGGTACAGGCAGGCTGCCCAGAGATCCAGCACCGAGTCAAAGATGTTGAAGTGGCGGATGTCCTCCAGGAGGCTGCGGTCCAGGTGGCTGAAGACATAGATGGCCGTGGTCACGCAGATGTCCACACTCATGAAGGCCAAAGTCACCACCACCGCCTTCCACAGCCGCATCCTGCTGGTTGGAGGTGGGTGGGTGCTGAAGGCCAGGTTGTAGCTCACGGGGGCAAGGCCATCATCATCCACAGGGCGAGGCCAGGCCTGTAGGGACAACAGCAAACATCAGCACAAGGGGTTCAGGTTTGCCACTCGCTGGCTGTGTGACCTTGAGAAAGTCACTTGACATCTCTGAGCCTTAGTTTTCTCATCTGTAAAATGGCAATATCAACTTCCCGGGGTACTAAGAAGATTCCACTCATTCAAGGGATACTTACTGAGTGCCCACTGTGGCCAGGTGCTATTCTTTGTTCTCTGTCATGAACAAAAACACTCTCCTGGAGATGACATACTCATGCAGGAGACAGATAATAAGGAAATGGGCTCACGCCTGTAATCCCAGCACTTTGGGAGGCCGAGGTAGGTGGATCACCTGAGGTCAGGAGTTGAAGACCAGCCTGGCCAACATGGTGAAACCCCCATCTCTACTAAAAATACAAAATTTAGCTGGGTGACAGAGCGAGACTCCATCTCAAAAAAAAAAAAAAAGATAATAAGGAAATGATGTGTGTCTTGTGAGGCCAAGGTTGGAGGATCCCTTGAGGCCAGGAGTTGGAGAGCAGCCTGGGCAACAGGGTGAGACCCTGTCTTTAAAAAGCAAACAAACAAACAAACAAACATTAACTGAGTGTGGTAGCATGCTCCTGTAGTCCAAGCTACTTGGGAGGCCAAGATGGGAGGATCGCTTCTTCAGCCTGGGAGTTCGAGGCCACAGTGAGCTATGATCATGCCACTACACTCCAGCCCTGGTGACAGCAAGATCCTATCTCTAAAAAAAAAATTTTTTTTAATTAAAAAAAAGAGATAAGGGTTGTGGTGGAAAAAAGAGGGGGGTAAATAGGATGGGGTGAGGGTGAATAGGATGGGGTGGGGGAAGACAGAGATCAATTTTATTTTATTTATTTATTCATTTGAGACAGAGTCTTGCTCTGTCGCCCAGGCTGGAGTACAGTGGTGCGATCCCGGCTCACCGCAACCTCCGTCTCCCTGGTTCAAGCGATTCTCCTGCCTCAGCCCCCCAAGTAGCTGGGACTACAGGTACCCCACCACCATGACCGGCTAACTTTTTGTATTTTTTTTTAGTAGAGACGGGGTTTCACCATGTTGGCCAGGCTGTTCTCAAACTCCTGACCTCAAGTGATCCACCTGCCTCAGTATCCCAAAGTCTGGGATCATAAGCGTGAGCCACTGTGCGGGGCCAGAGATCAATTTTAAATAGGGGGCCAGAGAAGACCTCGCTGGGTAGGTAACACTTGAGCAAGACTTGAAAGAGGTACGGAAGTCTGCCAAGTGGCTATCTGGGGAAAAGCACTTGGCACAGGTGAAACAGTGCCAGAGCCCCAAGGCAGGAGTGCCCCTTGGGAAGGCAGCAAGGCCCCATGAGATCAGAGAGGGTGGGGAGTATCTGGAGGATTTTGCATCCATAGTGAGGACGAAGCTGAGATAAGCAGAGTTTAATAAACAGCCGCTGTCTTTACTACCACTACTCATTTCTCTGAACCTGTTTCCTCATTTGCAAAATGTGAGTGTGAGGTTCAATGTGTCAGTTCTGGGCAGAGTGCCTGGTGCATAATTGCCGCTGATTGTAATCAACCATATACAGTGTGTGCTTAATAAATGTTTGTCCACTTTT
This sequence comes from Pan paniscus, assembly GCF_029289425.2. Lineage (NCBI taxonomy): Eukaryota > Metazoa > Chordata > Mammalia > Primates > Hominidae > Pan > Pan paniscus. The sequence goes on from NC_073259.2 coordinate 131,058,160, forward strand.
CTCCTCCCACGTCAGGCCTTCTATCTCTGCAACCCCAAATAAACTATTTTGGTCTAAGAGGGAACTTGACAGCTGTGGGGGTGGCTTGCAGGCCACACAGCAATCCAGAAACCTTGGCATCTGCTTGGAAGTTTCCAGAATCCTCCTGCCCAGGTTGGCCCTCGTGCCCAGCCCTAGGCCCCTTTGGTTTTCTGAATCTTGATGTCTGCTTTATCCAAGGCATCTCCCGGCACTGGGTCCCTCAGGACTCCCCCAGAGCCGCAGGGACACCCGGGAAGCGGGCCTGGAGGCCTGAGTTTGTGAGTGGGGCTTGTCCAGGGTAGGGTTAGGACTGGGCTGGGGTGTGTCCCTGGGTGCTACCTCCTGTCTCAGCTCCAGTCCTTCCTCCCCTGGGCCTTTTGTTGTCATATCTGCAAAATGGGCTGAGCTCTAGATCCCCCAAGAGGAGGGGTGAGGCGCTGGGTGACAGCGGGGATGACTGTCGTGGCTGGGAAGGGGCCATCCTGAGAGAGATCCTCTCCCCGAAGCTCTGGCGCCCAGGTGCCCAAACCGCTCACACTGTGGCATGACTGGAACCTCACACAGTCCCACGAGGCCAGGGTTTCCATATTCCCGTTTACAGTTAGGGAAACTGAGGCACAGAGAGACAAAACCACCTGATCCAGACATTCAGCCAACAAGGGCCCAAGCCAGGATGACTTGAGGCAGTCAGTGAGTGTAGGACCCCAGCATCTGCCTCTCCACCTGTCTACTGCGTGCCTGGCACAAAGCAGTTGTCTAATAACTACAAGCAGACAGGGATGTAACACTGCACTTCCTGTGAGCCCTGCCCTGCACCATGTGCTTCAAATCCAGGTGGCCCCACCTATTTAATCCTCACAGCAACTTCGTGAGATGTGCACTGTCATCCCTTCCACTTAACAGATGGAGAAACTGAGGCCCAGAGAAGTGAAGAATTTGCCCAAGATTACATACACAGTTTCTGAATAGCAGAGCTGGGATGTGGATTCATAGGTGTCTGAGCCCAGAATCTGTGTTCTTCACCCCTAAACTAAGATAACATTCAATATAGAAAATGCTACCAGGGGCCAGGCGTGGTGGCTCACACCTGTAATCCCATCTGGGCCTCTTGGGAGGCCAAGATGGGCAACAGCTTGAGCTCACGAGTTCGATTCCAGCCTGGGCAACATGGCGAAATCCCGTCTCTACTAAAAATACAAAAATTAGCCGAGCATGGTGGTGCACGCCTGTAACCCCAGCAACTCAGGAGGCTGAGGCAGAAGAATCACTTGAAACTGGGAGGTGGAGGTTGTGCTGAGCCGAGATTGCGCCACTGCACTCCAGCCTGGGTGACAGAGTGAAAGAAAATGCTACCGGGAAGTGTTCATCTAAGGAAAAGGGTCCCCAGCAGAGGGCTGGGCCGTGTGGCAGAGGTGATAAGACTGCTGAGGCTAATTGCTGGCAATGACAGCAGCTGCTGCCAGCTGACATTGGCTGCAGGCACTTACATGCGTCAGCACTCACCAGAGCCCTATGAAGTAGGTCCTATCGTTATCCCCATTTTACAGTTAGGAAAACTGAGGAACAGAGAGGTTAAGTGACCTGCCCTGGGTCACAGAGCTAGGTGACCCACAGAGCTGGGTCACAAGCTGGGATGTGAACCCTGGCCATCCAGTTCCAAAATCTGTACTCTCAACTCCATAGCTCCAACCCTTCAAAACAGCCTCTCCAGGAGGTAGGCACAACCCCTACTGATGCTGAGAAGGGGTCTGAGATGCAGAGGGCGAATGGAGTGGGGGGATATAACGACCCCCAAGCCTGGGCCCTGCTTTCACCCCCGCACCTCCAGGCACACCGAAGCCCATCGCAGAGATGACAGTTGCTTAGTCAGCAGCTGCCCCTCCAAAGACGGTCAGGGCCAAGCAGGGTCAAGGGCAAGGGGAAGTGGGTAGGATGGTCGGACACCCTCAGCCCAGGTCCTGGCTCCCTCCCCAGCCCTGCCTGTGCTGCCCACGCAGGCTCCTGTCTGCTGCAATGCAGAGGCCGTGGGGAGCGAGCGAGTGGGTGAGCTCCAGTCAGAGCCCAGGGAGGGAAGCTCCTGGCCCGGTGCCATTCCAGGCCTCCCAGCCAAGCCACTGCCGGCTGCACCAGGTGCTGCCAGCCGCCTCAGCTGCTGCTCTCCTCGTGGTGGGCACATGGGGTCCCTCAGTCCCCAGAAAGGGGCTGGGGCTCAGAAGTGGAACAGGAGGCAGATCCGCAAGACTCAAAACCTGGACAGCAGCCCAGGGGCTTGGCTGACTCTCCCAACCTGACTCCCAGCCTCTGGGGGAATTCCTTCCCCATCCCCCGACAGCCCAGGGTACCAGTCATGCCCCCCGCCTCCAGAAGCCTATTTATCTTCATCAGAATAAACAAAATTTCAAACACCCATATCGCAGACTACCAAAGCCACATTTTGCAGATGGGGAAACTGAGGCCCAGAGAGGGAGGGGGTGAGGCTTGTCTCAGGTCATCCACCAGGCTGGGGCAGAGTAGTGCTAGCACCTGGGTCCCTGCCCCAAAGCACTAGTCCTTCTACCACAGGCTCCTAGCAGAGTGGAATCCAGCCCCGGGTCGGGTTACAGTCCTCGGTGGGGACAGTTACTCCGTTATTTTTAAAGCTACTGGGCAGAAGCGTGACCACCAGCCAAGGCTGCTTAGAGGCCCGTCACCGCTCTCCAACTGCCTGACTCAGAGGATGCGCTGGGCTCGGCCAGGTGGAGCTGGAGGGCAAATTGTGAGCACATGGGTGACCTGCTTGGCCTGAGGGACAAGGACAAGGTGGTGGCCAGAATAGGCCCCACCCAGAACCGGACAAGGCCCAGGAAGACAGGGGTGGCTCGCCCTGACTCCGCGCACTAAAGAATGGCACAGGATAAGCAAGTGGCCTTGTCCCCACCAGGGGTCTTGTCAAAGGCTTTTCTTCCCAGGGTAGGAGACATTAGTTGGGGTATCTCTAGGCATTAGCTGCAGAGAAGGCCAGAAGATGATAGATAGCAGTTATTATGACGCTGCAACAGAGACCCTTTGCAGAGAAGGCCAGGAGACAATAGATAAAAGTTATTATGACACTGCAACAGAGACCCTTCACCGGGCCCTACTATGTGCCTGGCACCTCCCAAAGCAGTCAGGCCTCCCCACTTCCCTGGGAGGACCCTGTGGTCATCAGCTTCGTTTTACAGCTGGGGAGACAGAAGAGGTTAAGTGACACGCAGAAAAAGGACGAAGGCAGGATGGAGACCCGCATCCAGGGTCTCCAGGATGGAGACTCGGGGGTCCCCTGTCCAGGCTATTCAGGGATTGCAAGAAAAGGGGCCAAAGAACTTGGGTGGCCCAGTGGCCTCGGTTCACCCCTGACATGGTGAGCTTTTTACCCCGGCGTGGGCCCAGACCCAGATAAGCCCATTCCATTCGCTGCGCAGCAAAGCACTGACTGACAGAGGCCCGCTGGGTGGGAGGGCCTGACTGTGGGGGTCCCTGGCTCTGGGGCAGGAGCGGGCTGGGTCTGCGCGGGTCCATCCTGATTTCATCCCTGCTGAGCCTCCGGCAGCCCACGTGGGGCCCAGCCTCACTCTGGGACTTGAGAAGCTGTCTCAGGTGCTCTCAGCTCTAGGAGAGGCAAAGAGGCGCGAGGTGCCCTTCCCCCAAGCCTCCTCTTGTCACCTGGCCCTGCACTATCCGGAAAAGGGGAATGGGCAGAGGCGGGGATCCTGTCAGCCCAGCTTAAAGCTGTCTCAGTTAATGTCAGGCCGGGGGAGGAGGCTTTTTTTTTTTTTTCCAGAGGCCCAGAAATAAAAGAGGCTCCCCTGGGAACCTACAGGCCTCACTGCCAGGGTGGATGGCGGGGAGCAGCGGCAGCCCACTGGTCTGCTGAGGAGACTGAGAAAAGGGCTTTGCCCAGGTCAGCAGGAACAGGCCAGATCCCCAGGCTTCTGCCAAAGCCCTGGTGCTCAGGATCCCTGGGAAGCCCTGACATGGACAGTGGGAGCCCTCAGAAGGCGCGCCAGCCCCGTCCTGGGGGAACGACAGCCATCCCAGGATCCTCCAACACCTCCCACATTTTCCAAGAGGCAGCGGCGCCTGGGGGGTTAAAAAAAATGGCAACATTCGCCCTACGGGCGCGGAAAGGATGCTGCAGGGATGGGGGCTGGGAGCTGCGGCTGCGGGCTCCGGGAGGGCTCCAGGGAGGCTCCCACCTTCAACCGAGATGCCTATTCCCACCGAGGCAGGGGTGCCCAGACGCCCCCCAACCCGTGCCTGGCCTGGCACCCTGGCCTGGAAAGGTCCCAAAACCAGGGGTCTAGGGTGACTTGCCCTTACCTGTTACCTGGCACCAGGTGAGCTGTGGGAGGGGGCGCGCAGCAGGCTCGGGTCTGGGGTGCAGGTTCCGCGCTGCTCATTGGAGACTGCGCCGGACGCGGTCCTCGCTCCGCTTTTCCCGCTGCTCCTCCCCGCCTCCCGCCTGCGCTGCGCCGCTGCAAGGTCGGAGCTGAGCCTGGCGTGCGTTGAGACAGGCTGATGGACGGGGCGGGGCCTCAGTGACGGAGGGGGCGGGGATCCTGGGGCAAGGACCGGCGGAGCCTCCCGGGAGGGGCGGGGCCTCAGGAGGAGTGGGCGGGCTCTCCTGGACGGGGCGGGGCCCCCGAGGAGGGGGCTGGCGAAGCCTCCTGGTGGGGACGGGCCTCCTGGGGGCGGGGCCAAAGCTGGCCACCTGCTCACCTGTGGCAAACTCCTCCCACATCTGGCCAGCCAGGCCCTCCACACTGCGTGCTGGCCTCCACCTGGAGCCACAGGCCCATCCTGAGGGGACGGAAATGGTTTCACCTGAAGGAGGCCAGCTTTTTAACTGGCCTTTTTCCCTGGAGGGACAGCCAGCCAGTCCAGGAGGGTGGGTTATGGTCCTCATTCATTCACTTATTCTTTCATTCGTTCACCCAACAGATATTTATCCAGTGCCTACGGCGTGCCATATGCCCTTTTAAGCATTTGAAATTAAACAATTAACAAAACAAGATCCTTGCCCTTCTGGAGCTGACATTCTAGTGAGGGTGTCAGACAACACATATAAGCAAATGAGATATACTGGAAGGGAATACATTTTACGAAGAAAATTGGTGCAAGATCAGGGATTCGGGGCATTGGAGAGGGGAGGCAGCGATATGTCCTCAGTGACTGCCAGGTGCTGGGAACACAGCTGTGTGTGAAAAGACAGAAAACTCCCAGCCTTCATGGCATGAAGGGGACAGAACATCAGCAAGTAAGTGCATAAGGCCATTCAGGTACTGGATGCAGTAAAATAAATAAAAGTGTGTAAGTGAAAGGTGAGAAGGCGTGAGCCACGGGGAGGGAGGAACATCCTACGCTAAGGCCTGCAAGTTCAAAGGCTCTGAGGTGGGAACCAACTTGGCCACTTGAGGACCAGAAAAGGGTCCATGTGGCCTGAACCGTGGGAAGTGGGTGGGGGAGTGGGCTTACGGCCCAGAGGGGCAGCAGGTGGGGCTAGAACTGCCCACATCCCTGGATCCTCTGATCAGAGGCTTTGTTTTTTCCTGAGACAGAGACTCCAGGATGGAGTGCAGTGGTGAGTTCTCAGCTCACTGCAGCCTCTGCCTCCCAGCTTCAAGTGATTCTCCTGCCTCAGCTTCCCAGGTAGGTGGGATTACAGGTGTCCGCTACCACGCCTGGCTAATTTTTGTATTTTTAGTAGAGATGGGGTTTAGCCATGTTGGCCAGGCTGGTCTCAAACTCCTGACCTCAAGTGATCTGCCCTCCTTGGCCTTCCAAACTGCTGGGATTAGAGTCGTGAGCCATGTGTGCCCAGCCCTGAACAGAGGCTTTTTGGAGCACTCTCTGAATTGGAAATGTCCTCTGCTACTTGATGGGACAGCTTCTTTAGAGGGGAATTTGTTCAGAACTTACAACACTATGTTTTTTTTTAACCCAGAAGGAATTTCCTCTACAGATAGACTTGTGCAAGGGAGCTAAGGTACTAGCTTAAAGGTAGTTACTACAGTAGCAAAAGTCTGGAAATAACCTAAATACCCTTCCATAGGGAACTGGCCAAATAATTAGAGAACACCTGTTCAACAGAATACTCTGTAGCCGGAAAAAAAAAATAGAAGACATAGAGTTATATAAAGGTATGGAATGACCTCCTAAATGTATTGAGAAAAAACCAAGGAGAGAATAAAGTTGAACCATGTTACTATTGGTGCAAAAACAAAGGCAAATATCTAATTGTACTTGAAGACGGTATCTTGGATGGACTGTCCAAAAAGCAGGAGTCACTCAGAGCTGGGCTCTGTCATTTATGCTGTGTGACCTTAAAGAGGTGACTTTGCCTATCTGAGCCTGTTTTCTCATCAGAGAAATGGGGTAATAAAGATATCGACTACATCAGGTAAAGGTAAAATGTGACAAGGCCGGTGAGGGCAGCCCCTGGCATGTGATAAACTTTCAGTAAAGGAGAACAAGGATTATTTTTAGGAGAGATGGGATGACTGAACCTTTATGTAACTATTAGCATAGTATAGCAAAAATCAACAGGAGCTGTCAGAAATGTGAAACGGACAGAAACAAGTCGGCCTCATCACATGCCATTTCTTCACATGGATGTTGCTTTCCAGCGATCAAGTTTGCAAGCTCTCCAGTCTCTCATTCCTCTGTACCTTTTTTTTTTTTTTTTTTTTTTGAGATGGAGTCTTGCTCTGACACCCAGGCTCACTGCAGCCTCCACCTCCCGGGTTCAAGCGTTCTTCCCACCACAGCCTCCCGAGTAGTTGGGATTGCAAGCACGTACCAACACGCCCGGCTGACTTTTGTACTTTTAGTAGAGATGGGGTTTTGCCATGTTGGCCAGGCTGGTCTCGAACTCCTGACTTCAGGTGATCCACCCACCTTGGCCTCCCACGGTGCTGGGATTACAAGCATCAGCCACCGCACCCGGCCTCTCTGTACCTTTGCATAGCTTGTCACCTCTGCCAAGGATGGGCTTCTCAAATCCTGGCCACTGCGTCCCTTTCACATATCTGGCCCACTCTCCTTGCACTTGAAACAATCTTAGAATGAGAGCTTGGTGAGGCGGGGAAGGTAAGCTGCAATGTCAGGTGCACTGCAGGAGGCTGTCAGCCTTGTGACAAGGGGAAGGTGAAACAGGTGAGGCACAGGTGAGTGGGCCACCAGTCACTGCTTTCCCAGCATCCTTTCCACCCCCCCCCCCCCCACCCGCTGCCGTGTGGCAGCCAACTGGCTTGAGTGGTCCCATTTGCATCCCCAGCCTAGTCACAGAGACTGTCTCTGGTAAACTTGGACTAAGAACCATTGTGTGAGTGACTGCTAATGGATACGGTGTCTTTTTGGGTGAGGAATGTTCTAAAAGTTGATTGTAGTGATGATTGCACAACTCTGTGAATATACTAAAAACTCTTGAATTGTACACTTTAATTTGGTGAATTGTATGGTATGTAAAGTATATCTCAATAAAGCTATTATTACAAAAGGAAGTCCAGGCAATGTGGCTTATGCCTGTAATCCCAGCACTTTGGGAGGCCAAGGTGGGAGGATCACCTGAACCCAGCCCGGGCAACACAGTGGGACCCAGTTGCTACAAACAATTTAAAAAATTAGCTAGGTGTGGTGGCACATGCCTGTAGTCCCAGCTACTCAGGAGGCTGAGGTGGGAGGATTGCTTGAACCTGGGATGTTGAGGCTGCAATGAGCTGTGTCCATACCACTGAACTCCAGCCTGGGCAACAGAGACCCTGTCTCAAAAAAAAAAAAAAGAGAGAAAGAAAAAACACTCCATGCCATATGCCATAAAGGAAATGCAAATTAAAACAGCAATGTGATATCAATACACACACACTAGAATAGCTGAGATCTGGAACACTGACAACACCAAATGCTGTCAGCGATGAGGAACAACAGGGACTCCCATTCATTGCTGCTGGGAATGCAAAACAGTCCAGCTAGGGAGGAAGGCAGTTCGGCAGGTTTTTTAATAAAACTAACTATGCTCTTACTACATGATCAGGCAATCACACTCCGTGATATTTACCCAGAGGAAGTAAAAATTTACGTCTACAGAAACACCTGTCCACAGATGTTTATAGAAGCTTTATCATTATTACTTTCGAGATGGAGTCTCACTCTGTCTCCCAGGCTGGAGTGCAATGGCATGAACTCAGCTCACTGCAACCTCCGCCTCCCGGGGTCAAGTGATTCTCCTGCCTCAGCCTCCCGATCAGCTGGGATTACAGAAGCCTGCCACCATGCCCGGCTAATTTATTTATTTATTTATTTGAGATGGACTCTCGCTCTGTCACCCAGGCTGCAGGGCAGTGGTGTGATCTCGGCTCACTGCAACCCCCACCTCCTAGGCTCCAGTGACTCTCCTGCGTCAGCCTCCCGAGTAGCTGGGATTACAGGCGCATGCCACCACGCCTGGCTAATTTTTGTATTTTTGGTAGAGATGAAGTTTCACCATATTGGCCAGGCTGGTCTAGAACTCCTGACCTCAGGTGATCCACCTGCCTCGGCCTCCCAAAGTGCTGGGATTACAGGTGTGAGCCACCACACCCAGCCTGGAAGCTTTATTCTATTGAATGTTTCCAACACAAAGAAATGATAGATGTTTGAGATGATATATATGCTCATGACCCTGATCTGATCACTATGCATTATATGTATTGAAACATCACTACATACCCCATGAGCATGTAAAATGATTTGTCGACTAAAAAATAAACAAAAATAAAATAAAATAAAGCTTTATTCGTAATTGCCTAAACTTGGAAGCAACTATGATGTTGTTCAGCAGGTGAATGGATGCACTGTGGTACACCCAGACAACAGAATATTATTCAGTGCTAAAATGAAATGAGCTATCAAGCCATGAAAAGGCACGGAGGAACCTTCAATGCACATTCCTAAGAGAAGGAAGCAATCTGAAAAAGCTCCCTACTGTATGATTCCTACCATATGACATTCTGGAAAAGGCAAAACGGTGGAGACAGTACAAAGATCAGTGTTTGCCAAGGGTTAGTGAGAAGGAAGGGGTGAGTAGGCAGGGCACAGAGGATTTTTAGGGCAGTGAAACTACTCCATATAATACTGTAATGGTAGATGCATGCCACATACATTTGTCAAAAACTATAGGCCTGTAATCCCAGCACTTTGGGAGGCCAAGGCGGGTGGATCACCTGAGGTCAGGAGTTCGAGACCAGCCTGGCCAATATGGTGAAACCCTGTCTCTACCAAAAATATTTAAAAAAATTAACCAAGTGTGGTGGCACACCCCTGTAATCCCAGCTACTCAGGAGGCTGAGGCAGGAAAATCGCTTGAACCCAGGAGGCGGAAGATGCAGTGAGCTGAGATCATGCCACTGCAGTCCAGCCTGGGCGACAGAGTGAGACTCCATCTCAAAAAAAAAAAAAAAAAAAAATCAAAAACAAACAAAAACAACAAAAAAACTATAGAATATGTTTATTTAATTTTTAATGATTTTTTTGAGACAGGGTCTCATTCTGTCACCCAGGCTGGGGTTCAGCAGCATGACCTCTGCCCATGCAACCTCTGCTTCCCAGGTTCAAGTGATTCTCCCACCTCAGCCTCCTGAGTAGCTGGGATCATAGGTGCGCCACCACAACCAGCTAATTTTCGTATTTTTCATAGAGACGGGATTTTGCCATGTTGACCAGGCTGGTCTCGAACTCCTGAGCTCAAGCGATCTGCCCACCTCGACCTCCCAAAGTGCTGGGATTACAGGTGTGAGCCACTGCGCCCAGCCAAAAACTATAGAATATATGAATCCTAATGTAAACTGCCAGCTTTGGATGATAATGAGGTGTCAGTGTGGGTTCACTGACCATAACAAATGTACTGGCTCGTGTGGGATGGTGATGGTGGGGGAGGCTGTGTGTGCTGTGGCTATACTTGCTACTCAATTTTGCTGTGAGCCTAAAACTGATCTTAAAAAAAAGGAAATCTATTAAAAGTGGTTAAAATGGTAAATTTCGTTATGTAGATGTTATCATAATAAAAAGAATGTTCATAGCAGCTTCATTCATAATGTCTTTTTTTGTTGTTGTTGTTGAGACAGAGTCTCACTCTGTCACCCAGGCTGGAGTGCAGTGGTGCAATCTTGGCTCACTGCAAGCTCCACCTCCCAGGTTTACGCCATTCTCCTGCCTCAGCCTCCCGAGCAGCTGGGACTACAGACGCCAGCCACCGCGCCCGGCTAATTTTTTGTAGCCAGGATGGTCTGGATCTCCTGACCTCGTGATCCACCCGCCTTGGCCTCCCAAAGTGCTAGGATTACAGGCGTAAGCCACGGCGCCTGGCCTCATTCATAATGTCTTTAAACTGGAAACAGCGTAAATGTCTGTCAGCTGTAGAATGGGTCAATGACTTGTGGAATGTTCACTCAAGGGAATAGAAAGCAGTCGAGAAAAATAACAGGGGCGCTTCTACGGGGGCTGGAATGTTCTGATTGGGATCTGGGTGCTGGTTACATGGGTTTGTCCAGTGCTCTATGTTGACTTTTTTGTTTTTGTTTTCTGAGACAGAGTCTCACTCTGTCGCCCAGGCTGGAGTGCAGTGGCGCAATCTCGGCTCACTGCAGCCTCCGCCTCCTGGGTTCAAGCGATTCTCATGCCTCAGCCTCCCCAGTAGCTGGGATTACAGGCGTGTGCTACCACGCCTGGATAATTTTGTTATATTTTTAGTAGAGACGGGGTTTCACCATGTTGCCCAGGCTGGTCTCGAACTCCTGACCTCAGGTAATCCGCTGGCCTCAGCCTCCCAAAGTGCTAGGATTACAGGCGTGAGCCACCACACCTGGCCTCTATGTCAATTTTTAAACTATGTGTAAATATACACATATACAGACATATACATATGATTGCACATTCATATACATATATTCACATACACATATACATACCACTCTGGAATCAAGATACTCTAATTCCGGAGCGTTCTAATTCTGGTCTGCTACTCACTAGGTTTATGACTCTAGACAGATTCCTGTACCCACCTCAGTTTCCTTATCTGTAAAATGGAGATAATAATACCTTAAGCAGTCAACAAAGATACATGTCAGTGCTGGCTGGTAGCACATGTTGATTCAGTACTTGCTGGTAAATATTCTTCTTGCTGCTGCTCCCTTCGGTGACTGAGCCCAGAGTGTCTGGAAGGAGGAGAGGGTCCATGGAGAGGACCAATCTAAACTGATAAGCAGGCCGGGCGCAGTGGTCTCAGTTCTAGACCAGCCTGGCCAACATGGCGAAATCCCGTTTCTACTAAAAATACAAAAACTTTGGGAGGCCGAGGCAGGGGGACCACGAGGTCAGGAGATCAAGACCATCCTGGCTAACACGGTGAAACCCCGTCTCTACTAAAAACACAAAAAATTAGCCGGGCGTGGTGGCGGGCGCCTGTAGTCCCAGCTACTCGGGAGGCTGAGCCAGGAGAATGGCGTGAACCCGGGAGGCGGAGCTTACAGTGAGCCGAGATCGTGCCACTGCACTCCAGCCTGGGCGACAGAGCAAGACTCCGTCTCAAAACAAACAAACAAAAAACAAAAAACAAAAAAATTAGCTGGGCGTGGTGGCGCCTGCCGATAATCCCAGCTATTCGGGAGGCTGAGGCAGGAAAACTGCTTGAATCCGGGAGGCAGAGGTTGCAGTGAGCGGAGATCGCGCCACTGCACTCCAGCCTGGGTGAAACTCTATCTCAAAAAGTAAATAAACAAATAAATAAACTGATAGGTACAACACGCTCATCTTGCAAACTGCTGCAAACGGAGAGGGGGTGAGGGTGGGGTGGGGTGCTGCATGTGCCAGGCCTGCCTGGTGGGTGGCTGGGGAGCCGACCTGCCCTGGGCCTCCTGGGGAAAAAGGGCAGTTAGGCGGGTAATGAACATTGATCTGGGGAAATGGATCCTTTCCTAGATAACAGGGCCTCTCACTATCACTGGGCAATCAAGACGACTGTAAAACGTTAAACACCTTCTCGGGCCGGGCAGCTCTGCACGAGAAAACCCCAAATCCCACATACTCCCACCACTCCCAGAAGCCCTGTGGTGGTTAACTGGGGAACTCTGTAGGGTTCAAACGCCATATTTGCCCCTTACTGGATGTGTGACCTGCGGCGGGTCCCTGTGCCTCTCTGGGTCTCAGTTTCCTCATCCGTAAGACGGTGATATAATAGTACCTAGCTCAAAGGTTTAATGCTGGTAGATTCCTGAGCAAAGGTCCGGGGAGAGAAGAGGCTCGGTCTGCAAGAGTTGTCATTTGTTGGCTGCGGTGAGACCACGCCCCGTCGCCCTCCCACACCTGACCCCGCCCTCCCGCGTCCATTGGGAACGCCACCGGAAGTAATGCGAGACGGAGCGTTTTGGCGGAGACACTCACTGGGGCAATCTGAGGTAATCCAAGACTGTGGCGGAGGGACCGGAAGCGCCAGGCAGGGACCCGGGGTAGATGCTAAATCCAAACTGAAACGTACAGGGCTGGATGATTGAAGCACCAGCGGGAACTAGTCGGACCTCCGAGCTCTTTAAACTGTCCTCAGCCTTCCCCGTGGGCTCGGCTGGTTCTCCACGAGCTCCGGGCAGACGGGGAGGGGGGGGGGTCGGCGTTTAAGTCAAAGGCCTTGGGGCTCCGAGTCCCTTCCTTTCCCCGTCCTGTGAAGGCGCGACCCAGTTCAGCTGTCTGTAAAAAAGTGGAGCCATTAGTCCCTGCCTCGTAGTGGGAAAACTGGGAGGCGGAACGAGGAGGCCGCCGGTCCCAACCCGGCCCAGGAGCATCTTTCTCCGCAGACCGTTTCCTGGCGAGGTGCGTCTTCGTCCTTTTCCGCCCTTGGGAACTTAGAGCGGCCCCTTGGCCGCTGGTTCCGCGCCTCCCGCGGTTGGGGGCGTGCCCGAAGTCTCTCTACGGAAGCTGGTAGGGCTGTGGGCGCTTCACTATGGCGACGGTGGGGGCTCCGCGGCGCTTCTGCCGCTGCGCCTGCTTCTGCACCGATAACTTGTACGTGGCGCGCTATGGGCTGCACGTGCGCTTTCGAGGCGAGCAGCAGCTGCGCCGGGACTACGGCCCGGTGAGTGGCCGCTGTCGTCCCTACGGAGCAGTGGGCAGAGAGGGGTAGTGGAGGAGGGAAGTTCGTCCCCAGGGTCGTTTGCTTTGCGCACGCCGCGCACCGTATCTTCAAATACAAGAATGACGGCCTCTCTTTGCCTCGGTTTTCTCACCGTAAAGGGGTAATAGTATCTCCCTGTGAGATTGTGAGGAAGGAATGAACAAGCATGTAGGGTGCTTAGGACAGGGCCGGGGTCAGCTTGCCGCCTCACAGCAACACCAGCCCGGAGCCCTGTCCTGAGCTTGACAGGGTTCCGCAGTTCATTCTCTCCATGATCCTTTGAGGTCGGGGCTCCTCTCCCCATTTTAAGCAGGGGAAACTGAGGCTTAGAGAGTGAAGGGATTTCCTCAGGTCATACAGTCATGCTCAGTGTTCTTTCTGCTCCCAGATCCTGCGCAGCCGAGGCTGTGTTAGCGCCAAGGACTTCCAGCAGCTGTTAGCAGAGGTACCAGTCCCCTGCCCCTGCACAGCTCCTCGTTAGATTTGTGTCCGCAGCTTGAGGACACAGCTTGAGCCTAGCCTCAGTCCCTGATCCCTGAAGGGTCACTTAGGCCCTCACTTTCCTCCTTCCTGCCCCCCACTCATCCCTCCACACCTGAGTCTTGGCACCAGGAGAGAGAAGGGGAAATGCTAAGTTGCTAAGTTGCCTAGTCATGCCGTTCTTAACAGCTCTGCGAGATAAGCACAAGCACCACTCTCATTTTGGATTGGGAAGCTGAGGCTTAAAGAGGGATCACTTGCCCAGGCTTTTACAGCAGGAGCAGATGTGATCCCAGCCACAGCTTTCAGGCCCTTGGGCTCCTCACACCTTACCATATACCCCGCAGGCTGCTGCCAGGGCTGCTGCCCCGCTCCCTCCTCCTCCTTCCCCTGGAGTCAGTGGTGGGAAGCTTCCCAGGAGAGTCCTCAGCAACCTTTGGAACACAGGACTTGGCCATGACTGTCTCCTGTCCCTATGTGGGCCCAGATGGTTGAGGTACATCTAGGGGTTCTCATCCCAGCTAGGCTCAGGTTGGGGCAGTCTGAAACAGGATGGGTCCCCTTCTAGAAGTCCCTTTCAGCTAACAGTCTGGAACTTGCAGTTGACCCAGATAGATTCAGGAGTGTAGGCTAGACTTGGCTTCCAGCCTGGGCCCTGTCTGGCGTTCTGGGCTTCAGTTTCTTCATCTGTACAGTGGCCTCAGGAGGATGGGAGGCCCCACCTGGTAACAACCCTGTGCCACCCCAGCTTGAGCAGGAGGTGGAGCGGCGGCGGCGGCTGGGGCAGGAGTCAGCAGCTAGGAAAGCCCTCATCGCGAGTTCCTACCACCCGGCACGGCCTGAGGTCTACGACTCACTGCAGGTACCAGCCAGCCAGAGTGCTTGAAGGCCGGTACTGGAAAGAGGAGGTAGCATCCAGGGCTGGGGGTGCTGCCTGCCCCACAGCTGGTGTGTTTTGCTCCCAGGATGCAGCTCTGGCTCCCGAGTTCCTGGCCGTGACTGAGTACAGCGTGTCCCCAGGCGCAGACCTCAAGGGCCTTCTCCAGCGGCTGGAGACAGTATCGGGTGAGGTCCTGGCCCTGAGACCTGGCAGGACCAGGGAATGGCAGCCTGGGAAACCTGGGTGTGGGATGCTGGGGTCCCTCCAGCCACCATCTCTGCCTCCAAAAACCAAACCAGCAGGAGCTGGAAGGGTCAGTGGGACCAACCTGCCAGGAGCAGGACATCCGCATTCATTCATTCAATACCTGCCATGAGCCTGGTATCTTCATTCTTTCCTTCACCCTTCCTTCGTGCCCTCATCCAGCAAATAGTGGATATTTGTGTCATGTGTGGGACAGCTGGCACACTCAAACAGGGCTGATCCAAGATCTTAAAGGGACCATTGAGACAGGTATGGGCAGGATAAAGGGACCAGTAAGGAATGGCAAAGCCCGGCCCCCCAGGGCTGGCAACAGGAGGGAGCAGTTACCACCTGGAGTTGTGGCTCTGGGCGGAGGCCTGCAGCCATGCCAAACTCCAAGTAGGGCAAGAAATGCCCCACTTCTCTTCAGATTTCCTGCTGGGCTCACTTATTGGCTAAACCCAGCAGGAAATGCTGGGCAAGGGAGGTTTGCGTGTTGTTTAACCTCTGATTCAGTTTCCTTATCTGTAAAATGGGAGCAACAGTAACCCCCTCTCTTAAGGCACTGCGACGATCAAGTGAGTTAATCTGCATAGAGTGCCTGTCACAGGGCCCGCACGTAGTGTTTGGAAAGTGTTTCCTATTCTTATTGGCACTGATAGCCTGGGCTAGGGGCTCCTGTGGGAGGCAGATACAAGTTTCCCCTCATGGAGCCTGTGCTTTGTTGGGGGTCATGGGTGGAATGAATCCCCCTCCTCCCAGCCTGGGGGTGCTCTCCTCATTGCCTTCCACTCCCCGGCAGCTGAGATAGTGCTGAGGCTGTTGGCTGGGGCAGGGCCTAGGCTGCGAGGTGGCCCCATCGTGGGCACACTAGCCCTGCACCCCTGGGCATTGGTGCGTCCGCCAAGAAATGTTTAGGTTTCCATTCTCAGCCTGGCTTCTTCCCCCTCAGGGCCCAGCAAGAAAGAACAGCCCCTTCTGGCCTTCCTGCTGGGGGACAGAGGCTCCCAGAGCCACTTCTGAGTTGGGGTACAGACTTCGGTGGCTCATCAGATGAAAGGAGGTGCAGAGAGAGCCTGAAGTTGGCTCTGTGATCCCGACTTGGCTGTCACTGGCCTGCTGGGTGTCCCTGGGCTACTTCCTTCCCCTCTC
This sequence comes from Pan paniscus, assembly GCF_029289425.2. Lineage (NCBI taxonomy): Eukaryota > Metazoa > Chordata > Mammalia > Primates > Hominidae > Pan > Pan paniscus. Next base: position 131,074,092 of record NC_073259.2, read on the forward strand.
TGGGCCTCAGGACCCATATGTGAGCTCCCAGGGCCAGCCCTGTGGACACTTGTAGTCTGGGGAAAGGTTCCGGGCATAAGTGGGGGGCATGGGAATCGGCCTCCCCTGCTCCTCATGTTACTTCCTTAAGTCATCGCAATAGCCCTGAAAAGCAAAGGCCTCATCCCCATGGCACAGGTGATGAAACAGGAAGACTGAAGCCCAGGCCTGGCAGGCCCACGGCCACATTCAGGCCAACAGACCATCCCTCCTTCCACAGAGGAGAAGCGCATCTACCGGGTGCCTGTGTTCACAGCGCCCTTCTGCCAGGCCCTGCTGGAAGAGCTGGAGCACTTCGAGCAGTCGGACATGCCTAAGGGGAGGCCCAACACCATGAACAACTACGGGGTGGGTGAGGCCTGGCCGGTGGCAGAGGAGGGGGTGGCTGGGGTCAGGAGGCAGTGTCAGAGGTTCTGCAGATGGGCTGCCTGCCCGGGCTGCGAAAGAAGGTCACAGTGGGATCACCGTGGAGTGGAAGCCCAGGGTTGCAGCCCTCTAGTTTCCTTGCTGACCCCAGGAATCCCCTCCCAGGTGCTGCTGCACGAGCTCGGGCTGGACGAGCCGCTGATGACACCACTGCGGGAGCGCTTCCTGCAGCCGCTGATGGCCCTGCTGTACCCTGACTGTGGCGGGGGCCGGCTCGACAGCCACCGGGCCTTTGTGGTCAAATACGCGCCGGGCCAGGACCTGGAGCTGGGCTGCCACTATGATAATGCTGAGCTTACCCTCAATGTGGCCTTGGGCAAGGTCTTCACGGGGGGCGCCCTGTATTTTGGGGGCCTCTTCCAGGTGAGTGTGTGACCCATGCGGCAGGGCCTGGGGCAGCTGTGAGTGCCCAGGCCTGAGTCGTGCCATCTGCAGGCACCCACAGCCCTGACGGAGCCCCTGGAGGTGGAGCACGTGGTGGGCCAGGGTGTCCTCCACCGTGGCGGCCAGCTGCATGGAGCCCGGCCCTTGGGCACTGGTGAGCGTTGGAACCTTGTCGTCTGGCTCCGAGCCTCTGCTGTGCGCAACAGCCTCTGTCCCATGTGCTGCCGTGAGCCCGACCTGGTGGACGATGAGGGCTTCGGTGATGGCTTCACCCGAGAGGAGCCCGCCACGGTGGATGTATGTGCGCTCACCTGAGCTTGCTTGGGCCCAGTGTGGGGGTGGCAGGCAGGTGAGGGCTCCGTTGCCTTGGTCTGGGGGCAGAAATAAAATCCCTGCAGCCTACTGCACTTCTTGGCTCAAGGGTGTGCCAGCTTCTGGGTCATTCTATGGGCAAAGATGCTGCCTTAGTTCAGGTTTGTCAGAAGCAGAGTCTGGAATGGGGCTTCAGCGAGGGAGTCAGGGAAGCAGGGGAGGGGAGGGAGCAGCTGGGCAAGGAAGTGGCTTCAGAGGACGTCCAGCCTCAGCTGGCCCCACGGAGAGCTCCAGGCAGAGCCCACAGTACCACAGTGTGCCCACACCACCGGTTACTGGCTCCTGGATGAGGGGGCCAGAGAGGAGTGAATAACTTCCCAGACACTTATCTCCAGGGCAGGGTGCCTTCCAGTAGCCAAGGGAAGCCTCCAGAGAGCACAGATGTGAACCCTCAGCAGCAGGCATCACCCCCAGTGGACTCGGGTGGGCCACCAGTAGCATCTTCTAGATGGCAGAGGGGTGAATGGCAGGGCCGGGAACCAGGCTGCCCGGGTTCCCATTCTGCTTCTGCCACTTCCAGCTGTGTGGCTTTAGGTGAGCCTTCACCTTTTGGTGCCTTCGTTTCCTCATTTAGCACCTGCCTCCTAGAGCTGTTTTGGGAGTCAAATGCGCTGACGTATATAAAGTGCTTTCCAAGATCCCTTTGTGTTTGCGGCTGTCATTGTGGAAGAGTTGCAACTTGGGGGCCCGAGATTGGATGAAGCGCACAGCCACGCTTTGGGTTACACATTTGAAAGTCAGGGGGCTTCCATATTGCAGTCTTGAGTTTGGTCTCCCTGGGAAGGTGGGGCACCAGCCCCATGCCACGTTGCACGGATCAGCTGGAGCAGAATCCCGGCTTCCTTCCGGATGGGCCTGGGGTCCATGCCCGCGCTCACTGCCAAGATCTTTCTGGCCCCTACGGACACGAGTTTGCGACCTCTGAGTCACTGGGTGGGCGCGTCGGAAAGACCAGGGCGCCTCAGTCTGGAGCTCGCAGTCGTATGGAGAGGGCAGGACCAGCCGGGAAGGAGGGCGGCGCGCGCGAGGGTCGCCTTCTTCCCAGGGCACCGGGGGCGTGGGTGCTGCGGGCGTGCGCCGAGAGGGCAGCCTTGGAAGCGGGCGCAGCTTCGGCAGACACAGGCGTGAGGGGCTGCGGAGCTCGAGGGCCGGCGCCCCTGCTTGCCTCTGCGGGAGGTGGGCGCGCCCGGGACGGAACCTGGGGCGTCAGAACGAAAGGCAGCGGCGCCGCGCTTCCCAGCCGGACAGCCTCCCGCGCAGCGCCCCGGCCGGAAGCCTCCTCGCCGCCGCTTCCTCTCGAGAAGGCGCGGGGCGGGCTGTCCGGCCCGCAGGGCGGTCGAGGTGGGAACGGAGCAGCCCCGGGGGCCCCCTTGAGGCGTTGAGGCCGCGAAGGGCGCGGGGCTGGAGGGTAGGAGAGCGCGGGAAAGCGCCCCAGACGCCACTCGCGGCGGACGGCGGCCAGTTCCCAGGGGTTTGGAGCCGGGTGCGCAGGCGTGGGACCTCCGGGCAGGGGGCGGGCCCTTAACAGGCACCGCTGCGGGGACTGGAGTCGGCGGAGAAAACCGGGGTCCCCAGCGCTGGGGGTGGGTGAGGGTCGCTCATTTTCCCGGGACGGTGACGGGTACTGGGCGTCGCCAGGCCCCGGCCCCGCTAGAGCCACCCTTGGAGCCCGCCCGCGGCCGGCCTTGGGGGCTTCGGCTCAAGCGCGTCTTCTCCGTCGCCAGCCCGCGGCGCCATGGCTCACGTCGGCTCCCGCAAGCGCTCGAGGAGTCGCAGCCGGTCCCGGGGACGGGGGTCGGAAAAGAGAAAGAAGAAGAGCAGGAAGGACGCCTCGAGGAACTGCTCGGCCTCCACATCCCAAGGTCGCAAGGCCAGCACGGCCCCTGGGGCGGAGGGTGAGGACCACAGGCATCGGGGAGAGGAGGCGCAGTTACTCCCCGGGGAAGTCGGGCGAGCAGTGGTCGGGGACGCTCAGTCATGCCTCTGTGCAGCCGGGCCTGAGATGTGAGGGCCAGGCGCCGCAGGAGCCAGGAAGGGGCTCCTCTGGGAAGCTCCATCTCTGTTCTGGAAAGCCCCTCAGGAAGCGCTCACCCTGTAGACGGTCTGTGCCTGCCCCAGGCCAGAGCAGGGGACGAAGGTTTACCTCTTCCCCTCCTGGCCTTCCAGCCTCACCTTCTCCCTGCATCACAGAGAGAAGCAAGCAGAAGGCCCGGAGGAGACCAAGATCCAGCTCCTCCTCCTCTTCTTCCAGTTCTCCTAGCTCCTCTTCTTCCTCCTCGTCCTCCTCCTCTTCCTCCAGTGATGGCCGGAAGAAGCGGGGGAAGTACAAGGACAAGAGGAGGAAGAAGAAGAAGAAGAGGAAGAAGCTGAAGAAGAAGGGCAAGGAGAAGGCGGAAGCACAGCAGGTGGAGGCTCTGCCGGGCCCCTCGCTGGACCAGTGGCACCGATCAGCTGGGGAGGAAGAGGATGGCCCAGGTACTGTGCTGCCCAGCACCTGAGAGGGAGAAGGTCGCTTCCCAAGGCCTGGCCACCACCTCCGTCTTCCCTTCCAGTCCTGACGGATGAGCAGAAGTCCCGAATCCAGGCCATGAAGCCCATGACCAAGGAGGAGTGGGATGCCCGGCAGAGCATCATCCGCAAGGTGGTGGACCCCGAGACGGGGCGCACCAGGTGGGGAGCTTTCGGCCTGACTTACACCACAGGATCTGGGAGTGTTGGCTGAAGATGTGTGCTCTCGGGAGGAGTGGGGCCGGGCGGGGTTCCTGGTGCCTGAAAAAGGCCAAATGTGGGCAAAAATACGGTCACTTGGAGTAAGTAGTTGCAGGGGTGGAAGGGCCTGGAGGAGGCTCTTGAAAGGGCTGTTGTTGGCGGGGCTGAGGCTGGCAAGGCAGAGCCCAGCTCCACTGCCTTCATCAGGGAGAGTGGGTGAGGCCCCAGGGTCTGTCCACTCAAGGCTGCGGGGCGGGAGCCCTGGGACCCCTCTGCCGGCTGCTTGTGGTTCTGCTCCTCTGGCATTAGGGGACCTGCCTATTCCTTGCTGAACGGAGACCCTCCCACCCCCAGGCTTATTAAGGGAGATGGCGAGGTCCTAGAGGAAATCGTAACCAAAGAACGACACAGAGAGCTCAACAAGGTGGGTGTGGCCCCTCTGCCTGCCATCTGCCCCCAGCTCTGTTTGTGATGTACCCCTCCTCCTGTGTGCTTTCTTCCCCAGCAAGCCACCCGAGGGGACGGCCTGGCCTTCCAGATGCGAGCTGGGTTGCTTCCCTGAGGGCCCCCGCTGGCCAAGGCCTGTGGACGGCGCTGGCGGCCCAGCCTGGGCAGGTTTCAGGGTGCCAGTGGGAAGCCTGATGGGTGCTGGTGGCCTTTCCCCCATGGATTGGTCTCTGGCCCAGCCCAGTCTCTTCTCAGGGGCAGGGGGTGGAGGTTGGGGTCACCGGCCTGCTTGGCACCCCCATCTGAAAGAGCAGCACTTCTCAGCTATTAAAGGCCCCCTGGATAGACTTTCTCTGTTCTGTGGCTTTTTGTGCTGAGGGGGAGGGAAGGGTGCTACATGACTGCCAGGGAAAAACAAGGGCTCCGGGAGCTTTTGGGCAAAGCTGGGGTGTCCTCTGGTGGTAGTGAGTACAGGCCACACCAGCGCCTGTGCCCTCCTCTTCAGGTCAGCCTGCCTGGACCAGACCTCATGCCAGCTGAACCCCAAACCCAGAGAGCTGGCTCTGAAATGCCATGCACTCAGGCATGGAGAGAGTCGGCTTCCCCTGCCATGTTCATTCCACAGATCGCAAGAGTGCAGAGCCAGGTGCTGGGGCTGGGTGGCCTGTGTGGCAGGTCTGGCTCTCACTGCCCAGCTGTGTCTTCCACTCTGAGGCAGGGAGGCTCACAGCACCCGCTTCACTGGGGTCTGTGAGGGCAAACTGAGTTCCATCCCAGGAAGGAGCTAGAAGCAGGCTAGGCCTAGAGTCAGCCCCACACTCATGTGTTGGCGTCACTGTGAGTGTCACTAGCATTACTGTTCCATGCCTCCATCCCACCATGCCCCACGGTCGCCACTGCAGTAAAGAGATCCAGAAGGAAGCCTTCCCGCTTCTTTAATTGGTGTAACAGACATGACGTTGTATACAGAGCACACTCAGGCCCAATGATGCGGGGACAGCAGGGACGGATGGGGAGATGGGGACACTGCTCACACATGGCCCAGAGAAACAGACGGCACACGGACAGACCAGACGGGAGGGGCTGAGACGTGAAGGCTGTGATGGGGTGGGCAGTGGGACTCAGACCGAGCCAGGGAGGGGTGGGGGGTCTCTGCTGAATCCCTCTTTAGAAATCAAAGAGAAGGCAGGTGGTGGGGCGTGGGGGTGTGGTGGGAGTGGGACTAAGGCTTCTATTCTAACAGGCCTGGGGGGTGGCAGTCAGCAAGGCCTGCCTCACCCTTTGGTTATGACTGGTCAGGCCTGAGCCCTGCAGCTCAGCACCCAACTCTGTAAACATTTTTGGTATTTTTAAAGGACGCTGCCCTCCCTCTCTTAGTTTCAGAAAGACTGGTACTTCCTCAAGAGGAGAATGTGCCAAAAGGAATCTGAAGGGAGGTGGAAAGCAGACCTGGATACAGAAGAGACTTCCCATGGCGGGGCAGGCTGCCCACCTTGCCATCTATGGCTGAGGGCCGCTGGGAGAGCCCCAGGGGACTATTGCTGTTGTCCTTGGCATGGCTGGCGGCTGGGCAGGCAGGCGGGGAGTGAGGAGCTGTGGGGGAGCTGCCCCCCTGGGGAGAGGCTGAGCCCACTGCCCACAGGGCCTCCCGGCCTTTATTGCAGGAGGGCCCGAGACTCTTCCAGGTGCTTCTCTGGATGGCTGGTCTCCCAGGCAGCAGGCAAGACAGGATAAGGTGGGGCCAAGAGAGGAGGAGGCACTGGCCACAGGGCCCCTGACAGGGGCTGTGATTGTCGGGCCAAGCGACTTCCCGCTGGGAGCAGGGGGGTCAGATATTGCACTTTCACTGCAACAGTTACATGAAAACTTGGTCCATAAAATAATCGTCGCTTTATACATAATGCCTGAAACAACAACAAAAAGCTACATCTTAAATATGAATAAACCCTGAAGGTTCCATCCCTCCAGACATTTTTCTCTGCACAAAATAAATAGCTTTCACTCTGTATAGACCCACTTTTGCAGAACATTTACACGACCCTTTGGCTGTACATATCTACACACGGGAAAAAGTTAACATCACTCTGTGCACCTCCCCAGCCCGGTCCATGCGTCCCAACACCAGACCCAGGTCGGCCGTAGCTTCTCGGGGACAGAGCCTGGTCACTGGACAAAGGCCGAGGCCAGGCAGGCTCTCCCACTTCCGGGAAAGCCGAGGAGCAGCAGAGGGGCCGCCGGAGCTGGCCGTTGAGCGCCACAGCCAAGGTCACGCTTGGTGCTGGGGAGAGAGGGCAGATGGTCAGACCCAGCGTGCAGGACAGCATGGTCCTTGTTCAGGCGAGAAATGAAGTCATGGCTGCCTGCCCTGAAGCTGACAAAGCAAGTTGTGGCTTCTTAGATTCAGCATGAAAACGGAATTGGCATTAAAAAAACCGAAGTGTGTGCCCCACCCACCCCAGAGTAGAAATTCAGTGGGATTGCCGGGGCCAGGTGAGGCAAGGAGCCCACGCCTCGCTAAGTGGGCAGGAGCAGGGCCCACGGGACCCAGAACCAGGCTGGACTCCGTCACAGTGCTGGGTGTTTTCAGTGTGGAGGGGCTGCTCTCAGTACTGAAAGAGTTAAGAAAAGGAAGCAGCCAAGGATTGCTCATTTAAAAAAACCTCATAGAAATCAGATTGAGAAGTAGAAAGGCGTAGAAACGTGGGCGGGCGGCCTTGACTGATGGCAGGGAGCGGAAGAGGCGGCCAGGCCCGTCCAGCCCGTGGCCTGAGGCTGGAAACAACACTGGCCTGGGCTCCAGGCGGGGCAGGCAGACAGGTGGGCAGGGTCCGGGGTGCAGAAATTAAGATACAGCCTTTCTCTCCTGCTTGCACGAGGCTCTGCCGCACTGGAGCCTTCAGTGTGGTTGTAGGTCCTGGGTCAGCAGGTACTGAGTTTCATGCATGTCAACGGGGCTGTAGCCATAGGAGGTGGTAATGGGTCTCCGCTCTCAAAAATCAGTGCAAAACCAGTGAGGTTGAACAGTTGAGAAACTCGAGTTAACAAGATGCAGGCTGGACCCCTGTTGGAGCTGCTACCAAATGGGAGGGGACCTGGGAGTGAGGGTGGCCAGTGGATGGGGAAGTGGCAGGCTGGGCCTGGGCCCACACCTGGCACCAGGACACTTGGAGATCCACACAGGGCAAAATGTCTGGGAGAGCCTCCCGGGCCAGTCTGAGTGGGAGGTTCTGGTCCCTCTGCCATCCTGGGGCTGGTGGTCCCTGCCAGCTTCCATGACAAGCCGGACCCGTCAGGCCCGAGGACGTGAGGCAGGGCAGGGAGCACTGTGTGGTGCGGCCCGTGTCCTCCACAAGGCCCTGGGACAATCTCCTAGGCCCACGTCAGTGCGTGTGCCCAGGCCAGGCCTCCTGGCGGGGCTGGCCACCCTGGCCTAGCACCATGGAGACCCCGCGCTGCACTCACGGTGCCCTACTTGGGGCCCGCGGCCGCCCCCGGCTCCAGGCGGCCAGTCATGGCGCGGCCCCAGCAGCCGGCCGCCACACTCATGCTGCGCTGGCCCCGCTGCTCGCCATCCGCCTGGCTCTGTGTCCGCTCGTGCCGGTGGCTGGGCCCGCTGGGCTGGGCCGAGATGGTGCGAAGCAGGTGGTTCCGGGAGCGCAGAAAGTCGCCCTGGCCGGGCAGGCCGAAGCTGCCCTTGCGCAGCGCCATGCGGGTGGCCGTGTTGCGAGCGGGCCGCGCCCGGTGGCTGTACTTCAGCTGCGCCAGGTGGGCCGCGTAGCCATCCGTGATGAACTGCGGGGTCAGTGAGGACGGCTGTCACAGGCTGGGGCTCCCCGAGCTGCCCGCCTGCACCCGCCCCCACAATGCGCCCACTCACCTGGCACTGCTGCTGCAGCTTCTTGGTGGGCCGGCCCACGATGTAGATCTGCATGGGGGACAGGCTAATGGCGCTGTAGACCGCCACGTCCTTGGTGGAGCCATAGGCCGCGTGCACGCGCAGGTGCAGCTGTGGGGAGACTGGCATGGGCACAGGCACCATGGTCCCTCTGCCCCCACCCCTGCCCTGCCCCATCCTCCCGGGCCCCACCTCGGAGATGAGCAGCTTCAGGAAGTTGGCCTTGTGCCGCAGCGGGTCATGCACCAGGCCGTCACAGAAGGACACCACGCCATGGGGGAAGTTGTGCTGGGCCAGCCACGCCACCACCCGCTGCTTCTGCATGTCGGGCCGGCCCGTCACGTAGATGATGAGGTAGCCCAGGTCCTGCCAGTGCCTGGGGGTGAGGTGTCTCATGGGTGCAGGCCTGGGTGTCTCATGGCCACCCCTTCCTCCCTCCTGGGCCTCCCTGTCTCCTGCCCAGCCAGGGCCCACTTGGGCCATTGGAAAGCACATCTCTGATTGAGCTCAGACAGTAACGACGACAATGGTTGACAATGACATGCTGCAGCAGGCCCTTGGGTGCCTGCACTGGGCGGCAGATGCCCCTGCTGCAGTGTCCCTGGCTTACCAGCCTCACTTTCCAGATGCGGGAATTGAAAGCCGACATTGAGAAGTGACATCGCTTGCCCAAGGTGACACGGCTAATAATTGGGGGTGCTGGGCTCTGAACTGAGGTCCTTAAGGCCCAGTGCCCGAGCCAGGCGTCCCCCACAGAGGCTCCGCTGTCCTCCTCCACCTGGCTGGTGGGAGCCCCTGAGCCCACCCACCTTGCTACAGCCCCTTTATGCCCCTCCGGGCCACTCACCGCACCACGTCCACGGCCCCGGCCCGCACCTTGGGGTCGCTGCCCATGATGGACACGCTAGCGGCAAAGGAACCGTCGATGCTGAAGACCACGAACTCTGTGCCCTTGGGCAGCACGGTGATGTAGCTGTCAGCAAACGTGTGGTCTCCCCTGGCAGGTGGTGGGGGTGCTCATCAGAACCACCCAGAGCCTCGCCCTGCCTATCCCGCCCTCCCAGTGCAGGCATATACCTGACCACCATCTTGATAGGGTAGACACCCACGCCCAGGCGGTGCGACTCAGGGATGGTGTAGGAGACACGCCCACTGTTGTTGGTCACCAGCGTATCCAGGTAGAGCCACTCGCCTGAGGGCGGCTGGGTCATGATGTGCACATCCACCTGGGCCCAGCAGGCTGGTCACGGGCTGGCTGTGTCTGGCCTCCCCACCCCCTGCACCCCGGCCAGAGGGCAGCAGGGAGCTCCCCAAAGTCCCTCCATGTTACCCCTACCCGCCGTGTCCTTACCTTCTCCCCAGTCAGGGTGACCATGTCCAGGGGCCCATACATGAACCTGCCCGTCAGAACCTGGGGGCCATCCTCATTGGCAAGGGCATCATTGATCCGGTGGTTGGCCGTCACGTTCTGTGGAGGGAGCGGCAAGCCCGGGTCAGGGGGTCGGAGGGCACCCCGGGTCCCTGTGTTCTGCTCAAGCTCTGTGGGCCTGAGGGGCAGGCTTGAGCTGTGAGCTGCGCAGCCCATGTCTGAGTCTGGATCAGACACGATGACGTGGCTTTGGAGAAACTAGGAAGCCTTGCTGCCTTCCCTGTCTGTGAAGTGGGCTGACAGCTCCAGCCTCATGGCCCGGGAAGGTACATAAGACTGCAGGCTTCCCTGCAACTCAGTTTCCTCATCTGGACACGGAGGCTGGTGACAGGGTGACAGCGTGGGGGCCTGGGCGCCCGGGGGACCCTCACCCGCAGCTTCACGTGGGTCCGCTTGCGCTGCCACTTCTCCCTTGGCTTTGAGGGGGTGAACACCGACACTTCCTTGCCATCCAGCTCCAAGATGCTGGAGTTGTCATGCCTCATGACCTGGGAAGAGGGGACAGTGCAGGCTGTGGGGCAGATGCCACCCTGGGGCTTCCTGCCCTGGGAGGAGGAGGCCCAGTACCCGGGAGCAAGAGGAGCCTGTGGGTTGTAGGGGGTGTTCTTCAACCCACTACTGTCTGCCCAGTAGCCCTCAGACCCCTGTTCGTTCACCTGACGAATGTGCAGATATGTTCCCTCCATCCCAATGTCCTGAAAAGCCTGAATACACCCGAGCATAAAGGTGCCCTCGTCTTGCTTGCTCTGTGATCTGATGGGGTTGGAGAGGAGTCCCCACTGTCCCCTCGTCTGTGAAATGGGGCCCTGTCATGGGTGTTGTCACTCAGGGCCCTCCTGGGAGGCCCCAGGCCCCGGGTACCTGTCTCAGCAGAAAGGAGACCACGTCTGTTGACTCCCAGTAGCTGGCGTGGAAGAGGTGAGGCAGAGCCACCGTGGGGAAGGCCGTGAGGGCGTCAGGGCAGTACAGGGCGTAGTCGATCCGCTTCTGGCCCCACCATTTTGCAGCGACTGCCAGAAGGGGCCGTGACTGGGCTGGGGCTGTATAGCCCCAGACAGGGACCCCGAAGGGTCACCCGGCCCCTCTGGCCTGCTCAGCCCAGCACAGACCCCCCACCAGCTATAGCCAAAAGTGAGTCTTCTCCCAGGCTGGGTGAGTGAGGCAAGCGGGAGGGAGCGCAGGCAAAAGCACGCAGACCCAGGACAGTGGTGAGTGCCAGCCCTGCTGAGGGGCTCCTGCGGTTGTGTGGGAGGACCAGTCGCGATCTGTGGGATGGTACCAGCTGTCTGTGGTCCCTTCCTGACTCTGGTGACCCTCTGCCCCGTGGCAACCCCATCTCTGCCCTCTCTGGGCCATTCCTGTTCTCCTATCTTCCCCCAGGCCTCAAGGCTGGGAAAGGCAGCACAGAGATGGGGTTACAATTCCTGATCCCCAGGGCAAGGGTGCTGCCCTTCTCGCACCTGGGCCACCCCACGAGCCCTGAGACACAGCAGTGTGGGTGGGGAAGCCTGGGCCTCCAGATGGATGGTCCTGGGTGCATCTGGCTCTGCCACTAGGGGCTGGGCGAGGACAACCTTCCTGAACAAGACAAGCTTGTAAAGTGCCCCCTGGGCTGTCCACAGGAGAGGCCCAGCAGCAGGGCCTGGTTTACAGGTCCAGGCTTCCCTAGCTCCGGCCCACAGCTTTCCCCGGAGCTTCCTTGGTCCTCATCTGGCCTCACTCCAGCTCCGTGGGGTCCCTGGTCCCCCACCCCACCAGACAATGCCACCAGCTCCCACCTCCTCCCTAGATGGCCAAGTCCTCCCAGCCCAGCCCCCAGCTCCCTGTTAGGCCGAAGCGGGGGTCTAGGTGGGCAGAGCCTGGCAGTGAGGGGTGCTCAGCAGCAGAGTGACCCCCAGTGAGGGGAAAGTGTGTGGGGTGGTACCTTCTCCAATGTCCAGCTCAGGGAGGCCAGGGGCCCTCTCCAGGCCAGGGCTTGCCTGCCTGGCTGGAGGGTGGGGGCCAGGGGTGGTGGGGCTGGGGGGGGGCAGGGTGAGCAGGGACAGACGCCTGACGCTGGGGGTATGGCTGAGCGCATCGGGGGCCTCTGAGAAGCAAGAGCAATGGATGGTTCAGCCACGCGGGGATGACTGCACTGCCACATCTACCAGGGGCCAGGCAGGACACTGGGACAGTGCCAGGCCTGGGGCTATCAAGGGCGAGCCCATTGGCCCTCCTCACGGATGAACACAACTGCCAGCAACCCCCACCCCAGCCTCAGCCCCTGCATGGCCACCCTGACCGCAGCTGCGAGAATCCCTGGCTCAGCACGGGGCGCAGCCCCTGGCGGGGACTGAGAAGGGAACCCGGGCTGTGCTTCAAGCACCAAGAGGCTTCATGCAGGAGCTAAGCATGAGGAAGGCGGGGCCCTTCCTAATGCGCCTTCTTCCAGAATCCTCCTGAGAAGGCGAAGCTTCTCAGCCTAGACACTGCAGAGTCTTTGGACTTGACCGGTCTCTGCTGTGGGGCTGGCCCGGGCACTGCAGGTGCCCAGCAGCCTCCCTCCCTCTACCCACCAGGTGCCAGCAGCATCCCTCCCCAGCTTCATCAGCTAGAAATGCTCCTAGACATGGCCAGCAGCTGTCCCTTGTGGGCACAATGGCCCTGGCTGAGTGAGGAGGGTGAGGGGCCTGGTATACTCACTCTGGGCGATGCTGGATGCCGTGTAGCTCTCAGCCATGCCTGACACCTGGCTGGCGATGCTGATCTCACTGGCTCGGCGGAAGCCACGACTGGCAGGGGCAGTGCCCGGCGAGGAGGGGGCGCCATGCTCTTGGAAGGCTGCATTGTGGGTCTGGAGCACATCCGCTGCAGGTGGACAGGGACCAGAGGCCAGGTAAGAGAGGCCCTGCCCAGCCCCAGAGCAGTGGGGAAGCCAGTGTGCCAGGGTCCAGTGTGCACCTAGACTGGAGGCTGGGCAGCAGCTGTGCCAGAGCCACCTGCTCAGGGCCGTGAGAGGAAGGGGCCCAGAGCTTTAGCAGGTGAGGAGGAGGGCTGGGGCAGGGTGGACTGACGAATGGACACAGACACAGGGCAGGGAGGCGTGGCAGCTGGGCTCAACCTTAGTCACCCTCCTGCCCCACACACACCCCTCAGCTTGTCTCCAGCACCCCAGTGGCTCCAGGGCCTCCAGAGCTCACCCTGGCCTGACCTGACCCACAGCCCACAGCAGAAGCAGCGGCTCCACCCAGGTTTGCAGGGCGCTGACAACAGGTGCCACGGGTGGCTTCCTGGGGATGCCCTGCACATGCAGAGCACAGAGAGAGGCAAGCCCTGAGCATCCCTCACACAGGCCACAGCCAGCAGCCCCTGCTGGGCGTTTGGGGACAAAGGCAGGTGCTGGGGGCTCAAGCAAGGCTCACCCAGGCCCAGGCTGAAGACAGGACAGAACAGGGAGGATGGGGCTCAGCCAGACAAGCCACACCTGGACAGGGTACAGGAGGTGCCTGGGTGACCTCAGAAAGCGAAGGAGTGGGCCCTGGGGAATCCAACCCCTCGCTGGGACCAGAAGCTTCCCCAGGTGAGGGGTGGGCCCGGCTGGCTCAAGGCCTCAGTCTGCTTCTGGCAGAGCCCTGGAACTGTCACTGACTTGCTGTGTGGCCCTGAGACGGCCTCTGCTGTCTCTGAGCTGCTGCGCCCCTTTGCTTTGGGTCTGCCCTGCCTCTGGCCCACAATATGCAGGGAGGAGGCACCGACACCAGCTCCCCAGAGCCGTCCTGCCCAAGTCTCTGTTCCTCACCACCCAGGTCCCACGAACTGTGAGTGGCCAAGGAGGGCATGGATTGGGGGGTGTCCCTGAGGACCAGGTCAACCAGCGAAGCAGACGTCACCACGAGCAGGGGAGGGTACACACACTCGGCACAGCCCGGGCGGGGCCCGTCTTGCCAGGTGGGCGCGGGAACAGGCATACTGGTTTCCAGGAAGCCGTCCCCGTGGGGGAGAGGGGCCAGGGGGCCGCCCTCCAGGACCAGCTCGGGGTTTCTCTGCACGGTCTCGACTGGAGGCAGACGGGGAGAGAACAGAGGACAAGAACAGACACTTGCATGGGCCATCCAGACACGCTCTGACACAGAGACTCAGGGCTCCTCGAGGACCAGGACGTGACAAGACGCTGGGACACACGCTGGGGCAGGGGTCGGGCCAAGCCTACCTGGACCTCCCCTGCCCCAACCCATCTCCTGCACCCTGTCTCGGGGCCAGCCGCCTGCCATGATGGGACCCAGCCGACCCAGGCCCCCTACTAAGTGAGGGTCCCTGCTGGGTCCTTAGCTCTGTCTCTGTTGGGATGGAGGCTCAGCTGTGGAGAGGGGAGTCTGGTCTTGTTCTGCCCTTTCCCTGCTCCGGGGACCCTGGAACAAGGCCCTGACCTGTGTCCTCTGAAAGGTGGGAACTATCATTTGTGCCTCACAGGGATCAGTGCTGAGGGATGCACCACCCCCACACCCCACCCCCAACAGCTGTCCACCTCCAAGAGGCATTCAGCACAAGCTGTCCCTCTCACCTGGGGAAGAACCACGTGGCATGGAGGACCTAGGAGCCAGGGAGCCACGCCTACCCCACCTTCCCCCAGAGGAGTGGGGCGGAATGTGCCTCTCACCCAGCAGCGTGGAGCAGCCATCCCCCAGCGGGTAGCGTTGGTAGCGCGGGACGCTGAAAGGTGGCAGGGCGTGAAAGCGCCGTTCCAGCAGCGGCTCCAGGCGTGAAGCTGACGGGTCCGCGGGGTGGAAGAGGTTGTAGACTTGCTGGCAGGCCGGCCGCAGCTGGAAAACTGGGGGTGGGGGTGTTGGCTGCAGAGCTGGGGCTGGCCCTGAGGAGCAGTGGTGGGGGTGGGAAATTTGGGAACTGGGCACTGGGTTGTCTGCCGAAAGTTAGGGATAAGATGGGGTGTGTGTCTCTATCAATTTGGGACCTGTTTGGGTCATTGTCACTTTTTTGTTTGTTTGAGACAGGGTCTTGCTCTGTCACCCAGGCTGGAGGGCAGTGGTGTGATCTTGGTTCACTGTAGCCTCAGTCTCCTGGGCTCAAGTGATCCTACCCCCTCAGCCTCCTGAGTAGCTGGGACCACAGGTGTGCACCACCACACCTGGCTTTTTTATTTTATTTTTTGTAGAGATGGGGTCTTACTATGTTATCCAGGCTGGTTTCAAACTCCTGGACTCAAGTGATCCTCCCACCTGGGCCTCCCAAAGTGCTGGGATTACAGGCGTGAGCCACCACGCCTGACCTCTAATTTTTTTTCATTGCAAAAGTTATAATGATTGTGGTAAAAGGTGGTTTGCAGTACAGAAGAGCATATGATGAAGGGCACATGGTGGAAACTCCTTCCACCCCAGATCCCCCTGAAGCTCCAGCTTATCTTGCGGGAGCACCACCGAGTGCTGGCTAAGGCAGCCCTGCCCTGCCTGTATCGGAAAATGTTTCCCCTTCTGTCAAATGGGGCAGCAGTTCCAACCACGTCATGGAGTTAAGGAGATCACGTGAATGCAAGGTTGTGTTAATTATTAGTGCTGTATCTCACTTTTAGAGGGACATAAACCAGAACATATGCTATGCCTTCTGAACTTTGCCTTTTCCTCCCATTTAACACAAAAAATCTTGGTGTCTTTCATGTCAGCACGTCTAGTTTCTCCTTGCTCTTTTTCAATGGAGGCGGGTACTCCACTGTGTGGTTGTGCCAGAATTTATTTAACCAGCCCCTCCACATAGACGGACATTTAAGTTGGTTCTGGTTTTTCACAATGACACATAATGGGACCACAACGGCACTGTCCCTAAGTCTCCATGCACCTGTGTGGGACTCTGTGGGGCTGTTCAGAGCCTGCAGTGGATGGGGCACAGGGATGCCCTCCTTGGGGCTGCCTTGGTTGTTGGGGTCCCCTTAAAGCTACCCATTTCTCTTCCTGGCAGTGCTGAAGTCGCCAGTTTATGGAAGGGGAAGGCACTTGGGTGCTGAGTCCAGAGGTCTGCATTTTTTTTTTTCTTCTTCTTTTTTTGAGACTGAGTTTCGCTTTTGTTGCCCAGGCTGGAGTGCAATGGCACAATCTTGGCTCACCGCAACCTCCGCCCTCCCGTGTTCAGGCGATTCTCCTGCCTCAGCCTCCCGAGTAGCTGGGATTACAGGCATGTGCTGCCACACCTGGCTAATTTTGTAATTTTAGTAGAGACGGGGTTTCTCCATGTTGGTCAGGCTGGTCTCAAACTCCTGACCTCAGCTGATCCACCCGCCTCGGCCTCCCAAAGTGCTGGATTACAGGCGTGAGCCACCGCGCCCGGCCAGCTCTGCATTTTTAACCTGCACTTGGCAAGCATCTAAACCTCTCTGAGCCTCAGTTTCCCCCTCTGTCATCTGGGAGTGTAACATGTGTTGCTACTCTCAGGATTGTGTGGCTCCTGGAGCTTTGCAGGCTGATCCCAGGGCACAGGGCAGGGACTGCTGCTCCAATGATGCCCAGCCGCCGGCCTGCCTGCCCTGGGTAGACAGAGACGTACAGCTGTGGCCCCTCCAGGGCTGGGAGCCCACTATACCCAGGAGGCTTTGGGGATGCCTGGCCTCTGCATCTCTCCCTATGGGAGGACCTTGGACCTGGGAGGCTGGGTCTGTCTCCATCTGACTCTGGGGTGGTGCCTTCTCTCCCTGGACCTCAGCTTGCCCATCTAGGGGTTGACCCTCAGCATCCACAGGCACCCCGGAGATGAAATGAAACAGCAGGTGTCACGGACGGCCAGTGACTGAGCTGCTGAAGCAGGAGCAGAGGATAGCAAGGGGCCCTTGGTGGGGAAGACAGGAAGGAGGGCAGAAACAGGCCTGGGACGTGGCCATGATCTCATCACAGGGGTCCACTGAGACCCCCGCCCCCACACCCAGTGCATGTACCCCCCATCCTGCCCCTGCTGGGCTCTCACCATCCAGGGCTGGGATGACAGTCTTCCTCAAGGCCAGGACCAGCCCCAGCGGGCACCCGAAGAGGAAGAGGTCGGTGATCTCAAAGTCAAACCTGCCCAGGGCACCTGTGCCATCCAGCATGGTGGAGCTGCTGGAATGGCGTGAGCAGGGCTCAGTCCTCAGCACGCTGGCATGGAGGCTGCAGACCCAAATAAGACTTAGCTGTCATGTGGGTGCAGCTGCCATCATCTGCCACGACACTGCTGGTGGCAGCAGGTCCCAACCTCTCTCAGGGGCCCACTGGCTTTAGGACAGCCCTGAGCTGGACCACCTGCCCCTGGTCCATTCTGCCCCCAACTCTGCCATTCCCCACCCTCACCCTCAAGACAAATTGCTCCCTCGGGCCCAAGATGGCCCTTGGTGTATATGAGACAAGGCACCCAGTAAGCCACTTTCTCCTGGGCCCAGACTGGGATCCCAGGTCTCAGGCTGGGGGAACCTCAGGCAGACAGCCCGGGTCTCCTGTTGGCCATCACAGGGGATGTTCCTCCCTCTTGGAGCCTCTTCCCACACCCAGAGGCAAGCCCCAGCCCCCCAGCCCCACCCACCTGGACAGGAAGGCCTGGTGCTGCTGGATGGTATCCAGCTCGTAGGTGGATGAGTCGCTCCTCTTGCGGGGCAGTTGCCTTTTGGGGTCCTCGGTGCCGTTGCTGCGGGGGATGTCGACGTTGCTTCGGCTCAGGTGCCGACTGCTCTCCAGGCTGGAGCCACCACTACTGCCACCACCACCACTGCTGCCACCACCGCCACCGCCGCCACCGCCACCACCGGAGCAGTGTGCTGCATTCACCAGGATGCCCGGGGACAGCAGGTCATTGTCCTGGAACGGCCCCGTGGAGGCTCACTGCCGGGTGGCCGCTGGCCTGACCCCTTCTCCAGTGTCCTGGAAGCTGCCTCCTCCCTCCTAACCCCAGGCCGAGCGGCCACTGTCCAGCCGGCCTCTTGCCAAACCAGAGGGGAGGGCCCCATTCCCTTCCGTCCTCCCACCCACCAGCCACCCTGGACCTCATTGGTCTACAGGCCGTTTTCCACTATGCAGCAGAGGCAGGGAAGCAGAGAGGGGTCGCCCATCCCACCTCCTAGGAACCAGACCCCACTGCCCACAGTGCAGACCCTGGTTCAGGCTCATGAAACCACACGCATTCCTAGGCTTGGCCACGTAGCAGCTGTTCCCCTGCCCCCATGTACCTGCCCTGCCGCCTCTGGGCACCTATGCTGCCAACCTTTGCCCTTCCCATCCTTTTTTGGAAGGGTGAGGGGAAAGAGATTGTGAGAAAAACTGCTACAGCTCTTTCAGGGCCCAGGCACTTTCCTCGACTCTTCGGCCAGAATGGGCTGGGCTTCCTCAGCTCACCTGCACCCCCAACCCCTCCACAGCCCCTGTCCTGGAGGTGAGCTCTGGCAGCAGGGTTGGGGTTCAGGGGCTTGGAAAATGTTTGTTGAATGAACAGAGCTTAACTGGGTAGAGTCCAAGCCAGATGGACTCAGGAAGTGCTGCCAGCATTCTGCTTGGTGGACACAGCCTGGGGCCAGGTGCAGGAACAGGCAGGGCAGCCACCCTGGGGCTTCAGGCCTTGGGGACTGTCTGGGCCCCCACTTGGGTACCTGCATGCTGACCACGCTGCCCCGGCGGCTGCTGCTCTGACTCTCAGACACCGGCTGGTTGCTGTAGCACAGGGCATCAAATGCCAGGATGCCCCCGACGCAGTCCCCAATCAGGCAGACCTTGGGAGAGAGGGGCCAGAGGCCTGAGCCATTCACCCACTCGCTGGACTATAGGCTGGGGAGGCCGTCACCTTCCCCCTGAGGCCAGCCCGCCCTACAGGGTCTTCCATCCTCCTCCCCTCCCCAACTTCCCCGGGACTCACCTGCCCATTGAAGGTCATGCCCTCCTGGGACTTGATGAAGTCCCCATAGGCAAGGTTGGCTCGCTGAATCACTGTGGCAACCGCCTCCTGGTACTGGGGGGAGGAGGTGGCCAGCAGGGGGAGGGCAGCCAGGGGAATGTGGTCCTGACTGCTGGACAGACAGCCTTCGTCATGGCTGTAGGGGCTGAGGCTGGGGAGAGGGGCCAGTCAAGAGAGGGCAGGCGGCTCCAGCTCAGCCCAAAGGGCCCCTCTCCCCTGACCTGAGTCTCAGCCATGGACTCAGCATATGCTAGTGAGGACCCTTCCCGGCCAGGGCCTGGGTAGGCTTAGGGGACCAGGGTGGGTAAGACCCCATGTCTCAGAGGCAGGCCAATATCCCCACATTACACGTTTGGAAACGAAGGCTCAGCCATGGGCCCAGGCCTCCTGGGACTCGAGGCTTAGCCTGCGTGTATACGTTTGGGCACCTCCAGGTAGAAGGGGCTGGCTGGTGGGTCTGGACATCGGGGCAGGAGTCCTGAAACTGGGGAGCCACCTGAGGCCCAGGGGTAGGAGGAGGACAGTGCACTGCCGGAGGCTGCAGTCAAGGGCAGATGCCACTCACTTGGAGACCAGGGCAAAGGCGTCAGAGCAGACGGGTGGGCAGGGCACCAGGCGGATGGCAAGGCGGCCCAGGGTGCTGGGGTAGTGCACGCGCATGACGGTGTCGAACACGTTGGCGATGGTGTTAGCATCGCCCTTCTTGGAGCTGGGGTCCCCGGCGCCTGTGTCCAGGATGGTGCCTCCATGCAGCACCAGTAGCAGCACGTGGATCTTGGAGGGCGGTGCAGCCAGCGGCTGGCTAACCTCGTCCTGCATGGGTTGGGGGACAGTGTCAGCTCCCCAGGGAACCCAGCTCCTTGCTGAGGCCCCTCTGTCACCCTTGTTGGGGGTGTGCCTCTCGCACGCAGCCCAACTGCTCCCTCTGAGAACCCCAGTTTTGGTTACTCATGCCTGGAGCCTGGGGTTTGGCTGCCTCAACCCCTCCCCTGGGACTCTTGCAGGGACTGGAGCCTGCAGGAGGAGGCAGGGAGGTGGGCCTGTCCACTCCTCCTCCTGCAGCCCTGCTCCTGTCTGCCACCCTGACCAGGGGCACAGAGGACATGGAGGGAGGGAGTCCATTCCTTTGAGAGCATGAGCTCTGCTTCCTTCAGGGAGCCCGGGCAGTGGCTTCTGGGGCTTCCAGCTTTAGGGGGAGGCAGAGAGGTTCAGCCTGTCTTGGCCTTGGGGGCTGCCTGCCCTGTGTGTGTCTGTCTTGGCCTGAGCAGACAGGGCCACCACCAGCTCAAAGTTACAGAGGTCACCTGAGAATGGCTGGGGTCAGGGTATCCACAGCCTGGGTGGGCGACAACCCCAGCTACTCTGCCTGCAGCTCCAAGCTCTCCCCCAAGTCATTCTCCCCAGGCCCCCACCCTAAGGCCCTGCCATTCCTGGCCTCTCTCTAAGACCGGGGTCTCCAAAAGGAGAGGTGTCCTGGTGGGGACGAAGCCCCAGCACCTTAGAGAGGAGGCCGATCAGATTTCAAGAGGTAATGACCCCACCTTCCTGCCAGGCCAGGCCTGCCTGTGAGGTCAAGGTGAGACCCTAGACCTGCACACCTGTGTAGGGGCTGCGAACTGCTCCAGGCTGGGGGACTGGGCCAATATCACATAGCGTGTCGGTGCCAGGCTGGATCAGAATCTGAAGCCTCTGCCACTACTCAGCACTCTCCTGCCAGGCCAGGCTGTGGCCCTGTCCCCAGAGGTCACCCTCCCCTGCCCCAAGCTTCTGGTATGTGACCAGAGGATAGCAGCAGGGCCAGGGCCCGAGAGGGGCCACTGATGAGTACTTGCTGTGTCCATATCATGTCTGGGGTATGGGGGCAGGGAAGGGAGCTGAAGGGAGAGTCCTGCCTCCAAGAACCCGAGGAGACAGACCAAGGAGCCAAAGCCATCTAGAGGGCCTGTGGTGGGGACAGCTGGCCCTGAACTGGCCAGGGGGTAGGGGTAGCACCAGGAACCAGGTGCCAACACAGAGGCTGGGTGGGTGGGGAGAACAGGGGCTGGATCCAGGACTTAACAGGCCACCAGGTGGCTGGGCGCAGTGGCTCGAGCCTGTAATCCCAGCACTTTGGGAGGCTGAGGCAGGCAGATCACTTGAGGCCAGGAGTTTGAGACCAGCCTGGCCAACACAGCAAAACCGTCTCTACCAAAAATACAAAAATTAGCCAGGCATGGTTGTGCACATCTGTAATCCCAGCTACTCAGGAGGCTGAGGCAGGAAAATCGTTTGTACCCAGGAGGCAGAGGTTGCAGTGAGCCAAGATCGTGCCACTGCACTGCAAACTGGGTGACAGAGTGAGACCCTGTCTCCAAAAAAAAAAAAAAGTGGGCACCAGGAAGGGCAAGGGAATGGATGGGCTGGGCCAGGAGCCACTGAGCAGCAAGAAGCCTGGTGGGTGCTGCTGAGCTGGAGGAGGAAGGCTGGGCTGCCCTCACCCCAGGAGGAGCCATGGGCTTCTCTCTTCTTCCCAGAGGCCAGGGCAGGACTGACACTTGTCCTCACGTGGGGATTAGCCACCACTGGTTGGCCTGGACACAAACACACTCAGCCCAGGGCAGAGGGGGCCACCAGCTGCCCAGAACACAGGGCAGGAGGGAACAACATGAGCCCTGTTGGGCTTTGACAAGGGCTTTTTTCCAGTCCAGTGAGGCGAAGGGCTTATGGAAGAAATGTCTTACGCAGCCTTCACGACAGGGAGGTGACATCCAGCGGTACTTAGTCACCAGGGGATGGGAAGGGCTTGGCACTGGGGGCTGAGAGAATCCTGCATAGGCCTGTCTGACTGGGCTCAGCCCTGGAGATGATCCAGGGACCCCCAGAGGCCCCTGGAACACAGCCTCCCTACACTCAGCCTGCTTTCTCCAAGGGGACATCCTGCCTCGGCCCGAGACAGGGATTCACCCTGCCCTGGGCTCTAGTTGGGGCTGAGCCCCCTGCAGCTGTAGAGGCATCCCCCTACTAGTGTCTCCACAAGGCAAGGAGCAGGGGCTCCGGTTTGGGGGTTCTTGCAAGCAAATGGATTTGGCTTTGGATGGCGGTGCCCCAGAATCAGTGCTGGGTTCTGAACACACACCCCAAGGCAGATCCAGAGCCCCAGGCCCCTTCTGCCCCTCCCCTGGGGAGGCGTCAGAGCTGTGTGTGCTGCAGGTGGGGAAAGGGATCCGTTTGCTTATCTAGACATTAAGCAGCAATTGGAAATCAACTCCCCTTATTCCATGACCCTTTCTAGAAAGCCCACCTCGGCGTCAGACCGCAAAGCAGAAAACCACAGGAGGGGGAGGCTGTGTGGATGTCCCTCCTCCTCCCCTAGATTCCCCGGGGGCCCGAGTTCCCCACAGAAGTGGTGCTGCCTCCACCTTAGGTAGCTTGAGGCCAGAGCAGTGCGGTGACCGCAGGTGATGGTGGGACAGCCCAGCTCAGCCCTGGCTCCTGTCCCAGTGCAAACAGCTCTGACGGCCCGCAGGTGGAGGAGGATGGGGCATGAACTCCCACAGAGAACCCCCGAAGCGGACACAGGCGCTCTACCAAGACAGCTTTATTGGACACACTGAGCTCCGCCTGCCTCCCGCGGGGCCATCTTGTCGGCCACGGCCACATCACTTCTGCCTAGACGACTGTCGCTTCCTCCCTTTTCGTCTTTTTATCTTCAGGGACAGCAGACAGGCTGGGCACAAGGTGAAGATCTTATTTTTGATCTGGAATTTACAAGTTTCTCATTTTACTTTCCCATGGGTGGAGCTTGGATAAGGCTTTCTCAGGGGTTGTCTGTAGTCCCTGGTTCTTGGGGACCTCAGAGACAGAGGGCGACAGGCGCCTTCCTAGCAGGGCAGCAAAAAAGGAGGCCCAGGCCTCTCCCTGGACAGTACCCAGGCAGGCGTGGAGGTGAGGCTGCCAGGCCCAGAGTTCCACCTCTGTAACCCCTCAGACTATTCCTCTGCACCCTGCCCCTCCCTTGGCGGCCATGCCCCTGTCCCTCTGACACCCGGGCACCCACCTCTATGATGTTCAGCTGCTCCACACTGGAGGCCACCCTGAACTCAGGGGCACCCTGGCGGTACAGACCATCTGCAACGACACAGAAGCCGTGCTGTGAGCTGAGGGGCAGCCCAACCTGGCCGACCGGACAGAGGCTGCAACTGTGACGAGGGGAGCTTGGGGGTCCCCAACTCACATGTATGCCCAGCACTGTGCAGAAGCTGGTCAGAAAGGAGGGGGCTGAAGCCCTGCAACCGCCCTCCCCAGGCTCTGCAGCACCCCCAGACCTGCTGACCTTGTGTGTCTTCCGGCTCTGGGCTCTCGATCTTGTCCATGAGGTCATTGGAGCTCCACTTGCTGATGTCCTTGGGGAACATTTCCTCTGTGTCGGACAGGTCCTCTGGAGAGGAGAGAGGGAAACTCAGGTGGGACTGGGAACGGTGGGGAGGCCTGGCTTCCCGAGGTGGGGACGCCCCTGTGTACAGCTCTGCTCTGACCCTTCCTCAACAGGACGGCCACACAGCCCCACACCTTGGGCTTCTTCCTGACCATTACAAAAAATAGTGGTAACATTCACATAAGAAAAGTCACCATTTATAAAGTGGCATTTAGTATATTCACAGTGCCGTGCAACCATCACCACTATCTAATTCCAGAACATCTCACCTCCCTAAATGGGAGCCTCATACCCGGGAGCAGTGGGTCCTCAGTCTTGCCTTCCTTGGCCCCTGGCCACCACCAATCAATTTTCTGTCTCTACAGATTTGTCTATTATGGACATTTCCTATAAATGGAACCATACACTATGTGGTCTTGTGTCTGGCTTCTTGCACTCAGCATAGGGTTTCTGGGGCTCCTCTATGTTGTAGTGTGTGTCAGATGCTTCATTCCGTTTTATGGCTGAACCATAGTCCATTGCATGGACACACCCGTTTTGTTTATCCACTCATCAGCTGATGTTCCTGACTGTTTTTTAAAAAAATGCTATATTGACCAGGCATGGTGGCTCATGCCTGTAATCCCAGCACTCTGGGAGGCTGAGGTGGGTGGACTGCTTGAGGTCAGGAGTTCAAAACCAGCCTGACCAACATGGTGAAATCCCGTCTCTACTAAAAATACAAAAATTAGCCAGGCGTGGTGGTGTGTGCCTGTAGTCTCAGCTACTCGGGAGGCTGAGGCAGGCGAATTACTTGAACCTGGGTGGCGGAGGTTGCAGTGAGCTGAGATGGTGCCGTTGCACTCCAGACTGGGCGACAGAGCAAAACTCTTGTCTCAAAAAAAAAAAAAAAGCTACATTTAGGCCGGGGGTGGTGGTTCACGTCTGTAATCCCAACACTTTGGAAGGCTGAGTCAGGTGGATCACCTGAGGTCAGGAATTCAAGACCAGCCTGGCCAACGTGGCAAAACCCCGTCTACTAAAAATACAAAAATTAGGCAGGCATGGTGGCATGTGCCTGTAGTCCCAGCTACTCGGGAGGCTGAGGCATGAGAATCACTTGAATCTGGGAGGCAGAGATTGCAGTGAGCTGAGATTGCACCACTGCACTTCAGCCTGGGCAACAGAGTGAGACTCCGTCTCAAAAATAAATAAATAATAAATAAAAATAAAAAATGCTACATTTACTTTATTCCATCTTCGCCATTTTTAAAATTTCTTATATATTTTATTTTTTTGAGATAGGGTCTTGCTTTGATGCCCAGGCTGGAGTGTAGTGGCACAGTCATAGCTTACTGCAGCCTTGACCTCCTGGGCTCAAGTGATCCTCCCATCTCAGCCTCCCGAGTAGCTGGAACTACAGGCATGCACCACAACACTTGGCTAATTTTTTTATTTTTATTTTTGTAGAGACGAAGTTTCACCATGTTACCCTAGTTGGTCTTGAGCTCCTGGGCTTAAGCGATCCCAAAGTGTTGGGATAACAGGCGTGAGCCACCGTACCCAGTTCCTGTTTTGTCAAATTGACAAATAATCATAATTGTACATATTCATGGGGTACACAGTGATGTTTCAATACACCAGTGTATGGTGATCAGATTAGGGTAATTAGCATATCCATCATGTCAAATATTTATCATTTCTTTCTGTTGGGAATGTTCAATTTCCACCTTCCAGTGATTTGAAACTATATATTACTGTGGTTTAAAAAAATTTTTTTATTTTTGGTATTGACAGGGTTTCGCCATGTTGCCCAGGCTGGTCTCAAACTCCTGGGCTCAAGCAATCCACCTGCCTCAGCCTCCCAAAGTGCTGGGATTACAGGTGTGAGCCACTGTGCCTGGCCTAATACATTACCGTTAACTCTAGTCATCCAGCAGTGTCACAGAACTAGAACTCATTCCTCCTATCTAGATATAATTTCATATCCTCTAACAGGCCTCTCCCTGTCCCTCCACAAAAGCACAGCTTCATAAGAAGTGCTGCTATGAACACCGCCTCCAAGACTCCTCCTTCTGCTCCTCTGAGAACTTCTGCCCAGGACCACCAGGCTCATGGCTACTGTCTGGCTCTGGCACTTGCCAGCCCCCCTCCAGTCCTGGATGGGCTCCTGGGCCCATTTCCCCAGGACACTGCTGTCCTGGCACTTCCTGCTTTGCTGTCTTTTTTACAGCTTTTTCTATGTGAAATACGTATCGTCCTCTCATCAGGGTCAGAGAGCCACCTGGGAGGGGTGGGACGCCAAGAGGCCCCTCCTCCGTCCTGGGCAAGGCCCCTGGTGCAGAGGCCAGCTCGGGAGTCCCCAGCCACCATTCCAGGTCCTCCAGTCCCAGGGCCAAACCAGGCACCTTTCTTCTGCCTGGACACTGACTCCCCAGGTTCCTTCCCTTGAGGGCAGCTGGCCAGTTAACCAAAATGCCACCTTATGTGGTTCCTGTGCCCCTCCAAGCCACAGTGGTGACATGAGATCTGGTGCTGCCTGTGTCTGCTGAGTGCCTATGGGCTCGCCCCCATCCCTTTCTGAGCCTCTGAGCTGCTGTGTGAACTTTGGGCTGGCTCAGCCACTGGCTTGCAGAGGGACCCAAGCCCCCAACCCTTACACCTGCTGGCCCCTCCAGCTTCCTGGGGAGGAATGGCTGGGGCACCA
The DNA here is from genome assembly GCF_029289425.2 of Pan paniscus. Taxonomy (NCBI): domain Eukaryota; kingdom Metazoa; phylum Chordata; class Mammalia; order Primates; family Hominidae; genus Pan; species Pan paniscus. The sequence continues at coordinate 131,099,782 of NC_073259.2, forward strand.
AGCAGGCGAGCGCTGTATGCATGCCTCTTCCTGGCACAGGTGGTGCATCTGCTGTATGGTCATGTGCTTATTTTGGGACTAGTGGGAAAATGGGCACTTCACATGTTTTCTGCTTATTGCATTTTCTAAAGTGCCTGCATTATATGTGGTATTAATTTAATCAAGAAGAAATAAGGTAAGTACAAAAAATTAGAAAATTAAAAGAAGTTATGCTTCCATGGAAATAAATTCACATACGGAATAAAGCCCTAGTCTGATGATGTATCCTTATTTGGGGTTTCAAGAGCGCAGTCCCCATCTGCCAGGCCCACAGCACATCCTGATATCGGGTCCTGAGACCCCAGACTCAAGGGAACAAGATGACCTCATCTCATCCTCTGTGCACTGCCCCAAACACCAGGCTGTCCACCTGGGACAGCGCAGGTGTAGGGACCGGATATAGAATAGTAACAGGCAACACCCGCATCAGTCCACACCCACACCCTAAGCCCTTTCAGACCCCTCCCCACCTCGCCCAGGAAGGCCCCAAGGACTACAGAGCGCTGCCTGCCTACCGTGCGCATCGAAGAACTCATCATCTGAGCTCTCATCCGAGTCCCTGGCAATACTCTGCATCCTCCACTCTGAGATGCTGTGGCGGGAAGGACTCGCTGGAAGGCAAAACCCCAGAATGACCACCAACTGGAGAGGAAGGGCCCAGAGGCTGCCCTGAGCCGGCAGGAGGCAGGGAGGGCCACCCACAGGCCTGACAGGCATCACAGAGGCTGCCACAGGAGCCAGGAAGGTTCCAAAGAGAATGAAGTGTGTAAATGAGTGGGGAGCGGCCTAGGCTCATCTCCTGTCCGCCTGGCACAAGGCAGTCATGTCCCGGGGAGCATGGGTGGGGAAGAGCATGACAGACATAAGCCCAGGACGTGGGATAAGACAGGCCTGGGTCCACTCCTGGGCCTCTGACCTGAGTCTGACCAAGAGCAAACTCCTGAAATTTGGCCACAGCAGGGCCCAGGCGGGAGATGAGTGAGCCAGGCCTGCCTGCTGGAGAAGCTGGCTCCACCCAGGGTGCCTGGGTTGATCCTTTATCTCAGGGTCTGAAGTCTCCTAGGGTCCCCATCAGGAGGGGTGGCCCCTCCACAGCGCTGCAGGAGCCCAGCCACCTCCACTGCTCCTATGGGTAGCACTGTCTTCCCTGGGCATGGAGGGGAAGTGTTGGGGAGCCCACTGGGGCAGGGCCCAGGCTTCCCCGTGTGCGAGGACTAGCCCAGGGCTCTGACTCCCTCTGGGCTTGGTGCCTCAATGTCCATGAGAAAGAACTCTGAGGAGGTGCAGTGATCCAGCAGTGTGTGGGGCTGCCTTGAAGGGAGGGACCTTGAGTGTGGGTGGCAGGTGGCGCAGGGCCTTACCTCCCCGCTTGGATGACCGAGACGACTTGGAGGATGTGGACCACTGTTTCTTGAGGCCGCGCCCCACTAGGGGCTCCCCGTTGCTGCTGCTGGGCTCCGGGGGCTCCCCAGAGGTCTGGTCCGAGACGGCTTCGTGCTTGACGAGCTCGGTGGCCTCCTCACCATCCTCATTGAACTGGGCCATCTTGCGGGAAAGCATGAGCTGTGCCTCCTTCTCCAGCTCCCGGATGTTCTCCATGCTCAGCCCATACCACTCGTCCTGCCAGCACCAGGCCTGCCGGTGAGCCCGCACCATCACCCTCCGTAGTCCTGTGCCCCACGGGGATCAGAGAGGGAGAGACGAGGGGAGGGAGGTCAGCGCAGGAGCCTACACGGAAGTGTGGGGCCCAAGCAGGGGCTTTGGGAGGCTGCACCCATGTTGCAGGTCAAACTAAAGTCACTGCCTGTCTGTGCCTCAGTTTCCCCATTTGTAAAATAAGGGGACTGGCTCACAGATAGTCTCACAAGCTCATAGTGGTTCTATAATTAGAGTGGAGGGGCCTCCCAAAGCAATGTGTCCGGTCAGAAGCCACAGTTGGAAGGGCGCAGTGGCTCATGCCTGTAATCCCAACACTTTGGGAGGATTAGGTGGGAGGACAGCTTGAGTCCAAGGGTTTGAGATCAGCCTGGGCAACGAAACAAGACCCTGTCTCTATAAAAAAAAAAAAATAAATAAATAAATAAATTAGCCGAGCATGCTGGTGTGCGCTTGTAGTCCCAGCTACTCTAGAGGCCGAGGTGGGAGGATCACTTGAGCCCAGGGGTTTAAGCCTGCAGTGAGCTATGATTGTGCCACTGCACTCCAGCCTGGGTAACAGAGTGGGACCCTGTCTCTAAGTCGATAAATAAATAAGAAGCCACAGTTAATTTTCTGGGAGATTCCTGCACAGGGGAGGTAGAATAGGACTTCCTGAGAGTCTCGTGTCTCACTGTCTGCTATATTTTTCCTGTTAAATTTCCCACGGAAAATCAAGTTCAAGTTCAAACTGGGTTGGTTCTCCTTTTCTTTTGTTTTTTTAAAAAAAGCTTTTAGTAGAATATATTATGCACGTGAGATATATAAGAATATATTATACATATAAATTAAGATGTAGAATAAAGTAAAGAATATATACCTTTTAAAGTATAAAAAACAATTAAAGGGCCAGGCATGGTAGCTCACATCTGTAATCCTAGCACTTTGGGAGGCTGAGGTGAGAGGATGGCTTGAGGCCAGGAGCTTCAGACCAGCCTGGGCAACACAGGGAGATCCCCCATCTCTACCAGAAAAGACAAAAAAAAAAAAAAATTAGCCAGGCGTGGTGGTGTGTGTCTGTGGTCCCAGCTACTTGTGAGGTGGAGGTGGGGGGATCGCTTGAGCCCAGGAGTTTAAGGCTGCAGCGAGCCATGATCATGCCACTGCACTCTAGCCTGGGTGACAGAGTAAGACCCTGTCTCAAAATAGTAATAATAATAATAATAATAGAATGATAAAGACTAAAAGCAGACTGGGGGTTGCCTTGGGCCAGGGTGGGATGGGGATGACAGTGAAGTGGGAACAAAGGACCTTCTGGGGTGATGAATGCTCTGAAGTTGTGCCCAGCTGTGAATATACTAAAACTTACCAAACTGTTATCTTACAATGAGTGAATCATATGGTATCTAAAATTATGCCTCAATAAAGCTGTTTAAAAAACATTAAAAAGCAATGAGACATCCACATCCACAGCCCCAGCGAAGAAACACACCATCGCCAGCGACAGGGAGCCCTCCACTCGCCTGGCCCCTGACAGTTGGCCCCGAATTTTGCTTGTCATGCGTTTTGCCTTCTGGTCTCAGCACACAGATGTGTTTTCCTGCACACTGTATCAGGCTGGTGTGGCTGTTGCTGAATTCTGCATCTATGTGTCACGCTGTATTTTTCTGCCACTTGCTTCTCTGGGTGAGTTTTGTCCATGGATGCACGCGTGGGGGCTTTGGCTCATCAAGCTGGGATTGTGTGGCATCTGTGTGTGTGTGAAATGCCACATTTCATTGATTCCTTTTCCTGCCAATGGGCCTTTGGCTAATTTACATTGTTTCTCCATTTTGCTTTCATAAACCTGGTGCTCTGAATGAACATTCCAGAACAGGCATGGGGATTTCTCCAGGGGACAAACCTGGGAGAAGCAATCTCAGGGCATGTACCCCCGCCTCCCCTAGAGCATGCTGAGTGGGTTTGCAAGCAGTTGGGCCACGCCAGGTTCCCAGGCTGGTCTCCTGTGTACCCTCTTTTCCTGCCTCCTCACTTCCCACCTCTGGCTTTGCTCAGCCTTCCTTTCTAAATCCCATCCATTCTTAAAGACCTCTCTGTGGGATGGAGTCCTGTGTCCCCTGCCCAAGCCCCAGGGGTGGCCTCAGATGTGGCACACTGAAGAGCCTTGGTTTCCTTTTCTGGGACTGTCTGCTGGCCTCACAGGGCTGCCAGGAAGGGCCGCATCCCTTGCTCTACCCTATACAGGGAAATGCCTCCTCCTGGGGTGACCGGAAGGGCTGGGACATGCACTACATCTGGGGCCAGGCAGTAGTGAGGACAGCTGAGAGCTGTCCCAACCCCCAGGAGTTGCCTCCTCAAGGCCCCCAAGAAGCCCAGCGTAGCTCACATGAGTTCACGAGATCATCCCCGTGATATTATAGGACTAGTACTCACAGTTGTCATCAAGCTCCACCTATGTGCCACACCCCATCTTCAGTTCTGAACCCACGGTCTCGGCCCACAACAGTCCGATAGGATCGGTGTCATTATACCCATTTTACAGAAGAGAAAAGCAAAGCTCAGTGAGGCTGAGAGACCACAGAGCCACTACATGTGAGTCAGGCCTGGACTCTAAAGTTGTCTTCTTTCTTCCCACCAGCCACAAGCTCCTGCTTTCTGAGGGGAGAACTGACTTTCAGGGAGCTGGGGAGTCTCTGCAGCTTGGCCAGGATCTCAGCTGCTGGGTAGGGCTAGGGAGGGCCAAGCAGACCCACAGAGCCAGAGTGCCAGGAGCTGCAGCCTTAGTAGGTCTGCTGGGTGTCCTGTGCAGGGCTGAACCTAGAGAAGCCTTGAGGAGAGGGTGGGATGAGTCACCAGCGCTGATGTGTTCAGGTTCCTGGAGGTCGAGAAGGGCGGTAGGGGACGCCCTGCCCAGGATTGGGGAGCCCCTCCCAGTCCTGCCCACATGCTCCTCCACTCCTCATATTGCCTGGGAAGTGAGAACCACCATTCCCATTTTGAGGCTTCAGCACTGGGGTTACAGGTCCCAGTCTGTGAGCCCTGGGTAATGGAGAGAGGCAGGTTTGGGCCAATCTGAGCTCCCATGGGGTTAGAGAGATGGATTGCAGGAATGCATCCCTCTCAATGGATGGGACAGCTTCCTTCTCTTCCTGCCACCTCTCCCAGCTGCTGATTGACACCGCAGCAGCCCTTCTGGAAAAAGAATGGTGGACAATGTGTCTGAGTGTTCTGCCCTGGGGATGGAGGTGGTGACACCAACACACCCATCGAGGCCCTGTCCATGTCTTCGCTTCTCCAAGTGGAAGACCGCGTCCTCGGACCCCAATCCTTTTGGGTACACATCCACCCTTCCCTTGGGGTCACAGCCCCAACACTGAACATGGCTGTCTAGTGAGACACCTCCCTTACTGATGCTAAGAACAGGAGGATGTTAATTCAGGACAAGGGTGGCTGGGATGGGAGGCAGATCTAGTTCAGCCCCAGTGTTGGGTCTCTGCTTCCTCCCGCACAAGTGGAGTGACAATGCCTACCCTCATGGGTTATCGTAAGCTTACGTGACAAGCGTGATATGTACTGTCAACAGTGTGGCTCTGTTCAATCTTAAATAAAGTCACCCTTGCTCATGGCATCACAAGGTGTCTGGCTGGGGTGCCTTTTGGGTCATGGGCCTCAGGGACTGGAACCAGCTCTTGGAATGACATCATGCTATGACCTCGGCAGAGGGGGGTTTAGGGCTCTAGGTGAGGAAATGGCACTCACTGCACCAGGACCCCCAGGCCATCTGCTGTCTACCTGTTCCATGGGCACCTACTCTGGCTAGGCTGGTATGGGTGTGAAGGCCACTATGATGTCTGAGACACCCTGCTCCTGGGAGCTTCCAGCCCAGTGAGGGAGGCTGAGCTGTGGCCCTGGGTTCTGGGCCTCCTTGAGTAGAGGAAACAAAGGTCTGGGAGCCCAGAGGCCCAGATGAGCAGCAGGGAACCTGTCCCCAGGGGCTACTCAGACCTGTGGAGTGTGGGCTACTCTTTATCAAATGCGAACTAGGCCAGGAATGTCTGGGGGCAGTGCCTAGGGCTTCTTCATCCAACAACACACACTGCTTGTCTCTGCAGATGCTCAGTAAGTATTCATGGATATTCAAGATAACCCATGGTTGGTGGGTAGTGGGGAAGCTGGACATGGGCTTTGGTGTCACCTTCCCAGAACAAAACAGAAACGCAGACTCCCAGGCAGACATGCAAAGAGAGGAGGCAGACAGGCAGGTGACAGGAGACAGAGGGGTTGGGTAGCCCAGCCACTGCCCACCTGGCATGGGTGTGCTCACCGGTGTCGTGGATGAACCTCTCGATCTTGGACTGCATGCCCCAGTAGCGGAACTCCACCTTGCAGAGCTTGTATGCGCACATGATGGGGAAGACCTGCTTCTTGTACTCCTCGATCCAGTTCTCGGACAGGGGCCCCCGCTGGGTCTTGGTTGACTGGAACAGCTTGGGGTCCTCTTCTGTCTTATACTCGTTGTGGGGCACAGGGTCTTTGACAATGTCGATGAAGTCTGTGGGTAAACCCTTAGAGTGGCCACTTCTGCCCTGACCTCAACCCCCACCCACATCTCTCCATGTTCCTCCACCCCCAAATCCTCCCAGGACTCTGGGCCTTGCCCTGCCAGAGGGACCCTGGGAGTGAGGATCATGTTCTGGGCAGCTCTGACCTCAAAATCCCTGACAGTGGGGCCTGCAGTTTCCTTGGTGCATTCATTCATTCAGATAAGGGTCTTGCTATGTTGCCCAGGCTCAAGCACTCCTCCCACCTCAGCCTCTCAAAGTGCTGAGATTACAGGTATGAGCCAACGAGCCTGGCCCCTTGTTGCCTTTTCAAGTCATTTCAGCAAAACCCATGTTCTGAGTGCACCCTACCTCTTGGCAAAGCAGATAAATAAGGCAATGAGGAAACACTGGGAAGATGAATTTCCATGAAGAATACAGGGTGGGAGGAACAGAAGAGAAGGCTAGGAAAAGCTTCCCACAAAGATGGTGTTTCAGCCAGAGGGGTGGAATCAAGAGGTCAAGAATGTCCCAGCAGCACCGGCCCTTGAACAAGAGGTGGGGGGTTCTGGGGAAGGAACCACCAGGGTGTCTGCATGAGGAGAAGGATGGCAGCAGTCACAGAGCAATGGGGATGCCCTGGACATGCCGGCCACTTCTCTCCAAGCTAGGAGACCGGACAGTGCCCTGAGAGCCAAGTGGACCCAGGTATAGATCTGAGGCTGAGAGGGATGCAGGCAGGCTGGCCTGTTGGAAAAGCCTTCCTGGACAGAGACCGGAAGAGATGTCTGAAGAGGCCTACAGGGGGTGTCTGGCCAAGCTTGCTCCAGGCTGGGCCTGAGAGCAGGGGCAGATGCCACAGAGGTAGGAGTGCAGAAAACAGGCTTAGGGGCTGACAGGACCTGGTGAGGGTGACAAGAAGATGGGTGATGGCTCTGGGCAGGACGTAGGCCAGGCCACTTATGATCACAGGCTTCCCCTCCACAGCAGCATCTCAGAGCCCTCCTGTGTGCTCACTCCCGAGGCACATGTGTGTTGGGCAGGACTGGGGCACTCACTGGGTGAGAAAGAGCCCCAGTAAAGGGTTTGTGGCTCACAGAACCCTTTTTTGCAGTCGGTTCTGCTCTAGCCAGGCCCTTGGCTGCCTCATTTTCTCCAATGTGTGGGCCTCTCTGTATCCAGGCTGCAGACTGCAGACACAGACATCAGCTCCACCAAAACCAGCAGGGTCAGGAGCAAGTCTGAGGACCACAGAATGCCAGGAGGGATGAGCGCTCTTCCTGGAGCAGACCATATGCCCTGCCCATGTGAGCCGGCAAAGACCCTGCATGGGAAATGTCACAGAGACTTAGGACCCATGGCAGCTGGCCTCGGAGGGAGCCTGCAGAGCTCTGGCAGTGTCAGGGCTGCCTGCTATGGGAAGAGCTATGTACACCCCAACCCCAATTCCTACGCTGACGTACTGAACACAGTGCCTCAGAATGTGATCTTATCTAGAGATAAGGTTTTCAAAGAGGTAATCAAGTTAAAAGTAAGGCCATTAAGGTGGGTCCTAACCCAGTATGACTGGTGTTTTTATAAGAAGAGGAGACAAAGAGGTAGACAGACACAGAGGGGAGTGACCATGTGACGAACGAGGCAGAGATTGGAGGGATGCTTCTACAAGTCAAGGAGCACCAAGGACTGCCGGCAAGCAGATACTGAAGGGGCCTGAACAGAGTCTTCCCCAGGGGGAAGAACCCACCATGCTGTGATCTCAGACTTCTGGCCTCCAGAGCCCCGAGAGAATAACTGTGTGTTGTGCAAGCCACTCATGCTATGACGCTTTGTTTCGCAGACCCAGGAAATCCCAGCAGAGGTGGGGGGGTTGGGCCTGGAGCAGCTCCTGGGCCATGGACACCCACCCCCAACCCGCATGCCCTGCCTGAGATGCCTCCACAGTGACTTGGGCCTTGTACCCAGAGGCTGCAGGAGGATGGCTGCTGAGCTGCACTGGCCCACATATGTGTTTTGTTTCACTGGCATACATTTATTTACAAAGATTTTTAATTGGTTGCTAACATTTAGTATTGGGAGATTTCTCATGAACATCCTTATCGCTGGCTTCTCTTGAAAATGAAGATTTAACAAATGGGGCCCATCCCCTACATGTCACTGTCATCTGGAGGTAGTGGGTAGGGCACCCACCATCAAGAGGACATAGACCCCATTATGTGCCGGGGGCACTTGTGCATGGCTGTCAGCTAGAGATGGATGCCCGAGCACATATGTACTTCTGGGGAGTAAGGATCCCGCAAAGGGATGGAGGGAAGCGGCTCTGGGTGGAAAAGGCACTTGGACTTGGTGTATATATCAGGAGAATGGGGCTGAGAAGGCCTGTCCTGCCTCCCCCATGGGCCCCATGCTTGCTCCAACTCTGACCTGCCTGCCCAGGACAGGGCCAGGTCTGGAGTCTACCAGGTGTGGGGAAAAGGGGCAGGACAAGAGGGACCTGTGGGTAGGAAACCCAGAGTACAGCCCTGTGGGGCTCTGCCCTTCCTGGTTACCGATTGTCAGCTGGTTCTTTTCCACAGGAGAGAGGTTGAACACGTCGGGGTTTTCTCCAGCATCAGTTTTATAAAAGGTTTCAATGTCGATGGAGAATTTCTCCACGAAAGGGCAGGTGAACCTGTGCGGAAAGGAAAGCACTCATCAGGACCTGTCCTTGGAAAGGCCCAGTGTCCTGGCCAGGGCCTGTTGACCCACTGGGTAGGAGTGGAGCTGGTGAGCGGGCATGGAAGGAGGGTGGAGGGTAGCCGAGACTTGCCTGCCCTGTCCACCTCTTGGATCGCCACTTTGTCCCAGGAACAGCCAGGATGGGGGCAGGGAAGGATTTAGGGGGAGCAGAAGACAGTGTATCCTCAGTGCCTTCTAGAAGCCCCATGTCCAATGTCCACAGCATGGCAGGAACACGGGCACAGCTACGGCAGCATACTGCCAAGCAGGAGGAAGCTGGGGTGCTCCATGGGGCATGCCACCTCTAGTTCCCAAGAAGCCAGCTCTGACAATGGGGGAATAGCCTCTCTCTAGGCTGGAGATGAGCTTAGAGGGGAAAGTACTACTGGGAAGAGGAAAAAGCTCCGTGGATCCCTCAGCAAGCTCCAGGTGCCCACCAGCGTGGGGAAGGGAGCCCCAGGAGATTTGTGAGGACCCCACCTGCTCAGCAGTAGACAGCTGGTGGGACCAACTCCCATCTATTCAACTCAGCAGTGATAAGCTACACACTGCAGGGCACAGAGTGAAGAACCCTCTGCCAGGGGATCCCAAGGACAGCCCTGCTCAGCATGGGATGTGGGACAACACTGTCACAGCAGCTGAAGGTCTCAGAGTTGGAAGGGACTTCTGGGTCATCTGTTCTACCCTCAGTTTCTTTCCAGAAGGCTGTCTCAGCCTTCTTAGGGAGCCTGAAGTGGGTTTACATTCCCTGCATCTTCTGGAATGGCAAAGGAGTCTCCAACAGCCCTCGCTTGACTCACGCCTTCATGGCCTCCACACGTAGGCAGTCAGGAGGCATCTAGGGGTATATCCTTCCCTCTCTTGCCTGTGCCTGCCCTAGGTGACCTTCGGGGCACCTGTATGGAACAAAGCCTGGGTTCCCTGGGGTTATGGGTTGTTGAACCTGCTTGAAGGCTGATCCCATCCCCTGGATCTATGCCACAAGATTGCTTCCCGCCAGATGGCATGTGGAGGTGGGAGGCACATGGAGGCCAAAGCAGGCGCACCTGGTTCGGGTGTAGGGGTAGGCATTCCAAGACTCCTCCACCACCCGCAGGGCTGCCTTGGGCAGGATGGAGCGGAACCAGCTGGGAATGTGCATGCCCACATGATACACCTTGTGTGTGTACTGCCCAGAGCCGCCTGGGCCATCTGTGTACGGCCGGTTCTCCAGGATCTCCACGCCGCTGCCTTCGCCATATGTCTCGTTACGGCTCTTCTTCTGTGGGGACAAAAGCACCTGCAATGTGTGTGGGGCCAGAGCACTCTTCAGGAGGGAAAGGGCACAGGAGACTGGGCCCAGGGGTGTGGAAAGGGAGGAGGGGCTTTGGTCAATGAGGCTGGCTCCTCCTGTGTCACTTTCAGACCCCCAAATCTATATGCCAGGGCTTGTGCAAGAGGCTGAAGGGGCCACAGACTCCCTCTCCCAGACCTAGTGCTGCACACACAAGTCCTATATTCTGACTCCCACCTGTCCCAGGACTAAAAGCGTTCCCAAGATCAGGAACAAGACAAGGATGCCCACTTATTTGCTTTTCCTCAATATTGTGTTATAAGTTCTAGCTAAAGCAATTAGACAAGAAAAAGAAATAATAAGAGGCAACTGGGCACATTGGGTCACGCCTATAATCCCAGCACTTCAGGAGGCTGAGGTGGGCAGATCACTTGAGGTCAGGAGTTTGAGACCAGCCTGGGCAACATGGTGAAACCTTGTCTCTACTAAAAATAGAAAAATTAGCCAGGCATGTGGCACACGCCTATAGCCCCAGGTACTCAAAGGCTGAAACAGGAGAATCGCTTGAACCCGGGAGGCAGAGGTTGCAGTGAGCTGAGATCACGCCTCTGCACTCCAGCCTTGGTGACAAAGTGAGACTCTGTCTCAAAAAACAAACAAAACAAAACAAACAAAAAGAATAAGAGGCATCCAAATTGGAAAGATAGAAGTAAAACTATTTCGATTTCCTGATGCCATAATCTTATATATGGAAAATGCTAAACAATCTCCACCAAAGCCTGTTAGACCTAATAAATAAATTCAACAAAGTTGCAGAATACAAAATGACACATAGAAATGAACAATGTCAAAGAAAATTAAGAAACAATTCCATTTATAATAGCCTCTGAAAGAATAAATACCTAGGAATATATTTAACCAAAGAGGTGAAAGACCTGTGCACTTAAAACTACAAAATGTTGCTGAAAGAAATTAAAGTCCTAAATAAATGGAAAGATATCCCATATTGATGGATTGGAAGATTTAATATTGTTAAGATGGCGACACTGCCCCAAACAACCTACAGATATAATGCGATCTTTATCAAAATCCCAGCAGCCTTATTTGTAGAAATGGAACAGCTGATCCTAAAATTCATATGGAATTACAGGAGACCCGGAAGAGCCAAAACAATCTTGAAAACAAAACAAAACCAAGCTGGAGGACTCACACTTTCCTATATCAAACCTTACTACAAAACTACAGTAATCAAAAAAGTGTAGCACTGGCATAGGATAGACAAATAGATCAACAGACAGACAGACAGACAGAATATAATTGAGAGTCTAGAAATAAACCATATATCTATGATCAATTAATTTTTGAGAAGGGTGCCAAGACCAACCAATGTGGAAATAATAGTCTTTAAAAAATGGTGCTGGGACAATTGAATAACAACATGTAAAAGAATGAAGCTGGACCCTATCTCACAGCAGATACAAAAACTCGAAATGAATCCAAGATTTCCAAATAAGAACTAAAACTATAAAACTATAAGATGCTTGAGAAATGGTAGTTTAAAAAAAGAAATAAAATCACAAAATGATAAAACAGAAGAAAACTGGGGCAAACAAGGTCATCTTTATGACCTTGGATTTGGCAATGCTTTCTTAAATATGACACCAAAAGCACAAGCAACAAAAGAAAAAATAGATGAACTGGACTTAATTGAAATTAAAAACCTTAGTGTATCAAAGAGCACTATGAAGAGAGAAAAAGACAACTCGCCAAAGGGGAGAAGACATTTGCATACCATGTATCTGATAAGGGACTTGTATCCAGAATATATAAAGAACTCCTAAACTCAACAACAAAACAACACAATTCAAACATGAGCAAAGGACTTGAATAGCCATTTCTCCAAAGAAGATATACGAATGGCCAATAAGCAATGAAAAGATGTTCAACATCACTATTCATTAGGAAAATGCAAATCAAAACCACAATGAGGGCCGAGTGTGGTGGCTTATGCCTGTAATCCCAGCAATTTGGGAGGCCGAGGCAGGCAGATCACTTGAGGCCAGGAGTTAGAGACCAGCCTGGCCAACATGGTAAAACTCCGTCTCTACTGAAAATACAAAAAGTAGCTGGGCGTGGTGGCACACTCCTGTAATCCCAGCTACTCGGGAGGCCGAGGTAGGAGAATTGCTTGAACCCAGGAGGCAGAGGTTGCAGTGAGCGGAGATCGCGCCACTGCAGTCCAGCCTGGGTGACAGAGCAAGATTCTGTCTTTTTTTTTGATATGAAATCTCGCTCTGTCACCAGGCTGGAGTGCAGTGGCATGATCTTGGCTCACTGCAATCTCCGCCTCCTGGGTTCAAGTGGTTCTCCTGCCTCAGCCTCCCGAATAGCTGGGACTATAGGTGCCCGCCACCACATCCAGCTAATTTTTTGTATTTTTAGTAGAAATGGGGCTTTACCATGTTGGCCAGGATGGTCTTGATCTCTTGACCTCATGATCCACTCGCCTTGGCCTAAGACTCCGTCTCAAAAACAAACAAAAAAACAAACAAAAAACACAATGAGATAGCACCTCACACCCATTAAGGTAGTTAGTATTCAAAAAAAAAAAAAAAAAACCTGGAAAAAAGAATCAATGCTGGTTGGCATGTGGAGAAACTGGAACCCTATTGGTGGGAATATAAAATGGTGGGAATGTAAAACTGTTGAAAATAGTTTAGTAGGCCAGGTGCAGTGGCTCACGCCTGTAAGCCTAGCACTTTGGGAGGCTGAGGTGGCTGGATCATGAAGTCAGGAGTTTGAGACCAGCCTGGCCAGCATGGTGAAACCCTGTCTCTACTAAAAAAATACAAAAATTAGCCGGGCATGGTGGTATGTGCCTGTAGTCCCAGCTACTCAGGAGGCTGAGGCAGTAGAATCGCTTGAACCTGGGAGGCGGAGATTGCAATAAGCCGAGATTGTGCCACTGCACTCCAGCCTGGGTGACAGAGTGAGACTCCATCTCAAAAAAAAAAAAAGAAAAAAAAAAAAGATAATAGTTTAGCAGGGCAGGCATGGTGGCTCACTCCTGTAATCCCAGCACTTTGGGAGGCTGAGGCAGGTGGATCACTTGAAGTCGGGAGTTCAACACCAGTCTGGCCAACATGGTGAAACACCGTCTCTACTAAAAAAATACAAAAATTAGTCGTGTGTGGTGGCGCATGCCTGTAATCCCAGCTATTTGGGAGGCTGAGGCAGGAGATTGCTTGAACCCAGGAGGCAGAGGTCGCAGTGAGCCGAGATTGTGCCACTGCACTCTAGCCTGGGTGACAGTGAGTCTCCGTCTCAAAAAAAAAAAAAAAAAAGTTTAGCACTTTCTCAAAAAGTTAAACATAGCATTACCATATGACCAGCAATTCCACTTCTGGGTATGCACCCAAAATAACTGAAAACAGGGACTTGAACAGATACTTGTACACCAAGCCTTCAGATGACTCCAGCCCTACCAGCTGCTGCCATGTATTCACAGAAAAACCTGTACACCAATGTTCATTGCAGTATTATTCACAATAGTCAAAAGCTATAAACAACTCAAGCATCCATCAACAGATGAATGAATAAAATGTGGTCTATCCATACAATAATAGAATATTATTCAGTCACAAAGAGGAATGAAGTAATGCTACTACATACCACAACATGGATGAACCTTGAAAAGATTCTATTAAGTGAAACAAGCCAGACACAAAGGACCACATATCCTGTGATTCCATTTACATGGCAAGTACAGAAAAGGAAAATATATAGAGACAGAAAGTGAATTAGTGGTGGCCTGCTGCTGGGGAACATGGGGGAAATGAAGAGTGATGCTAATGGGCGCAGGGCCCTCCCTCCCTCCATCCATCCCTTCCTCCCTCCCTCCTTTCCTTTCCTTCATTTTCTTTTCTTTCTTCCCTTTCTCTCGCTTTTCCTTCCTTCCTTCCTTCCTTCCTTCCTTCCTTCCTTCCTTCCTTCCTTCCTTCCTCCCTCTTTTCTCTCTCTCTGTCTCTCTCTTTCTCTCTTTCCTCTTGCTTTGTCACCGAGGCTGGAGGGCACTGGCATGATCACAGCTTGTTGTAACCTCTAACTCTTGGGCTCTAGTGATCCTCTCACCTCAACCACCTGAGTAGCTGAGACTACAGGACCATTCCACCACATCTGGTTAATTTTTAAAAATAATTTAATAATTTAATAATTTTTAATTTCTTTTCTTTTTTCTCTTTTTTTTTTTTGAGACAGAGTCTCATTCTGTCACACAGGTTGGAGTGCAGTGGCGCGATCTAGGCTCATTGCAACCTTCGCCTCCCAGGTTCAACCGATTCTCCTGCCTCAGCCTCCCAAGCAGCTGGGATTACAGGTGTGCACCACCATGCCTGACTAATTTTTGTATTATTAGTAAAGACAGCGTTTTGCCATGTTGGCCAGGAGTTTGGGGTCTCAAACTCCTGACCCCAAGTGATCCGCCTGCCTCCGCCTCCCAAAGTTCTGGGATTACAGGCGTGAGCCACTACGCCCAGACATGCTCAGCTAATTAAAAAATTTTCTTTTGTAGAGAATGGAGTCTCACTATGTTGCCCAGGCTTGTCTCAAACTCTTGGCCTCAAGTAATTCTCCTGTCTCAACCACCCAGAGCTTTGGCATTACAGGCTGGTACAGGTTCCTTTTTCTTTTTTTTTCTTTTTTTCCTTTCCTTTTTTTTTTTTTTTTTGAGACAGAGTCTCACTCTGTCTCCCAGGCTGGAGTGCAGTGGCGAGATCTCAGCTCACTGCAACCTCTGCCTCCCAGGCTCAAGTGATTCTCCTGCCTCAGCTGACCAAGTAGCTGGGATTACAGGCGTGTGCCACGAAGCTTGGCTAATTTTTATATTATTAGTAGAGAAAGGGTTTTGCCATGTTGGCCAGGCTGATCTCAAACTCTTGACCCCAAGTGATCCACCTGCCTTGGCCTCCCAAAGTGCTGGGATTACAGGAATGAGTCACCGTGCCTGGCTGGTACAGGTTTCTTTTGAGGTGATGAAAGTGCTCTGGAATTAGGTAGTGGTGATGGTTGCACAACTCTGTGAATATACCGAGAACCTTTGAACTGTACACTTTAAGTGGGTGAATTATATGGTGTATGAATTATAGCTCAAGTAGCTGTCAAGTTATTTCAAAATCCCGTGGGTCAAGGGGGCCTGAGGGGTTTGCTGAAGAATGTTCTGTTGCTTGGCCTGGTGCTGGTTACACAGGCATATTCACTTTTTGCAAGACCATCAGGGTAGACACTTATGAATCATAAACTTTTCTGTATATATACAACACTTGAATAAAAAGTGAAGAAGAATTAGGAATGAAACTAGGAAAGAAAAGTCTGCAGGCTGCTCAGAGCACCCCACCTTTAGAACACCAGGCCGATGAGGGCCCTGCCACTCAGCCATCTCCCTGACACAGCTCCAGCACACCACTATGAGCTGACTCTTGCCAGGCAGCAGGGTCTCTGAGAATGAGCAAGCGCTCCTCTCTCCCTCCAGGAAAGCCGCAAGCCCCATCAGCCAAATAGTTAAAGCTGAAATAACCCCAAATAGCAAAATGCCCCACCCAGTGGAGGGCCTGTGCAGCCCTCACCCAGAGGAGTTCACAGAAAGTAGAAGAAAGAGATGTCATTGTCCAGGCTGGTCTGCTTTGGGAAGAATCATCCCTGTTCCAGACTTGGAGTATGTGGAAGACCTACCCCAAAGAGAACAACTATCATGTGATGAGGGATTAAAAGACATGAGGGGAGGCCTTCACTCAGCCTCAGGGGGGTCAGGGAAAGTGACCTGCAGGGGAGCTGGGAGGTGGGGAGGCACTCACCAGGCAGGGGTGGACAGGACAGATATGCTGGGTAGGGAGGCAGGTGACAGAGCTGAAGGTCTGTGTCTAGAGGGAGCCCTGGAAGCGTGTGGACTCAGTTGCCTGGGTGTAGCCTGCGAGGCAGGAAGTGGCAGGGAAGGGCCTGGGAGCTAGGCAGAAGCCATATCACAAAAGTTTTTTTATTTTTTTATTTTTGTTTGTTTATTTGTTTTGAGACAGATGAGACAGAGTCTGGCTCTGTCACCCAGGCTGGAGTGCTATGGCATGATCTCGGCTCACTGCAACCTCTGCCTCCCAGGTTCAAGTGATTCTCCCACCTCAGCCTCCCAAATAGCTGGGATTATAGTCACGCGCCACCACACCCAGCTAATTTTTGTATTTTTAGTAGAGATGGGGTTTCACCATGTTGACCAGGCTGGTCTCACACTCCTGACCTCAAGTGATCTGTCCGCCTCCGCCTCCCAAAGTGCTGGGATTACAGGAGTGAGCCACTGTGCCCGGCCATAAAAGGAGCACAGTTTTGATGCTAAGGGAAGGAAAGGGTTTAAGCAGGAGAGGAGCACAATCTAATCTGGGTCCCAGGAAGAACATCCTGGTACATGTATGGAGAATGGGAGATCCCCTGGCATGGGCAGCTGCCCACAGGGGTGTTCTTTCCTGGGTTTAGATAGGAGGTGAGGCCCCCAGCTCTGGGAGCAGCAGGAGATGCCTCTGTGCTCAGCAGGTAGGCCAGGTACTTAGCGGCTTTATGAACATGAAATCTTGGTAGCTGAGGGCAAAGGAGAGAAGGGAGAGGCCGGGCTGCAGTTGAAAGTGGTCAGTGGGCCAGGCACAGTGGTTCACGCCTGTAATCCCAGCACTTTGGGAGGCTGAGGCAGGCAGATCACCTGAGGTCAGGAGTTCGAGACTAGCCTGGCCAACATGGCAAAACCCTGTCTCTACTAAAAACAATAATAAAAAAAAAATAGCCACGCGTGGTGGTGGGTGCCACTAATCCCAGCTACTTGGAAGGTTGAGGCAGGAGAATCCTTGAACCCAGGAGGCAGAGGTTGCAGTGAGCTGAGATCATGCCATTGCACAACAGCCTAGGCGACAAGAGCGAAATTCCATCTCAAAAAAAAAAAAAAAGAAAGTGATTAGTGAGCCCAGGTACACTTGGTACACTCTACAGACCAGTGACTCAGCCTTTTCCTGCCCACCATGGTGGGATAGAGGCCCCATGCCCCTGCGCAGCCACCCACCCTGCCCCTGGGCTGAGATCTGCTCCTTACCCTGTGCCCAAACCTGTCCTGTGCTCAAACTGGGTAGAGGCCACAAGGTCCAGGCAAAAGGGAGCCACATCTTTACCATGTGGGCCCCAGGGGCCCCAGCCCTGTTTACTGAGGACCCACCTGCTGAGAATTTCAGTTTATTTATTTATTTATGAGATAGGGTCTCACTCTGTCCCCCAGGCTGAAGTACAATGGCATGATCATGGCACACTGCAGCCTTGACCCCCCAAGCTCAAGCAATCCTTCTGCCTCAGACTCTAGAGTAGCTGGGACTACAGGCATGCACCCCACCACACCCAGCTAGTTTTTTATTTTTTTGTAGAGTGCCTTGGTCTCTCAAAATGCTGGGATTACAGGAGTAAGCCTCTGTGCTCAGCCTGGGAATCACAGTTTCTAAATCAAGCCCCACTGCGGTGTCAGGTGAAGACCATGACCATTCCCCTTGAACAGCAAGCTGCCCTTCCCTGAGGATGTGGGGCATGGAGTTTACCTTCAGCTATCAGGGTCCAAGAGGGGCTCCCTCTCAGGGAGGTGGCAGAACATGCGGGCTTAGAGCATAGTTTCTGTGGTTCAAATGTCTGGGTACAAACCCTCCTCTTTTTCTTTCTTTCTGTGTGGTCTCTGATAAGTTAACCTCTATATGTCATCATCTCCCCATCTGTAAGAGGAGGAGAAGCAATAGTACTGGCTAGGTTGTTGAGAAAATTAGATGTGAGCATGTGTAGCTGACGTACACAGGATGAGCTCAGGTTGTGTGCACGCTCAGCAGCAGGGAAGATCATCCCAGGATGCCACGCCCTGGCTTTATCCCAGCAAGGAGAGTGGCAGGGGAATCGCCATGGCTCCAAAGCCAGATGTCTCCATGGCTTCAAAGTTCCCCTGAAGGATGGAGTGAAGAGCCAGGCCTAGAAAACCCTTCATTTCCGGTGCTCAGAGGCTCCCAGTACAGCCAAGAGGTGCGGGGAAGGGCAGTGAGGAGGGGCCAGGCAGCACGGCTCTCCGCTCAGCCTTTTTCTGGTCCTGGATCAGCCATTGATGTCAGCACTTGGGCTAAAAGGACAGGGCAGAGGAGTGCAGCTGGGTCTCAGCTGTGCCTCTGATCAGGATGCGGCTGCGGAGGAAGGCCCTTTTCATAGCCATAGGCACCAAGACCGCTTGGAAGACCCACAGAGCATCAGACACCAGCGCTCCTCGTGCACACTAGGGCTGAGACTCAGATAGCGGCCACAACTGCTCAACTGTCATTATCAGGAGCCAATGCAGGCAGGGAGAGAGGGCTTCCTGGAAAAAGAGGCTACCAAGGGAGGCAAAGAGCATGAATGAGAGCCCCAAGCAGGAGATCTCCTGACCCTATCTCAGTTTACAACTTGCCTTTGCACCCGCCTGTTCTCTACACTTCAGAGCCCTGAGATGTTGTGGGATCATGCTCCCCACTCCACAAGTAAGAAACTGAGGCACAGAGTACTGGAGCCAAGTCTCCCAGGCCATGAGTGACTGTGGTAGTGCAGAGACAGAGAAGCAGCCACAGATTGCATTAAACTGCAGAAACCTGCATGTGCATCAGACCCCCCAACCCCTACCTAATAGGCACCAGGCATGGTGGGTGGCTGGTCTGGCAGGAATTGAGGGGAAGGGGAGGTCTGTTCCTGAAGGAGGGGCACCGGCCAGATGCCACATCTACACTCAGGGATCTGATGTGCCCTGCCTCTTCCCCCAGGGCCCTCCACCCAAGCCTCCCTCCCCAGAGCCCCGCTAGGACCAAGCAAGGCGGGCTGTGCTCTGCTTGTTCTCTCAGCTCCCTGCCACAGGGGCATGACTCTGTCTCCTGGCTGGGCCAGCAGCTTCTCCTGCCCATTAGCCCTGACATGGAATTTATTGCACAGCTGAATGAGGTAGGCAGTTCGAAGCACAGGCTGGGCTGGGGCCAGCTCACTGGAGGGAGGGGACAGCTAGGAGTGGCCCTTGCTGCCAAAGAGCCTGACCCCAGGGTAGAAATGTGTCTCTTGGACTTGGTGTATGGCGCAGGGAACTGAGGGCTGTGCTCCCTGTGCTGGGCTCACTGAAGCTGCCACTCAGGATGTCAGTGCGCAGGCGTGCATGCGTGCACACACATGTGGTATGTGTGTGCATGCAGGAGCCAAGGCCCATGGATTCAGGGCTCTTCTGGGTGGAGCAGAAGGTGCACGTGACCAGAGCCATCTCTAGAGAAGGCAAAAAATGGAACCAGGAGGACACTTACAAAGACATCCTCAAGATGACCTACTTGTGGTATACATGGGGAAACTGAGGGCCAGGGACTGGAAGCAACATGTTTGGGTCACACAGCTGGAGGGCCAGAGGTAGCTGGTGAGGCAGAAGGGATTCTGGTGGGACTCCTGGGCAATGCACAAGTCCACAGACTCCCCAGAGGACGCCACCTTCTCACTGGCTGCTGCCAACAGCTCATTAAAAACACGTTCTCCTAAATGTAAGGGCTCAAACTATAAAACTCTTAAGAGAAAACATAGGCATAAGTCCTATGAACTTGAATTAGGCAATGGTTTTGGAGCCATGACACCAAAAGCACAAGCAACAAAAGAAAAGACAGATAAACTGGACCTCATCAAAATTAACAACTTTTATGCTTCAAAGGACACTAAAAAGAAAGTGAAAAAACAACGTACAAAATGGGAGATAATTTTTATATACAATATATCTTATAGTAACTTATATCTAAAATATATACAGAACTCCTCCAATGCAACAACAGAGAAACAACAACCCCATTCAAAAACTGGCAAAGGAGCTGGGCATGGTGCTGTACACCTGTAGACCCAGCTACTCCAGAGGTGAAGTTGGCAGGATGGCCGGAGCCCAGGAGTTCAAGGTCAGCCTGAGCGACATAGCAAGACCCCATCTCTAAAAAAATAGTAAGAATAATAAAGGCAAAGAACTTGAACAGACATTTCTACAAAAAGATTATACAAATGGTCAACGAGCAAATGAAAAAGATGCTCAACATCATTTGTCATTAGGGAAATGCAAATCAAAACCATAATGAGATACCACTTCACACTCACTGGGGCGGTTAAAAAGACACACAGCAGCAAGTGTTGTTCAGGGTGTGGAGCAATGGAACCCTCGTACATTGATGGTGGGAACGTAAAATGGTGCAGCTGCTGTGGCAAACAGTTTGGCGGTTCCTCAAAAAGTTAAACATAAGAGTTACCATATGACCCAGCAATTCCACTCTAGGTAAATATCCAAGAAAAGGAAAACATATGTCCACATAAAAACTTATACATGAATATTTATGGCAGCATTATTCACTGTAGCCAAAAAGTGGAAACAACCCAAATGTCCACCAACAGATGAATGGGGAAACAAACTGTGGTCTACCATGGAATGGAATATTATTTGGCCATAAAAAGTAACGGAGCACTGGCACATGATACAACAGGGATGAACTCTGGAAATATTATGCTGAGTGAAAGAAGCCAGACACAAAAGGACACATATTGTATGATTCCATTTATATAAAATACCCAGAATAGTGGAATCTATAGAGACAGAAAGCACATTATTGGTTGCCTGGGGCTGGGGTGAAAATAGTGATTTCTTTTTTGGGGTAATAGAAATGTTCTAAAATTGATTCTGGTGACGGTTGTACAACTCTGAATAGGCTAAAAACCACCGAACTGTGCACTTTAAATGGATGAGTCATGTGGTGTGTGACTTATATCTCAATAAAGCTGTTATAAAACAAAACAAACAGAAACCAATCCTGCCTTTTGTACTAAGATCAAAAAAATCAAACGTGGCAAGCAGGAAGGGGCCTCGCTGGCACTGTGAGAGAGACATGGGTCACCTCTAAGCATCTCTCTGCCATGAATGTCCCTCCCCGTGTCCAAAAGCTCAGTTTTCTGCTTATGCAGGAAACCTCATGTTTGAGGCAGTGGCGACTTTAAGCCGAGCATCTGTTTCCATGGTGACATGACGGGCTAGCCAAGGGCATCCTCGGTCAGCTTCCTGAACAGCAGGTGTGTATGTGTGCGTGCATACACCTAGGCACACAGATGCACATGCATACACAGCCACAGGCCTCTCTAAGGCACAAAAAATGTGCTATATCTCCATGGCCCAGAGCGATTGAGTCCCCTTCCAAAACAAAAAACAGACAAGACTCTGGGTGAGGCCATAGGTGAGGTCAGGGCAGGCATGTGCCATCTCTCCCTCTTTAAAAGAGCTCCTGGAATGTGGACCAGATTTTTTTTTTTTTTTTTTTTTTGAGACAAAGTTTCGCTCTTCTTGCCCAGGCTGGCGTGCAATGGTGTGATCTTGGCTCACCGCAACCTCTGCCTCCCGGGTTCAAGCGATTCCCTGCCTCAGCCTCCTGAGGCTTTTTCACAACCTTCCAGCGGGGCAGCTTGCAGCCTATTCCTAGCTGCCACTGGCTGGCAAGTGGCAGAAGTGGGAAATGATGAACTAAGGTCTTCTTATTATTCTTTCCACAAAAACAAGCAGTCTTCTTGAAGGCCTATCCATCTTGGGAGGCCAGTGCAGACTGTGCCCTTGAGCCTGTGCTGAAACGTATGTGAAATCTATCTTCCCAGAGAACGGGAAGGACTTTCATCCCCCTCTGCAACTCAGCCCTTGGCACAGGAAGTGCACAGGAAAGTCAGGTGACTTTAACTTACTTTTTAGCAATGTTACTGAGGTATGACTGACATACAATAAGCTGTACACATGTAAAGGAGCAGCTGGTGATTCTGACGTACGTTCACACTTTTGAGTCCATCACCCCACAGTGACAAGAACCCCAGGAACCGCAGGTTAGAAAAAGGCTAGAGCGGGCACAGACGGGCAGGTGGGGCTGGGAAGAATGAGTGCCCTCAGGACCCAGAGGGTCAGAGGAAGCTGCCTGGAAGAGAGGCATTCACACCAGCCCTGCAGGAGGGGCAAGAGCTCTCAAGATGGAAATTGGGCTGACAGTAGGGGTCTTGGTGACAGGAAGGGCACAGATAGTGCCTTGGGTCTCCAAGTCGGGGTGGCCTGAACCTCTCCCCTCCTGCCCACCTGCTCTGCCCTCAGACCTGGGAGCCACAGCACAGGCTGGAGTTGAGAGGGGAGATCCCTCCCAATGCTGCCTCCTCCCCAATCTAGACACTGGCACCTCCTGGTCCTCTCCGCCTGCCAGGGTGCCCTCACCTCTGAGATTGGCAGCAGCCTCCCTTGGCCTACTAGGGGTCCCAAAGAGGCCACCTAGGAGCCCAGAGATCTGAGCTCCGACCCTGGCCCTGTGGACCTCAATTTTCCCATATGTAAAATGGGAAACTATGCTCTCTGAGAACCTAGCTTAGGTTACAGATAAAGAAACTGGCCGTGCATGGTGGCTCATGCCTGTAATCCCAGCACTTTGGGAGACTGTGGGTGGATCACCTGAGGTCAGGAGTTCAAGACCAGCCTGGCCAACATGGCAAAAGCCCATCTCTACTAAAAATACAAAAATGAGCCAGGCATGGAGGCGGGCACCTGTAATCCCAGCTACTGGGGAGACTGAGGCAGAGGAATCGCTTGAACCCGAGAGGCAAAGGTTGCAGTGAGCTGAGATTACACCACTGCACTTCAGCCTGGGGAACAGAGTGAGACTTCATCTCAAAAAAACAGAAAAAGCAACCAAGAGGAGCACTACCCCCTTGGGTCTTGTGGTGTGTGTGTGTGTGTCTGTGTGTCTGTGTAGATGCATGTACACATGTGCACATATGTGTGCATGTTCTGTGTGCATGCACGTGTCTGTATAGGTCTGTGCATGTGTCTGCATGTATTTGTGTACATACCTGTATGCATAGGTGGCTGTGCTTGCATGTACATATGTTGTGTGTGGACACACATATGTGTCTGTGTGTGCGTGTGTGTGTGTGTGCACTAGAGCCATGGGTGAGGGAGGGAGGAGCAGCCCATGTGCACTAAAGAGGATATGAGCCAGAAACTAGGAAAACAGACCCACAGACCTAAACCCTGCCCTGAGACACTCACTGTCCAGCAGGAAGCAGACAGACACCCACAAAGAGGTGGAAGGCACTAGGTGCCCAGGCGTGGGACTGACAGGAAACTGCGAGGATTCAGGGAAAGAAATCACTCATGCTGCCCATGGAGATCAGAAAAGCCTCCGAGAAGGACACAGCATGCTGGCTGGTCTGAAAGATGGGCAGAAGGACCCTTGAGATAACCTGGGGACTCTTCTGTTTCAAAACATACTCACTAGGGTAGCATTTATTTAAAAAGAGGACAGTAAGTGCTGGTGAGGATGTGGAGAAACTGGAAACTTCATACATTCCCAGTAAGAATGTAAAATGGTGCAGCCACTGTGGAAAACAGTCTGGTGGTTCCTGCAGACATCAAGCATAGCGTCACCATGTGACCCAGAAATTCCCTTCCTAGGTGTAGACCCGGAAGAATTGAAAATAGGTACTTGTAGGCCGGGCGCGGTGGCTCACGCCTGTAATCCCAGCACTTTGGGAAGCTGAGGCGGGCGGATCACGAGGTCAGGAGCTTGAGACCATCCTGGCTAACATGGTGAAACCCCGTCTCTACTAAAAATACAAAAAATTAGCCAGGGGTGGTGGCACGCGCCTGTAGACCCAGCTACTCGGGAGGCTGAGGCAGGAGAATGGCGTGAACCTGGGAGGCGGAGCTTGCAGTGAGCTGAGATGGCGCCACTGCACTCCACCCTGGGCGACAGAGCGAGACTCCATCTCAAAAAAAAAAAAAAGAAAACAGATATTTGTATGCTAATGTCAACCCAAATGTCCATCAATGGATGAATGGATAAGCAAAATGTGGTCTGTTCATACAGTGGAATATGATTCAGCCATAAAACGTAATGAGGCATTGACAAATGCTATGACATGGATGAATCCCAACAACATGACACTGAGTGAAAGAAGCCAGACACAAAGAGCAACACTGTGAGTGATGCCATGCACATGAAATGTCCAGAACAGGCAAACCCAGGGAGACAGGTAGTACATTAGTGATTGTCAGGGGGTGGGGAGGGGGAGTGAGGAGTGACTGTTTAATGGATATGGGGTATCTTTCTGGGGTGATGAAAGTGTTTTGGGACTAAAGTTGGTGGTTGCACAACATTGTGAGTATACTAAATGCCACTGAATTGTTCACTTAAAAATGGTTGTTAATGTTTTGTGAATTTCACCTCAATAAAAGCAAAACAAGACAACAACCAATCAAGTAAGCTCAAAGCCCCTAGTCCTAAAAGAATTTCTTCCAAATGCTATAGAGAACTGACAGCCTGAGCCCCGTCCATGCAGACAGTAGGCAGGCCAGTGTTTTGCCCCTCAGAGGGCACACGACCTATGGGCCTGGCAATATCTTGGAGCTCATTTTGTTGGAGCTCGGACTGGGGGCTGTGGAGGCCAGAACCCAGCGATGCATCCGCCTGTCTAAGACCCAGCTGGGGCGGGGCTGGCCAGCAGGGGCCTTAAGTGCATGGGAAACTTCCCAGTCAGTAGCTCTAGCAGGAACCTATGGCTTCCTGGTAACTACATGAGGGCAGAAGCCCCTCAAACACAGCAATTAGTCCTCAGGCCGGAGACAGCACACACCAAGAACACAGAGGACACAGGTGCAGGGCACTAGCACCTGTGATGTGCAGCAGACCCCCTGCCCATCACCAAGCTGTCTATCCGACACCCCTAGCCTCAAGGCCTGCCCAGAGGAAAGCTGCCCAGCCAGCCAGCCTGAGCAGGAACACCAACAGCCTTGCCCCCAATCTCCCCTCCAAGCATGCTAGTGCCTGTCACAGAAGCACCTCTCCCGGCAATACCTGGTTTCTTTCACCTTTCTTTTTTAACAGGAAAGCAGACGTGTGCACACATGCTTGCTCACCCAGAAGGTGCACAGGGAAAGGCTCTGGAAGCTCAGAGGAGCAGCAATGACTCCAGCTAGCCCTTAGAGGCCACAGTGTCTCTGCCTAGCTGGGAAGGATGCCCATCTGTCCAACAGGCTCTCACGAAGGGCCCTGAGAGTGCTGATGCTCATGATCTGCAAGGCGGGAGATGTTTCCATCCTGCCACAACCCTTATCAATGGAGCTTCTCAAAAGACACTGCATGTGTCGGCTAGATGGACGGGGCCTGGCTGCACAGCTGCAGGAAGGTCTGAGCGTCTAACAGGGAACTATATGATGCTTAACAGTTACATTCATTGGAGGCATAAGGATAGGTGTTCAAAAAAACCCTGAAGTGGCTGGGCATCATGGCTCACGCCTGTAATCCCAGCACTTTGGGAGGCCAAGGTGAGTGGATCACAAGGTCAGGAGACCGAGACTGTCCTGGCCAACATGGTGAAACCCTGTCTCTACTAAAAATACGAAAATTAGCTGGGTGTGGTGGTGCGTGCCTGTAATCCCAGCTACTCGGGAGGCTGAGGCATGAGAATCGCTTGAACCCAGGAGGTGGAGGTTGCAGTGAGCCGAGATCACGACGCTGCACTCCAGCCTGGCGACAGAGCAAGACTCCATCTCAAAAACAAACAAACAAACAAACAAACAAAAACCTGGAGTGACAGGTGTTTTGAGGAGCCCAGAGGTGATTCTATGCTCCAGAACAGCTTTGGGATCTCCTGGGGGCTGGAGGTCAGTCCTCCCGATCTTGACAGCTACCGGGAGGCCAGGTGGAGCTGAGGGGCTCCTGTGGTCTGGGTTCACCTTGGCTTGGGTGGGAATTGAGAAGCAGTAAGACAACAGCAGCACTGGCAGATCAGCCTGGTCCTTGAACAGGCTGAGCTATTTCCAGAGTGCTCAGAGATGGGGGGCTGATTTAAGCTGCTTCCTCTCTCTCCACTCTCTAGAAATAATTATCGGGTAAGTGGTTCAAGAGGCAATTGAGTGGTCCTTCTGAAGCAGCTCAGAGCAAACAGCCCCCCGGAGAGGCTGGGTTCACCTTCTGTTCTTTTCCCAGCCAAGGCTCCCACATAGGGGAGCCTGGACAAACCCTTGCAGCTTCCTCAAGCTCCTCCCAGAAGGCAGCTGGGGCTGCAGGCTCTGCTGCGAGCTCACAGCTACCTCCCCTGACCTGGGTGGAAGGTGGGAGCCCAATAGGCGAAGCCAGTGATGGGAGGTGGAGGCCCTGCTGAAGCCTCTCCCCCACACCAACGACTCAGTCTGATGCTGTAATTAAGGGGTTGTACAGCAAGAAGCTGGAGGAGGGCAAGCCCCACTGGGTCACAGGGACTGGAGGCACTGATATGCCCAGAGGAGCCAGAGCCAGGCTGACAGCAGGTTCATAATCAGTGTGGGAAGCCCGAAGACCCTCAGCCTGGAGGGAAGCTGCCGGGCTAGGCCATGCCAGGCACTGAGGGTGGACAGAAGGCCAGCAGGAGAGCTGGGATGGAACCTCTACATAGAAAGGACTGCAGCCAGGACTGCAGCAAGTGGGAGCGGTGGTCCCATCTGGGGTCAGCCAGAGGCAGCCAGGTCTTGTGTTCCAGGTTGATCAGGCACTGAGTAGGGAGACTGGAGGTGTCTCCTAAGCAAGAGTCTCTGGCTCATCAAAGGAGCCTGTCATCCTCAAACTCCTGTGTGTGTCTGTAAGTGAGCCACATGTCTGACACTGCTTTTTTGCAAGCAGTCAGGGTGGTGAGGAAAGCACGGAGCTGGGAGCTAGGAGACAGGCCCTGTGCTCCTTGGCAAGGCATTTAACATCTCTGGGCCTCATACGGCTTCCTGTCTGTAGAATGGGGTGTTATGGACTGAATGTCTCTGTCCCCCTAAAAGGCCTGACCCCCAGTGTGATGGTATTTGGAGATGGGGCCTTTGGGTGGTAATCAGGGCTAGATGAGATCATATGGGTGGGGCCCTCACAATGGGACTGGTGTCCTTAGAAGATAAGGAAGGGTGGAAGATGAGGGATTACTTAATGAGTACAGTGTATTTGAGTGATAGATACCCTACAAGCACCATTTTCCAATCTGTGCATGCAACAAAATTACAGTTGTATCCTATACATTTACACAAATAAAAAACAGAGGAGAAAAAGAAAAAGAGAAGACACCAGAGCCTGCTCACTCTCTGCCATGTTAGGAAACAGGGAGAAGGCGCCCATGTGCAAGCCAGGAAGAGGGCCCTCACCAGAAACCGCACTTGCCAGGCCTTGATCTGAGACTTCCGGCCCCCAGAACTGTGAGGAAGTGTGTTCCTCTACGCCCCCAGTTTGTGGTATTTACTGATGGCAGCCCAGGCAAACTGAAACATAGGAAAACACAGGGATAACGTCTGGGCCAGGGAGATAATGGTGCTGAACGCAAGGGCAAGTGTTCGCGTTGTAGGCGGCGGGACACAGTGCCGGAAAGCAATCTGATGCCGCGCGCCCATGGTGTGCTCTGTGCGCCTGGCATCGTGCCTAGAGGCCAGGGGTCCAGCACAATTCACACTTACCAGGAAGTTCTGGGGCAGGCACTGCACTGTGAAGGCCACAACTCCACCTAACCCACATGTGGTGTCTGTGCGCTGGCGCGACCCACCCTCACCCCATGACCCACCCTTGCCCCACGACCCACCTGTATCATGTACAGCTGGGCGATGCGGTACTCCTCCACGGTCATTGGCAGAGGAATCCGATATTCCTTTATAATCATCTTGGAGTCCAAGCCTTCCCGTCGATGGGGAACTGCAAGTTGGGACTTCTAGGCAAGGTTCCTTAAATAACCATGACAAAATTCACCAAGGACCCCTGGGAGACAGAGAGGACAGAACAGAACAGTCACTTTCTGCAAAGGCTGGTGAATACCATAGCACAGAGGAAAGGCCCGGTCTACACCTGAGGCTGGAATTCTGGCCTCTGATCAGGCATGATCCAACGGTGCAACTTTGAGCAGGTTCTCTCCTTTCCAACCTTTATTTTTCTTGTTTGCTAACAGCTACCAAAAGGACAAGTGAGAGGCTATGTGTAAGCTCTCTGATCAACAAACAGCCACGGGGAAGTAAAGAATTGTCACTCCATTAGCAAGGGCCAGGGTAAGAACACCGTGCTCTTGTTTTACTCACAATCCTAACAAGGTACAGCATCTATTTCCCCGGTACTGACACAGTGAGTAATGATAGCTGGTCAGGGAAAGGCAGGCAGATCAAATAAAACTAAGCAGCACAGACATGAGACATTCACAAGTCAGCAGTCTGAGCCATGCCATTAGGGGCAGATGACATCACTACATACCAAGGGGGAGACTCTGAGTGATTTAAAGTTTGGTTTCAGTTCAATCCAATAAGAAACATTTATTGGCATCTATTTTATTCCTTCCATTGGGCTATGTCTGGGAAGTAGATGAGACAAGATAAGCAGAGAGTGTGCTCATAGCCACCTCTATTTAAGTGACAAAGAATATATTTGATGAAGATTTGTCCCTAAGCAATCACATTTTTTTTTTAACTGGGCCGGGCACAGTGGCTCACACTTGTAATCCCAGCACTTTGGGAGGCCAAGGTAGGCAGATCACTTGAGGTTCGGCGTTCAAGACCAGACTGGCCAACATGGTGAAACCCCGTCTCTACTAAAAACACAAAAATTAGCCGCAGGTGGTGGCAGGAGCCTGTGGTCCCAACTACTTGGGAAGCTGAGGCAGGAGAATCGCTTGAACCCAGGAGGCGGAGGTTGCAGTGAGCTGAGATCGCGCCATTGCACTCCAGCCTGGGGGACAAGAGTGAAACTCCGTCTCAAAAAAAAAAAAAAAAACTTAGTGCTTGGAAGAGGCGCATACTCAGTTATCCGGAAAATGAAATCACCCCTTAAAACCCAAGCCCGAGATGGCTGAAGCTTTGCCATAAATATCATTTGGTCACCTCCAAAGGTCACATGCTGTTAACATGAAGCCAAGTGAAGGTTTTCAGGATGGACGATAAATAAATTTTACATTTATTTATTGTTTAGAGACAAGGTCTCACTCTGCACCCAGGCTAGAGTGCAGTGGTGCAATCCCAGCTCACTGCAGCCTTGATCTCCTGGGCTCAAGCTATCCTTCTGCCTCAGCCTCCAGAGTAGCTGGGACTACAGATGCACGCCACCCACACCCAGCTAAGGGTAGTATTTTAGCAAGACTACTCCAAGGACAGCAGCCAGGGAGGATTCACAGTGACCATGGGCAGGACTCCTGCTAAGTGATAAAAGCAAGGGCCTGGCCAGTCAGGCAACTTCCCCAGGGCACGGCTCTCTATCGGGCATTGGAGTATCACCCAGGTGCTAAAGCATTACTGGGTAGCTAACAAGGTTGAGAAAAACATTTACCAGAACTCTCAGGAATACCAGTAGACAGGGTTAAAAGAAGTTCTTAAATAAGCCACTTAGGGAGAAAGACAGAGAGAGGAAAGGTCTGATAAAGGGGCTCCATCCCTTGTGCTAGCCTAAAACAGCGGCTCCCAGTTGTTTAGTTCACAGCAGGTAGGAACGTCAGCCCGAAGCCCATTCAAATTCTCACATCCATCCTGGCATTTTGGGATGCCAAGGCAGGTGGACTGCTTGAGGTCAAGCAAGCTCAAGACCAGCCTGGGAAACATAGCAAGACCCTCCTCTCTATTAAAAAAGAACCCAATTCTCACATCCAGTTGCTTTAAATATAGTCCAAGTGAAGCTCTTTTTTAGCCGATTAGAGCCTAGATACTTTATATACCCCAGAAACTGCACCCAACATCTGCTGGCTGTAGATAAGATAACCCTGGATCCCAGACCCCAACTGCCCCTTGGAGGTCTCTGACCCAGACTCCCCACGGTGCTGCTGAGCAGCATCACCTGGACACAGAAATCCCCTCTAGCTCCCCTCTCTCTGGGAAGTTTCCTTGCCCTGTTCCCCTCCTTGGGGTGGCCCCAGGCCCTGCTATATCCATAAGGACTCTTGCTAGGAGGGGCTTCCCCTCTCCTGCAACCTGTCCACCAGCCTTTCTGATCCCTGATCAACCCCAAAGCTCCCCAGAGGCTGTGCTCAAGTGAAAAAAGACCATTGCTGACCTTCTTCAAGGTCAATGGGTCTAGCTAACAGCCCATGGGACCTGCAAGTTTAGGGCCTGAGGCCCTGTGGAGTTCTTCCCCATACTCCCAGACTCAGCTCCGCCTAGGCCCACATGTCTATTCTCAAACCTGGCTGGAAGCTGAGGACACAGGAGAGAGAAGCAATGGCCCTACAGTGCCCAGGCTGCACCTTATCCTGTGAGGTGTGAAACAAGAGCTGGCTCGGCCAAAGTAGCAAGGGACCCAAGTCTGACACCTGGATGGACTTCCAGCTGGCTGGGAGGGTAGCACAGGCACCTGATCTGAGAAACTTACATACATAAAGGAGAGAGAGCTTTATGTTTGAGGGAAGTTGGAGGAAATTAGGGTTGGAGACAGGAAGGGAAAACTGAAGTTCAATGGGGGTTGTTTCTGAAGCTTCTTCACGTGGTTCTTCATTGAAGCCCCAGCATCGCCCAACTAGGAAGGCACAGCAGGTGCTTGGTGTGAAGCAGTACACCTGTGTGACGTGCAGCACCCACTCCGCCTCTGTGGGGCCTCAGGTGGGCTCCTTTACTGTGGGGCAAATGCAGTGACCCAGAGTGGGCAAGTCTCATTTAGTCATCTAAATAACATGGTCAGACACAGACTCTAAATGTTCTTCAGAAACCTTAGGAGTCTAAGCATTCTGCCCTTTGAGAGTCTTAACCCCTCCAGGGTACATGACCTGCCCTGCTCATCCCCACGCAAATCAGTCCTTTCTCAATCCTCTCAGATTCCAGGACCACCAGGCACTAGCAAGGTAGGACCCCCTGAGCCAGATTCATAATGTTCCTTAAATGTCTCCATCACCTCAAATAACAACCAGGGGTGAAATCTCGCATCCTGAGCCAGCACCCAGACACTGGCTTGGGTCTCTGATTTCAAAGGCTCTGCGAGCACATGTCTGGAACAGATACCTAATGATGTTCCCCCACGGACAAGCTGTCAGGTGAGCTGTTAATTGCACAGGTGCTGTCCACAGCTCCGCTGGGATATTTTTGCGTGCAGGCAGAGGGACAGAGACAGAGAGGGAACACACACCTGGAGGGCCCAGAGGCCCCTTGGAGGCTCCTGGCACCTGGGTGGAGCGGGGCAAAGCTTAGGACTGTGCAAGGGCAGCAGCCACATGGTGGAAGAGCATCAGAAAGTGCAAGTGCTCAGGATGCAATTCCATCAAGGCTGGCTTAGGGAAAAGCAACCGTGTTTCTGCCCGCAAGGAACTAAAGAGCTGTAGAGGTAAGTAAGTAGGTAGATACATGGATAGGAAGAAAGAAAAAACAAATAAATGGTTCTATATCTTACAGTTAAGTGCACGGGTGACTAATAGGAGAGAGGACTCAGAACTCTAAGAGTGACACAGAATTTGACGGGAGGTGACAGTTTGGAGCTCACTCTGGGATCTGACTGCAAAGCCTCACAATGCCTTTACCAGCTGTGTGACCTCCTGGAAAAGCCCCTGTACCTGCTGAGCCTCGGTCTCTCCATATATAAAATGGGGATAATACTATC
Organism: Pan paniscus; assembly: GCF_029289425.2. NCBI lineage: Eukaryota > Metazoa > Chordata > Mammalia > Primates > Hominidae > Pan > Pan paniscus. Next base: position 131,131,626 of record NC_073259.2, read on the forward strand.
TGACTTCTGGAGTTACCATGAGTGTCATGAAAACAAGATAAGTTGCTCAGTCCAGAGGGGTCTCAGGAAAGGCTTCATGGAAGGCGGAGCCAGGCTCTCTGAGATCCATGGGATTCTGCTCGGCAGAGCTGAGGGCGGGTGTGAGAAGGACTCAATCCAGTAAGAAGGAATAGCGTGAGCAAAGGCCCCAGGGCAGGAACGTGGGGCTCCATTGAGTGGCTTCCCACCATGTGCCCCTGGCATGGCCAGGCTGCATCTTGGGGAGATGAGGTGGGGCTCTCTGAAGCATGAGTTTAGGGGCTTAGACATCCTTAAAGTCATCTAAAAAATAATTACCTGGCCGGGCACGGTGGCTCACACCTATAATCCTAGCACTTTGGGAAACCAAGGCAGGAGGATTACCTGAGCCCAGGAGTTCAAGACCAGCCTGGGCAATACAGTGAGATCCTGTCTCTTCAAAAAATCATACACTTAAAAAAAATTAGCTGGGCAAGGCGGCAGACACCTGTAATCCAGACACTTGGGGAGGCTAAGGGCAGAGCTGAGGGTAGGTGTGAGAAGGACTCAATCCAGTAAGAAGGAACAGCGTGAGCAAAGGCCCCAGGGCAGGAACATGGGGCTCCATCGAGTGGCCTCCCACCATGCACCCCTGGCACGGCCGGGCTGCATCCTGGGGAGATGAGGTGAAAGGATGGCTTGAGCACAGGAGGTCAAGGCTGCAGTGAGCCATGTTTGCGCCACTGCACTCCAGCCTGAATCACAGAGCAAGGCCCTGTCTCAAAAATAAATAAATACATAAAATTCAAAAAAAAAGAAAAAATTATCTGATGTTGAAATCCAACTAACCAAAAAGATAAGTCAAAATGAGGTAATAAATGGAGAAATCCTGATGAACACGGCATTGATATTTTTGAAATCATGGCAATTATGTGATTGAACTGACTATCAAAACCTCAACACTGTACACAAATGATAATACAACTAAGACAAATTTGGAGAAGAACAAAGGTAGAAATATCGTTTCCTCAACTTCCATAGCATAGAAGTTGGTTCATTAAGTAGGTAGAAAAATTAGTGAGAGATGAACAGGCAGAGAATGGAGGATTTTTAGGGCAGTAAAAGTACTCTGTGGGATACTACAATGGCGGATGCATGTCCTCATACATTTGTCCAAACCCATAGAAAGTACAACATCAAGAGTGAGCCCTTGTGTAATCTACGGACTTAGGGCGATGCCATGTCACTGCAGGCTCATTCATTGTAACAAACAGGGCACATTGATGTGTGATGCTGAGAGTGGGGGAAGGGGCATATGGGAACTCCGTACTTGCCACTCAATTTTGCCGTGAATCTAAAACGGCTCTTAAAAAAAATAAAGTTTAGGTGGCTCACGCCTTAATCCCAGTACTTTGGGAGGCCAAGGTAGGCAGATCACTTGAGGTCAGGAGTTTGAGACCAGCCTGAGCAACGTGGTGAAACCCCATCTCTACAAAAAATACAAAAGTTAGCCAGGTGTGGTGGAGTGCCTGTAGTGCCAGCTACTTGGGAGGCTGAGGTGGGAGGATCCCTTGAGCCCGGGAGGTGGAGGTTGCAGTGAGCCAAGACCGTGCCACTGCACTCCAGCCTGGGCAACAGAGCGAGACCCTATCTCAAAAAATAAATAAAGTTTATTATTAAAAAAAAATTAATGACTTTAACCTTTTAAAAGTTTTTCTCTCAGAAAATAGATTAGAGGTCACCAGGGGCTGGGGTTGGAGGAAATGGGAGTAGTTGTTTAATAGTTACAGAGTTTCTATTTGGGTGATAAAAAAGCTTTGGAAGTGGTAGTGGTGATGGTTGCTCAACATTGTGAATATATTTACTGTGATGAAATAGTACACTTAAAAACTGTTAAAATAGCAAAGTTTATGTTATATATATACTTACCACAATTTAAAAAAATCAATAATATACCAAAACCATTTAATCGTATACTTTAAATGAGTATATGTATGGTATGTTATTATACTTCAATCAAGCTATTTTCAAAAGCTTTTCTCTCACCTTTAACCTTTTAGGACTATTATCACTTACAATAAAGAAATCTTTTTCCTCAGTTTAGCAACTCCCATTTCACTTGAGATACATGAAAATTGATACATTTGTCTGGTTAAATTCAAATAACATTAATTTTAATTTTTACCTTAAAAACTCATGTAGAACATGATACTTTTTTAAAAAAAGATCATGTAGAACATGATACTTTATAGAACATGATACTTTTTTTAAAAAAGATCATGTAGAACATGATACTTTTTTAAAAAAAGATCATGTAGAACATGATACTTTTTAAAAAAAAGATTAAATTTAATTTTTACTTTAAAAATTCATGTAGAACATGATACTTTTTTAAAAAAAGATTATTACTACTCTGTACATGTCTGTTTGTATGAAGAGTGTGGAATAAACGTTGACTGAATGCTGGAGAGGGTCCATCAGATGGATGGACTTTGTGGGCAACTTTTACCTGCACTTTATTACCTGATGTTTCAGAAGGCAGCAGCTGTAGCATTTGAGTAGTGTGTGTGTAAACAGACAGAGAAGGGCTGGTAGTGTTGTGATTAAAATAAAATAATCAGCTAGACCTTCTGCCACCTGTTAGCTGTGACAGTGGGCAAATTGCTTAATCCTTTGATCTTTCATTTTGTCTTCTGGGGGTAAGAACCACCCCTGCCCAGCTGGGGTGTCTGTAGATTAAATGAGGTGATGCACATGAAGTGCTCAGCCCTGTTCCAACCAGTGTTCAACTAGCAAGAGTGAACAACAAGGTGGCACTGCTGTCCCTAGCAGGGTCTGGAAGGCGGGTCCCTGAGATACAGGGCCTGTGGGCTTCCTGGTAGGGCTGCCTACCCCCAGGTGCAGACAATAAACCTAGGCCTGAAGGAGGAGCAGCCCTGCTGTGGTGCTGGTTGGCCTTACAGCCAGGCACGGACCTACTGGGGTGAGATAGGGTCCTCCTCACTTTCTCCCTGGTTGAGCTGAGGCCAGGGAGCACGGCAGACCCTCCCGTATCAGAGCAGTGTGACTTGTGTGTCTGCCTCTCCCTGGAGCCCCCTTGGCCCGAAGCTGAACCCTCACTCAGACAATCTCATTACACCCAGTCCAGCTGCCTGGGTGCTAGCGAGACAGACACACATTTCATCTCGTCTCTGCCGGAGTCGTGACGGGTTAGACAGAATTATGTTTTACTGCTGTCTGCAGGGCATCTTTTGGGGCCTGGCACAGACAGAGAAAAAAAAACACATACAGGTCTCCAGAGGCCCTTCAGGGAGGAAGGCCAGGCAAGGGGTCTGGGTGGTCGCCCACATGCACAGCCCACATGGCTCTGCTCCAGGGATGACAGGGACCCTTCCCTGGGCTTCAAATGTGGCACCTGGGCCCTGGCCCTTAGAAAAGTCTTCAGGTTCCAGACCCTGGCATTCACGACCCTAGAAAGAACCCCCAGCCCCATGTTCACTGATGTCTTTGAGTAAACACCTGGCCAGACCATGTCAGAGTGGGGCCACTCAGGGAGGCCATGGAGCAAGAGACCAGCCGTGGGCAAGGCGTGAGGTGCAGGATGCATCCAGACTAGGGTTCCAGGCACAGGCAGACGACCAAGAAGAGCTGTGAGGGATGTCACCCAAAGAATCAAGGGCATGGCTTCCCACCAAGACACAGAGCACCAGCTGGGCCTCCCAGGCTGGAGCCCAAAGATCTTCCTGAACCTCCCAGGGAGTAGAGGAGAAAAGTGACACAGAAAGAGCTTCAGATTCATGAGGCAGGGGTGGCCAGGCTGGAGGCATGTGATGAAGACTTAAAGTGGATTACTGGGGTTTGGCCCAGGACGAGGCGAGGTGGACAGCTCCTTTAAGTGGAGGCCACGAGACACCCTGACTGGGAGGGGAAGCACGAGAATTGTGTTTACAGAACTTAATCTGTTTTTCCATGATTAGCAGGGGTCTGACGTCACAGATGGAATTTAGTGAGGCTGTGCAAAGTTAAGGGGGGATGGAATCCATCCAAACGCAGTTCAGCTGCATTCTGGTTATTAAGTCTGGAAGCTACGCCAAGCCAGCGGGAGCCCCGGTTTTTGCAGCAGTGGGAAGCGAGGGAGCCAGCGGCAGGTCTGGGGGCCTGGGACTCAGGACTGTGGGTATCCATAACCTCCTTCTGCCTCCCTTGAGTCCCTCTCCTCTTGCTCTAAGAGAGCTTCCTTCTGCTCTCTGCTTCCCAAACCTACTGGTTCCCAATCAGGAGCTGAAGCAGGCAATGGTAAAAGTACTTCCTCTCCAGATGCAGCCAGACAAGGCTCCCCAGGCCTCCCCTAACCATCTATGTGTATCCAGGGACCCAAAGCTCTGGATGAATGGGAGGCAGCACAGAGGGATAAGGGGCTGTTCTTTGTCCAGCAACCATCCCCTTATGCCTGGGCTGGGGTTGCAGGAGTGTGTGGCTGCTCTGAAGGTGTGTGTTATGAGGTTAGCACTGATCAGCTGCCTCTCTGTGTCCTGGAGCTGAAAGCAGGAGAGGTCACAGACCCACAGAATCGTCCAATCCCTGCCCCAGAGTAGTTCCACCTTTATGTGTTAGACACTGGGCTTCCAGCAGAGATTTCTTTTGAAGAAAGGATTTCTGGGCTAAGAAACAAGCAGAGGACCCTGCTGCAGGCCAACCCTCCCCTTACAAATCAGGAGACTAAGGCTCAGGAAGCAGGCAGAGAGCTGGGTTGGGAACCAGGACCCTGACTCCCAGCTTCTCCCTCCACCCAGCCACAAACTCCCAGGCATTAGAGAAGAAAAGTGACACAGAAAGAGCTTCAGGTTCATGAGGCAGGGGTGGCCAGGCTGGAAGGGCAAGGACCAAGGAGACTTTGAGCAGGAGGACACAGCTCCTACCCCCACCCCCCACAGATTCCTTGACACCTTTAAGCAGGACCTGACTCCTTCCTCTAACGCTGGCCTGGGCAGTGAAGAGGGGGCCCCAGAGAGCTTTAAAGCCCTGGGCACTGCTGCAGTTACCCCAAATCCCACAGAAAGTCATAAATCTCACCATTGTACACCTGGAGTGCCAAGCTGGGGCAACTGCCAAGCCACTGCAGGAGTTGGTCACCAGATCCCACAGCACAGCGGCCACCTGGGGGCACCGTGGGGCTTGCAGTGCTCTGCAGCTCCAGGAGCAGGAGTGGGATGCTAGAGTTAAGTTATGAGGCATCGCTATGTAATGCCTCAACCCAAACAACAGACCCAGGGAAGCAGTGGTGCAGACCACAGAGCAGGCTCTGAGAGGGCGCATCCTGCTCAAGGACTGCGGCAAGGCAAGGGGGCCCTGTTTTTATGACTCCTCCTCCCTGGCTGTGGCTATCAGCATAGCAACCTCAGTTGGGTGGAAACGGGCACAAATGTGCATGTGAGGAAATAAGCTTGAAACTCAGAGCCTCCAAGATGATAAGCACGGCATGAAGGAGAATTATTTGGAACTCACCTCCTACCCTGGTCCTCTAGGGACCCTGCTGGTCACAGAGCTACTACCACCACCACACTGGCCGCCAGGGTTGGTGCTCCCCTAATTTAACACTGAGTATGGCTGAAATAAGACTGGGCCCTTAAACAAAATGCCACGGGAGGCTTAGATGTGACAACAGAAACAAGCCCAGAGGGGACCTTGGCCCCAGCAGTTAGGGTCTAAGCTGTGGCTACAAAATCGTAGGCTGGGGTTTGCTCAGGGGCCTTCCTTTCTCACTCCTGGTCACGTCCCTGAGGCCACCACCATTTCAGCAGCAGCACCCAGACCATCCTCCTACATAAGAAGTGCCAGGGCTTTTCAGGAGGCCATTGGCCTTAGAAATGGCCAGTCCTTTAGGGGTGAAAGGTCTCAGCTTCTGGGGCATGCAGAAGGGAGGGCCCCCTGAGATGCTTAGAGGCTGAAAGCCTGTTGGCAGAGAGCTGGCTGTGCTGCAGGTCCTGTCCCAAAGCAAAACTCAGCTCAATCAATTCTCCAGGGAAATCAGAGCTTTCCGGAACCATCCAAGACACCAGAGTTGATAAGAGGCACTGCTGAGATTTTCACCCGGGTTACTCCTGAACTGGTGATAAGCCCTTGTGATGATAGAGTAGATACATAATGAGAATACAAAGGCCCCTGAGTGCTTACTCCTCTGAGCCAGCCTTCAAAACTCTGACAGGACACTCCAGGAGGGCACAGCTCCTGCAGTCCTACTTCAGTGATTCAGTTCCTTCACTATTTCCCACTCCTGATTTTATACCTTCTCTCCATCTTGAGTCTTCGTTACTTTTTTATCATTAATTTTTTTGGAGATGGAGTCTCACTCTTTGCCCAGGCTAGATAGAACACAGTGGCATGATCTTAGCTCACTGCAGCCTCCAACTCCTGGGCTCAAGCGATCTTCCTGCCTCAGCCTCCTTAAGTAGCTGGGACCACAGGCATGTGTACCATGCCTGGCTCCAGTCTTCTTTGTTTCCTCAAATTCCCATCATCAAATGGACCAACCCATTGCACCAATCCACTAGCTGCTGTTGCAATGCATGGACGGCTCTGCTCCTACTGAAGGCCAACTCTCTGTCACTGGGGCCCATGCCCTCTTGTCATTCAGGGACCTTCTCCCGAAATGCTCCCCTCTCTTGTCTCCCTAATGGACCTCCTCATTCACCATCAGCATTCAAACATGCAAGTTATAGCTCCCATATATCTGCAAAACCAAAACAAAACAACATGCCACAGCCCCCCTCAACTCTACCTCCTTGGCACCATCCTGCTTCTTTGATCCCCTTTATAGCAAATCCTCCTCAAGCTTAGCTATACTTGCTGTTTCCATTGTCTCACCTCCTGATCTCTTTCCAACCCACTTTGACCACCCCCACTCCACTGAAACCATATTGGTCAAGGTCACAAATGACCTCCATGTGGCTAAGTCGGCAGACAATTCTCATCAAATTCAGTCTTTCCTTAATTCCTGCATTTAACACAAATGGATTGAATGTTGGCTGCAGATGCCTCCCCATGGCTTGTGAGCAGGTGGGCACAATGCTGGGATTGAGTTTTTCCCTGGACAAGGTTCTCCTCTTTACTTGGCCAACATACCTCCCAATAAACTTCCACTTGGAGCCCACCATGTGCAAGATTCCAGCACTGAGGCTGTCAGCCAACTGACTCGGGTGCCTGTTAGTTATCAGCTGCAAATTATGAATTTTTGTTGCTCCAAAACAACAGCTGGTATTGTGCAGCCTGCAAGGAGCGCTGTGGGGCTAACCTCAAGTCCACAGAGGCACAAACGCCATGCTGGAGTCTCAGTAGCCAGTGTCAGTAGCCAGTGTCCCTAGTCCTGTCTCCTTAAGCCCACCCTACTCATGGTACCAAAGGCGCACCAGCCCACCACTCTGAGCCCCCATGACTCTTTCTGCAATAGCTATGGCTGAGTGGGGTACAGACCCAGCCGTCCCTGGGTGTCCCAGCGAGGGTGTCACAGCCCTTTAGCTCAGAGAAATTGCCCACAGCTCTCTGTGTCGCCTAAGACAGGGTTTCCCAAACTTGCCACATTACAACAGTCAACTCCTTAAAGACACAGATGCCAGAGCAGCTGAACAGTCAGACACTGAGTCCCCACCCCGACCCTGGCCCCTCATCCTTCATGCATCCTGTGAGGAGGAGGGTGTAGGAGAAAATACACAGTCTGCCCAGTCCTGCCTTTCCTGAAGGCATTCCCAGTGTGAATGGCCCCCTCCTGAAAATGGTGCCAGGGTCTCATCAGACCCCACATCCCAACAGCCCCCACCCTCTGGCAGGCACACCTGGCAACCAGACTCTTCTTCTTGCTCCTTGGTTTATAAATCTGGCCCATGGTTTTACACACTTGGGCCCTATTAATACATTGTAAGTGACTTAATCCTCACAACTCCCCCGAGTTAGATGTATTGTCCCCACTTATTTAAGTATTTTATTGTGATATAACTCACATGCCATGTAATTCACCACTTTAAAGTGGTTTTTAGTATACTCACAGAGTTGTGAAACCATCACCCCTATCTAATTCCAGAACATTTTCCTCACCCAAAAAGAAAGCCCATTTCTCATTAAGCTCATTAAGCAGTCACTTCCCGTTGCCCCAGCCCCTGGCACCCACTAAGCTGCTTTCTGTTTTGATGGATTTGCCTATTCTGGACATTTCCTATTGGTGGAGTCATACAATATGTGCTTTCTGTGTCTGGGCTTTTTCACTTGGCATCATGTTTTTGAGGTTCATGTTGTAGCATTGCGAGAACTTCATTGCTTTTTATGACTGAATAATATTGTGCTGCAAGGCTATTAGCCCCGTTTTTATAACTAAGGAGACCCAGGGCTTTGTGTCATTATGGTACCTTGCCCCTATTACTCAGTAAGTGATGGAGTCAAGTGTATCTTACTGTACAGCCAGGATAGTAAATAGCTTAAGAATTGAACCATCATCTTCTATACTTAAATCAATTTATATACATATGCACCCCTAGCATTGATAATAGCATTTTATGACTTACAAATTCTTTTAGCCTTTTTATTCTTGCTTCTTCAGAATGATCTCCCAAGGTGGAAAAGGTAACAATGCTCCCATTTTTGGAAGAAATGAAAGCCCCCAAAATTTAAGCGGTATATTCCAGGCTAAAGCTATGTATTGATGCGTGAACGGTGGCTGCACCTGACTCTGGATACAACACAAGCTAACAGAGCTGCTTTAATGCTTTTTAATAAAGATGCATGATTTAGAGAAACAATTTCTGGTTTTTTCTTTCAGAATATTTTGTAGGAAGTACAAACCTTCTGGCTGAGGGAAAGCCCCACTTAAACTTTATCAGAGTGGTTACTTGTTTTTATTCTAATGTTCTTAAATGATCTAGGAAATAAAGGTTGGTATCTCTTTCAAAATACAGGCGTCTTGGTTCCAGCCCAAATCAGCTGCATTGCCAAGGGAAAGACCTGGGAATAAGAATTTTTAACAAGTCCCCTAGGTGGCTTAGATCAACAGAAACATTTGCCTAGAAGCCAAAGCTCCACAGTCTGGCAAATAAAGTCTTTAATATTGTCATCCCAATGCCAACCCCCTCTTTCAGTAAGAATTCTAGTCACTCTGAACTCCATGCACCTAACAAATGTTCATTAAGCACCTCTTAGGGTCCAGGTTCTATGATGGGTGCTAAGGATACAGGGGACCAAGACAGGCCTCAGGGAGCCTCCAGGCTCCAGGGGAGACAGGCATCACATGAGTTATCAAAACCTAATGAGAAAAAAAAGGGTGGGGGGAACCTGATGGGAAACACTATTTAGCCTCAAAAAGAGACAGAATTGGCCAGGTGCAATGGCTCACGCCTGTAATCCCAGCACTTTGGGAGGTTGAAGCAGGCAGATCATGAGGTCAGAAGATCGAGACCATCCTGGCCAACATGGTGAAACCCCGTATCTACTAAAAATACAAAAATTAGCCAGGCATTGTGGTGCACACTTGTAGTCCCAGCTACCCAAGAGGCTGAGGCAGGACAATCACTTGAACCTGGGAGGTGGAGGTTGCAGTGAGCCGAGATTGCACAACTGTACTCCAGCCTGGGCAACAGAGCGAGACTCCATCTCAAAAAAAAAAAAAAAAAGAGACAGACAGACATCACATGAGTCATCAAAACCTAATGAGAAAAAAAGGGTGGGGGGAACCTGATGGGAAATATTATTCAGCCTCAAAAAGGAAGGACATTCTGACACATGCTACAACATGGATAAACTCTGAAGACATTAAGCAAAGTGAAATAAACCAGACACAAAAGGACAAATACTGCATGATTCCACTTACAGGAAGTCCCTAAAGTAGTCAAATTCATAGAGACAGAAAGTAGAATGGTGGGTGTTAGGGACTTGGGGAAAGGAGAATGGGTAGTTAGTGTTTAATGAGGACAGAGTTTTAGTTTGGGAAGATGAAAAAGTCCTGGAGATGGATGGTGGTTATGGTTATATAACAGTGTGAATGTCCTTAATGTCACAGAACTGTATGCTTAAAAATGGTCAACATGGGGCCAGGCACAGTGGCTTATGCATATAATCCCAGCATTTTGGGAGGCTGAGACAGGAGGATCACTGGAGACCAGGAGTTTGAGACCAGCCTGGGCAACATAGTGAGACCCCATTTCTACAAAAAATAATAAAACTAGCCCAGCATGGTGGCATGTACCTGTAGTCCCAGCTACTCAGAAGGCTGAGGCTGGAGGATCTCTTGAGCCCAGGAGTTTGAGGCTACACTGAGCTATGATTGTGCCACTGCACTCCAGCCTGGGTGACAGAGCAAGACCCTGTCTCTAAAACACACACATACACACACACACACACACACACACACACACACACACCCCTCCTACAAAAGCTCTGACAGGAGCCACAGTGGAGAAGCCAGGTGCTGCCTGAGGGTTCCATAACCAGAGGGACCTGACAGCAGCTCCCAAGCGTGCTTGTCCAGGAGGGTTCCATGCCTAGGACGCCCTTCACCCTGCCTTGTCTCCTCCCAATCCTGTCTCTTGCCCGCAGAACTTTGTGCATCCCTCAACTCAGTTTACTTCCAGCTTCCAGGTCTGTGAGATCCCGTGTGCCCTGTCTGCCTGCTCGTGAGCCATAGCTCCTCCATCGCCACTCTCCAGCCACATGGCTGCTTGCTTTGCTAGGAAATCACTATGTTAGCTCTCCATTCCAGCTGCTGCCATGCCCAGGAAGCACCCATTCCCCAGGCCAGGGAACAGCTGCTCCCTCACTCCCTGGCATCAACCAGGTCTGGGCACAAATGCCATGCCCTCCCTGTCCCTTCTACAGTGTAGATTTCCTCTCCTGCCCAGTTCAGTCCCATTGCCACACTTTGCAATGATCTGATTTGTGTACTTGAAGACTGCCTCCCTCCATCCCAGCACAGGTGACAGGAGGGCAGGGAACTTGTCTGTCTTATTTGTTGCCATAATCCCAGTAGATAATCCTAGAATGGTGCCTGAACAAAAGAGAAAAAGATAACACCTTTCATTTGTCTCTCCATTCACAGCAGGTGCTAGGCAGCCAGGGCCTGGCACTTAGTAGGTACTCAAGAAGGGTAATTGGCAAATGTTCACAAAAAAACCCTCTGCAGGCAGATAACGCTGCCGCCAAGCAGCCAAAGTGCTAATTACAAACTGCTCTGTTAGCTGTTCCTTAGTGCAGCTAAGATTCTCCAAGAATAGTGCACGCTCCCTGCCATGTCCCTGTTTCTTGACAGCGTCTGTGACTCAGACTTTTCATGGAGCCAGACTTGCCCTCCTCAAGAGCATGTGCAGGGCATAAACGTCAAACAGGACAACTGGATGTTGCTGCCCATGGTGTGGGCTGGGGGTGGGGGTATCTGAAGTCATCTCAGCCCTTTCTGATGGGCAGGTTTGGGAGAGACAAGCTGGGCCCTGAATGAGACATGGCAATGCCAGGCAGCCCAAATGCCCTTAGTATAACTACCACCTCCTCTCAGACACACTCAGTGCAGCTCAGTTTATAAACACTCTGCTGCAACAATCTCGCTGGAAACTCAATGCTCAGAAGCAGTCAGGGCAAGATGGGAACACAAAAGCCCAGAGGGACTGAGTCATTTGACAAGGCCATACAGTGAGTCAGGGCAGAATGGTACCAGACTCTGTATCTCCTGGGCTGTGACCCAGGACTGATCTACTGTACTCTTAGGTGAGCAGGAAACCCAGGCGTCTTAGGTCACCAATAACCAGGTAGAAATGCTTAACTCAGAAGGGAGCAAGCAGGCAGAGCCAGAGGACCTAGAGGACAACGAAAGGCCCAGCCAGTGTCCTTAGGGGATGTGGGGACAGGCACATTCACGTGTCTGTACAACTTCACCCAGGCCTTGCTCCATAGCATTGTGAGCGGTGTGGCCTTTACAGTCCAGCCTCCCAGGGCTGCCAGAAACACAACATGCCTGGAAAGTTTCCCAGGTAAGTGGCTCTTCTTTGCAGAGCTATTAGCTTCCCTTCATCATGCCATAAAATCCTCCAGCCGATGACAGATCTCATCCTTCTCCAGGGAGGGAAACAGGGAAGAAACGAAACACAAAGGAAAAAAACCACTGGTCAAATTTGGAAAGCCCCATGGGCACATAACTTGGGCAGAAAAGGCATCAGAGATAGCTGGGTTGCTGCATTCAGTTGCACAGGCTATGCACTGTCCAACTCCAAGCGATGCCATTCTCATGTACTACAATATGAATGACAGTCCCTTGAGTTAGGAAGTGCAGGGAAAGGACCTTGCATGATTTTGCGCAATGTCTTCAATATCCTCAAGGCCCACCCCTCGCTGACAGCTTGTCCTAGGCCTCTCAGTTCTCAGGAACTTCTCGTTGATACCCCTCTTGCAGGAGGAAATGACCAAGGTTGGGGAGGAGTCAAGGCAAAGGGTTTGGCATCTATTTCATGAGCCACTTGACTGGCTGGGCTGAAATCAAGCACTAAGCCCAGGACTAGAGAGAAGTATTAGCCACCTTTTAAGGGCTGAATCCCACTTACGTAGACTTTGTTCTATTTCTCTCCTCTTTCTGGATCTCTAATTAGATAAATGTTAGACTTTCTCCACGTATGTGTCTTATTCTCTCTGCAGCTTCCTTTTCTTCCAGTGTTGTATTCTGGATTTCTCCACGTTTGACTTAAAGTTCTGTTTTGTTGTTCAAATCTGCTTCATCATTCTTTAGAGCTTTTAATTCTCTGCACATATTCTCAACTTTGCCTTTTATTTATTTAAATGCACTGAACAGTTATTTTATTGGCTATGCTTAAATATTGCAGCATCTGAAGTCTCCAGAGTCTGTTTCTGCTGTAAATTGTTCGTGCTGGCTCTGGCTCTTAGTGCTTTATCTCCTCTTGTACTCAGTTATTTTTGACTAAGAACTGCTCACTTTCTGTGGAAGATATTTGTAGAAATTCTTTTGAGGCTTAGGATGAGGGTCTGTTTTTCCAGAGAGGGCTATATTTGCTCCAGCAAATGCCTGAGTTAACACCCATCTGCGATCACTCTAAATTCTCAGGTAGAGGTTAGTGGGAACCAGCAGGTCATGTAAGTTCATCTTTCTCGTTTTTCCATTCTATTCTTTTTTTTTTTTGAGACAGTCTCACTCTGTTGCCCATGCTGGAGTACCGTGGCGCCATCTCAGCTCATTGCAACCTCTGCCTCCTGGATTCAAGCAAGTCTCCTGCCTCAGCCTCCCGGGTAGTTGAGATTACAGGCGCATACCACCATGCCCGGTTAATTTTATTGTTTTTTTTGTTTTGTTTTGTTTTTTGTATTTTTAGTAGAGACCCGGTTTCACCATGTTGGCCAGGCTGATCTTGAACTCCTGACCTCAGATGATCTGCCTGCCTCGACCTCCCAAAGTGCTGGAATTACAGTGTGAGCCATGGTGCCTGGCCTAGTTTTTCCATTCTATTCTTACGCCGGAATAGACAGCGGGTTTGTTTGTTTCCTAGGGCAACCATCACAAAGTGCCACAAACTGAGTGTGGCTTTAAACAAAATAAATTTATTCTCTTACAGTTCTGGAGGCCAGAAGTCTGAAATGAAGGTGTCAGTAAGGCTGGTGGATTTCTTGAGGTCAGGAGTTTAAGATCAGCCTGAGCAACACAGGGAGACCTCATCTCTACAAAAAATTTTAAAAATTAGCTGGGCATGGTGGCGCAAGCCTGTAATCCTAGCTACTTGGGAAGCTGAGGTTGGAAGCTCATTTGAACCCAGGATATCAAGGCTACATGAGCCATGATCACACAACTGCACTCCAGCTACAGCGACAGAGCAAGAGCCTTGTCTCAATCAATAACAAAATAAAATAAAATTTTAAAACAGCCAATATAATAAATTAGATGAAAATTCTTTTCTACTCTTGAATCTCCCTTCCATTCTTGGAATAAATCCTATTTGGTCATGCTGTAATAATACATTCAGTTGAATGAAATTTGCTAATATTTTATTTAAGTTTTTTTTTTTTTTTTTTAAAGTGAAACCAGCCTGTAGTTTTGTTGAGTTACTGAGTTCTCCTTTGATTTTGGTAACAGGGTTCCTTGTAAAAGAGTTGTAACATTTATTTTTATATTATTTATTTTTTAACTCTGCACCCCAGCTGGGGTACAATGTCACCATCACAGCTCACAGCAGCCTCAACCTCCTGAATTCAAGCAACCCTCCCCCTTCAGCCTCCCAAGTAGCTAGGACTACAGGTGTGCACCACCACACCACACCTGGCTAATTTTTTATTTTTTGTAGAGACAGGGTCTCCCTATGTTGCAAGGGCTGGTCTCCAACTCCTGGCCTCAAGGAATCCTCCTACCTCGGCCTCCCAAAGTGCTGGGATTACAGGTGTAAGCCGCCTTGCCTGGCCCTTTTTAAACCCTCTGAATTTATTTTTCTAGCTTCTTGAATTGAAAGCTGGGTTCAATAATTTTTAACTTGACTTGTCTCTGAATAAATTAATTTAGGGCTATATATTTTCCTTTGAGTACTGATTTGGCTTCATCCCATAGGTTTTTACATTCAGTGTTCTTACTGCCATTTAGTTCAAACACAGTCGCTTAAAATTTTCATTTTGACATCCCCATTTAAACTAACAGTTATTTAGATTTTTGTAACTAATCTGTTACTCTCAAGAGATTTTTCTATTGAAATTTTTATTGATAATTGTAAATTCACATGTGGCTGTAAGCAATAACACAAAGAGATCCCTTGTATATACTTTGTCCAGTGTCCCCCAATGGTGACATCTTTGTTTTTTTTTTTTTTTTTGAGACGGAGTTTTGCCCTTGTTGCCCAGCCTGGAGTGCAATGGCGTGATCTCGGCTCACCAAAACCTCCACCTCCTGGGTTCAAGTGATTCTCCTGCCTCGGCCTCCTGAGTAGCTAGGATTACAGGCATGCGCCACCACGCCCGGCTAATTTTGTATTTTTTAGTAGAGATGGGGTTTCTGCATGTTGGTCAGGCTGGTCTCGAGCTCCTGACCTCAGGTGATCTGCCCGCCTCAGCCTCCCAAAGTGCTGGGATTACAGGCAGTGACATCTTACAAAACTACAATATTACTATCAGGATATTGACATTGATACACTCTATAGACTTCAGTCAGATTTGCCAGTTTTACTTGTATTTATTTGTGTGTGCAGTGTGTGCATGTATTAAGTTCCATATAATTTTATCACTTATGTAGGTTTGTGTGTATAATAAAACACCTATCCTGGATTTTTAAAACTCTACATTATTCACTCCATATCTGTCATTTTTCACTTGCTATATCATCAATTTATTTATTTATAATTTTTTATTTTTATTTTTTATCCTAGGGACAGGGTCTTACACTCTGTCGCCCAGACTGGAGTGTAGTGGCGCAATCATAGCTCACTGCAGCCTCACACTCTTGGGCTCGAGCGATCCACACCTAGGAACCTTTCTACCTCCTGGGTACAATCTTGGCTATTGTTTCCTTTTTCAGTTGAATCCCATTTTCACTACACCTTTTCAGGATTCTGCATGATTTCTTAGCCCCTAAAGGCATTTCTTTGCCTGCATGGATATGGGTTTTTAATAATATTTGTTCTATCAGATTTAGGGATTTGGAGCATGTCCTCAATCTGCAGCCATGATCTCACTCCTGCTTACACTTCCCAGGGATTTTCTTTTTTAAACTTGGGGTCAAAGAGAGAATGTGGGTCAATCCTTCACTGGTGGCAAAGGCAGGGAAGCTGTCGGCAGCTGTGTCCTCTTCCATGCAGTCCAAGAGAATTCTGGGCTCCAGCAGTTGCTGTCCTTCCACGGATGGTGAACATGAACATTCCAATTAGGTCTCCTTTTTGCCTGAGTTCAAACTGGATTTCTGTTGCACTCAGAAAGGTCCTGACTAAGAGTAGGATGACACATCTTGCTTTGACCTTCTGCATGTTATTCACTTGCTGAGCAAACCCTTTCCTCCTGAAGGGCAGAAAGATACATTTATGCTCAGGTATGGTGGCTCATGCCTGTAATCCCAGCACTTTGGGAGGCCAAGGCGACAGGATCACCTGAGGTCAGGAGTTTAAGATCAGCCTAGACAACACGGTGAAAACCCATCTCTACTAAAAATACAAAAATTAGCCCGGCTTGGTGGGGTACGCTTGTAGTTCCAGCTATTCAGGAGGCTGAGGCAGGAGAATCACTTGAATCCGGGAGCAGAGGCTGAAGTGGGCTGAGATCACACCACAGCACTCCAGCCTGGGCGAGAGAGCAAAATTCAGTCTCAAAGAAAAGAAAAGAAAAGAAAAGAAAAGAAAAGAAAAGGTACATTTTACTTTACTCCAAGGTCAAAAAATGGTTGAAAACTCCAAATAAGTTAAGGTGTTTTCTCTTTGTATGATGGTTCTGAAGTCTCGAAGTCTGTCCTCTGAGTCCACAGAAGACGTGGTGTGAATCTGGTCAGGGGAAAGACGCTGCAGCTGGTTGGAGAAAAAGGGCAGATGCAGCTCGACATAAAGTCCAGTGTTCCCAACGTGCCACCCTTTCATCATGTGCAGACTCTTTCTGCCAAATGACCACCCGTGAAATATGAGCTCTTTCTGTGAATCTGAGGAGTTGCTCTGGGCCCAGCACGTGGGGCCTGGAACTACCTCAAAGGCTTCTCCCGTCTAGGAAGCAGTATACGCCACCAGCTCAGCCTGCCCAGCGTGCACACGGCACCAAGCTGGCTGGGTGCTAAACAGATACAATACTTGGAACTAAAATAAAACCCAACTCAGTGACATCTTGATGCAGCTTTGTAGGAACAGCAGGCTCCTGTGTACACACCGTTCTGCTCTGCACGCCTATTTGTAAATTAATCACACATCAGTAGACTTGGCTCAGATTCACATGTTTCTGGACCACTGTGAGGGTAGCTCAGGCTATGGGATCTTCCATTCAGCTTCAAAACCAGATCCTTTCAACAGATTCTGGGTGAGAATTCTTCTTCTTGCCAGGCTCTCTTAAGCCACCCACATCTTGCTCCCTTCCCCAGAAGAAGCAAACAGGGCAGAGGGAACGGTGACTCCCCACAAGCCCCCTCCATAAAAGCATCCCCAATATACTAATATGATAGTTTGAAGGCACACACACACACACACTTGCAAGATGTTAGTGAAAGCACGATGAAAAGAAATAGAGTGGCACCTTTTTATGACGTGTTCATACTCCACCAGCCAATGTCCTGCCTCTGCCTCTCCCTGGGGTTCTTTCCTGTGGTGTTAATCTCACCTCTGCTCCACCTGGATCCTAGAACACTGCCCAGTCCCAAGCCCAGTTGGGCTTCCTTGAGTTCACTCTTAGGAGCCCTGCAGCTTGAGTTCCAGGCTCTGGCCCTGAGGTCAAGGCAGTGGTGATGAGTCACAGCTGCAGGTCAGTGGAAAGTGACTGCAGCGTCAGGCCAAGCTTGGCCACTTACATGTCTGGCATGACAGTGGCCTCAGAGTACTCGTCTGAGAAGAAGAGCTATCACCTGAGCGCTCTGGAGAACTTAGCCGGAGCTTTCAGGCAGTCTGGGAGCCTACATGGAGGCATGTAGGCTTATGTCTCATGTCCACGTTGCCTGGGAGACAAAATCCTTTTCTATTTAGAGCTGCCCCAAAATGTTCTGCACCAGCTTCTCACTGCGGTGGCTTCACCTTAGCATACAGGTATGTGGACGGCCACTGTGCTGGCTCACCTTGGACACTGCCTTCATGGGCCTGGGTCAGGTTCTCAGTCAGCAGCTCTTGCCAACTCCAGGAGGCCCAGACCCAGGAGTGGCCTCCTGCTGCCGGACACAAAGAGGGAAAGAGCTGAGCTGCCCGGCCCTCTTCTTCTAACAAGCCCTCCTGGGTTGACAAAGAAAGTCTCTCCCTGCACTGGGTGACACTGGACACTGTCCCTGTCCTCTCCCGGGAGGCCCCAGGCCAGGGGCTGGGATAGCCTCAGGGCCTGGCTCTCTCCATACCCAGCCCAATCAGGGGTCCTGTGCCCAAGATCCTATCAAGATGGGTGCTAAGAATCACAGAGAATGGGGACAACCTGCAGGTCCCTGCAGGACTTTGCAGACCCAGGAGGTGGCAGTTCACTGAGGTCTAGCCCCTGGCCTTGAATGGGAACCAAGCAGGTGTGAACTGGGAGTAGAGGCCACCGATCTGCTGCTCAGCCTTGGACAAGTCAGAGTACTCAGAAGCCTCGGATCCCAAATGTGAAAGAGAAAAGCGCGTCTGAGTGTGTGTGAGAATTCCTTCCTAACCGGGGAGCATATCTTCAGGGCAACTTCAGGTTAAAAATCTAAATTCAGGCCAGGCGTGGTGGTTCATGCCTGCAATCCCAGCACTTTGAGAGGCCGAGGCGGGTGGATCACCTGAGGTTGGGAGTTCAAGACCAGCCTGACCAACACGGAGAAACCCCGTCTCTACTAAAAATACAAAATTAGCTAGGCATGGTGGCACATGCCTGTAATCCCAACTACTCGGGAGGCTGAGGCAGGAGAATCGCTTGAACCCGGGAGGCAGAAGTTGCGGTGAGCCGAGATCACACCATTGCACTCCAGCCTGGGCAACAAGAGCAAAACTCTGTCTCAAAAAAAAAAAAAAATTTAAATTCAAAAACAAACAAAAAGAACTTCTTCCTAACAGGAACATTCAGAAGAACTAAGGAAAGAATGTCTCTGAGGGTGCAAATGGTACCATTGGTCTCCTCACCCTACAAGTATTTACAAAGTGCCGTAGACAAGACCGCATCTGAAATCAGAGCTGGGCGGGAGGCAGGACCTGTGGTTTCTAAGTGCTCTCTCCACTTCCCCAGGCAATGGGCCTATGGACACCGAAGCTGGGGCGCCCGGCCAGAACCTGAAGCCCCAGGGCACATAGAGGCTGTAGGCTCTGGTGGTGACGGTTCATCTGAGTTACAAGCGGCTGAGCCTCCTGGGCTCCCCACCCCGACGCCCACCCCTAGTTGAGGAACAAGCCCTAGGAGGCTATGGGAAAGAAGGAGGGGGAAAGCAGAGCCATCTGGCTTGTCCTGAATTATTAACCACAGAGGAGGAGGTACAGCTAAGGCCCTGGGGGAATCAGGTGCAGCTGCTCTCAGAGTTGGAGAGGGGAACTGGAACCCTTTTGCAGACCCAAGGGATCCAGAGGTTGGAATGTGACCCTCCATGCCAGCTGGGCCCCAAGTCCCAGGGACCCCTCCTGTACACCTGACAGGTGCTACCTCCTCTCTGGGCCACTAGGCAGCAAAAAACAAACTATGCCTTCATCCCCTGACCTTTTACTCTTCAAAGTACTTACGAACCCACGTTCTTCACTTCTTTTTGGGCATTTTGTCGGAAGGATAAACCAAGGCCAGGTGAGATCAGACAATTCAGCCAAGGTTGTAGGGCTGCCAGGGAGGTGGTCAGGTTGTATACCAGGTCTCCGTCTCCAATGCCACCACGGGGTCCCCTCCCCAAGAATTCCAAGTCACCCATGGCTGAGCCATGGGAAGAACACCTGCTATGTCTCCCTCTAATTTGCCTTCTGCCTCCATCCCTCTTGATTCTGGCCCTCACCAGCACTCCCTGGGTGTCAGAGACAGCCTTCTAATTGGCCTCTATGTTTCCAGTTTGGTTCCTCTGAAATCCTCCTTCTAGAAACCATTAGAGGACATCTTCCCAATGCAGATGCAACCATGTGTGCCAGCTCCCCAGAATGTCACTGGAAGCCATCATGCCCCACCCACAGCCTCTCCAGGGCCTCTCTCACTCCACCATTCACCTGCTGTTCCCTGCTGTCATTCTTGTTGTTCCCTGTTTGCGGTCCTCAGCTCCAAAGCCCTCAAGAGCAGCACCTGCCTCTTACACCTCGGCCCCAAGCACTGCAGAAGCTGGTAACTGTTGCCTGAGGCATTTGCTCAAGGCCCCAAGCGCTGTAGAAGCTGGTAACTGTTGCCTGAGGCATTTGCTCAAGTGCTCAACCCCTGCTGGTTCTTTTGTGGAAAAAGCCCTTTCCCACCTGGAAAATTCTCGAAGTGTCTATTAAGAATCAGCTTACACAGCACTCACTCTGAGAAGCCCTCCGAGACTACTCTGGGCAAAGCTGAGTGCCCAGGTGCATTGAGAGCACCTCAGCCCCAGCTCCCACCACACCCCATTCCCACTGTCTGGCCCCAAACCATGAAGCTCAGGGCAGCACCCGCATCTGCTTCATTTCTGCATCTTCAGGGCCAAGCCCACAGCGAGGTGCTCTACAGATCTCCATAAGTACTTAGGAGAGGCACAGCTATGGGGGCAGAGGTCAGCATCTGGGCAGGGAGAGAACCAGGCAGGGAGAAGGCCAACCAAGGATATCACAGGCTGAAGAGCCCATGTGTTTCCAAACAGTCAGAGAGGAGGAGCTCACAAGCATGGGACCTTTTCTGGGGGCTCTTCCAAGGGCCATCTGGAGAGCAGTGAGTCAACCAGCCACCTCCTGTGTGGCTCAGCCCCTGCCCCTTTCCGTAGCAGCACTGAGCTACATAGCCTGAATTTGGTAAAAGGTCTCGGATGTGGGGCAGAGGGCCCAGAGAAGGTCAGGGAGGAACTGCCTGGGAAGCCAGATGCCCACAAGGCTCTGTGACTTCACTTCCAGGGTTCGGT
Organism: Pan paniscus; assembly: GCF_029289425.2. NCBI lineage: Eukaryota > Metazoa > Chordata > Mammalia > Primates > Hominidae > Pan > Pan paniscus. The sequence goes on from NC_073259.2 coordinate 131,152,285, forward strand.
CTGTACTCTCTGCAGTCAGGAGTACTGTCCCAGCTTTACCACCTTCTGGCCCTTTAGCACCTGGCCATACACACCCACTAATGCCCCTAGAAGGGTGGGGGCCCACTTCTCCCCCAGAACAAGCTTGACTGATTTGTTTTCATATCATCTGAGCTTCTCTCTTGGACAGTGGGAAGCTGGGAGCTCCACCCAGGCTGCACACAGGACTGGCTTGAGGGCCATAGAGCAGGAAATAAATGGTGAGCTTGTAGCACAGCAGGGACAAGGCAGAGCCTAAGAAAGGGCCCAGAGTCTGGTGTATGCCTGATTCTGTGGCTATGAAACATCCGGAATAGACAAATCCATAGAGCTAGGATGCAGACAGATGGTGGCCAGGAGCTGTGGGGAGGGAGGAATGGGAAGTGACTGCTTAACAGGGACAGGGGTTCCTTTCAGGGTGATGGAAATGTTTTAGAACTAGATAAAGGTGGTGGCTGCACAATCTTGTATGCATACTATATGCCACCGAATTGTGCACTTTTAACATGTTTAAGCTTACTGAATTTCACCTAAAAAGAAACGAGGAAAGAAAGGTCAGGCAGAACTCCAAGTATCAGTTTCCTTTTTTTCTCCAAGTCCTGGCAGCGCTCCCTTTTCTGCAAGCTAGCATCCTGGCTCTTTTTATCAACCCCCAGGCCCCAAGGGCTCAGAGCACAAATCGAGGGTGAGTTTTCCGTGTTGACCTTTATTTTTTTATTTTTAACCAAAGATGCTCCAGCATACTGCAGGAGAAGGAACTTGACTGGGTCACCTCCTGGTTAAAACCCTTCAAGAATTCACCTTCATTCACCAAAGCACCCTGAGCTCCTTGCCTTGGCACTGGAAGTCTTTGCACAGGCTGGTGAACTGACACCCTCACCCGTGGGGACCCAGCCCGTCTGGGTGCCATCACCTGGGTCTCCACCTCCACCGGGAAATTCTGACCTACTGAGTTGACCTAGCTCCTGACCTAACTCAAGAGCCACCTTGGCAGTAAAGCCACCCTGACCCTGTGACAGTCCCTCTGCCAAGCCCCCAGTGCCTGACACTTCCACCCAATGCTCACTCAGCAGCTCATCCTGCATGAATGCAGAGTGGCCTGGAGGGAAGTGACTGCACACAGGATATACAGACTCTCCCACCACAAATAAACAAGTGATTCTGTCAACAAAAGAGCCAGAAGAAAACTGCACCCCTATTGGAAAGGGATGAGGAGCGCAGAGGCTGCAAGGAGGGTACCAAGTCAGAGCTGGGAAGGCCCAAGGCAGGGTGGAAGGTGGAGCTCAGAGAGGGTTCCAGGGTCCCTGGGTATAGGCGTGGTCCTCCTTATAGGTCACCACCTAAGGGGGCAGCAGTCCTTAAGGGTGCCAGGTTGACATAGGTGGGGTCACAAACCTCAGAAACTGAAGAACTTGCAATCCAACCCTATCATTGGGTAGATGGAAAAATTAAGGCCCAGAAAAGGGCAGACAGTTGATCTACTCATCCTTCCACCTATGCATCCCTACTCGCATCTACCCATGCATCCCTTCACCCATGCATCCACCTATCCATCTACCCATGTAGCTACCGAGCCATTCACTCATGCATGCATCCACTGATCCATCCACCCATGCATTCATCCACCCATGCATCCATCCACCCATGCATCCATCCATCATCTACATAGGGCAGGGGTGGGACTAGAGCCCAGAGCCTCTGCCTCTAAACCCAAAGTTCTTCACAACGGGTCACAGTTGACTTCTTTACACTCAAGGCAGCTCTGGGAAACTTTCTGACCCCTTAATGGGTATACAGGAAGAAAGACCCTGCTAGTGGAATGGGGGAAGGGTATCAGGGCTCATGACAAGGCACGGTCTATGCAGGGTGCCTGCCCTAAGGCCAATCCTCATCAACAGCTCTGTGAGGGCAGCCAACCCTAAGCCCACTCTGCAGATGAGGAAACAGGAAACAAGCTCTGGAGAGGTCTGCTGACGTGCCTACAATCCAAGGATGGTTAACCACTACAGCCATAACCCTGTCCCAGATCTCTCCACTGTCCAAGAGCAGGCCCTCTCACTGCACTATGGCACGTCAGGCATGGCTTGGGCAGGGTGGATAGGAGGCGTCCCAGTGGGCAAGAAGCTTCTCAGACCAAAGGCTTCCGAGCCAGGGTCAATGTGGTGGATGGTGGGAGTCATTGGTCATCACAAGATGATGCGTCTCACAGGAAATGGGAAAGAACTTGTACACTGGGGAGTCAGAAAAAGGGGGAAGCCTGGGGCTTTCAGGCCCTGACAAAGCTCCTGCATCCAAGGGAGCTTCTGAAGGTTGTAGGAGAAGGTGGCTGCTAGCAGGGTCCCTAAGAACAGCTGCCGACAGAGTTTGGACAAAGTTATGCCATCTCCCTATGTGCCAGTGGCTTCAGAGAGTTCTGGAGGAAAGACCCAAGAGCCGGAGCAGCTATGAGGGCTGGCTGCTGGGAAGAGATGGAGTTGGGTGCGGAGGAAGGCACAGGTGTTCTAACAAAGGGACTCCCTGAGAAGCAGGAACTATGGTGTAGAGGTAGGCGGTAAGTTCCTAGGGAGGCCCTGCAGCAACTGAGGGGCCCCTGCTCCTCCTCCTCCTTCTCCCTGCCAAGTAGAGCAGCCTGGCTTGCATCTGTCTGCTCCCCTCCGGTGCACCTGGGACCCTGATGCTTGCTGCTTCCCATTTCGACAAATCCAGGGAGACAGGTTCCTGCCAGGTGGAAGGGAAAGTTTGGGGTCCAGCGCCTGCACTTCTCATCTCTCCGTCCTTAGATCTGATACTTGCAACTGAACCTTGGTTTACTCATCTGTAAAGGGAGGTGGTAATACGTCCAGTGAGGGGGTAGAACACTATGCCTGGCAACCAAGATGTGTTCTGTCACCCACAGGAATACTAAAAATATCTAACCCCTGGGCACTGCTGCTGGCTGTGGGGCTGGGGGAATCCTGGAGGTGCCTGTGGACAGCATTGCCCACTTAGCTCCAGAAATCCCAGGGAAGGGACAATAAGGGGGACGGGGCAGGGGCAGAGGCTATTTACCAGCAAAAAAAAGTACAGCACTCTTGCTCTTGGGGCTAGATGTATCTAGGATTTCAGAATATCCTGAACTTTAGACAGGTAAAGCTGCGTATCTCAGCAGCATCCAATAAACAAATACGTTGAACTCTCTGCAGTGAAAGACATGAATATAGAATACATAAAGACTATAAATAGCCTCACTTGGACTATAAATAGCCTCACCTCAGTTCAGGAAAAATTTTGCTGCCAAATGAGTTACAAAAAAGTGTCTGGTTTTCAGTGTGCTGGATTTTGGAATTGAGGATAAGGAATTGTGGATCTGCACATCAATGTTTTCACCACATATCTGTGTGAACCAACTGCATATCACCCCTGCTTCACCCCACTACCAATGCAGGACAGATGAGGGGTGACATGTGCTCTGCCTCTAAAACTCACCAGGCCCTGTGACCTTGGGGAACACAGTCCAAAGAGATGAGTCACACACGAAAGCAAATGTGCACACACACACAAACAGCAATGCCTATAAATATATTCATAACACAGGCCTGCGGGCACATAGGTCCACAAGGACGCAGAGCCCAGCTCTGCTGACGGAACCTGTGTTGCCCCAGGGCCCGCTGACCCCTGCTCAGGGCAAGGCCTGTGTTTCCAGGCCTGTGCCTGGGCAAGCAAGGGTAGGCAGGAATGAGGAACACGGCAGGGCTTGGTGGTTGAGAGCTTCCTCATCTCTGCAGTGTGGAGAAGGGGCAGGTATGCCAGGCAGACCTGGCTCTGGTACCAGCACTGCCACTGCCCAGCCGGTGGCCTTAGATAGGTGGCCTTGGGCAGGTGGCCTGCGCCCCTGGCTGGGCTGCATTTCTTCACCTGCAAAGTCTGAGTGATACAGGCCTCTTGGGCTTGGTGAGAGGCACACAGGAGTCCCCAGGGCTTGGCACACAGCTGGTGCTTAGGAAGTGCTTGCTGACTCTGTTCTGTGACGTTGCTTAAATGCATAATATTTAAAAGAGGGGGCTAAAATAAGTGGCCCCTTCAGTCCCAGAAGCGTCTCCCTCTCCCCCAGGGCTCTCTTTGGAGGCAGAGCCCTTTGTGGGTCTCTGTCCTACACCAGGGCTCTCTGGTCAGAATGCAGATGAGACCTACTGGATGTTCTGGCTGCCAAGAGCAGCCCCCACGAGACCAGGCTCCAGGTCTGGAGGGAAAAGCCTAGAGCAGGGACCCCTGGAGGAGGGGTCACGGCATTGCAGGCAGAACTCAGGCTTTGACATCAGAATGGTGCTCTGATCACAGCTCCACCCCTCACTTGGTCTTAAGGAAGTTACTTAAACTCTCTGAGCCTCAGTTCTTCATTTTATAGGTGAAGGTATGTGGACCTTCATTTTATAGGTATGTGGACCTAGTCCAATACCACACACACCTCACAGGGTAGTAAGGGGAATAAATTAACAGACAATCAGTGTAAAGCACCCAGCACACAACACCCAAGCAACAGCAGCAGCCGCTATTATTACTATAATGATGATGGTGATGGTGATGCTGGGGATCAGCCCTGCTAAAGAACTGTGTCCCCACACTCCAAACAGTCAGGACTAGGAGAAACAACTCATTGATATCATTTTGTCACTATGCATTATTGCCAGCCTTCCCAGGGTTGGGGCCGTTGCTCACTGTTTCGACCCTCCCAGCAACGCTGCCAGCAGGCAGACAGACGCACTCTCCCCACTCCAAATTGGAAAATGGAAGCCAAGAGAGCGACAGGGACTTGGTCAAGGTCATCGAGCAAGTCAGTAGCAGGGAAGGGATGAGAACTCCTCATTCTGGGCCCAGGGTGACACCAAACCGATCCCAACCAGCACCCCAAGGCCTGCAGCCCACAGGAGGCTCTCAGCCACCACGGGGCACAGGTATGTGCAGGAGCATCAAGACCTGGGCTGGGGGGTGGCACAGGGCAGGGGAGCTGAGGGGAGTAGGGAACCAAGTCATCTTTCAACTGGCCCAAGCCCATCGCGCACAGTCTGGCTCCTCTATCTTTGGCGGGGAGCCTGGGGCTATTTCGGGAAGCTCTGCGCACAGCCCGCCACTTCCCTGCCAGGCTGACTGGGTCAAAAACAAAACGAGCCCAGCAACAGCCCTGTGTCAACAGGGTGGGAAGTGAGGAGGCACTGAACAGCCCCAAATCCAACAGCAGGAACAGGAGAAAATCAGGGAAGGTTGTGGGGGTAAGCACATCACCCTCACCCTGCAAAAAAAAGCTAGTGGGAAACGAACAACACAATGAATCAGATGCAGCAGGACACAGGGAGTGACTAGCTCTGGGGCCAGACCACGTTCACATTCAAGCCTTGTCTTTGAGCAAGTCCTTTACCTGCTCCAGGCCTCAGTGTACCCATTTGTGGACCACCACCCACCTTGGAGGGTTGAGTGGGATTAAATGAGGTGACAGTGAGGCACTGGGCACCTGAGATGTCCTCAGCCTGGGCCTGCCATGCCCTGCTCACCCTTCAGAGCCTTGCTCAGAGTCTCCCATTGGGACAGCTGAGTTACAGCCCCGATTCTGCAGGCACTTGCCACCCACAGCCGCTGGAGGCCCCTGGACGGCTGCACAAGGCCCTGTCCATCCTTGTGCAACTGCAGTGCTGAGCCTGGAGCAGCTGCCTCATCGGTCTGTGAGGTCAAGCTCAAGGGGCCACCCAGAAGGCTTTCTGAGAGCATCCAAAAAACCAGAAGAAAGGGTGAAGAGGTCCCCGATGGCATCCAGGGTTCCCCGATAGCCCTCCAGTCACTGTCATGGGGCAGGCAGCAGGACTCAGCTCATCTCTAGCTGCTGCTTTGCAGGGGCAGCGTGAGAGCCACCTGGTGCCAGGGACAGTGCACAGGGCTCTGCCCAGAGCAGGTGCACAGCAGACACTGGAGACGGAGTCAATGGGGAACCAACGGGGCTGGCAGGAGAGGCAGGAGGATGCAGGACAGGAACAACCATTTATGGGGCATTTCCAAGGCACCAGGCTCTGTGGGAGCAGCTGACACACCTTGTCCCAGCAGATTATGTCTTTTTGACAGGTAAAAGCAAGGGGCCCAGAAAAGGGAAAGGATTTTGGCAAGTTGGTGTAAGACTTGCAGGAGGCCAGCAGGCTCAGAAGGGCTGTTCATTTTAAATGATTAATTGTATGTAAAGCCTGTGGGTGTGAGGATGAGGAGGCAACTCCCCAACAGGCACCCTGGGCTGGCCTGGGAGCCTTAGGGGACATCATCCCCAAGGTGGTCTGTTGGTTCTCTCAGAGCAGGAGGATGGGAAGGAATGGATGGTGGTCAGGCAGCCACAGGGGCACTGGTACTGGCAACACTCAGCACTTCCTGCATTCAGGGGCACCCTCTGTCATCCTGGACAGCAGAGACTTCTAGAAGTCAGATGCAGGAAATGCTTCCCAGAGCAAGATTGTCTTTCATTAACTGCTGGAGACGTGGGGCAGAGACTCACCCAAGGTCTGCAGCAGGCCTAAGCCTTGTCCCTTGTTGTATCCAGCCATGTATGCGTTTGTGTGCGTGTGTGTAGACAAATGTCACCTTCACAGCTGAGGTGTCAGTGTGTCTCATCTGCGATGGGCCAGGGGAAGGAGATGAAAGCTCTTGCAGGTGCCATGTGTTGAGATGGCCACTCCACCATGTGCCCAGTGATGTATCCGAGAGGAGCTCAGGGAGCCAGGGCTGGATGCAGGCAGACAGCCTGGCCAGGAAGGAGGCCGAGTGTCAAGATCGAGCGAGGGGAGGGCCTGACGAGGGGTAGAGAAGACCAAGCTGGGAAACACATGGAGTGGGCTGGTGCAGGCAGGGGCAGAGGGTAAGGGGCCGTCACTGTAGATGCCCTAAAGACTGAGCATTGTGGGTACTCCCCACGACCCGCAAACTCATGAGCCAGCCAGGAGCAAGAGCAGGGGTCTGGCTATGTATGCCACCATCATCTCCACTGCCTTTGTGGAGTGAGTCTGTGACCTCACCCCACAGCTGTTGGGGGTGGGGGCATGAACCTCTGAGACAAGCACAGACTGAGAGCTGGGAGACAGACAGACTCCTCTCTGCAATGCCCATCCTGTGAGAGGGGCTTAACCACCCCCTGGGATGGGCTACAAGGTATTGCTATTAGAGAAAGTTCCTATACTGAACAGTTTGCCCCCCTGGGACTCAACCTGGGGTCTTGATTGACTTTTTGGAGCCACATGCAGCCTTTCTCCTCCAGGACACCTTAAAATACGTGTCTGACTAGTACACCCTCTCCACAGTGGCTGCCTACTGGACCCCCTCCGCTGCTCTGGGCTCTCTGATTCTACTCGTGGAGGCAAAGTCGCCCTTGCTGATGACAGGGCCTGAGGCTGCTAAAAGCCCTGGGTGTGTTTCCTGGGACCCGCTGCCAGGCCACACTCCCCGGCCAGTGCAGTAGGTTTGCCCTTCATCTGGTGACATTCTGCCTGCTGGGTGCAAGGGGTTGAATAGTGCAGCCCCCTCCCCAAATTCACATCTAACTAGAGCCTCAGAATGTGACCTTATTTGGAAATAGGGTATTTGTGGATATGATTAGTGAAGGATTTCTAGATGAAATCATACTGGATTGAGGATGGGCTCAAAACCCAATGACTGGTGTTCTTATAAGAAGAGGAGAGAGTCTACAGCCATGGCCATGCATGGTGGCTCATGCCTGTAATCCCAGCACTTTGGGAACCAAGGTGGGTGGAACACCTGAGGTCAGGAGTTCGAGACCAGCATGGGCAACATGGTGAAACCCCGTCTCTACCAAAAATACAAAAATTAGCTGGACATGGTGGCACATGGTTGTAATCCCAGCTACTCAGGAGGCTGAGGCAGGAGAATCGCTTGAACCCAGAAGGCAGAGGTTGCAGTGAGCCAAGATTGTGCCACTGCACTCCAGCCTGGGAGACAAGGGCGAAACTCCATCACACACACACACACACACACACACACACACACACACACACACACACACAAAAGAAGAAGAGGAGAGGACACAGGAGACACAGGAGAAGGCCATGTGAAGGCAGAGGCAGAGACTGCAGTGATGCAGCCACAAGCCAAGGAACACTTGGGGCCACCAGAAGCTGCAAGAGGCAAGGAAGGATTCTCCTTGGAGCTTTCAGAGGGAGTGTGGCCCTGCTGACAGCTTGATCTGAGACTTCTGGCCTCCAGAACTGTGAGAGAATAAATTTCTGCTGTTTAGGCCATGCAGTTTGTGGTCATTTGTGACGGCAGCCCCAGGAAACTAGTACATTGGGTTTGTGGCATTGGGAAACAGGACACACTCTGAGCTGACCACATATAGGTCAGCTAGTGTCTCCTGCTCCGGGCATCCTGCAGGAGAACAGCCAATGGGTCTCTTGGCTGGAAGGGTGACACTAGCATCTGGGCAGGACTGAGGCAGCCTGTCACCAGGCTGTTAGCAGGGCTGCAGCCCAATTAGCTCAGGGCATGCAAGGAGCCAACGGTGAGAAACCCGTCTGCATCCAGGCTCTTAAGACACTTGAGGGGAAGTAGTCATGTGGCCCAAAGTGCACTGGCCTCCCCCTGCCCAGCCTCCCCACTTTCTCCACCTCCCCACATGGTACCTGAACAGCTTTTTCTAGGCCCCCATGTCAGGTCAGGCCAGCTCAGCTTTGCTAAAAATCCACGGGCACGGCCGGGCGCGGTGGCTCATGCCTGTAATCCCAGCACTTTGGGAGGCCAAGGTGGGCGGATCACGAAGTCAGGAGATTGAGACCATCCTGGCTAACACGGTGAAACCCCGTTTCTACTAAAAATACTAACAATTAGCCGGGCGTGGTGGCGGGCACCTGTAGTCCCGGCTACTTGGGAGGCTGAGGCAGGAGAATGGCGTGAACCTGGGAGGCGGAACTTGCCGTGAGCCAAGATTGCCCCACTGCACTCCAGCCTGGGCGACAGAGCGAGACTCCATCTCCAAAAAATAATAAATAAATAAATAAATAAAAATAATCCTTGGGCACACCAGCCCTAAGCAGACAGCCTTAAGAACTAACGCAGGGACTGCAGGTCTTTCTAATCAGAAATGCTTGAAGCGAGATCTGAGAAATACTTAACAGCCCCCTAACCCCAAGGGGCTCAGCATCCCCTACCTGTCTCCACTTTTGGAGACCCTCCCATAATGGGGAGCTGAGGGAGATGGCCAAGACTTTTGGAAGCTTTAGGACTATGACCAAGGGTTTCTCTGAGATTCTGCAGAGTTTGGAATCTCAGAGAGCTCCAGCACTTACGAACCCCAGGCACCTCCACCACCCCAACACCATAGGCTCTGCCCACTTCAAGGGACATGGTCAGGACAACTGTAGGACTGATAATGTCAGAGCCAAGATGGTTAAGTCCAGCTTTTCTCAAACTGAAGTACAGGGATGAGCTGCTTTAGAAACACCCAGTGAGCTTGTTTAAAATGTAGATTCCAGGGCCAGGTACAGTGGCTCACACCCTTAATCCCAGCACTTTGGAAAGCTGAGGTGGGAGGATTGCTTGAGACCAGGAGTTTGAGACTAGCCTGGGCAACATGGTGAGACCCCATCTACACAAAAAAATTAAAAATTAGCCAGAAGTGGTGGATTGTGCCTGTAGAACCAGCTACTCAGGGGACTGAGGCAGGAGGATGACTTGAGCCCAGGAGGCTGCAGTGAGCTATGATTGCACCACTGCACTCCAGCCTGGACAACAGAGTAAGACCTACTCTCTAAAAAAAAAAAAAAAGGAAAAAAATGCAGATTCCTATGCGCTGCTCCCAGACCTGCTAAATCAGAACCTCTGTGTGAGAGGCCTCAGAACCTGCGTTTTAAACACATCTCCTGAGGTTATCAGGAAGCCCTCCAGAGAATGAAACACGGGGCCTGGTACAATCTCCCCTGCAGACAGATGGAGAGACTGGAGACAGGACAGGGATTGCTGCAGGCCACGCAGCAAAGAAAAGGCCAGAGTTCACACCTCTCCTGGGCTTGCTGGGGTCCCTATAGGCCTGGAATCAGATGGCCAGAGTCCTCTGTGCTCAAAGAGCCCTTCCCCCAGGTGAAGCTTCCTCGCCTTCCAGGCCCCCTGGAAGCCTTCCCAAGCCCCGTGGGCCGAGTCAGCACCCCGGGCACCTTGCGCCCACTTCCCTTTCGGCATTTATCAGACTGCACTGTAGCCACATGTTTGCCTTGGAGCTCAGGGCCCGAGCCTTGTTCAAAGTTGTGTCCCCAGGGCTCGGCCACAGCAGTTGCTTAATAAAGGTAGGTACCCAGCAAATATTTGTTAGATAAAAGATTTTAATTCCAAACTCTGTCCCAGAACAGTTGTCTGACCTTGGGCAGGTGACCCAACTTCCAGGCCCCTTCCTGGAACAGATTCTGGTCATCTGCCCTGACCGTTTCCCAAGGTGACAGTGAAAAGCCAGATGCAATGCACTCAGGAAGCTGCCCAGCAGTGGGGCTCTGCACCCGGTGCTCATATGACAAGCAGGGGCTCACTGAGTGACTGGCAAGGAGCTAAGAGTCCCCAGGTTGGCAAGACCCAGCCAGGAGAGTCTGCTGATAAGATACAGCCCAGGGACAGACGAGTCCAGAGGTTCTACTAGCCTTGAGCCTGGGGCAAGAGGTCGCCATGCCCTGGCCCCTAGCCCAGCTCTCTTCACTGCTCTTGGGGCTTAAATCATGCCCTAAGCCCATGTCCACTGTGGGGAGCAGGGACTGGGCCCTGAAAGCTATCAGACTGCAAACAGAAGATCACATCAAGTGGTGGTAACAAGGGCCTGGGAGCTGAAGCAGATCCCTGGCCTGTGTGGGCCTTAGTGTCCCAGCTATAGTGAAGGGGTTTGAGCTGGACCATATCCAAGGGCCCCAGGACCATGTGGGCAATGGCACCGCTGTCACAGCTGCTGTCATCAGCACCCTCAGGGCCTCGTGGCAGGCATTCATGTTGGTGTGGGCATCAGGGAAGGTCTGCTCCTCTGGACAGAGGCCTCCTAGAACACCCAGGCCGGGCAGCCCAGAGGAACATGACACACGCTGAGTCTGGGAAGCAGGCGATGTCCCCCCTCCCAGCTCCACTGGCTGCCCTGAGGAGCAGAGCTGCCCATGGGATGGGCTCCCTATGAGACAGGATGCTCCTCGGTGTGCCACTTCCTCAAGCCAGGCAGTAACAGCTTACACAGGCCAGGCCTCTTCCAAGGAGGAGCTGGGGAGCTTAGGCCTGCCCCCCATGCCTTCTAAATAACCCCACAGGACCAACCGGTTCTTCAGACCAGGCTAGTTGTGGGGGCAGCCCTAAGGGCCCCGCATCAACATGCCCCTTCGTGCATCTGCCCAACTCAGAGAATGCCGTGACGTGTGACTCATGTTGGGGCCACATGGAAGGGATGTCACCGAATCACCAGCTCAGCCCTTCCTAGCTGCAAACAGGGGGATGCAGGGAAGGAGGCCAGCAGAGAGAGGGAGTTGAACTCCGTTCTGCCTCCAGGAGCCTATCCAGCTGGCCCAGCTCAGTGTGATTCCAAGTAACTCAGGAAAGCTGCCCTGGGTCTGCCTGGCTCAGTGTCCCCATCTAGCAGGTCCGACCTGGGATCCTCGAGTGTCCACTGTTGCTTGGGAGGGAGCAACAGGCTGAACTCTTGAGTAGGGTGGGCAGAGGGCTGCAGGCAGCAGAGGGGGACAGGCATGCCGGCTCTTCTCTAAGTTGAAGCTGCCAGCTGGTGTCTCAAGCATAACTTCCAGCCCCTGCTCTTTCTGGGTCCAGGGGAGGCCCCTCCTTGGCACTGCAGCCATATCCAAGTTTCAGCCATGAAATATGGAGCTGCTCATCTTTTCCCTGTGCTCCCCATAAGCCACACTGCTGACCACGTGTTGTGCTTCCTAGGGTGGAGGACAGCCAGAGAGAGACCCGCGGGCTGGGTAACTCTGCTGCCCACCTTCCCCTGAAGGCAAGCTCAGTCCAGGGAGTGGCTCTGGGTTCAGGTGGCTGGCAGGGTACAAACGGCTCAATGATCACACCTCCTGACAGAAAGCTCTGCTGGCTAAGACACCACACTGGCTCTCCAAACATTTGGGAGCATGAAAAGCAGTGGTTGGCCTGGCCCTGATCCTAGGACAGCCTCTGGTACAGAGCAATCTGACACTGGAGGAGAGCCCCACAAGACGATCATCCGCTTCACACGCTCCTGCGACGAGGCAGGCAAGAAGCACAGAATCTTGAATTCTCGCACAACGCCCATGGGGGGACCATCACTCCCGTTCCACACAATAGGAAACTGAGGTGCAATGGGATTAAGCAGCTTCTGTGGGTCACACAGCCAGGACTCAAACCCGAGCCTATATGACTACCAAGTTTTGCTCTTCTACCAGCTTAGGAAGGTCCTAGAGCAGCCCAGTCCCGGTCCTTTCCATCTCAGAAATCTAGAGTCCTGGAAAGGGGACTTCAGCCATGCAATTAGCACAGGCCCAGCAGGCAAATGAAGTCAGGCGGAAGGAGTGTTTTAAATTTACCCATTCCCCATTCCCTGTCTGCACAGGCTTGACAAAGCCTGTTCACAGCCACAGGCTGTGATAATGGTGTGCCCACGCCTAGAAAGCTGTGAAGTGCTTTACAAGGGCACAGGGTGACAGGAAAAGTGAGGACGCTGGCATGAAACAAAGTGCTGGGCACACACCATCCATTTGTCCTTCCCATTCTCCTGAGGGCATCCATCGCTAACTCTGCTGTGCACACCAGGAAACTGAGACTCCGAGAGGTCAAAGGAATTCTCCAAGATCTTATAATCAGGCTGATGGTAGACAGGGGACAGGGACAAGGTCTTCTAACTTGCATTCTCTCCTCCCCTCCAGCCCCTGAGCATAGTCTTGCTTAGAGAAAGGTGATGGGGACTTGATGAGGAAAATTCCTCTCACTATGGCAACAAGGTGGGGAAAGTGAGGCACAAAGTAGACAGCAAGTTAAGGCTGGCAATTGTCCCCCTCCTGTCTTCTCCCAAGACACACCTACCATTTGCAGAGTGACAGAGCATGTTCAAGTCCCTCATTCATTCATTCCCACCAAACTTGGCTTTGTCAGGGAGACAGTCAGGTCTCAGAGAGGTCCACTGGGGCAGAGCTGGGACCCCAGACTCTCAGACTCCAGGCCTAGTGCTCCCTGTCAACAGCTGCTCAAGGTTTTGAGGTTAAACATTCATCTGAAAGGGGCTTTCAGGATGCCGAAGGCAGCAGAGAGGGCCACAAAGCTGACCTACTGGGTAAACCTGCAACTGAACGTTGGACCAAATAAAACCAGCACCCAGTCAGGAAACCATCATAAGATACAACTTTCCCTCACCTGGAGCTCTGGAAGAAGAGGCTGTGGCCACCAGGCAAGGGCCCTGGGGAAGTCATCCAAGCCAGAATCCGGAGCCCCAACAGGGATCAGGGAAGGAGCCTGACTTCCGAGGCCTGGTGTTTAGGGAGAGCCCTGCCTCTTGAGAGTTTGGCTGGTGTGATTCCATCACCTGCCCCCCTCCCCAGAGCTCCCTATCCCCTTCAGGGATGGCCAGCTGTCTCCAGCTTCCATGAGGATGGAGCTTCCGTTTTATTCACTTGGCTTCTCATGGGTCGTTAAGGTACAAACCCTCTGCTGTTTGTTACATCAGTATACTTTCAACCTCTTAGGAAGAGCTCTTAAATGAATGAGCCTTTTTTCTTCCATATTTCATTTTCATATAGTCTCTAAGCTACGGAAAAATTGCAAAACTAACATAAGAACTCCCCTCTACACTCTACCCAAAAGCAGCAATTGCTTCGCTTTTGTTCCATCTGCCTTGCATCTGTGTCCCTCCTGCTCTCTGTGTGCATCTCTGGGCATAAACACTCCTGACCCATTGAAGAGTAAGTTATGGGAATGCCTTGTCTCTAACAACAGCCTACCATTCACCACCGCCTACACAGGTGGTTCATCTCCTAGCACATCACACCTGTTCTCTGTGGTGAGACACATGAAGTAGACAGTGTTATCTCTATGTTACAGATGAAGAAACTGAGGCACATATCTCCTCATGTGCAGTGCTGCTCCTACTACCCTGAGCCACCAATGCTGAAATCCTCAGCCTAAAACACATAGACCCCACGATGCAGACTGTCTTTCTGATGATACATGATGTAGCAATTTTTAAAAGAAAGGGAGCCACTCTGCTCCTATAGCAGAATAACAGTGGATCAGGATCAGAGTGACCCGGATTTTCCACAGTGTAGGGTGGCCTCGTACTCTGGGTGGAAGCCCTGGGGCAAGTGAGTGGTAGGGCAGATGCAGGGGGCTCTCCTCCAGCTCATCCCCAGGCTGCCTGCTCCTTCCTCTCTCTAATTCCTTCCTTTTCTCTTCTCAGACAACTAAGGTGGGTGGCCGTGGAGTGCAGGGAGAGTGAGCACCCCCCAGCTCTCCTCACCCAACCTCCTTGGCCTCCTCCCATACTGAGCACCCGCTGAAGGACAAGGGCTGAATATAGTCTTCAGGCCAAGAGCCCAGCAGCCATGCCCGGCGCAGAGCAGGTTGCATGTATAACTAATGAGTGAGGCAGAGGGAGGGAGGGAGCGAAGGAGTGAAAGAGCCAGGGATCCAAATTCTGGTTCTGCCTTCACAGGCAGGCTACTCAACCCTCCGAGACTCGGTCTACTTATCTGTAAAATGGGAGCAACACCAAGTACTTCTAGGGTGGCTGCAAACTGTTAAATCAGATGAGACTTGGGAAAGTGTCTGTGAAGTGGATTTAAGATCCCAGTGCAGACATAGGTTAAGGAGTTTGCTGAGCCCTGCTCTGGGAATTGAAGCAGAAAATGGGAGAAGCAGAATGCAAAGTTAAAGATGCCCAAATACAAATGCCACACTCACATTCACTGCACACACTCTCACATACCCCATAGGCACACACAGGCACATATACATGCCACACACATGCACACACACCTCACACACACAACATACCACACATGCACATATACACACATGTCCATATGCACACACCACACACACTCACATATACACCCCCCACATGTGCACACCACACACGCATATGCAAACACATCACACACCTCACATAGACACACACATGCCTACACATACACCCACACACCCACACACACAAACACACACATATGGCCTCACAGCTCAGCACACCCTAAGCTTATCGGTCTCTGATGAATCCCTTCCCTTTGGGCTGGCGGCCCTCAGAAGCCCTGGACAGAAAGCCAGCACCCAGAGGCTCCCCTGCAGACACAAACATGCCAATCTCTGTAATACACCAGACCATGCAACAGAGCACCAGGGAGGAAAAGAGGGAACAGAGGCAGCTCTTTCCAGAAGTGGACAGGGACAGTTGTCTCACTCAGGTGAGACACTGAGCTGTAAAGCAATGCATAAAAAGGACAGCTGTCTGATCTTACCAATCCTGGGAACCGTTTACATGGGATCATGTTAGCATGAGAAGTATGCCAAATGGTAGGTACACCCCTGCTAGCAGGCAGGGAAAACATATTTGTGTGTGTGTGCATGTGGGTGTGAGCTTGTGAGTTGCATGTGCATGCCTGCATGGCATGTGCACATGTATTTGTGTGAGTGTGCATGTGGGGAGGCTGTGTGTGTATCTGCAAGCATATGTGCACTTGTGTATGTGCACATGTGGGCAAAGGCGTGTATGTGCATGTATAAGTACGTGTGTGTTCAGGAAACTCACAAGAGAGACTGGGGGAGAGTTTAATGTTCATGAGCTTCTCTCTTCCTGCAGTTTAAGTCATCATGCAACACCACCAACAGACTTTTTCAAAGCTAGGCACGGGCTGGGCGGGGGCCAAGGCAGATGTTCTGAGTCCCAGAATCTCTGACCCGCATCAGAGCGGCCTGTCCTGCCCAGCACAGCCTGGGTGGTGGATTCCACCATGCTGCAAGCCAGGCCAGGGAAAAATAAATCAGACTTTCTCCTGGGAGCTTCACTGGCTTCGTGGGGTCTGTCTGAACCACAGGGCTTCCCACCACGCCCTTCCCTGAATCCCAGCGCTCCTGTCAAATTAAAGAAAGAACCACTCACCGCCTGAAAGCCAGCCAATGCGGTGATTATTCCAATTTTCCTGGAACGAGCTTTCCACACTTTCACGGGCTGGAGCCATCGGCAGCCCAGGCTCCCACCTCTCCAAGCTGCTCTCACGCCCCCTGTGGCTCCTTTCAAGTTAAGTCACCACTACGTGAAGTTATACTTTAGAGCAGCCGCTGAGAAAGGACACAGGAGGGCGGAGAGGCTGGGGCAGAGCACTCACGATCTACCTCAGGCAAATGCAGCCAGGCTGGAGGAGCCGGCCTCTCTCCTCAAAAGCCAGCTTGGCTCTGGCTGTTCTTTTGACTTTTGGGCTTGGTAACTGAACACACACTTGCATTGCCCTGAGCTCACACGAAAGCCCTCAGGGCAGAGGAAGCCCAGCTGCAACGGCAGGGCCGGGTGCCTCCCATAGAGGCTGAGAGCAGAGATGACGATCAGGTGCTGCCACTTGTGGGCTGGCCTTTAAGGTGTCACATCAGATTTTCCGCTCACTAGCAAACCAAAACCAAACCAAACAAAACTAGCACATGGCCTCCCCGCCCATCACATAACTCGTAAACCCATCAGAATTCCCAGCAACCAACCAGAATCCAGATGCCCGTAATGTTGTTAAGAAGCCTGCACACCGCCCAGATGCCAGGAGGGTCTGGGTGATTCTCCAGCCCCAAAGCGGAGGAAGAAACAGCACAGACCTGTGCAGACACAAAAGCATTCCTCTCATCCTGCCCAGTTGTAACCCATCTGATTGCTCAAAGAGAAGCACCAAGAATTGAGGGTCTCTGGGGGGCTCAAAGGCAGTTTTAAAGAAACAGGGCTTTGGGGAGATAAACATAGTTTAAAGATGCCCAACCACAGAACCACACAGGGAGTCCTGTCTCAGGCCACCTTCAAGGCTCTGATGCTGTTATTAAAACAATCTGACAGAGAGAATGCTGAAACAAAAAACAGAATCCAATCAGGTGCTCATGAGGCTGAAGTCCTATATTCAACTATTCACTTTGCGAGCCAATTCTGGTCCCACCCTCAATCCCCACTGCACCCCGAGACACAGACACATACTGGAACATCTAGACTTCTCTGCAGTCAGCCCTCCAAGTTGAGTGCCTCTTTCAGAGTTGACTATGGGTTCCCTGGTACCTGAACTCTGAAGCTCCCTGGTGAGTCAGACAGGGCTGCTTGGTGTAACACTTCCTATTTAAAGATCAGACAGGGGTTACTCTCAGACACCATTCAAACCCATAACTTCTAAGAACTGGGTGCTAAATCCGGTTTCTTTGGCCCTCACTTTCCATCAACACGGGAGCTGTTCTTGTTGATAACCAGGGGTTCTTTTTTCCATTGCCTGCTGCACAGGAAGCAGAGGTCACGGTGGGAGCTGCCTGTGCCGGGCATGGGTCGGAGTGTGTCTCCCCGGGCTGCGCTGCTGAGGGGTTAGCCTCACAGATTCCCTCTGGGAAAGCCACTTAAGAGTCATTCTGAATGCATCTACTGGGGATGGGGAAGAAATGATGCAGAATGTTGACCCACTGGGCAGCAGGCTTGAAATCCTGCCTGACCAAACTGTGCCGAGGGGCTGTCCCAAACAGATGGTGCTATCCAGACAGACACACTGGCAGGGCCGCACTGCCTGAAGCCAGCCAGCAGACGATCCTCCCTACACCACCTTCTTGGAAATCTTGGTTATGGGGGATATCGGGGTGGGGAGGGACACCCCTTGTTATCAGGGGTGGAGAGGGACAAAACATTTCCTCACTGAACTCTCATTTTCAGATAATGAAGGATTGGTCAGAGAGACAGCCAACGTGTGGCCAACAATCACCACTCCAGAGCCCTGCCCCATCTAGGGCGCACGTGCATGCCTCTAAATTTCCTCCCCTCTCCTTGGTCCAACCACAGTCCAAGAAAGCAGATTTTCTATGCTCCGTGGCAATCACAGTGGAAAATGGAAGTACAATGGAGTGCTGTACCTACCCAAGCACCAGGAGGCAGGAGTCGAGCTACTCACAGACTCCCTAGAGGAGAACTCCACGCACCCAAACTCTGCTGTGCCCCCTCTGAGTTCTGAGCATGCCAGGTGAGGCCTCTCCCTCTCTCTCTCCCTCCATCCCAGCTCTTCGGAGAGAAAGCAAGCAGCCCGCGTGACCAGACAGAGCCTTCCTTGCTAATAAACCCCTCCTGAGGCTGTGACATGTTTCAGAAGGAGCAGAAAATTACCTTTTAGGAAGCCAATGTGAGGGAAGGGGTTGGGGGACAAAGTATCAGAGCCAGGAGGTGCGCACCACAGGAGCCAGGCTGGGGTCGCGCAGCAGCCTCCCATCCCTGCAGAGGTCCGCTGAGCTCCCCATGCTGCCGGCCTCAGGGGGCCGCCCCCAGCACACAGCTCTCCCAGCAGCCCATGCCTGGAGACAGAGGACACTGAGGAGCACGCGTGTCCCCAGGATGGGTGGATGGAGGAGCTGGGAGACTGGGCAGGGATGCCGGAGGAAGGGAGAAAGGCAGGCCGGAGAGGAAGGGGTGGGGAGCGGAGAGGGAGGGCGGGAAGGAGGGAGAATTGATTTTCTCTCCTCCACTGGGACCACTGAGCTGAGTTGCCATGGAGAAAGGGGAGCCGCTGGCAGAGCCCAAGGCGGGCGGAGGAGCCATATGCCAGAGGGAAGGCATCAGCAGAGAGCCAATCCCACAGTTCTGCTGCTGCAGCCTCCCCCATACCAGGCCTCAGGGTCCAGGTGGCCAGGCGGGGAGGGGTACCGGCCGGACCGGTGGGCAAAAGCAGCAGCTGGTGGCCACCACCATGCCAAGGAAAAGGGAGGAGATGGGGGCTTTCTCGCCTGGCTCGTGGTGCTCCGCTGCCCCAAGAGCCTGGGCCCTCCGTCTCACGCCACGATGCCCAGCCAGAGCCTGAAGTCGGGACCCCAGAGACTAAAGTGACCCTCTCCCCGGGTTTAGGTGATACCTGGTGTTAGGGGAGGCGTTGCGGATTTCCACCTGCCCGGCCTCCCTGTTTCTAAAAATCTGTTGCCAAATCCTGAGTCACATCTTCCCACCCTCAGGGATAAGGGGATACCCACCTATGGAAGGGCTCCGATGGCCCAGTGCCACCCATGTGGGAAGCAGAGGAGAAGGGAGGCTGCTGGGCACAGCAGGGGGAGGGGGCTCTCCTGGACACACTGGCAGGTGGATGGGGACTCCCAGGC
Organism: Pan paniscus; assembly: GCF_029289425.2. NCBI lineage: Eukaryota > Metazoa > Chordata > Mammalia > Primates > Hominidae > Pan > Pan paniscus. Next base: position 131,171,602 of record NC_073259.2, read on the forward strand.
TCCCCACGCTGGGTGGCATCTCCCATCACGCCTGTGCCAGCCTCACTGCTGCAGCTGCCCACGTCCCAGCTTCGATACTGGCTTCAGCCACCTGGCCCCACTCATACTGGGAGCAGCAAAATGGGGCTGGGGAGAAAGCCACGAGACCTCAGTGGGGTCGCAGTCTCTCTCCTTGGAGATCACATGACCAGGGGCAAGTCTGGTCACTTCCTTGAGCTTCTATCTCCTTATTACAGACAGAGATGATACCACGTTCTACCAACTGGCACTCCCAGGCACTCAGACGTGGCAGGACTTGGGGAAGGCTCAGGGCAGGCACTAGTGCTGTCCTGGGCCCATCTCAGGAGCTGCGGTCTCCTTAGGGCTGGGAGCACAGTAGCAGCATCCTCCAGCCTCCTATCTCTCCCTGCTCACTTGGTAGACTCCTCAGGACTAAAACTACAGCAGGTCTGCAGCCGGCACCAGAGCCTACTAGGCCCGGCTGCCCTGACACAGAGACATCTAAGTTGGGGCACAGCCCAATCCCGTTGCTTTCTCCCTCAGTGTTTTATTTCACTTCTTTTTCTTTTTTCTTTTCTTTTCTTTTTTTTTTTTTTGAGACAGAGTCAGGCTGGAGTGCAGTGGTATGATCACAGCTCACTGCAACCTCCACCTCCTGGGCTCAAAACAATTCTCCTGCCTCAGCCCAAGTAGCTGGGATTATAGGCGCCCACCACCACACCCAGCTAATTTTTGTATTTTTAATAGAGACAAGGTTTCGCCATGTTGGCCAGGCTGGTCTTGAACTCCTGACCTCAGGTGATCCACCCATCTCGGCCTCCCAAAGTGCTGAGATTACAGGCATGAGCCACCGTGCCTGGCCTCTCTCTCACTGTTTTATGATGAAAGTGTTCAAGCATATGGCAAAGTTGAAAACATTTTATAATGAACATCTATATATTCACCATCTAGATTCTACCGCTTCTTCTCACTTTTTTTATTGCAGTAAAATACATATAACACAAAATTTACCATTTTAACCATTTTAAAGTGTTCACTTCAGTGGCATTGAGTATATTCACAATGTTGTGCAACCACCACCTCTATCTAGTTCCAGAGTTTCAGCATCCCAAAAGGAGACCCATTAGCAGTCTCTCTCCAGTCCCCTCTCCCCCAGCCCCTGTCAACAACCAATCTACTCTCTGTCTGTCTCTATGGATTTGCCTATTCTGGACATTTCATATAAATGGACTCATAAACTACATGGCCTTCTGTGTCTGGCTTCTTTCACTCAGTATCCTGTTTTCGAGGTCCATCCATGTTGTGGCGTGTGTCAGTCCTTCATTCTCTTTTATGATTGAATCGTATCCCAGTACATGGATGGACCACATTCTGCTTAGCATTATCCATCAGCCAATGGACATGTGAGCTGTTTCCACCTTTTGGCTATTGTTGTCACATTTTTTTTTTAAGACACAGGGTCTCACTCTGTTGCCCAGGCTGGAGTGCAGTGGTGTGATTATAGCTTACTGCAGCCTCGACCTCCTGGATTCAAGTGATTCTCCCACCTCAGCCTCCTGAGTATCTGGGAATACAGGCCAGGGTCATGCCACTGTGCTCAGCTTCTCACTTTTAAAATGAAGTCTTCAGAGCCCAGTGAAATATTCCAGAGCCCCTCCTAAGGGATTTGTTCCCAAAGTTGCAGGCCCAGAGGCCCCAAACTGAGTGCTCATCTCACCCTGCCTTTCCACTAAAGCAATGCTCCCCATGGGTGACCAAGTAAGGGAGGCTCCAGCTGGCCCTGGAGCCCAAGGCAGAGATCCTAAAAGCCTGTGTGTAGCCCACAAGTGGGCCTCCAGCCTCCTCCAACCCATCCCAGGTAAGCAGTCAGCTGGGCAGGGAGACACATGCATGTGCCAACCCCACACCCATGCTTTGAGATCAAATGAAACCCGGTGCCAGGACCACTGGCACTCACTGACTATGTGACTAGCCAGTCATCACCCCTCTCTGAGCTTCAGCTTCTTCAGCTGTGAATGGGGCAACAATCTCTACCCCATGGGTTTGCTCTAGAGATGATGCTGGCGCCGCCCAATAGAACTTTCCCCAGTGATGAACATGTTACACACCTGCACTATCCAGTGCAGCTGCCGTGACCTGCCACTGGCCCCAGGTGGCTACTAAGCACTTGAAATGTGATGAGTGGGAGTGGGAAATAGAACTTTTCCATTTTATTTCACTTTAATTTATAATTGAACTTAAATAGTCACACTAGACGGGTGGTCAGTTCTAAGGCCTGAGGAGATGACAAGTGTAAAAGGACGCATGGTCCAGGCCCAGGCCTAGCCCCTGGTCTCTTCCCTCAACCCCTCCTCTCCTACTTACCCCACAGTGTCTGGGCAGGGGAGCAGGCTCCGTCCACAGCCTAGCTCCAGAGGCACCTCTAAAAGGACAGAAGGTGGATGGTGGGGCTCTCAGGGAACAGCACAGATACCAACTGGGGAGTGGGCACCATAGACTCCATAATGACGTGGGTCTGGAACCGCAGGCCTCTCCTCTGCCCTGTTCTAGAACCCCTCAACTGCTGTTTCCCCTAGCAACTCCTGCGGTTATCCCTGGAATGTCTGGGCAGGGGCTGTAAAATTGGAATAGGTCCCCCCCCACTCCTTAATGTGGTGGCAGAGACCCCTGAGGGGATGTGCAGAGGGCCTTGGTTCTCGGCTGGGCTGTGGAGCTGGGCACTCAGGGAGTTTCACATAGCCACGAAGCTGCTTTCTCAGGCTCCTCTGGCAGGGAGCGTCAGGATGAGAATCCAGACCTGACTGCCACCCAGCCCTCTCACTTTGCAGATGCAAAAATCCAGACTCAGAAAGGGAGGTAACTTCTCCAACAGGGCGGGGTCTGAAGCCCAGGGTCCCGACCCCACCAAGCTGGCCCTGCAGGAGCCTCCTGAGAGGTGTCTCGGGAGCAGACCCAGGGGAAGGGGGCACTGTGCACTCTCGCCAGGTAGGCAAAAGTCTGTCTGCTTCTCGGCAGCTGTGTGGCTTCAAAGCCCAGACAGCAGGGACTGAAGACTGAGCAAGCCACACCTCTCCTGTCCCAGACCCACCTGAACCAACCAAAGCTGGGAAAGGAGGGGTAGTGGAGACTCCAGAAAAACAGGAAAAATTTAAACACAACCACTAAGTAAAGCATCATTAACTCCTGTTGTGCTGAGCCCACAAACAGGTAGGAGTCATGCAGAGGTGGGAGCTGTAGCTGAGGATGGGCCTGTACCCCCACCCTGCAAAGCCTTCTCCTGGCTCCCTCAACAGACTGGCCAGAAGGACCAGGACATGCTGAAAGCCCTGAATGGCCTCTCTCCACCCACTCAGAGTGAGGGCCTGCAGGCTCTGCCCTGCCACCTCTCCGCCCTGGCAAGGCCGTGGGCAAGTTCCTGCCTTGGGGCATCTATACTTGCCACTCTCCCTCCCCTCTGCTCAAGGGCCCCTTCTCACTAAGGCCTTCCTTGACACCCTGATGTAAAACTTGGCCCTGACTCTAACCCTGGCATTCCTCTGACCCTTTCTAATTTTCTTCAGAGCGTTGATCGTTATCTAGTACCCGACTTACTTTTCTTTCTTCTTTCCTTTTTATTTTAAAAATTGTACATGTAACATAAAATTTACCATCTTAGCCACTTCTTTATTTTCATTTTTTTGAGACAGAGTCTTGCCCAGGCTGGAGTGCAGTGGCACGATTTCAGCTCACTGCAACCTCTGCCTCCCGGTTCAAGCGATTCTCATGCCTCAGCCTCCAAATAGCTGGGAATACAGGCGCCCACCACCATGCCCGGCTAATTTTTATATTTTTAGTAAGACGGGGTTTCACCATGTTGGTCAGGCTGGTCTCAAACTCCTGACCTCAACTGATCCGCCCGCCTTGGCCTCCCAAAGTGCTGGGATTACAGGCGTGGCCACCGTGCCTGACCCATCTTAGCCACTCCCAGGTGCACACAGTTCTATGGCATTAGGCACATTCACATTGTTGTGCAACATCCCCACCATCCTTCTCCAGAACCAATTCACCTTCCCCAGCTGAACTCTACACATTAAACAATAACTCCCCATTCCCTCTTCACCAGCCCCAGCACTCACTGTTCTACTGTCTGTCGCTGTGCATTTGACAACTCTAGGGACCTCATCATATAATCATGGTAAGTGGAATCATACAGTATTTGTCCTTCTGTGTCTGGCTTCTTTCACTGAGCATGTCTTATGGGTTCATCCATGTGTCGTAGCATGTTCTTTTTAAAATATTGTCTGCCCAGGCACAGTACAGTAGCATACGCTTGTAGTCCCAGCTACAGGAGGCTGTGGTGGGAGGATTGTTTGACCCAGGAGTTTGAGTCCAGCCCCCTTGGGCAACATAGTGAGACCCCATCTCTAAAAAAAAAAACAAAAAAGTTTTTAACTCTCTGTCTCTCCTACTAGAATGGAGTCTCTATGAGGGCAGGGATGTTGGTTGGCTGTATCCTCGGGCTGGAAGAGCACTGGCACGCAGCAGGCACTGAATAGAATTTCTAAATATACAAACGGATGAACCAATGGATGGATGGATGAATGAAGACCCTGTATAGGTCAATGCCTCAAATGTCTGTGCCTGGCCTGGAGTTATGTCCCTCACCCCCACTGTAGACTAACTCCTGGTCCCACGCTACGGCTTTGGAACTGAAGCCACAGGCCTACCATCCCTGAGAGGTAGCGGTGCTCAGCGTGGCAGGACGCCCCACTTGATGGTAGGCTTCTCCCAGATGGCTAACTGCTTCGAGTCTTTCCCCCAGATGTAACATGTCTATGGGAGGATTATGACATGGGTAGATGAGAGTCCCCAGCCATGGAGGTGACAATGTGCCCTGGAGCCTCACAAGGCAGCAGCCACCAGGAAGAGGCATGGAGGCCAGGAAGGTCCTGGAACACCAGAATTTGGCCAGCAGAGCCTGAAGCCAGCACATCGTGGAGGGGCAGCAGCCTGGGGGCATTCGGGAGACCTGGAGATGTGGCAGCTGGCCAGGAGCTGGGGTACAACCTTGACAATCACTAACCTCTCACTTCCTCGTCCTGCCAGGCTATTTATAGCCTCCCTCTCTCTGAAAACTCCTTCACCCATTTTTCTGAGCTTAACAAGCTTGGTGAATTGAAATCAGGTGGACCACCTCCCCAACCTCAGCAAGCCTGCTGGGGTGACTGCACTCAGGCCAGGCCTGCTGGCAGCTCCTGCTCCATGACAGGGACCCTTGAGGGCCTGCTGAGAGTCACAGGGTTGGGGTGCCCCCGGGAAGGTGGCATCTAAAGAGAGGGCAGCAGCTGGGCACCCAGGGAGACCTCAGCCAGAGATGCTGGACGATGGTGACCCCAGAAGGGCTCAGCTCACCCCAGGCCTCCTCCCTGCTTCAGGAAAAACAAACAGATTGGGACAGTGGAAAAACAGCTGTACCTTTAAATTATCTGGCCCACAGATATGAAAAACATTTGCATGCTGAAGCTGTTTGCATCTTCGGTTATTTTTAGGGTGAACCCAGTTGCCTCCCCTTGGAACCGGATGAAGCCCCAGAGGCACGTAGTCCTTTTTCCCAGACGGGGGTCCTGGTCCTGTTTCCCTGGGAATAAGGCTTGAGCATGAGCTCTCTGGGACCCAGCCCCCGACCAGAACCACACCGTGCATTCAGGCTTGGGAGGAACTGGAGCACCAGGGAGCCAAGGCTGCAACTTTGAACATTTGCCACTGCTGACATCGTGGCCACCCACCTGGGGCCAGAAAGAGCCCCTCCGCTGCCCCCAGAGCATGGGTGAAGAGACGAACGCTTAGCCTACTACCTCCTCTCATGCCAGGCCCAGCTGATGGGAATATTTTGCTGAGATATTTCTAGCACCAGCAGCAATTAAAGCAGATTTTCTCTTCCACTCCCCTTCCCCAAAACAAGAATAAATCAGTTCTACCAATTTCCCAGCTAATGATTTCCTCCATTAAATTAAAAAGAAGAAGAAAATGTTTTCTTAAATGGATTACCAGCCCTGTGCTTTCAGAGACCATGTGACCTGTCAACTCCTTTTAAAGTCTGATACATCAAAGTCCCTGAATTAATTTTTAATAAATAAAAAAGTCATAATCTAAGAAGCACCATCCCACACACCCCCCTCCCCCATCAAGGGTCAGCTCTGAGCTGACTCTGGGAAGCCAGCTTAATCGGGCCAAGTATGGCTCTTAATAGAGAACCAGATCCATTCCACAGATGGGAGAGACAAGGCTGAGAGATGTCAGGTGCCCAAGCACAGAAATCAGGCCCTGAGATGAACCTAGAGTTGTGGCATGCACCGTAGAGTGCTACATGTGGAACTGAGTCCTTGATTTCGAGGGGCACCTGTCTGGAGAGATGCAAACAGGTAGATCCAGGAGCTGAGGAGTAACTAAGTAGGTGTGAGCTAGCGCCATCTGCGTGACCCAGATGGGGGCTCCTGGGCAGGACCTGGGCTTCTCTTCCTCTTTTGCTCCCTGGCAGCACCTGGTATAGGGTCAGCACACAGTGCTGACATCCCCTTTGCTTCAAAAAGCCCACCCCCTACAACACAGATAAACCTCAAAAACATGATGCTGAGCAAAAGAAGCCAGACACGAAAGGCCACATATTGCAAGACTCCGTTCCTATGAAACATCTAGAAGACGCAAATCCATAGAGACAAAGAGTACGGCAGAGGCTACTGGGGGTGAGGAAAAGGGTTGGGAGTTGTTAGTTAATGGGTGCAGTTTCTGTTTGGGATGATAAAAAAAATTCTGGAAATGGATAGGGGTGATGGTTACACACATTCTAAATGTACTTATGCCAATGAACTATACGCATAAAAGTGGTTAACACAGAAAATTTTATGTTATGTATATTTTACCACAATAAAAAAAAATACAAGGAGAAAAAAGCCCACTCTCCAAAATGCAACTTGAAGATACAGGATGGCCAATAACTCCACAGGGACAATGGTGGGACCCTCTGCAAACTGCCCCCAGCCAGACTCAATGCTTAAAGCACAGCGCAGAGGCTCACAGGGCCTGTCTTGTCATGTATGAACACCAGGGACCTTCAGAGAAGGGCTCTTTGTGTGAGCCAGCATGACTGAGCCAGGATGCCCTGTCTCCCTGGCGGCCAGCCAGATGCCACAGGGCAGGCAGGGGCTGAGAAGTCTCTGTGGACACCTCCCTGGAAGGCACCTCCTGGTCTCGGCATTCACTGCACCCTTTTCCTGAAATGCACTTCCCGATATTCCGTAACTTGCTTCCTACGTTTATTTAGGTTTTCACAGGGAGGTCCTCTCTGACCATCTACAGTTAGAAAAATACCGGGAAGGTTGCTGGAGCCAGGCAAGGTAGCCGTGAGCAAGAACAGGAAAGCCAGGGCCCCAACACTATGACATGCCAGCACCTTCCTGCTCCCTGGCTACAGAAAAGCAGCTTGCAGGGGGCATCAGGTCCTGGCTCCATCATTTACCAGCTTGGGGGCCTTGGCTAGTTCCTTCAACCCTCTAAACCTCGGTTTTCTCTTCTACAAAATGGGGGTGAAGACAGTGTTTGTCTCTTGGGCTTTTCTGAGGACTACAATGAGATGATGTATAGTAAGTGTTAAGCATATGGCTGGGACATGGTCAAAGGTCGGTAAATGGTAATGATACATGGATTATAATGGAAGTACAACATTAATCCCTTAATGCTGGCCAGGAGGTGTGGGTCAGCGATCCTGAAGACAGGGGAAGGGGCCAGTCGGGCCAGACCACAACCACAACTACTCTTCTCAGCATGTGAATTAACTGATTGAATCCTTTTGTCCCCACGTTGCATATGAGGAAACTGAAGCACAGAGAGGTTAGTGACTTGCCCCAGGACATACAGCCAAGAGGTAGTGGAGCCCCGATTCAAATTCTAGTCATCTGGCTCCAAGCCTGAGCTGGCCACCACTGTTCCATAGGGTATCTCAAGGGAAGTGTGGAAGGAGGCTCTGAGAAGAGTCTCTGGCGTGTAGAGGCAGACCCACAGCCGGCTTGCACAGCTCTCACTTCCGGACATGAGCCTCTGGAAGTCCTAGGGAAAGGTCTCAGAGCAGGTCCCTCAGGGAAGCCCACAGAATGGTTGGACTGGCCTGGTTCTTCTCAGGCCCAAGACCTTGGTACTCAGTTCTGCTCAGCCCAGCCACTGTGATTAGCACCCAAGGGTGCAATTAACTCCTTCAGAACCAAGGCTAGGGCACTAAAGGGAAGAAGTATCTCCATGTTCTGGCTTACGAGGCATTCCTCAGACCCTCAGAGAGCCTGGAGACAACTAGAGACCCAAATCCTTCCAGGGACTAGAAATAGCGGGCCCTGCACACTTATGGGAGACTCTGTGTACCCTGCTGAAGGGCAAGCTGCTTCCAACTCCCTCTCAAAGGGAATGAATTTCCCTCAATGAAACTTTCTTTTTTCTTTTCTTTTTTTTTTTTTTTTTTGAGACAGCGTCTCACTCTGTCGCCCAGACTGCTGGAGTGCAGTGGCGTGATCTCGGCTCACTGGCAACCTCCACCTCCCAGGCTCAAGCAAGTCTCCTGCCTCAGCCTCCCGAGTAGCTGGGATTACAGGCGCATGCCACTACCGCGCGGCTAATTTTTTTAGTAGAGACGGGGTTTCGCTATGTTGGCCAGGCTCCTGACCTCAAATGATCTACCCACCTTGGCCTCCCAAAGTGCTGGGATTATAGGCATGAGCCACCGTACCTAGCCCTCAATGCAACTTTCTAAAAAATGCCTACTACAAATCTCTTAACTAATGAGACTCTTAGGCTGCTGCAATACAGAATTTCTTTTTTTTCTTTTTTTTTTAGAGACAGGGTCTCGCTCTGTCACCCAGGCTGGAGCGCAATGGCACAATCACAGCTCACTGGAGCCTCAAACTCCTGGGCTCAGGCAATCCTCCCACCTCAGCCTCCCAAGTAGTTGGGATTACAAGTGTGCACCACCATCCCTGGGCAATTTTAAAATTTTTTGCAGAGACAGGGTCTCGCTATGTTGCCTAGGCTGGGCTCAAACTGCTAGACTCAAGCAATCCTCTGGCCTTGGCCTCCCACAGTGCCGGGAGCTACCACGCCCAGCCAGCAATACAGAATTTCTAACTAGTCTCCCTCCTTTTCACTCCAGCCTCTACAAGGTGGCCCAAGTGAGCATGTTAAAATAAAAACACAAATGAGATTATGCTACTCTCTACCTCAGAATCCTCCAAGAACTCTGTTCACACTTCGCATCGAGTCCAGCGTCTTTACCATGACCTGCAAGTCCTCCAAGGTTGTGCCCCTGACTCTCCATCATTTCCTACCACCTTTCCTCTCTTGTTCTGTTCCAACCACCCTGCCTTCCTTGCTTGCCTCAAACTTGCCAGTACACTTCAACCTCAGGGTCTTTGCACCTGCTATTTCCTCTTTCCCAGATATTACATGACTTGCTTTCTAAATTTATTTAAGTTTCTACAAAGAGGTCCTTTCTGACCATCCTATCCAAGCTCCCGCCCCCCGCCACCCCACACCTCTCTCTTCCCTCCCCTTGCTTACTTTTCTTCCTGGCATTTAGCACCACCAAAGAGCATATTTTAGGAAGGAATTTCATTTGGCTCACTGATGAATCTGTGCTTAGAACAACACCTGGCACATGAGTGGTGTTCAAAACCTCTGTTGATGACTTTAGAAGTGAGAATGATGGGTGGAAGGTAGCAACTGGAAGTGGAGGGGTGTGGGGGTGGCAGGAGGGTGGTGTGGGGCTTTTGAGAATTGGTGAAAGAAGAAAAAGCTTGAATAAATGAACAGAAATAAGTTAAAATGATAATCAAAGATCTTCCCTGCTCCCCGCAAAATATCACCAGGCCCAGAGAGTTTTATAGCTGATGTTAGCAAACTTTCGAGAAGTTCAGAAAAAAAGGTTACTCTTTGTTGGGGGGAGAGGGACAAATAAAACAAAAAACAGGCACATCTTCATGAACAAGATGCCATCTGAGTAGGCCCTAAAGTAAGATTTGAAGCCACGACAGCAACAACTTGGAATCCCCCAGGGAACCTTGTGTATGTCTCCTTTGCACTCATGTTGCTGCCTCCAGAAATGCCCTTCTCCACTTTGCCTCTGGTCTCAGCCCTCTGTCCCCCTTACTAAACCTGCTCTATCACTCTGGACATCCAAGCACACAGTGAGCACTGCATAAATGTTAGCTGCTGTTGGGCTTACTTGCTTACATGTCCGAGTCCCTGGCTAATTTGTATCCCCAGTGCCTGACACCATAGCAGGTATACAAAAAATGATAGAGGAATGAACAAGGCACACAAAAAGCCTAGCAAAAGCTACATATTTACTCTTAAAAAAGCTTTCGGGCACAGCTGCTGTAGGCATGCAAACCAAGGCATCCAGGCTGCGCAGCCCCGAACCCACCCTCAAACTCTTGGCCTCGTGAAATTAGGCAACAGGGGCCCTAGGTGAGCCAGAGGGCACTGAACTTTGCCTCAAAATTAGCGCTTCCTGATATGAGCAAGGAGGTGACAGCAGCCAGAAATCGCTACCCTCCCTGCACCCAATGAAGCTGATAGAAAGCTCTGGGTGACTCAAGGCTCTAAAATGTAACATTTGTCTGGCTGTTTACTTCCCCTTTATGCAGCTCAACTACTTAGATCCTTCTTCCTACTAGTGGGAGATGGATCCCAGTGGTGAGAAAAAAGCAAACCAAGTCCTAGAGTCTCAGGGGTCTTTAAAGCTGATCCGAGGGAAGACAGAGATGAATAAAGATGGAGGAGGAAGAGAACAGAATTTTTCCTCCCATACTCACACAAAAAAGATCTCGAATACCCATGCTTCATCCCCAACTATCACTACTCATGCAAACAAAGCCAGAGAAACCCCTGGATTAGCTACTGCTCTAAGAACTGACTGTGTCTTTCTCCCTCATCCGTCAATCCCCTATCAGCCTTCAAACTCAGGTCAAAATTCCATGGAGCAGGAAAGCAGGTAAGACCTGGATTCTGAGTGTGACAAACCACCATCCTCTGTGAAAAGGCCTTGCTGTGAGCCATCAAGACCACAAGCATGAGTCAGAGCCAACAAATGGACATCTTTTGCAGCCAGTGGAGAGACAGTGAGCTTTGCCCATGAACAAAGATGACTCAGTGGAGCCGCAGAAAGGAAATCAACATTTATGGAGTATTCTTGGAGTTATCTACAGCTGTATAACAAATTAACCCAAAACTTAGCAGTTTAAAACAAGAAAAATTTATTATTTCATACTGTTTCTGTGGATCAGGAAGCTGAGAGTGGCTTGGCTGAGTGTTTCAGGGTCTTCCATGGGGTCACAGTCAAGATGTTGACCAGGGCTGCAGTCATCTGAAGGTTTGGCTGAGGCTGATAGAGTCATTTCTAAGTCAACTCATGTACGTGACTGATAAGTTAGTACATGGTTTTTGGCAAGAGGTCTGTCTCACTTCCTCACCACATTTCTGAACCTTTCCAGAGAGCTTGAGTGTCCTCACAAGATGGTGGCTGGTTTCCCAGAGAAAGTGATCCAAGAGAAAGGACAGCAGAAACCACATTTTCTTTGTTTAGAGACAGAGTCTCTGCCACCCAGCTGGAGTGCAGTGGCACAATCTCGGCTCACTGAAACCTCCACCTCTCAGGTTCAAGTGATTCTCCTGGCTCAGCCTCCCAAGTAGCTGGGACTACCGGCACAGGTGCCAACACACCTGGCTAATTTTTTTTTTTTTTTTTTTGTATTTTTAGTAGAGATAGGGTTTCACCATGCTGGCCAGGCTGGTCTAGAACTCCTGACCTCAAGTGATCCACTTGGCTCGGCCTCCCAAAGTGCTGGGATTACAGGCGTGAGCCACCACGCCCAGCCCACGCTGTCTTTTATGGGGCCTTGGAATTCACAATCTGTCATTTCCAACACCCTATAAGATACACAGGTAGCCCGATTCAGTATGGGAAGGGACTTCACAGGGGTATGACTATGGGGATGGGAGACTGAAGCCAGCCTGGAGGTGGCCAGCACAGCCACATTGTGGTCTTCCTAACCCTTGATGTAGACCATCTCCTTTCAACCTCAAGACAGCCCTTGAAGGCAGGCATTTTCATTTTACAGACATAGGTTCCTGCGTACCCGCACTGACCTGAGCCTCTTGTCCAGCCTCCTTGGGGCAGAGAGAACGAATTGGTGGTGAGCCATGTAGTGAGAATATAGTTGCAGGAATCCAGGAGGAAGGAGGCTCAGGAAAAGTGGTGCAGGATTCAGCCACTCACACGGTTACCACCTTGCTACCAGGGCCAGGCCACCCAGCCACTGGTGGCCTTACAGAAACAGCAAGGAGCATCTGCTCTCTCGGTTCTGCCACCTTGCCCCTCCCGAGGTGCCTGGCTTCACGGCAGGATTGCCGTCCTGCAGCCAGTTCATTAGGTGGCCCCCTGTGCAAGGTGCCTAAGCGATCTGTGGCTGCAGGTGCCACCTCATGGGGTTCGCAATTTATAGTCACTCAGAGGCAGAGGACACAGGTGAAGAAGGCGTCAGTCCCACCAGCTACCAAAGCTGCCTTGTCTCGCAGGAAAACATGACTGAGGCTTATCAATTTCCCCCATTTCATTCTCACCACCACTGACAGGGAAGAAGAACTGATTAAGTCCATAAATCTAATTTCTCCACCTAGGGCTGGATGGTTCTCAAGGACGGTTATTCCTCCTCTGCACAGGCCTGGGGTGGGGGTGCTGAGTGAGGGTCGTGGAATTGAGACAGAAGTTGGTATCACCACCCCCAGGGCCAAATCCATTTCCCTATGGCACAAAGGCAGAGAGGTGCATTTGAGCACTGCAAGCACTAGGGTCAGCTTTGCTGATATTTTGGAAGAGGCAATGACATTATGACTCCCAGATGGGCCACACTGATTCACACTGGAAAGCACCTTCCCGCTGTCACCCAGAGCATATAGGAGCCTGGCCTGAGTTTCTACACAGAATATGTGTAGAAACACATTTTTGGGCTGCCTCATGATATAGAGAAGACCTTGGCCTTGGAGAATCAGAGCTGTCCTGATCCACTTCCAAGCTGTGAGACCTCCTTGCACCCTGAGTCCTCATCTCTCAGCCTGCCTTGTGGGGCTGATTCAAGGGGGAAGTGGTATGACGTGCACAGAGGCCCCAGCACAGCACTCACCAGGGGGAAGAGAGTCAACACTGAGCTGTTTCTCCATTCTTCCTTGCCCTCTTGCTTTGTTTTGGAAACTGAGGGATCCCTGGAGTAAGGTGGCCCAGCGGAGAAATCCCCCAAAGAGCGTTCTGCACCTACACACTGGAGTGGGTATGACAGGCCCCACTTGGATGCTACAGACTGTTTCCTGCAACCCCTGGGTCCAGCCTTGGGCCCAAGAACCAAGGATTGGCTCTGGGGTGGCCCAGCAGAAAGGTGAGCAGGGCAGTTAATTTTAATAAAAGGACTCCAGTCTGGCACCATGGCTCATGCCTGTAATCCCAACACTTTGGGAGGCCCAGGCAGGAGGATGGCTTGAGGCCGAGTATGAGACCAGCCTAGGCAACATAGTGAAACCTTATCTCTATTTTTTCAAAACAAACAAAAAGGACTCCATCCTCCAGAAAGCACTGCCACACTGCAGCCTTAAACAGGATTACTAAATCGCTGTTTGAAAAGACAAAGCAAGATTAAACAAATACTTAACTGCCCTCATCCTCATCCCAGGTCTGTCATCAGTCAGGCTAATCTAGTCTTGCTGGGTTCCCAGATCGGCCCAAAAGGCTCCTCAAGGCTTTATCTTCTCCTCAAAGCAGGGCCTCAGGCCAGACATGGCTGGCTCCCCAGGTTCGGCCTGCGGACCTGCGGCCTCCTCTAGCAGAGCCACCTCTGCCTTTGCCATGCCCTCTCCTAACCCATCCTAGGTCTCCGAAAGAGTGAGGAAAAACTGCCAGAAAACTGGAAAGAAATCCTCTCCTTCCTGATCTCTGCAACTCCTTCTCCCTCTCAGTGGCTGCTCAAAGGAAGGACATTGCCTCCCCACCTCGACCTCTCCCCCGAGCCCCTGGAGCCCCTCTGGGAAGCTACAGTTTATGCCGCTTACAGTCACTTCTGTATTGTCCTCTGACCCCCTCGCCAACTGAGAACTGTGTTTGAGATGTAAAAGCACCCTTTAAAAATGCACTTGTGATCCATGGATGTGTGGATTGACAAAATGAGGTCTTATACACACAGTGGAAGATGATTGCACCATGAGAAGGAATGAAGCTCAGATGCATGCTCCTACATGAACTTGAAATCATGATGCTCAGTGGAAGAAACCAGACACAAAATGCCACATGGTGTGTCACTCCGTTCATAAGAAATGTCCATGATAGGCAAATCCAGAGATAGAAAGTAGATTAGTGGTTGCCAGGGGCTGGGGGTTTGGGGACAAATGAGGGATAACATCCATCTAGGAGCTCATTTTTGGTGTGATGAAAATGTTTTTTTAAAAAAACCTTTATTTATTTTTACACATTGTAAGAGAATAGAAGAAAATGTTCTAAAAGTAACTGTGGTGTTCATTATACAACTCTGTGAACATACTAGAAACCATTGAATTGTACACTTTCAATGGGTGAATTGTATGGTATGTGAACTATATCTCAATAGAGCTGTTATTTAAAAATACACACACACGCACACATGCACACACACACGCACGCACGCGCACACACACACACACCTTGAAATAATCATCTGTAATCAACAGAGTCTGGCCGCTGCAGTGGAGCCACCCCCTGCTCCTGAGCCCCTTCCTCCTGCCACTCGGCAGCCCCTCCAGAGCTAACCTCCCACTCCCCTCAACCTGAAGTACTGACTCTGGGGGCCAGCCCTGGGAGGGAGAACAAGCAAAAGATTCAGCCCCTATCCCAAACTCTGAGGATGGAGCTAGAGGCCACAGAAGACAGGCTGTTGCAGCCCAGGAGAGACTGCTCTTCCATGGCTTTAATACCTCCAACCCTGAGACCAGAAGCCACAAGACACCAACATCCAGTTGGTTTGTGAATGACTGTGAGGAACCTGGAGTCTATGGAAGGACACAGAGCCAGGAGGCCTGGGCCAGAGCCCAAGACCACCAGAACCCCCTGGGCAGAGGCATCCCCACCCACACTCTTAGGATCAGCCCCCTCATCTCAGGGACAAAGCCGGGGATCCCAGCGAGAGGCCCCTCAGGCTGGGCTCCGAGGCTGCGGCTGGCCCAGTGCAGCAGGCCTGGGGATGCTATGTGGCTGTGAGAAAGGCCTGGTTAGGGGCCACATGGACACAAAGCATCGTCAAACACTCCAGGTGTCACTGGGCCATGGCAGCTGCTTCTCTTGTGGCACTGCTGGCTTGGCCAACAGAGCCAGGTGACACATTTCAGGAATACTTGTCTTATTTGAGCCTCACCAGTCCAGGGCTGGCTGTAGACTTAAAAGGGGTTGACCAAGGTGACAGGTCTGCCAGCCAGAGGAATGGAACTCAAGTGGTGCAGGGGGTCCCAGAACACCAGGAAGCCAGTCCAAGGCTCTCAGAGAGCTCAGGCAGGCTCCTGGGAGGTGACTCCGGCTGACCTCGGAAAGGCCCCATGTCTTCACCCAGCAGGCTGAAGCGGAGCCCAGCCAAGGCCTGTGATCCTGTGCTTCCTGCCAGGCTTGTCCTCCGGCGCATCAGGCTCACCCACAATGCCATGGAAGTCTCCATCATCTGCTCTGCCCCAGGAAAGCGGACTGAGTCCTCTGGGGACGTTACCCAAATAGCTGCCTCCAACTCTGGCCATAAAGCCAGGAACTTGGGAAGCTGGTAATTGGAGAAACTCTTCTCCTCCCCCACAGGACCATAAATTACCGTACTCCATCTGCACAGATGCATCAAAGGCCCAGACAGCCTTCTCCAAAACCAAGCACAGGCAGTGGGGTGGGGTCCCTCCACCTCCTAGAAGCAGCTCCCAGGTGGGGCCGAGGGCAGGGAAGGCCAGGTTCCCATCTGAGAATCGAAGGCCTTGGACTGACCAACCTCCTGGCTCTGACCCCATGTCTGACTCATAGTTGGGAACAAACATCACACCTACCCCAGGGCAAGACTGCAGCCACACAACCTCTCCTTTCTTCACTCTATTTATCAGTACACCCTCGCAGAACCACAGACACGTGAAAATATTTATATGATCAGATTAACTTCTGGGCTTCGTGGCGCACTGAAGCAAGCATGTTTATCCTTCCCTCATACAACACTTTTTCTTTGGTCACTTCTTTTTCGGGGCACTGGGGCTCACAGCACGGCAGTGCGTCCACATTAGGGTGGCTGCTGGGGATCCAAGACCCTCCACTCCACCATCTTTGCACAGAAGGCTGATTCAGGGCTTGGAACGTGGTGAGGGGGCCCAGGGGAATGGGCTGCTCCCCTGGGGAGTCGGTTATCTCTGCTCCAGACCCTGGCTTTTGGCAGTAGCCAAGCTTGCTGGACAGTCGCCCCTGTGGTGACAGGGAGAGCTAAGCAAATCAGAACCGATGGCCCTGTGCTGGGCACAGATCCCGCTTGGCAGCCCCTGCTGACGATTGCTCTGCGCTGCCATCTTTAGAAACAATCATTTCTTGGGCGTGCACCCACATGTGTACATCTCGATTTTACAGGCTCTGTTAAAGCGCAAAGATCTTTCAGGTACTCAACAAAGCAAGATGTCGTGATGTTGCCACCAGCCTGCCCCCTCCTCCCCCCGCCTCCGACCTGTCACCCAGATGAAGTGAGACGAAGTGTCTTCCAATACACACATCGGAGCGTGTCACTTCTCTGAGTAAAGGCCCTCAACGCTCCCCTTGGGTTTCAAGGCAACATCTAAGCTCCTTAACTAGGGCACGAGGCCCCCAACCTGGTCCTCCCTGCAGCTCAGCCCCAGCCAGACTCTCACAGACAGGAGCCCATGGGGCTCCTCCTGCCTCGGGGCCATTGCGAAGGCGGTTCCCTCTACCAGGAAGACTCTCCCTTGTTTACAGGCAACCCTGCCTCCTGTGTCGTGTGAACTCAGCACCCCACAGGATCTAAACCAAGCGTCAGCATCTGAGGCTCCCTTCATGGGCTCCATGCCCCAGTGGCAGACCCCCCAACCCCACTTCCACAAGGCTTGGCACTATCGTAAGGATCACCACCGCCCATGACTGATGCCTGTGACGGCCTGAGAGCTCCTTGAGAGTGGGGGCTGGAACTGATTCACTTCTGCAGCCCTGTAGCTCAGAGCCCACACTCAGGGCTGAATGATGGATCCATACACGTGTCGCCTGCTCAGGGAGCCAAAGTGGCCCCGTGGCTTGTCCCCTGAAGCCCTAAAGCACCAGGAATACATTGGGAATTGGGACAGGGGGACAGACCCCTCCTTTGAGGGACTAGCCCCACTCCCATGTGATGGCAGCTCAATCTCCATCTGTAGCCAGCAAGCACACCCAGGCACCACTTATTTACGCAATATTAACACATGCCCTGCTTGCATGCCCCAGCTCTTGGCCCTGGTTAAATGAGGCCACAGAAGAGGAATGGGCTCGCGGGAAGCCACTTCCCATGATTGGTGACTGCACAGCAACCATATTTTATTCACGGTGAGTTCCTGGGATTCTTGCCAGCTTACCGACTTCAATCCTTTTCCATGAAAAGTGTGTCTTGGGCATGCGTTCTGTTCCTCACCCAATGCCAGAATCTGCTTCTAGCTAGGAAGAGGCAGTGGGAAGATGGGGAGGGGGGCGAGGAATGAGAGAGAACCCAAAAGGACATGGAGAAGGAAGAAAGAGGGAGGAAGGTGTGAGGAAGGAGCAGAGAGGAACAGGGAAGGAGACAGCCGCAGGCCCGGGGGCATCTGGAATCCCTCCCCCTGCACCACTAGCCTAAACAAGGGTCCCAACACCAGCCAGCCTGGGCTGAGCAGTGAGGACCTGGAACCAGAAGACAAAGCTGTACTCTTGTCAAGAGGAGGGATCCAGGCAGGGCAGAAGCAGAAAAAAGACACAGGAAGGTGGCTTGTGGAAGTCAGGAGCCACCCAGCAGGATGGCAGGCTGGCCATAGAATCCTCCAGGCCCAGCAGGTCTCCCCGGCCCCTCTGCAGCAAAAACGAGGCCCAGGGAAGCTAGAGGAACTAAAGGATGCTGGACTGGTGCCACTGTGCTTAGCGCAACACAGCTGTCCCCAGGACTCCCCAGAGTGGGGCCACCCTGCCATCTCTCTTTATTTTTATTATTATTTATTTATTTATTTTTTTTTAATTTATTTTTTTGGTATGGAGTCTCGCTCTTGTCGCCCAGGTTTGAGTGCAGTGGCACGATCTTGGCTTGCTGCAACCTCTTCCTCCTGGGTTCAAGTGATTCTCCTGCCTCAGCCTCCTGAGTAGCTGGGATTATAGGCGCCCACCACCACGCCCAGCTAATTTTTGTACTTTTAGTAGAGACGGGGTTTTGCCATGTTGGCCAGGCTGGTCTCGAACTCCTGACCTCAGGTGATCCACCTGCCTTGGCCTCCCAAAGTGCTGGGATTACAGGCATGAGCCACCGCGCCCGGCCTGCCATCTCCCTTTTATTAGTGATTGCAAAGTGCTAAGGGGGAAAGACTTTCAGCAGCCCACTTTCCTGCACAGTCCTCAAGAGGCCAGCACCTCCTTTCCTCTCCTTGGCAGACCCTCCCTCGCTCCTCTACCCTCGAACCCACAGGCACAAGTGAGCTGTGGCTGGGAGTCAGGAAGGGAGACTGTCTTTCTTAAGGTACGCACATGCTCAGCAGTGATGGCATGGATGGGGAGGGGTTCCAGCAGACTTATTTATAGCCAAGCAGCCTGTCCGCACGCTCTCCAGTGCGGCCTGCCTCACTTGCCTGCCTGCCTGCCTTCCTTGCCTGCCTGTCTGCCTTCCACTGGGGTTTTTCAATCTGTGCCTATATTTATCGCCCAAAGCCGCTGGGATAATGGCAAGGCCAGAAATAGCCTTGAAGACATTCACGTGAAGATGACGGGCAGGTCCCCAGCTCCTGGGCTGACCTCGCCCCGACATCTGCCACTTGGCAGTGGGTATGAGGAACAGCTGGACAGAGCTCGGGAATCGGCTGCAGCCAGATGGGAACAACATAATCCTCCTTTCTCTGCTGGCCTTGGCCCTCTGTAGTGATGCAGGGGACATGTCGAAAATGATACATCACAGCCGCCAGGCCACAGGGAGACCAAAGGTGACAGAGATTCCTGACGTCAGTGTGCTAATCAGAGCAGACAGTCCAGAGAAAGAGAGAAGAATCAAAGGCAGCAGCACAGCCTCACAGAAAGCAGGTCACCCCCAGCACCCAGGTTGCAGGGAGATGCTCTCCTGCCTGGCTTCTTGCACCTGTACAACGGAATCATGGGCCCATTTCCCATTTCTGTCCTCTGGGATGAGCGCTGGCCCACAGGCTCTGGGAGATGCTCTCAAGGGAACAAGGATTTGGGTCCTAAAGAGGCCTGGAATGGGTTGGGGCTCATGGGAGGAGGAAGAAGGTGCCAGATGTAAGTCAGGACCAGGACGGGGAGCTAGACATCTAGGCAGGATGGAGGGTGTCAGGGACCACCAGCCAGAGCCCTATCATAGGAGGGCAGCAGTACGAGATAAGAAACATGTGCAGGCCAGGCACAGTGGCTCAAACCTGTAATCCCAGCACTTTGGGAAACTGTGGGAGGATCACATGAGTTCAGGAGTTCAAGACCAGCCTGGGCAACATAGTAAGACTCTGTCTCTACAAAAAGAGAAAAATTTTTTTTAATTAGCCAGGCATGGTGGCCTGCATCTATAGTCCCAGCTACTCCAGAGGCATAGGCAGGAGGATTGCTTGAGCCCAGGAGTTCAAGGCTGCAGTCGGCTAATATGCAAATGGAGAAGAGGAAGCGCCTCCTAATTAGAAGCAAACACACAGATGCCACAGAGACAGCCACAAGGTTGGCGAGTGAGTCCCCCGAATCCCAAGGGCTCCCAAGTGTCCACTCCTGAGAGCTGAGCTCAGGGGCCGGCTTCCTTCCCAGCCCAATCTCCATCCTGCCAGCCTTTGTCTCTGTACTTCAAGAACCTGAAACTTCTCAGCACTCCCCAAAGATACCATGCACTTTGAGTACTGAAGGCTCATTCTGGTCCGTCTGCCTTTCCCCCTTTACTCCTGATAAACTCCTCCATATCCTTCAAAGCCCATTTGAAATGCTCCCTCTTGTATGAAATCTTCTCCATCAGATGTCAGCTGCTGCCTTCTCTCTGCTCTAGCTGCACTCCGTGCCTCCCTTCTGTGCATGTGCTATGCATTCCAACATGTGTCTATACCCCCATCCCAGGGGCTGAGTTCCCCTTCCTCACTGGATCTCTGATTCAGTGGGCACAGCAAGCACCTGCCAAATAAGGGAGGCAACTGATTCCCTCCTTCACGCTCACCCAGAACTGTCGATTTTGCTGAAAATATATATATATATATATATATCTTTTTTTTTAAAGAATGAAACCTCATACCAGGACTCCCTTTGGAGATGAGGGCAAAGGCAAGTCTGGCTCTCTGAATCTGCCTCCCTATGTTCCTCGGAGAACACCCAGCACAGCAAGATTGGGAAGCTACTGTTCTGCCAGGGCTTGACTGGCGGGACAAGTGGGATACTCCTCTACAGAGAGGGAGGAGGCCCACCTTTGTGCCTGTGGGCTGACGAAGTCCTGGGGGCTCTGGGCCCTACCTGCAGCACTGGCAGACTTCCCACAAGCTCCTGGTCTGAACATCATCTCCTTCCACATGGCCGATCATAGAGCAGGAGCCCAGTGCAGAGGAAAACTAGGCATGTAGCTAAGGGCTGGGTTAACCTTCTCTGTGCTACTGTTTTTTTAATGACCCAAACAGCTCCTGGCTCCTGGATGCCTGGCTCCAGGTCCCACTGTGTGCCTGGGTTCAGATGCCTATCCATGCTGGCACTGTTCCAAGTCCCACCTACAGCTTCTCAGATCCCACAGCTGGCGCACTATCCTTAGGAAGCCCCTCCAGCTGAGGAGAGAGATGCACAGATGTGCCAGGCACTGACAGCCTGGGAGGCCTATTCCCAGGGGCAATCAGAAGACTAGAAAGCACTGAAAGAGGCAGTGCCCTGTAAGGACAGCTCTACATCCACAGAAAACACCACTAACAGAGCACCCAGGTGTGCAGGCATCCATGCCCGGGGGAAGTAAGAATTGCAGGTGACACGCGCACAGCCTTACCAAGGACTCCGCAGACACCTACTCCTTTCTTCCACATGACCATATGCAGTAAGGACTAATAAGGTCTGCATTTCACAGAAGAAGAAACTGAGGTGCAGTGAGTTGAGGGGACTTGCCCAAGGTGTCCCAGGCAGTTAGGTTCTGGAACCTGCATTAACCACACTATACAATTCTCCATGCAGATAAAACAATGTGCAACGTAAAATGCTGCAGCCTCTCTGGAAAACAGTCTGGCAATTCCTCAAATATGCTGAACACAGAGTTACCATATGACCCAGCAATTCCACTTGTAGGCATGTGCACAAGAGAAATGAAACATGTACAATAAAAACTTGTACACAAGCTGGGCATGGTGGCTCATGCCTGTAATCCCAGCACTTTGGGAGACCAAGGCAGGTGGATCACCTGAGGTCAGGAGATCAAGACCAGCCTGACCAACATGGTGAAACCCCGTCTCTACTAAAAATACAAAAATTAATTGGACGTGGTAGTGGACGTCTATAACCCCAGCTACTCGGGAGGCTAAGGCAGCAGAATCACTTGAGCCTAGTAGGCGGAAGTTGTAGTGAGCTGAGATTGCGCCACTGCACTCCAGGCTGGGCAACAGAGCGAGACTCCGTCTCCAAAAAAAAAAAAAAAAAAATCATGCAGCACTGACATATGGTACAGCACGGATGAACCATGAAAACATGATGCTGAGTGAAAGAAGCCAGACACAGACGCAAAAGACCATATCATCTTATGACTCCATTCATATGAAATGTCCGGAAAAGGCATTAGCCATTCTTCTTCTCTATGAGAAAAGACTGAGACCCAGTCAGACTCACCTGAGGCAGGAACAGCATCTAATGCCACCCCTTCCACTGTGTTTCTATAACTCCATATAACGTCTATAACTCCCTGGTTCCAGAAGCCTTTCCTGACTTCATATACGAAGGAACTGATCATTCCACGTGCCCCATTCCCCACACATACCCCACACTGACATTGATCAGAGAGCTCTGCCAGCCAGGTGCATGGCCACCTTTCCCAGGCAGCTGCAAGTGCCAGGAGCCACTCCTATTTGTTTTAGGGAAGGAACATTCTTTATTGAGCACCTAATAAGTGCCTGACACAGTGCACAGGCACTCTGTACTGGTTTTCTTATTTGTTTTCTTTCCTTTGGTCAAAGTTTTTTCAAACCTAGGCCATTTTTGGGAGATGCTTTAATGCTTCAAAAACACACACTTATGACCCCAAATATTCCCTTGCAGTGGGACATAGCATGGGCTGACCCTGGGCCAACCTGTGATGCAGGACAAGGTCCCTCCTGCCGAGATGCCACCTCCCCACTCCTCTCTCACTGTCATCAACTTGCCCTGCTTCTTGTTTCTGTTAATAAACATATCCACAGTGAAGTATCAAAGAGTGAATGCAACATGTTTCCCAAGAGTATTTATCATTTGAATGAAAACTAGAAAGAGGGCAATGCTTGACTAAAAGGAATAAGGGACCAATAGTAAAATTTCAGGCACTGGAGGGATAATGAAGAAATGGTTCTCCTTCCCAAGCCCCTCAAAGCACAACCCTTATTTATTTTTACCTCCAGCACATAGTGCAGCTCAGGCACACAGACGGTACTTAGTAAATGTTCATCATGTGTTAAGTGGCCTACCTAAGGCCACTCCTCCCATCTGGGAACCTGCCCCCTAGAAAGCTGTAGTGCAAGCTCCATGGGGACAAACCATAAAGTTCCCTTTTCCTGGGGGTGGTGGAGTGAGTTCTAAAACCCACCACCAGTCCAGCATGGTGGCTCATGCCTGTAATTCCAGCACTTTGAGAGGCCAAGATGGGAGGATCACTTGAGGAAAGGAGTTTGAGACCAGCCCGGGCAACATAGCGAGATCCCATCTCTACATAAAATTAAAAAATTAACTGGGTGTGGTGTGCGTCTGTGACATGCAAGTTCGAGACTGCAGTGAGCTAAGATTGTACCACCGTACTCCAGCCTGGGTGACAGAGTGATCTTGTCTCTAAAAAACAAATTCTTAAAAATAATAGTGCCCACCACTAATTTGTAGGCACAACCTAGACACAGCACTCAACCTCAGTTGTCACAGAACTCTGCCTACACCTGAGAATTGCCACAGAAATGCAAGGAAGTCCCCAGCAAGGTGTGTTAGAGTGCTGCATCCCAGAGCAGGAGGGAGAAGGCTGGGGAGAGGAAGGAAAGTGCTGAACAACATGTGCTGTGGGGGAAGATGCTGCCCTGAGCTACTTAAGGGCAGAGAGCTTGCCTCCAGCTTCCTTACTGTCTCCGCTCCCTCGTCCAGCCTCAGAAGAAAACACTAAGAAGTGGCCTTCTGCAAGGACATGCCCACCAGAGCAAAGGGCAGTTGAGAATGGTCTCCTGGGGCAGCCCATACACCAATCAATGGAAGTAATTTCCAAGTTGTCATTCCTCAACAATACATTTACTGTGATGGGGATGATGAAGTTAAAAAACTGAAAGAAAAAGCAAACTGGATTTCCCTCCCCTTTGGCCTATAGATTCAGCTCCTCCCAAGACAGCAAAAGCAACATCTTTCCCTCCCATCCCCCACAGGCAGCCCTCATACTGAGGAGTGTAAAGAAGACAAGTGATTCTTCCCATGCTGAGCTGGGAACTTCACAGGTCTCATTCTGAATCCCACTAGCCACAGGAGACCTTAAAGCTTGTCATTAGAGCAGCCTTGCACACTAAAAAAGAAAAATACCAGCTTTCTTCACAGAGAAGCACATGGAAGTCACTCGATGCAATGCGAGGACACCCCACAGTGATCAACCTAAGTGTATGGGTCCTGGAGGTTTAAGGGAAACCTGTTCTTGGTGACACAGTTACCTGTAGGGCTGTCAGATCTCAGCCCCCACCAACCTTCCTTGCCCGTTGTATTCCAAGGGACTGAATCATGAATTTGTTTATTTAGAGACAGGTCTCACTCAGTCGCCCAGGCTGGAGTGCAATGGTGTAATCATAGCTCACTGCAGCCTTGACCTCCTGGCCTAAAGCAATCCTCCCACCTCAGCCTCCTGAGTAGCTGAGACTACAGGTACATACCACCACACCAGGCTAACTGAATCATGGGTTTAAACAAACCACCTTGGTAGACACAAGGCCTCTGGTTTGTGTTCCCTGGGGCATCTGGTGGCAGGAGAAGTTGTTTTAGTGACTGTCCTTACAGTGATGATCCCTGATCTTGGCCATTTCCCTGCATATGCCTCTAACATGAACCTATGACCCTGATGATACAGGCTCCCTGGGTTTGCTCGTCTGTCTCCCTTGAACTGTTAGCTCCTTGACAGCAAGACTCTCTTATTTGTTCGGGCCTGACACTCCATGGAGGCTCAGCATGAGCCAAGTGAATAATGCACAGGAGCACTGACTTTGATCTGCCCAAGGCCTGACATCGTCAAGACTGCAGCCCAGCTAAGGTGAAAATGCTGGTCCAGAGAGAGCTGCTGAAGGCCCAGAGTGCCAAGAATCCTCAGCTCACAAAGTCTCAGGCTCCTGCTGGCCAGCGGAGGCTGGGCTTGGCCTCTGTGGGTGCTGTCAGGACCCTGTGGCTTGGCTCTGGGACCCTGGGGCCAGCCCTTCTTCCCTTGGCCCTCAACCTCACTGGAACCATTCATTGTTTCAGCTGTAAAAACACTGGACCTGCATTCCAGAAGCCCAAATTTTGGCTCTGCAACTAACCAGCTTGCCATGGGACTTTGGACAAGTCACTTCTTTTCTTAGGCCTCAGTTTTCCAGTGGGTTAGGTGTAAAGGTTGGCCTAGATGACTTCTTGCATCTCTCCAAGTCCACAAGAACCTTCTTTTAAGCAAGAGGCACCCAATGCCTCAGAATTCCTCTAGGATCTACCTTTATTTATTTTGTTATTTTATTTATTTATTTATTTATTTTGAGATGGAGTTTCACTCTTGTTGCACAGGCTGGAGTGCAGTGGCGTGATCTTGGCTAACCGCAACCTCCGCCTCCAGGTTGAACCTCCGGGTTCAAGCAATTCTCCTGCCTCAGCCTCCCAAGTAGCTGGGACTACAGGCATGCACCACCACATCTGGGTAATTTTTGTATTTTTAGTAGAGACAGGGTATCTCCATGTTAATCAGGCTGAAGGCTGGTCTCGAACTCCCGACCTCAGGTGATCTGCCCGTGTTGGCCTCCCAAAGTGGTGGGATTACAGGCGTGGGCCACCATGCCTGGCCTGGCTCTACCTTTAGAACACATCTGGGGCCGAACAGGCTCGCAGCCCCCACACACCCGCTGCCTCTCCCTGTCAGGCCTCTGAGTCCGAGCCAAGCCATCGCATCCCCTGTGACTTGCACCTATACGCCCCGACGGCCTGAAGTAACTGAAGAATCACAAAAGAAGTGAATATGCCCTGCCCCGCCTTAACTGATGACATTCCACCACAAAAGAAGTATAAATGGCCGGTCCTTGCCTTAACTGATGACATTCCACCACAAAAGAAGTGAAAATGGCCGGTCCTTGCCTTAAGTGATGACATTACCTTGTGAAAGTCCTTTTCCTGGCTCATCCTGGCTCAAAAAGCTCCCCTACTGAGCACCTTGCGACCCCCACTCCTGCCCGCCAGAGAACAAACCCCCTTTGACTGTAATTTTCCTTTACCTACCCAAATCTTATAAAACAGCCCCACCCGTATCTCCCTTCGCTGACTCTCTTTTCTGATTCAGCCCGCCTGCACCCAGGTGATTAAAAGCTTTATTGCTTACACAAAGCCTGTTTGGTGGTCTCTTCACACGGACACGCATGAAACTCCCTATTGCAATTGTTTCCCCACAATCACCCAGCTTCCTCCCTTCCTCCCATCCAGCCTGCTCTCATCACCATAGCCAGAAACCATCCTTTTAAAGCACAATTCGGATCCTGACCCTCTACTGCTCAAACATTTCCGAAGCTTCAGGTCACTCAGAGTCAGGGCCAAAGTGCTGATACAGCCTGCAAAGCCCTGATCCATCGGGGCCCTCAATATTCTCTGACCTCCTCCCCTGCTTCTCTTCCCCTCATTCACTCACTCCAGTTTCCTGAACATCCTGGACAAGCTCCTGCCTCAGGGCCTTTCTCCCTGAGCTACCATCCTGGCTCACTCCTCACCTCCTTCAGGTCTTCGCCTAAATGTCCCCAACTTGGGAGGCCTTCCTTTCCCCTGCTTCTGCAACTCTGATCACCATCTGATGTGCTTACAGGTTTTACTGACTATTTTCTATCGAGTGTCTACCCCCACTAGAATACAAGCCCCAGGAGGGCCAGAAGTTTTTAACATTTTATCACGTCTTTATGCCCAGCTCCTAGAATAGTAGGTACTCACTAAATACGTGTGGAATGAATCGCTGCTGATCCACTGAGGGGTCAATCGTGCTGCTGAAATGAAGAGTCAAGCTATTCAACCCCCCGGCTTGAATGGCGCCATCTCAGGAACCCCTCAGAGAATTCCAAGCTCTGTACACTGTCTCCAGGAACAAAAGCGATTGTCCCAGGCAGGGTTCACATCTCAGGAAGTGTGTGAAGAAACAAAGAAAGGAAGTGACACAGGGGACACAGATCCAGAAAGCTCCTGCTGACGACACCTGGCTACCGGGAGGCATGAGGGCTCAGCGCATACGGGAATGCCTCCAGGCACCTGGAGTGCTGAGCCGTCATGCCTCCAGCTGCCTCCCTGCAGGTGGGATGAGGTCATCAACGTGAGTGCACTGGATACCCACCATGGAGAAGTACTGGAAATGAACCGAAGACAGGGGCTCTGTACTAGAGCCAAGGGAAGGCAGAAACGAGAGGAAGAAGGAAAAGAAAGGTGGTGAGAAAGAGTTTCCCATGCTGAGAACCTGCAGGCAGAGATGTAGAGAAACCCCCAGCCCCAGACCACCACTGACCAAGACAGCAGGGCACCCGGCCTCACATGCCCTCAGGTAGGCCAGGCCAGCTTCCTTCCTGGCCCTGCCTGTCCTGAAGAGCACAAGTGAAACAGACCCATGCCCACCCCCCTGCAAGCATGGTATGCCTGCGCAAACCTCAACAAGTGACCAAAAGCATCGCCCAGAAACAATCGTCTTGCCACAGGCCCCCTGCTTCTTCTCTTCACCCCAGATAGCCTGCTCTCAACACGGCAGCCAGAAGACATCCTTCTGAAGCACAATTCAACACAAGCCAGAGGAATGCAGGCTTCTGCCACCTTGTTGAAAGTAAAATACATTCTGGGCCAGGTGTGGTGGTGTGCACCTGTAGTCCCAGCTACTCAGGAGGCTGAGGTGGGAGGACTGCTTAAGCCCAGGAATTCAAGGCTGCAGTGAGCCATAATCACACCACTGCACTCCAGCCTGGGTGGCAGAGCAAGACTCCATCTCTAAAATAAGTAAATAATTCCTTTAAAAAAAAACAGGAAGAAAAGAAAGTACATTCTCAGGAAGACATGCTGCATCAGAGCAAACAAGGCAAATGCAGGGGTCAGTCCCCAGAGCTCTGGGGAACAGGAAGAAGAGGAGACTGAGAAGAGCCAGCAATTTCTGGCTAAAGCCCTGCGTACTGAGCAGTGTCAGGTGTGTGTCAAAGAACCATATCAATAAACAAAATGTAGATGGGAGCAGTCAGGAGGGGCACAGGTGACAGAACTGGCCAGGGCATGACATGGGTCATCAGATTGTGCCCAGATCTCTACCAAGCTCTGTGGGGACAGCAAAGGAGCTGAGGAGGAGCTCTCTGTGGACTTCAGGGCAGCATCTTTGCTCCAGGGCATGAGGGCACTCAGCCCTCTACTTCCTCTCCATAACCTCCCCATGCTCTGGGCTCTCTGGGCAGCCTTCTAACATGCGAGACTTATCACAGACCTAAACCTCACAGGGACGGACAGGCCTGCATTCCCATGTGGGACTAGGGCTGCCTGAGAGGAGGGACTAGGAAGCAAGGCCCTCGCTGCAGGTAGGGCTCTGCTGCTGCTACGGATGGAGATAAGTCCCTTCTTCACCTGGGATGGGACTTCATCCAAGGGGCTGGAGGTGGGGATGGGGGTACAGCATGGGGAGGTGGGGACGTGCCCTGGAAAGTCTGTGTCATTGCTGCTGTGGTCTGAGGCCCTGCCCATGTCATGAGCTCTCTTTCTCCTCAGGAGACAGTGACCTTTTGAGGCCTGTCACAGAGACAATGGCAGGAAGTGCCCCTCCCTGCCTGAGCCACGGGGAGTCCGGAAGGAAGCCACTGCCTGGGCCCAGGACCCTCCCCGCTGAGCTCTTGCCCAAGGGACACTGAAGCTCATGGCAATGCCAGAAGCTCTGCTCACCAATGCCGAATGGCAAACATCTTCAACTGTGAGGGCTAAGGTCAAATATTCTCCTTGGCTGGGACCCTCCTCTTTAAGGCAGACCCCTATTGTGAAAGACAGCCAGGCAGTAGGAGACACAACCCCAGCTACCCCACCCACCACCTGCCACCCCCACCTTCTGGAAGGAAGGGCTCTGGATTCCTCCACAGCAAGGAGCTTTTCTAAAAATAAACCCTGGTCCTTGAGCCCTTTCCTTCCTCAGTCCTTTGTGGAGGAGAGAGGAGAAGGAAAGATCTCGTTCTTAGCGAACCCCAGGGAGTGTGGCCTCCCTCCACCCCATGACTCTCGCTACCAGGGCCCGGTAGTCACTATGCCACAAACTCCCAAGCAGGGTGCAGAGGCATGGAGGGGGCAACCCTAATCATCCTCACATGGGGCCTGCCATTTTCTAGGGGAGGGTTTTGGGAAAAGCAAGTGGTACCAGCTCTCTAGTCCAGGATCTGGGGGGAAAGGATGGCACCCAAAGGCAAGTCTCCCACATTACAAGGTTCCCAGGTCGACAGCAGACACAGACACTTACTGAAATATTTCAGGGAAAATGATGCCAAGAATTCTGAGGTCCAAGCAGTATGCCGTGACAGCACAGAGGGAGGAAGGAGAGGCTAATGTGGACCCAGGCCTTGCAAAGAAATTTAGAGGAAAGGAGCTGTTTGAAATGGGCTTGGAAGGTGAAACAGGAATCTGACAGGTAGAGGTGGGAAGAGGGAATTTCAGGATGCTGGAACTGCATAAGCAAAGCGCAGAGAATGTACCAGCATATAAACTAGACGCGGGCAGGGATGCCTGTCTGTTTTGTTCACAGTGGCGTCTCTGGCAACTGGAATGGTCCCTGGTGCATACTAAGTAACAATAAATACTTTATGGACAAATGAGTGGAGCAGAACAATTCCTGAAGACATTTTAGGTCTAAGTGAAGACCTTCGGATGAGGTGAGCTGCAAGGCCATGGTCTCTGCAAAGCCACTGCACTCTGGAATGCAGTTGTTAAGAAGGAATAGAACCTCCTTCCTGTAAGAAAGGAGACAGGAGACCAAGGCTGTGTTGAAGCAGCGTCCCTCAGAGCAATGTCAGTGCTCAGGCCATGCAGGGCAGAAGAGCTCTCACCGGGCCCTGCCTCGACTTGGCAGCCAAGACCTTTGGCAATAGGACAACCACGAGGCCCCAACCCTGCAGAACCCGAGTGACCCCTGGAGAAGCTGCAAGTCAGGGCTGAGTGTTACTATGTGCCCTCCCCTACATCCACTCCCAGTAGCTGGGACACCTTGGAAAGTGAATTAAAACAAAACAGAAAAACAAAAAATACAACATAGCACTCTCTCTTCTTAGCACTTGGAGGCCTTTTCACAGCAACTGAAAAGAATGAGCAATTAGAGAAGATAACAGTCCACGGTGCCAGCCTGGAACTACGGAGCCACAGAGGCAACTTAAGAGGCCCCATCACAACGTGCCCTATCTTCCCAGCGAGGATGAGGGCACCCGGAGAAGGGAAGGGACTTACCCGAGATCAGACAGCAAGTAACAGTTGAGCCTGGGCTGAACCAAGGGCCCTGTGAGTCACAGGCCAAATTTGAAAAACCATGCCATGTGCTTCCAGGTCTAGACTCGGGGTCCAATCCCAATCCCACCACTGACTAGCTGTGCAACCTGGAGCTGATATCTGCCATCTCTGAGCCTCGGCTTCCTGTGTAAAAAGGGACCCTAACAGGCACTGCTCATGGTTACTGTGGGACTTAGCCCCATGCAGCAGGGGCTGGGTACATTAAACCTACCCCCACCAGCATCCTCACCTCAGCTTTGCTAGCTTCCCTTGATGGAACATCCATCCTCCATGCCTCCAAAGCTGAAACTAGCCAATGAGTGTACAGGAGAAGGGTTCATCAACATTTAGGAAAAAAAGAAGGAAAAATCACTTTACCTCCTGTTCCACCCAACAAAGGCCTTGGCGTGGAAAATGGGGCCAAGGCCAGGGATTGTGCCTGAGACGCAGAAATACGAAATGGAAAGAAGCTTGGGAGGCCAGGGGCTCCTGCTGCCAGCTGGGGGTGGGAGGGAAGAGACTGCTACTCCCTGGGCCATTCAATCTCTAGACCTGGCACTCCCTGAGACTCAAGACAGAGGCTCAGGCCCACCCTCCACTCAGCCTTGGCTTCTCACTGTACATCCAGAGGGATGGTGCATTAAAAACCACACTCATGCTTGTTTCTGGGCCACTGACCATGACTTGCAGGCAGCTAAGCAAGGCAGCAGCCCAGCCTCTGCTCTCTGCCAAAGCCAGGGAGTAGCCAGAGCCTGAGCTTCCCAGCCAAGGCACAGAAGAAGCAAAACTCCTGCCTGTCCTCTTCCATGTACTAAGGGTAGAGCAGGCCAGGCTAAGCCTCAAGAGCAAACAGAAAAGAGCCACCCTGGGGTGCTCTATAAACAGGAGAATAGCAGCCGTTGGGGCCTCAAAGGCTGACCCAAGCAGTTTTTATCCTATTTGGAATCGAAAGCTACCAGAGGCAGAACATCGGTCTTTCGTATTTAGTGAAGAGAAGTCAATATTTGCAAAAGCGTAATCAATAAATACAATCTACCCCACATTAATCAGATAAAGTCAGGTTTATAGTGTCTTTTTAAGAGACGGGGTCTCACTGTGTTACTCAGGCTGGAGTGAAGTAGTGCGACCATGGCTTACTGCAGCCTCGAACTCCTGGGCTCAAGTGATCGTCCTACATCAGCCTCCCCAGTAGCTGGGACTATAGGCATGTGGCACCTCACCCAGTTAATTTTTTTTTTTTCAGAGATATGCGGTCTCACTATGTTGCCGAGGCTGGTCTTGAAATCCTGGCCTCCAGTGATCCTCCTGCCTTAGCCTCCCAAAGTGCTGGGATTACAGGTGTGAGCTACTGCGCCCAACAATAGTCCGGTTTTTAGGGGAAAAGGGAAACAGCAATAAAGTCTCCGTACCCTCAAACTCCAAAGGCCAGGGTGGCCTGCAGGGCCTCAGCTCTGGGAAGTAGGGTGCTACTGCACAGGTGGATGGCCTTACCTGTGGGTCTGAGAAGGCTCCACTGATGTCCCTGTCAAAGGAGGAGAAATGGGTCCCTAGGCTCACAGAAGGGTGTTGAGGACCAGGACACACGTGCCAGCATCCTGCAGGGAGAAGCACAATGGGAGAGGAGGTGAGACACCTGGACTCTGATCACTCCACACCAATCCAACTGGGAGACCCACAATGCCGATGGACCAAGAGGATTGAACAGGGGACATCTGACTAAAGGTGTCTCCATTTTACAAAGGGACCCAGCCCAGGACGATTCAGGAAGCAAGTGTCTAACTCAGAATTGGTGACAGATACACCCCAACATTGCCCGGCACCCCTTCTACTTAGGAAAACTGCTCAGGGAGTGGGAATTGAGACCACCAGCACACACCATAAGCCATCTTATTTTCGAAGGCCCCTGGAGCTCTGTCTCAAATCTTGATTTTTCACTCATGAACCCCACTGGGATTGGAGGACTTCAGACCGCAGAGAGGAGGCTGGAAAATGAGGTAATGCAGGAAGAAGGGTGGGAGACACAGTCCGAGAGGATGGCGTCCTGATGCCGGGACAGGGGCATGGTCACATTGTGGGGTGATGCAAATGGCTTCCAGCCTTCCAGCAAGCCCCTCCAGCTGGGCAGAGTGTGATCTGACTACCCAGAGGCCAGAGACAAGCATTCAAAACAAAATGAAAAAGGTGGAGAAATGGATTTCCAAAGAGTCGCAGGTCCAACAGCCTCAGAGATGACAAAGTCTTCACAGTTACCACTGAAGCCACTACCCAACCCAGGGCTCCTACAGGGACCACAGACAAGCCGGGTAGCCCACCTCGCAGCTCAATACACATTCTTGTTTGCCTGACACACATACAAGCCTCCTGACCCTGGGCCCAGAGAGCAGGTAGCAGCCTACAGGGCTCTCCAATGACCATGACAGAGAGGCTGCTTATCTGCTGGCTATGGAAGCTGGGAGTGTTTCAGGAACTGATGCCCAATTCCAGGGCAACCCTGCTTTAAGAGCTGAGGACAGGCATGGTGGGGTCTCCTCAGACACCAGTCCATGCCCGCTAGGGGCAAGCACAGCCCTAACAAAGGGAAATGGAATGGTGGCTGGGGATGGCAAAGTCATCAACTGCCAAGTGAACGGCCAGACAGAGGAGGGAGAGTGGAATTGGGGAGGTGTGAAGATAGCTAGCAATACACAGCAGTGGGAGGTGTGGCTGCAGGGAGCGGGCGGCTCTTCCAACCCTGCCACCACCACCGCGTCCTGCATGCCCACCCCCGTGCAGGCTCCTCTGTGGGACTGAGGCTCCATCGCTGTCCTGCCCCAGCCCCTTGTCTCCACGGCTGCATGTACACACCCACATACACACTCAACCCCCGGAACAAATGAAACAGCCCAGGCACCCACAGCAGAGTGGATGCAGGTCCCAGCCCTCCCAGTGACCATGAGCAAGCTGGCCTTCCAGCCTTGCCTCTACATGCCACCGTAGGCCACAGTTGAGGCCAGCAACTCTGAAGTCTCCCCATGTTCGAGGTGAGGAAAGCTGTTGAGAGGGTTGAGGGTTTGCCATGGTAACGCACCCATCAATGGCGAGCCAGATTTGGTAGACCAGCCCCGCTCCAGCCCACCACAATACTTCTCAGCGGGTGAGAAGGGCAGTGGTGACTCACACCCCGCAGAATTAGATCCACAGGGGCTATGAGAAAAAAGCACTCTCAGAACGCAAAGAGAGGCACTGCAGGGAATTATGTTTCTGACTAAAAGTATTAAAAGTGAAAAAAGTGAATGCAGGGTCAGGCTAAGGAGCCAACCCAGTAGGCAGCTACTTGGGGAACAGACCTCTAGGGGCAGGGGGCTCAAAACATCCCTGGAAAGAAATTAAAATGTGCTGCTGGCTAACTCAGTTTTCCTCCAGTGACCCCTCACATAAATGGTAAACAGTGAATCTGTCCACTGCCCTAAGGGGACATGGAAAGTCACAATAAAACACAATTCCTTGCTGGGGTTTGTTGCATGTAATGTACGTTCCATACACATGTAGTCACAGTCCTGGAGGGGAGCAGGGCATCCAAGACCAAATAATACATCGTGTTGCTGTTTCCCAGGAACAAATGTCATTTCATTCCTTTAAGTTTTAAATCCAAATCTTCAATATACTTTTTTTTTTTTTTTGAGATGGAGTCTTGCTCTGTCACCCAGGCTGGAGTGCAGTGGCGCTATCTCGGCTCACTGCAAGCTCCACCTCCCGGGTTCACACCATTCTCCTGCCTCAGCCTCCTGAGTAGCTGGGACTACGGCGACTGCCACCACGCCCGGCTAATTTTTTTGTATTTTTAGTAGAGACGGGGTTTCACCATGTTAGCCAGGATGGTCTTTATCTCCTGACCTCGTGATCCGCCCACCTCAGCCTCCCAAAGTGCAGGGATTACAGGCATGAGCCACTGCACCCAGCCTAAATCTTCAATATACTGCTTGAATGATTTGGAAAACTGCAGGGGAAAGAAAAACAAAACAAAAAGATACCTTAGGGGACAAGAACAACAGAAGTCAGAATTGCTTTCCTAAAAAATTTTCAGATCCCTGACTCTGTTTCAGTCCAAGAAAGTGAATTAGCAAGTGAATCTGTTTCTCTATACGATTCCTATTAATAGAATATCAGTCTGTCCTCATCCCCACTAAATAAATGTCAAACAAACACTTAAAGAATACCAGTTTGATGGGGTGCCAGCTACTAGCCTGCCCAGACGTCCACACGTCTCAGGCTGGCCCTTGTGGAAAGTGTAAGTTCCAAATGAGTGGGTAGTGCTGCCGAAGTTAAACACTGCTGTCTCCAGCCTCCGTTGACATGGCGACTGTGAGGCAGGTGGCTAAGGAATGGGTAGAGAGAGACCCATACGTATGGTAGGTGGAAGCATGGCAAACTGTCCAGAGTGCTGACAACAGACCATGCATGGCCTTTGACTCCATCTGGAGGCATGGTTCCTAATTTTTTTCAATTTAGATATAATTCACACACCATAAAACCCGCCCTTTTAGCCAAGTGCCATGGCTCATGCTTGTAATCCCAGAACTTAGAGAGACCGAGGCAGAGGATCATTTGAGCTCAGGAGTTCAAGACAAGCCTGGGCAACATAGTGAGACCCCCCATCTTTACAAAAATTCATAAATTAGCTGGGTGTAGTGGCACATGCCTGTAATCCCAGCTACTCAGGAGGCTGAGTTGGGAGAGTAACCTGAGTCTGGGAGATCAAGGCTGCGGTGAACTGTGATCACACCACTGCACTCCAGCCTGAGTGACACAGCAAGACCATCTATAAACCCAACAAAACCCCACCCTTTCAAAGTATATAGGTCTACGGTTATTAGTCTACTTACAATGTTGTACAACCATCACCACTATCTGATACCAGAACATTTTCATCACCCCAAAAAGAAAACTTGTACACATAAGCAGTCACTTCCCATCCTCCCCTCCTCCCTGCCCCTGGCAACCACTAATCTTTCTGCCTCTATGGGTTTGCCTATTCTAGATACTTCACATAAATGGAATCATATAATATGTATCCTTTTGTGTCTGACATCCTTCACTTAGCATAATGTTTCTGAGGTTCACCAATGTTATAGCATTTGTGTCGGTATTTCATTTCTTGTTATAATGGAGTAATATTCCATTATATACACTACATCTTGTTTATCCATTCATCCATCGATGGACATTTGGGTTGGTTCCACCTTTTGGCTATTGTGAATAAATGCTACTGTGAACATCGCTGTACAAATTTTTGTGTGAACATTTATTTTCAATTCTTTTGGGTATACACCTAGTTATTCCTAATTTTTTAATAAGATAACATCACTTAATTTAAGACAAGTAATGCATCTGTATTTTGAAAACCTTCAAAACTCAAAAGGATAAAATGGTTAGAGGGTGAGAGTAAGTTTCTCTCTTGTCCCTGTTCCCCAGCACCCAGTTCCCTGCCCAAAGGCAAATTCCAGTTTCTGGCGAATCCTCCCAGAGACCGCCTATACATATACACCCTGCTTTATTTTAAAGACAGCTTGCATGGGAGGAACCTGGCAACTAGATCAGGCCGGAATCAGGCTGGAATCAGCCCAGTAACGCCAGGAAATGAGCACAGTCCAAGTGCCATTTCTCCCCTTTGTCCCAGTGTGCCCCTTGGAAAGCCATGTAGCCTAGAAGAGGCCACGGAACTGGGTGGCAAGAGGAGTCCTGGAGGTAGATGGGTTCTGAAATGTGGTCCTCCATTTCCCAGCTATGAGGCCTCACTCAAGCAAGCTGCTTAACCTCTCTGGGACTTGGTTTCCCTATCTAAAAAAGAAAGTGGATACTGGTACCTAATTCATAGAATGGCTGAAGAGTCGATGAGCTAAAGAAAGCAAGTGCTTAGCACCATGCCTGGCACACAGTAAGTGCTCAGTGTTTTGCTGCCGCTGTGATTACTACCGCTGCTTCACCTCACTGAGCTGATCTTCAGCTTCCTCCTCCGGAAAATGAAGGAAGGCACCTCCCAGGCACAGTTACGGTGTAGACCCGAGATCCCTGCATGAGGGCCAGGCGTGCTACAGCCTCTGAGCAGTGGGGACTCAGGGAAAGTCAGGTGGCTGAGATGTGTCTCCAGCTCCCTGCATGCTGCTCCAGGCCCTTCTGAGGCTGGGTCTCCATCCTCTCACCCGCCCACCTCCCTGTATTCTCCCAAGAACAGCTCTGAACCCTCCACCATTACCCACCCTCCCACAGGCCAAGAGGAGGAGCTGGCATCATGGACCCCATGTCTTGGGCAGGCTGGCTGGCTGGATTTCTTATTTTATGACCCTACTCCTCCTCCCTTCCATCTTCTTCAACAAACACTCTACTCTGGAGCTGAGCTTCTCTTTCAGAAGCCCAGATTATTGGAGGCAGCAGGGAAACCCTCAGAGACGTTCAAAGTGGAGAGACCTCCAGTGAAGGTGGAAGCATTTGCAGGGCCATTAAAAGACTGTTAGGAGCGATTTTTCTCTCTGCTGGCAAGTGGCAAAAGCAGAGCCCAAAGAACAAAACCCAGACCTGGGAAAGCAGAGCAGGGGAAGAGAAACTGAACAAGCCTTGCTTAACCATGCAGAAGTTGATGGAGGGAAAAAACCCAATACGCGCGCGCACACACACACGCACACACACACATGCACACACACACACACATACACACACGCATAACAAAGAGGAGAAATTCTTAGCCTGCAGCAGTTGGTAGCATTATGTAAAATCCCAAGCCCACAAAAATATCATTTGGATGATAAAAAGTTAAATTTAGCTAAGTACAGAGTGACTAATACTATGAGGGAGAGGCAGCACCCCCAGTTGCCTGGAGCTGATACAGCTGGCTTTTAGAAACTTTTGACAAGTAACCAGGGCCTTGTGCAGCACAGAATAACAGATTATGTAATAGGAGGCACCACCATCAGCAATACAAAACACAGCACAAGCGTGCAGCCTTCTCCAAGGGAGGGAACAGTTGGGTTCTGGTTTGAGTGGCTCCAGTAGGACCTTGCTTGGGCCATGGGAACCTGGATATTCCAGAGGCATCCAGGAGCACAGCCAGGCTTTGGAAGGGTTTGTGTGAATGGGTCTGCAAAGATCTTTTCCCACGGTGGTTGCCGGGGACTGTTACTTTGGTGGCCTTCAATGAGCCATGCCCTCGTGGAGTCCCCTCCCTTTTAATCTAGCCTGGCCTTGTGGCCTGTTTTAGCCAACAGTATGGGATGGAAGTAACACTGTGCCAGGTTTGTATCTCTAAGCTTAGGGAGGCCTGGCTAAGAATTGAAAGCAGGATGCAAACAGGTATTTCTGCACCAATGTTCACAGCAGCAATCTTCACAATAGCCAAAAGGTGGGCACAACCCAGGCATCCACAAACAGATGAACAGATAAACAAAATGTAGTCTATCTACATGATGGAATGTTAGCCTTAAAAAAGACAGACATTCTGGCCAGGAGTGGTGGTTCACATGTGTAGTCCCAGTGCTTCAGGAGGCCAAGGTAAGAGGATCACTTGAGGCCAGGAGTCCAAGACCAGCCTGGGCAACATAGAGAAACCCCATCTCTACAAAAAATACAAAAATTAGCCAGGAGCAGTGGCACATTCCTGCGTCTCAGCTACTCAGGAGGCCGAAGCAGGAGAATTGCTTGAGCCCAGGAGGTTGAGGCTGCAGTAAGCCATGATTATGTCACTGCACTCTAGCCTGGTGACAGGGCAAGACCTTGTTTCAAAAAAAAAAAAAAAAAGGAGGAGAGGAGTGAGGAGAATGAAGTGGTGGTGGCAGCCCGGATGCTTCTGCATTTGAACTCTAGGGAAGCTGAAGCCAGGTAAGAAGCCAACCACTTGTACCTTGCCCAACGGGTGATGAGGAGGGGAACGGATGTTCCAGCCAGCAGCCCTAGCAGATACAGCCAAGCACCAGTACCATCTCACCAGCCACAGGAGTGCAGCCAGCCACCTTGTCAATGGGTCCCCCACCCCAAGTAGTCAAGTTGTTCCAGATGACACCAGTGGTGCAGGGATGAGCTAACCTTACCACTGGGCCGTGCCCAAATTGCCACACTGTGAGCAAATAAATAAAATGGCATTTTGCATCACTATGTTTGGACGCACTCTGTTAAGCAGCAGTAGGTAACTGACGGTGGCCCAGCTCTCTAGCGGGTTTGCAGGAAGTTCTACTTCCATCATAAGACTCATGAAGACCTTTTGTATCCTCACATATGAGAGTTGCTGAGAGACATTAGTGCTTAAATGAGTCTTAGGAAGAGAGTAGTCTTCCACTCCCAATATCCCAATGGAGTGAATGCTGAAATGAAGCCGGTGCTGAGTTTCAAACAGCTGTCGTGAGGCTGGGGAATTTCTCCAGTGATCCTACGGAGTAAGCGGGCCATCAGATGATCAACTCAAGCTGTCACTTAATTACACGACTCTCTAGCTATCTGTGCAGAGCAGGGGTTTGCACACTGTGGACAGAGATATGGATGGGATTCCCTGAGTGCAGTGAAGTGATCATTGGCATGGGATTGAGACCAGAGTTCTGGCTGCTGACTCTGGGTAAGTCAGCTCTGCTCACTGGGCCTCTGTTTCTCCATCTGTAGAGTGAGGAGGCTGGGCTTGATGACCTCTGAAAGGGTTCTCAGTTCAGCTCCAACATTCTACAATCCTATGATTTGGACAGAAGGGAATACTGACCTGTAATCCAAAGCCCTGCATCAAGTCCAATGACTTGCATCTAGGTTTGCAAGGCAGACAGAAGTGCTCACTGGGCTCCTCAGACGTGTGCCCCTGGAGCCCTGCTCTGCTGTCTGTGTCCTTCATGGATTTGTTCATTCATTGTTCAATATCTCACTATGACAGACTCTGGCATGGTCCAATTTCCTCTCCCTAAATCATATGTTTAGCCCCCTGGACTCTAGGTGAGGCTACGGGACTAGTTATATGAGTAGGGGAGGTCCACCACTTCAAAGCCTGGCCCCCAGAATGCCCCATGCAATCTCCTATGCTCCCTCTTTCTCTGCTTACCAGCCAGCTGACTGCACAGATTCACTGGAGAACTCCAGGGGAGCCCCAAGGGATGGGAGAGCCACAGTGTGAAAGGATCCTGGGTCCCCAATTCACCACATGGAGGCCACTCACAGAGCATGCAATTCAACTAAGACAAGAGTGGGGATAAGCCTTTATTGTGATAAGCCACTGAGACTAGAGAATTGTCTAGCAGCTAGCATTACTTAACTAATACATTCACCAAATTGATACTAATTGTCAGATATGTAGGAGATACACAGGAGAATTAGGCTGAGGTCTAATCTTAGCCTTCTTAGAACTACCAGTCTAGGTGACAGTTCAGGGAGATTGGATACAGACCAGTTCTGTACTCTGCGATCATGATGGGAACCTGTTCAAGCTCTATCCATACTGCCTGCTTCCAAAAACCTTACAACATAGGCTCACCACATTTTCCCACCAAACATGAGATGAGCAAAGAAAGAAAGCAACCAAACAGAAGGGAGAAAATCTCTATCAAGGCTCCAAATTGAGAACAATCTAAAAGCAAATGAGTA
Organism: Pan paniscus; assembly: GCF_029289425.2. Taxonomy (NCBI): domain Eukaryota; kingdom Metazoa; phylum Chordata; class Mammalia; order Primates; family Hominidae; genus Pan; species Pan paniscus. The sequence continues at coordinate 131,211,326 of NC_073259.2, forward strand.
AAATCTTAGCTGTGTGCTTCCTGGTAGGCAAAGCAAAGAGGGAAATATGCTGGGTCACAAAGCTCTTCCCAATAGTGGAAAACATTAGTTCATGATAAGAAACAGACATTGTGCTTGGGAAGAGTTCTGAGGGGAATGTCCACGGGGCCAGTGTGTGAGGGAATTTGTGCCTGGGAGGAGGAAGCAAGAGGAAACCAAGCTAGCCTGGAAAGCTGTCAGCCTCCAGGGTGTACGGACAGCTTTGCAGCCCCGCCTGCGGCCTGACTGGCTCTTAACGGAGAGCTCCTCAGAGTAATTCTTCATCTTCGTTAATGTCAACACGGCAGCACCATGATAATGATGGAAAATATTTACATACCATACCACTGATGGGTTGTTTAGACCATCTGGCTACTGGACGTGGTAAGTATTGTCGAACACATGGCCCTTCCGCAAATACTGTGCCTTAGTGCTGATGGAGGCCAGGCTGCAGGGACGTGAAACAGTGTCACTCGGCTGTGTCCGTGTGGCCTGTGTCCACTGTCAGCTTTAGTCACCTGCAGGTCAGGGGCAGAGATCTCCAGCTCCCACTCCCAGATGTATCTGGGCTCAGCGTTGATGACAATAGTCTAACTATTCCCTTTACCAAGGGCCTCTTCAGGACTCAAGTGATCCAACAAGACTTAACGCAGCAAGACAGCTCTGATTCTGTGGCCACCTGGGGGATTTCTCCAATGATCTCCTGGGACTGCTGAGAATGCTCAGAGGAAAATTCAGCACAGTTCATTTGTGTTTGAAGCAGCTTCTGCCTAAGCTTTGTCATGCTCGGGAGGTAGGGACGAGGATTAGGTAGCACAACTAAAGGCTGTGCTCTATCTAGAAGCATAGAGGATGGTGATCTTTTTTTTTTTTTTTTTTTGAGACAGAGTCTTGCTCTGTCACCCAGGCTGGAGTGCAGTGGAACGATCTTGGCTCACTGCAAGCTCCGCCTCCCAGCTTCACAACATTCTCCTGCCTCAGCCTCCCAAATAGCTGGGACTACAGGCACCCGCCACCACGCCTGGCTAATTTTTTGTATTTTTTAGTAGAGACAGGGTTTCACCGTGTTGGCCAGGATGGTCTTGATCTCCTGACCTCGTGATCCGCCCGCCTCGGCCTCCCAAAGTGCTGGGATTACAGGCGTGAGCCACCGCGCCCGGCTGAGGATGTGATCTTAATCACACCTAAACGAAAATTTCTTCGTTCCATCCATGTGGCTCCATGAGTACTAATATCAGGCTGAATACAGAGGCTTTTTTTCTGGGTCAATGCTAAATATTTCTTCTTTTTCTTTTCTTTCTTTCTTTTTTTTTTTTTTTGAGTTTGGGGTGTTGAGTGGCTTGTTTTATTATTATTTTCTTAATTTTAGTAAGCAAGAAAAAGTTCTGTTGGGAGCCCGTTCAAAAGTAGCAATTTTCTTAATGGGAAGCATACGCTTGCCACCCACGTGAGGAGGCTGTGTCAGCTCAGCAACCATACTGCCCTGTGAATATGGTGAAGTCGTGTTACCTACTTCACAACCAGTGAGTCAAAGGGAAACTCATCACAGGTGCCTGTATGGCCTGCCGGGGTTTTGCTGCATAGCTGACAAGGGCTTTCTGAGGGCACACCTGCAGCAAAGGCCTGGCTTTGGTTTTGTCAAATATGAACCCGCAGATTTAAGGTCACCTTATAACTAACACCCTCTAAGATTTAAAATGCCCCAACCAGAGCATTCAGGACCTGAGTTCGCGGACTGGGTTCAAGAGCCAGTTTTGACTCCAACTGGCTGTGAGCTTCGACGGCCCCTCACCTCCTGGAATCTGTGTTTTGGCTGTGAAAGGAGGGGTAAGACGACAGGTGTCTAAGCAGCATTCTGGTCTAATAGTCACAGGTTGGCTGGGAGGCACTGGCCCAGGGCAGCAGCCTCCTTGTCAAGAGTGCCATAGGAGTTCCTTGGTCTTCTATAGGACTAGTGCCTTTCTCTCTGCAAGTAGAGTGATGACCACAGACCTCTCATATGGAGAGTGGATCATGGAAGAGTCAGAGCCCTCAGCCAGATGTGGCATAAAGCTAATTCACTGTCAGTCACACCCTGGCCAGTGAGAGTGAGCTCACATCCACATCCTCTAAAGGCACTGAGATGTAGTGGCACATGTTTCCTGAGAGTAATTACAGTCTGGGATGATGACCTTTGCTGGTACAACACCTAGCACCTTAGGGCAGGATGGCTGTGCAGAGGCCACACAATACCTCTGCAAAGCTCCTCCCTGCTGGTCAGACACCACAGCCCCAGCAGGGACAACCTCTCTGAGCACCTACTCTGAGCCACCATGTCATTCTAAACAAACATCTGCTCTGCTCACCTGCTCTTTTTGCAAAAGTTATCTGAGCCCCTGGGGAAAATGGAAAAGCATAACGAAGACCACACCCAGATCACTGGGTGCTTCACTTGAACCAGCCTCCAAAACATCCGGCAGCAGGCCAGAGACACACTTCTTGTTTAAACACAGAGAAATGAGACAGCCCCAGGTCTCCCAAGTTAGAGAATAGAATCTTCTCAGAACACACAGCTGCTGCAGGCCCAGCCCAGGCTCCTTCTCTGGGGAGCCGACTCTGGCTCCAGCCCTCAGAGGCCTCTCTGCTGACTCCCAAACCCCAGTGAGCAGGTCAGCGCCAGGCCTGGCCAAGCTCTCACCGGTTCAAGGAGAAATGAGAACATGGCTAATGGGCTAAGCTGTTCAAAGAGCTCCAGTTTGGCGGGGTATGGTGGCACACACCTGCGATCCCAACACTTTACGAGGCCGAGATAGAAGGATCTCTTGAACCCAGGAGCTTGAGGCTGCAGTAGGACATGATCATGCCCTCCAGCCTGGGCAACAGAACAAGACCGTGTGTCAAAACAAACAAACAAAAATCAAAAAGCTCCACTTAGTTTCTTTATTCTTAGATCTTTCCTACTTCTTAGTGTTCCTTTTGTTCATGAGATGATAGCTACAGTGAATTATACCTTTTTTTGTGTTTGTGGTTAAATACGCATAACATAACAATTACCATAATAACTTTTTTATTTTTATTTTATTTTATTTGTTTTTTGAGACAGGGTCTCACTCTGTCATCCAGGCTGGAGTGCAGGGGCATGATTACAGCTCATTGCAACCTTGAATTCCTGGCTCAAACAAACCTCCTGCCTCAGCCTCCTGAGTAGGTGGGACTACAGGCACGCACCACTACATCTGACTTTAACATAATTTTTTTTTAGTAGAGGAAAGGTCTATGTTGTCCAGGGTGGTCTCTAACTCCTGGCCTCAAGCAATCCTCCCGCCTCTGCCTCTTGAGTCCCTGAGATTACAGGCTTGGACTACCATGCCCAGCCCATGTCAACCTTTTGTTTGTTTGTTTTTGAAACAGGGTTTCGCTCTGTCACCCAGGCTGGAGTACAGTGGCATGATCTTGGCTCACTGCAACCTCTGCCTCCCAGGCTCAAGTGATCCTCCCACCTCAGCCTCACAAGTATTATAGTTGGGACTTCAGGCACACACCACCATGCCCATCTAACACGTCAACCATTTTTAAGTGCACAATCATCACTGCCATCTACCTCCAGAACTTCTTCATCTTCCCAAACTGAACTCTGTACCTATCAAATACTAACTCTCCATTCCTCCTGCCCCCAGCTCCCTGGGGAATATCTTTAGAAATGATGTCAATTGGCCTGGTGCGGTGGCTCATGCCTGTAATCCCAGCACTTTAGGAGGCTAAGGCGGGCAGATCGTCTGAGGTCGGGAGTTCGAGACCAGCCTGGCCAACATGGTGAAACCCCGTCCCTACTAAAATACAAAAATTAGCCGGGCGTGGTGACACACGCCTGTAGTCCCAGCTACTCAGGAGGCTGAGGCAGGAGAATCGCTTGAACCTGGGAGGCGGAGGTTGCAGTGAGCCAAGATCGTGTCATTGCACTCCAACCTAGGTGACAGAACAAGGCTCCGTCTCCAAAAAAAAAGAAGAAAGAAAGAAATGACGTCAACTTACAGATCTGGGAAATCCAAGTCGCAAGCCTGTTGATAGGCCTCCTGGTCACATCTGAGCTCCCCCAAAAACATAACCTCCCTGAAGGTTAGCTTCTGGTGTTTCTTAGATACTCGGTGGTAAACAAGCTGACAGAGAAGGGGCAAGGTAGCTGCTGCCCCCACCCTTTACCAGGAACATATCTTCCAGACCACAACCTGACTACAGGAATCCAAAAACCCAAGAGCCCCTCAGTCGTGTGCAAGCTGGCAGCTAATGGGAATGAACAGTCTTAACTGGCTATGCCAGGAACTACCCTACAGCCTGCCCTTTGCGGTAGAAAAGGCTCTCACACAGAAGGAGTTTTCTCCAGATTTTTATTTTACTTAAAAGCTCTTCCTTGCCTGGGGTTTTGAGGTTGAAAACCACTGCCTCGCACTCACACATTGTAAGTGGGAGTGTAAATTGGTACTACCTTTATGGAGAGCAATTTAGCAATTGCTAACAAAAATAAAAGAAAAACACTCCTTGACCCAGCAATTCTACTTCTGGAAATTTATTCTACAGACATGAGAGTATATTTGCATGAAAACCTACTTATTGAGATGCCTGCTACAGCACTGTTTGCTTCCCATCTTCTGCTCTTACAATCTAAAACCCCATCAACAGGGACCTGGTTTAACACATGATGGTCCACCCATGAGCAGAATACTAAGCCCACCATTACAAGAACTGAGCAACTCTACATGAGCCAACAGAGAACCATCTGCAGGATTTATGTATTGTGAAGTCAAAAAAGCAGATGCACAACAATAGGCAGCCATTTGTGTTTAGCTTTGTTTTTAAGTAATATAGCCCAGGCAAGGTTGATCACACCTATAATCCCAACACTCTAGGAGGCCGAGGTGAGAGGACTGCTTGAAGCCAGGAGTTTGAGACCAGCCTAGCCAACATAGCAAGACTCCATGTCTACAAAAATAAAAAAATTAGCCAGGTGCAGTTGCACGTGCCTCTAGTCCCAGCTACTCAAGAGGCTGAGGCAGGAGGACTGCTTGAGCCCAGGAGTTTGAGGCTGCAGTGAGCTATGATCACACCACTGCTCTCTAGCCTGGGTAACAGAGCAAACCCTCTCTCTCTCAAAAAAACAAAAAAAATTAAATTAAATTAAATTTTTAGGCCGGGAGCATTGGCTCATGCCTATAATCCCCGCACTTTGGGAGGCTGAGACAGGTGGATCAATTGAGGCCAGGAGTTGGAGATCAGTCTAGCCAACATGACAAAACCCCGGCTCTACTAAAAAATACAAAAATTAGCCAGGTGTAGGGGGACATTCCTGTAATCGCAGCTACTTGGGAGGCTGAGGCACAAGAATCGCCTGAACCCAGGAGGCAGAGGTTGTAGTGAGTGGAGATCGCACCACCGCACTCTACCCTGGGCAACAGAGCAAGATTCTGCCTCAAAAAAAAAATTTTTTTTAATTTAAAATTTAAAAAGTGGCCAGGCACAGTGGCTCACACCTGTAATCCCACCACTTTGGGAGGCTGATGCGGGCAGATCATGAGGTTAGGAGATCGAGACCACCCTGGCTAACACAGTGAAACCCTATCTCTACTAAAAATACAAAAAAATTAGCCTGGCGTGGTGGCAGATGCCTGTAACCCCAGCTACTCGGGAGGCTGAGGCAGGAGAATCGCTTGGACCCAGGAGGCGGAGGTTGCAGTGAGCCTGAGATTGTGCCACTGCAGTCCAGCCTGGGCGACAGAGTGAGACTCCGTCTCAAAAAATAAAATAAAAATACAAAATATTAGCCAGGCATGGTGGTGTGCACCTGTAATTCCAGCTACTTGGGAGACTGAGGCAGGAGAATCACTTGAACCCACGAGACGGAAGCTGCAGTGAGCCCAGATCACACCACTGCACTCCAACCTGGGCAACGGAGCGAGACTCCATCTCAAAAAAAAAAATTAAAAAGTAATATACATTAATATATACAGAGAATCTCTCTGAAAGAGGACACACACACAAAACTAACAACCATCACTGTCTCTGGGAAGGAAAACTAAGATATTGAAGACAGGGGTGGCAAGAAGTCTTTTTTATTATTATTATTATACTTTAAGTTCTAGGGTATATGCACAACGTGCAGGTTTGTTACATATGTATACACGTGCCATGTTGGTGTGCTACACCCATTAACTCGTCATTTACATTAGGTATATCTCCTAATGCTATCCCTCCCCCGTCCCCCAACCCGGCAAGAAGTCTTATGTTTGCCTGTAGCTGCTTTTCACTTCGGTACCAAGTATAATGCATTACTTACTTACCCAAATAATATTTAAAATATATATGATCTTTATATTTTATTACTGAACTGTAATCTATGAGTTTGTAAGTTCCATAAGGAATGTATCTAATTTATCTTTAGAATCTTGCTAATGTCTGGTGCACTGTCATGCATAGCCTTTTCAATGTTTCGTTAAAAAAATTTTTTTTATTTTGAGACAGAGTCTCGCTCTGTAGTCCAGATGGAGTGCAGCGGTGACATCACAGCTCACTGCAGCCTCGATCTCTTGGGCTCCCTTGATCCTCCTGCCTCAGCCTCCCAAGTAGCTGGGACTACAGGCATGTGTGACCATGCCCAGCTAATTTTTGTATTTTTTTTGTAGAGATGAGGTCTTGCCATGTTGCCCAGGTTGGTCTCAAACTCCTGGGCTCAAGCAATCTGCCCACCTCAACCTCCCAAATGTTAAATGTTTTTTAGTAAGTGAAAGAATGAATGAGTAAATGATTCTAAAGCACTCAAAAAACAATGTTCTTTGAATCCTAGAAAATTGTGAGTCTTGAATTGTTAGAGAAGGAAGAAGTTAGGTAGAAGCAAAAACAAATAAATAATTGATATCTGGATACAAAAAGCAGACTCAGTCATATCAAAGGACGATGCACACCACTGATGGTTCATTTAAGTTGATGCTACAGATTTAACAAGAGTTTTTAAAATTTCAATTCTAATTATTTTATGTTTTAAAATGCCAATATTTAATATTTCTTTTGGAATAGCAGAATGCAAAGAAAATGCATGGTACAGGCCAGGCGCTGTGGCTCACGCCTGTAATCCCAGCACTTTGGGAGGCCAAGGGGGGCGGATCACGAGGTCAGGAGTTTGAGACCAGCCTGACCAACAAGGTGAAACCCCGTCTCTATTAAAAATACAAAAATTAGCTGGGCGTGGTGGCAGGCGCCTGTAATCCCAGCTCTCAGGAGGCTGAGGCAGGAGAATCGCTTGAACCCCAGAGGCCGAGGTTGCAGTGAGCCGAGATTGCTCCACTGTACTCCAGCCTGGGCGACAGAGCAAGACTCTGTCTCAAAAAAAAAAAAAAAAAATTAGGGTTTTTTTTTTTTTTTCTTTTTGAGATGGAGTCTCGCACTGTCACCCAGGCTGGAGCGCAGTGGCAGGATCTTGGCTCACTGCAAGCTCCGCCTCTCAGGTTCACGCCATTCTCCTGTCTCAGCCTCCGGAGTAGCTGGGACTACAGGCACCCGCCACCACGCCCAGCTAATTTTTTGTATTTTTAGTAGAGACAGGGTTTCACTGTGTTAGCCAGGGTGGTCTCGATCTTCTGACCTTGTGATCCGCCTGCCTCGGCCTCCCAAAGTGCTGGGATTACAGGCTTGAGCCACCATGCCCAGCCTAGGCTCTACCTTTTAATCCTGTGACCCTCATATCCCTAAAGAATCAGAAAGAAGATCTAAAAACCAAGCAGACCCTTCAGTGAGTTGAATATAACTGCTAAGCGTTCTGCAGGGATTGATGCATATCCTTGGGTAAGCTTGGGAATTCTTGCCCTATTAACCTCTCACTCTTGCCCTACTACTCTCCACAATCCAGTCTGGCAAGCAAGCTGACTACAACTCCCACCATTTAGAAGAGGGCCAACTTGCAGATCAGACCACCAAGCTTCAGGCGAAAAGCTGTCACAAAGCTGGAGGGCTTTAGTCCTAGGAGAACTGCACACTGACCCCTCTGGTGGTCATGCAAACCACTAGGGTTAAAATAAGGCAGAAAATTAAAAGTAGCAAAACCACACTGAGTGAGTAAAGAAAAAGAACTAGGGAGGAGGGAGGATGACTTAGGAAGTATGGCCAGCATGATGGGTTCAGCCTGTGGGACAGCTGGCAGACACACATCCATCCACCCCTTCAGTGGCCTCCAAGAACAGCCTGGTTCATGACATTGGAACTTCAGCTTCATCGTGGTAGCCCCAGTCAGCTGAATGACTCAGCAATCCCTCAAAGACTGAATTATCTCTAGGGTTCTCTGTTGATTGAAAGAGAGGCAAGAATTGCCTTTGAGAAAGATCAGGATAATGACTGGGAAAATGTGATGAAGCTTGCATGAATGACAGCAGTGATGAAGCAGTGTCTGTTCTCTGGTTTCCAGCAGGAGCAAAAGATTTACTTCCAACAACCAGGCTCTGTTCACTGGGGTCTCGTCCAAACACTGCCCTCAGCACGGTGGTCTAGGGGATGCCAGGGCAAGGGACCACAAAGCTACAGGGAATTTCTGAGAGCCCTGCCCTTGGAGAATGCACGAATGGTTCATCCCTCCTCAAGTCACATCCATCATCCAGGATGAGTTGAGCTTGAAATAATGGACTTCCAGGCTCTGTGACAACGACTTAATGGTGCACAAATGTGTTCAAAACATTCTGGAAGAGTCCTCAGAATAACCCCACTGAGAGATGCTGAACACCCTGCATCACGCCACTTACACCGCTGCCCTCCATTTCCTGGGAGTCCAGATCGCAGGGGACCCAGGAGGCGCTGGCAGCTGCCTGAACTGTCCGGGTGTTACTCTTGTTTCTAACCAGAAAATAAGGTCACTGGCGTGTTGATGCCCAAGCAAACAGGTGTTAGAGGTGCTCCTACCCATCAAATTCAACAATGGTTTCCACTGACGCATAGAAAAACAATGGTGTTTGCCTACTTATTTTGCAACAGGCTGCCATACTGTCTTATTCTAATTAATTTTGAGTTTGTCTACTTTGAAAACCTAAGACAACGGCTGTATCCACTCAAAACATTCATTTTGCAACCTCCTATCTGAGAGTTATGCCCTGCCTCTTTTTCTTTTCTTTTTTTTTTTTTTTTGAGACGGAGTCTCGCTCTGTCGCCCAGGCTGGAGTGCAGTGGCGCGATCTGGGCTCATGGCAACCTCTGCCTCCCGGGTTCACGCCATTCTCCTGCCTCAGCCTCCCAAGTAGCTGGGACTACAGGCGCCCGCCACCACGCCTGGCTAATTTTTTGTATTTTTAGTAGAGACGGGGTTTCACCGCGTTAGCCAGGATGGTATCAATCTCCTGACCTCGTGATCCGCCCGCCTTGGCCTCCCAAAGTGCTGGGATTACAGGCATGAGCCACTGCGCCCAGCCTGCCTCTTTTTCCTAGCCTGTTGCATTGGTTTGAATCTAGAATAACGATCAGTACTAAAGAGAGAGAAGGCATGCTTGTCTTGCAACAGACATTAAAAGGAATGTGTCTTAGAGCAACAGTGCTTCCTAGATGTTATTTGGCCCTGGAATGCTTTTTTGATGCAATACCCAGGAGCATTCTGTGTTCCTCAAACATACTTTGGAAAATGCTACTAGAGCATTTGACTATTAAGGATAAAGTATCTGAGTGCGGTTGCTCATGCCTATAATCCTACCACTTTGGGAGGCCGAGGGGGATCACTTAAGCTCAGGCATTCAAGACCAGCCTGGTAAACATGGTGAAACCCCATCTCTACAAAAAAAAAAAAAAAAAAAAAAAAAAAAAAAAAAGCTGGCTCACACCTGTAGTCCCAGCTACTTAGGAGGCTGAGGTGGGAGAATCACTTGAGCACAGGAGGTGGAGGTTGCAGTGAGCTAAATCACGCCACTGCACTCCAGCCTGGGTGACAGAGCAAGACCCCGTCTCAAGTTAAAAAAAAAAAAAAAAAAGGTGGGGGGGTGGGCGCGGTGGCTCATGCCTGTAATCTCAGCACTTTGGGAGGCTGAAGGGGGCAAATCACAAGGTCAGAAGATCGAGACCATCTTGGCTAACGTGTTGAAACCCCGCCTCTACTAAAAATACAAAAAATTAGCTGGCCATGGTGGCACACGTCTGTAATCCCAGCTACTCGGGAGACTGAGGCAGGAGAATCATTTGAACCCAGAGACGGAGGTTGCAGTGAGCAAAGATCGCGCCACTGCACTCCAGCCTGGGCAATACAGCGAGACTCGATATCAAAAAAAAAAAAAAAGATAAAGTAGCTACCGATGGCAGATATTCTTTATCATGTTGAAATATTTGCCTATCCCTCAGTCTCTACGTTTTTAAGATTAATGAGGCTGGGGCCAGTGGGCTCACGCCTGTAATCTCAGCACTTGGGAGGCCAAGAGGGCATATCACCTGAGGTCAGGAGTTCAAGATTAGTCTGGCCAACATGGCGAAATCCCGTCTTTACTAAAAATACAAAAATTAGCCAGGTGTGGTGGTGGGCACCTGTAATTCCAGCTACTCAGGAGGCTGAGGCAGGAGAATTGCTTGAATCCGGGAGGCAGAGATTGCAGTGAACCAAGATCACTGCCATTGCACTCCAGCCTGGGCAACAAAAGCGAAACTCAATCTCAAAAAAAGGAGTAACGAGGCTAGGCATGGTGGCGCACACTTGTAGTCCCAACTACTCGGCAGGCTGAGGCAGGGGAATCCCTTAAGCCCAGGAGTTCAAGGCCAGCCTGGGCAACATGGGAGTCCTGTCTCTAAAAAAATTAAATGGATAGGCCGGGCGTGGTGGCTCACGCCTGTAATCCCAGCACTTTGGGAGGCCGAGGCGGGCGGATCACGAGGTCAGGAGATCGAGACCATCCTGGCTAACACGGTGAAACCCCATCTCTACTAAAAATACAAAAAAATTTAGCTGGGCATGGTGGCGGGTGCCTGTAGTCCCAGCTACGCAGGAGGCTGAGGCAGAAGAATGGCGTGAACCCGGGAGGCGGAGCTTGCAGTGAGCCGAGATTGCGCCACTGCACTCCAGCCTGGGCAACAGAGAGACTCCGTCTCAAGAAAAAAAAAAAATTAAATGGATAGTGAACTTTATCAAATGCTTTTCTGGCATCAACTGAAAGCACAGTAGTTGTTTTATTTGTATATTTTTCTCTTTTTTCTTTTAGTAGATCTCCTAATATTTAACTTATGTTTCTGAGGCTGGCCCACAACCCAGCATAATGAGTCCTGTGCTGGGTACTTGTACTGGGGGAACACAGAGACACAGAAAAATGCATAGAGTTCTTGCCTACAGAGGAAACAGAGGGGAGAGGAACACGGGGAAAACAACACACACACATGAACACGCACACTCCTGCATACCATCTGAATGGCAGGCTAGTACTTGTGAATTTTGTTTTGCGTTTGTTTTTTTTTGAGATGAGGTCTTGCTCTGTTGCCCAAGCTGGAGTGCAGTGGTACGATCATAGCTCACTGCAGCCACAAACTCCAGGGCTCAAGTGATCCTCCCGCCTTGGCCTCCCAAGTGCTGGGACTACAGGTACACACCACCATACCCAGCTAATTTTTTAAATTTTCTGCAGAGATGGGGTCTCGATAAGTCGCCCAGGCCAGTAGTACTTGTGAATTAATGTGTCACACACAGGGCACAGTGAGGACCCCAGGGAACCACATATGAATCATGCTAATCCCAGAGGGCTTCCAGGAGATGGCACAGAGCATTTGGGGACAGGCTGGAAATGAGGGCCTATGGATTTCAGTCCTGCCTTGTGTGGGATGGAAGGGCACACTTTCCTGGCCCACAATTATCTCAGCAATAAAACAGTAGAGATAATTATAGATGGAAAAGACCTTTGGAAACACCCAGGTCTGCCTCCTTCATTTGCAAACAGAAGCTAAGGTTGGGGGCAAGGTCATTTGCCCAAGGCCATCGAGCCATCCCTGTGTCCTTCTTGGCTCCAAGGGGAAGGGGAAGAGAAACAAAAGAAAGCTTTGATTGGCCCGGCATGGTGGCTCACGCCTGTAATACCAGCACTTTGGGAGGCCGAGGCGGGCGGATCATGAGGTCAGGAGATCAAGACCATCCTGGCTAACACGGTGAAACCCCATCTCTACTAAAAATACAAAAAATTAGCCGGGCGTGGTGGCGGGCGCCTGTAGTCCCAGTTACTTAGGAGGCTGAGGCAGGAGAATGGCGTGAACCCAGGAGGCGGAGCTTGAAATGAGGCGAGATCGCACCACTGCACTCCAGCCTGGGTGACAGAGCGAGACTCCATCTCAAAAAAAAAGAGTTTTGAGATGCTGGGCAGAAAGGAAGGTGAGAACAGCCTTCCCTGTAATAAATGTAATTGCTTCTACCTGAAAAACTGGCTGAGTCAGGAGGTGGCCAGGGTGCTAAGCTTAGGGTGTAGAGGCCAGAAATAGGAGAGGCTTGGACAGGAAAAGGGGATGATCCTGGTGCTGTCCCCCACCCCACCCTCACATGCCTAGGGCACCAGAGACATCCCCACCTTCTATTCTACATCAATACACCTGAGCAGACATGTGAGGATGGCTTTCACATTCATTCATTCATTCAACAAATATGGAGATTATATGGGTTGAAGAATGTCCTCCCAAAACTCATATCCTTGTCAGAAACTCAGAATGTGACTTTACTTGGAAATAGGGTCACTGCAGATGTCATTAGTTAAGGTGAGGTTACACTGGAGTAGAGTGAGCCCTAAATCCAATGACTGGTGTCCTTATAAGAGAAAAGTCACAGAGGCAGATAGACACAGAGGGAGACAACCATGTGACAACTTAGGCAGAGATTGGAATTATGTGTCTTCAAGTCAAGGAATGCCAAGAATGGCCTGCAACCACCAGCAGCTAGGAGGGAGGCTGGGAACAGATACTCTTTGTGGTCTCTAGAAGCAACCAAACTGCCGAAACCCAAACTTTGGATGTGTGGCTTCCAGTACTGTTAGACAATATATTTTCATTGTTTTAAGCCATCCGGTTGTGGTGGGTTGTTACGGCAGCCCTAGGGAATTAACACAGAGATATGGTAGTGCACAAGCCCCTGCATGCTTGCCCTAGGAGCAGAGGCTCCAGGAGGCAGAGGGAGAGTCTGGTTCCATCTGGAATCCCTCAAGGACATCACCCTTACTCTTGCCCCAATCACAGAACCTCACCCTGCCAGCCAGCCATACCTTCCACTGCCCTTCCAGAGCAGCTCCTAGCCTGTGTCTGTGCTAGGTCCTGATGGAAGAAGCAGCCCCCAGCCGACTGTGACTGCTTACTGGAAGGGATCATCACATGGTCCAGACACAAGGATGAATCCAAGTGCATGTCAAGCTCTGGGAGGTGCCAGGAACTGTGCTAGGCCCTTTCACATACATTCTCCTTTAAACCTCAGGACCAACCAGAGGCAGGAAGGAAAGAGAAGCTCTGAGAAAGCATGTGACCTGCTCAGGGTCCCACAGCATGTCCGTGGCAGAACCCTGCTCCACATTCAGGCTGTCTGCATGAGGCCTGTTGGGTTCTCGGCACACCCAGTGCCCGATTCCCCCAGGACTGAAGCACCTGCCCCTCAACAGAACTGTCTCCCACTCGCTCTGCAGCTGTGGATGCCAGGGACCGCAGGCAGTTGGCATCTGCTCTTTGAAAAGGTATTTATCTTTCCACTCACTGAGAGCAAGCGAGAGCCATATAAGGACATGCCCAACGTCAGGTGCACAAGCATTGCAGAGACAGATGTCATTCATACGCAGTGACCAGACATGGCCGTTAACTGCCAGGAACACCCACCTCCACTCCCCCAAGAGCATGGCGGGTACACTGCTGAGCAAGGAGCTCTCAGCTGGGCCACAGGTGTGGGGTCGCCTCTCCCAGTGTCTGGGAAAGCCAGGGCTCCATAAACACAGGGCCAGGTGTGGTCCAGCCCCGAGAGCCACTGGAGGTTCTCAGCAGTATTCATGAACAGCCCTACAAGCCTGAAATTTTTGTTTGTTGTCATTCTTTTGTTCTTTTCTTTCCCTTTTTTTTTTTTTTTTTTTTACCATTTTGACAATTTATAAGTGTAAAATTTAGTGGCATCAAGGACATCCACAATGTTGTACAACCACCACCACTATCCACTTCCAGAGCATTTTCATTATCCCAACCAGAAGCTTTGTACTCACTAAACACTCATTCCCCATCTCCCCTCCCCAATCCCTGATAACGACTATTCTATTTCTGTATCTGTGTATTTGCCTATTCTAGGTACCTCATATAAGTAGAATCATACAATATTGTCCTTTTGTGTCTGACTTCTTTCATTTAAAATGTTTTCAAGGTTCATCCATGGTTCATTCAATACTTGGCAAATATTATTTGGCCATAAAGAGGAATGGAATGCTGACACATATTGTTTGATGGAAACAAACAGTATGGCATATGAACAGACCACGTTCTGTTTATCCACTCATCAACTGCTGGACACTTGAGTTGTTTCCACCTTTTGGCTGCTGAGAACAGCACTACTATGAACATTAAGCTACAAGTATCTGTTCAAGTCCCTGCTTTCAAGTCTCTTGGGTATAGACCTAGAACTAGGTGTGGAACTACTGTGTCATATGGGAATTTTGTGTTTAACCACTTGAGGAACCACCAAATTGTCTTCCACAGCAGCTGCAACCATTTGACATTCCCACCAGTAACACACGAGGGTTTCAATTTCTCCACATCCTCACCAATACTTGCCAAACCTGAAATTTTAGAGGCAGGGAAGAGGCAAGTCCCATAAGAGCCCCAGATATGGCTCCATGGCAAACCCCTGCCATCTGCCTACTTCATTCCTGCCATTGTGTACAGAGCAGCAGAAAGAAGAATGCTGGCTGTAGAGTCAGGAAAATCCAATTCTAGTTCCAGCTCTGGTGTCTGCTGGCTGTGTGACCCTGAACAAATACATTGATCACTCAGCGCCTCAATTATGTCCACTGTGGGAATGAAGCCAATGCACCAAAGTCACTTCCCACCACAGGCAGGGCTGTGAATCTGATGCCAATGGAAGAGAGAGAATTTGAGTATTTTCTTAAACTCTGTGGGATGACAGTAGGTGGTGGGAAGAAGAGACTGTTTCGATCTCCCTTGATAAATCTTCCATGATAATGTTTGGAAAGGACTAGAATACTTTTCCCTTCAACCTCCTCCTCTTTCCCTGCCTTCAAATGGAGAATCCAAAATACAGGAAAAAGTAGAAACATGAGGAATGTGGAAAAAATATCTAGATGAACTACCGAAGGCAACCTTAGCATCACAATTATTAATGAACACACACACACACACACACACACGCTCCTCCCTCACTGTACACGAAAAAGTTTGCTCAAATCTCTATGTCCCCAGATCCATGTTGGCCAGACTAATCTTGAACTCCTGACCTCAGGTGATACGCCCACCTTGGCCTCCCAAGTGCTGAGATTACAGGCGTGAGCCACCGCATCTGGCCCCAGCCTCATTACTCTTAAAAACATAGAGACTGAGGGATAGGCAAAGATTTCAACAAGATAAGGAATATCTCCAATCAGGAGCTACTTTATCCATTTTTTTTTTTTAGGTCAAGTCTCGCTCTGTTGCCCAGGCTGGAGTGCAGAGGCATGATCTTGGCTCACTGCAACCTCCACCTCTGGTTCAAGTGATTCTCCTGCCTCAGTCTCCCAAGTAGCTGGGACTACAGACGCGTGCCACCACGCCCACCTAATTTTTTGTATTTTTAGTAGAGACAGGGTTTTACCATGTTAGCCAAGATGGTTGCGATCTTCTGACCTTGCGATCCGCCCACCTTGGCCTCCCAAAGTGCTGGGGTCTGCCAAGCCCGGTGACCACCCCTGAGCCATATGACCAGGTAAGAGCACACCCAGGACACTGGTGACGTGATGGAAACCACCACTCCACACCTCCTGCAAGAGTCTGCGGCAGTGTCACCCACAGGGTCCTGGACAAATGGGCTTCGCATGAGTCAGTGCCAGGAAGCCCTCCAGGCACAACCGTTCTTGCACACACAAATGCCTCCTTCAAACCAGGCTGCAGGGAGGCTGCTCTCAAGCCTTGAAAACATGAAGTGTTCTTTCTTGGGTGCGCCCAGGACAGGTTTTCCCACTTACAAGGGAAAAAAAAAAGGTTTTACAAAATGCTTAGATTCCAAGGTTAAGTAGGCTCAAAAGCCTACTTAACTCCAAAAGCCTATTTAACTCCAAAATAGGCCCGTTGTGTGGTGAAGTGTCAAAAGCAGCACTTTAACATAAGGCTCAGGGCCAGGTGGCCTAAATTTGAATCTGTTAGCCATGGGACCTTGAGGAAGTAAGGCCTCTGCGGGACTCAGTTTTCTCATCTGTACAACAGAGCTGACTACAGAGGGTTGTTGTGGGATGAAGTGAGGCTCTGGTATTCAGTAAGTTCCCCAACAAGCACAGGTGCTGTAGCTGGTGGGCCTAGCAGGAGAAAGCTCAGAAATTCAGCTGCACGATAGATCATGTTTTGTTGGTGGGCTAGCCTGGGAACCTAACCATGTGGACAGACATTCTCATGGAAAGCAGCCTTTCGCAGTGCCCACTGTGTGGCAGCTGGAAACACCCCACACCAGCCAGCACTTTACACATGCTGAATTAAATGTGGCCACACCCAGTCTAGGAGACCACAAAGGCAGAAGTCAAGCAAAGACGTCCAGGGTGAAGATGGAATCCTTCCCGGTGGCAGGAACAAACCTGCAACCTATAGGTAGGTTCAGGTTCCATTTTTTAAAAAAAGCAAAAATAAAACATGTTTATAGCTAGGAATAATGTACTTTCATTTTAAATATTTTTAAACCATTTGACGTTTTAAAAATTTTACTGTGATAACCATAGTAACATATGACCTCCCCCTTAACAAAACTTAAGTGTAAAATATGTTATTGTTGACTATAAGTACAATGTTGTATAGCAGATCTCTAGAGCTTATTCACCTCACTTGACTAAAACATTATGCCTGTAGATTACTAACTCCCCATTGCTTCCTCCCCTCAGACCTGGCAACCACCATTCCACTCTCTGAGTCTATGAATTTGACTACTCTAGGTACCTTGTATAAGTGAGATCATGCAGGATTTGCGTTTCTGTGACTGTTCTATTTCATGTAACATAATGTCCTAAACGTTCATCCATGTTATTCCGCGTGGCAGGATATCCTTTTTTGTTTGGTTTTTTAGAGACAGGGTCTCGCTACGCTGCCCAGGCTGGAGTGCAGTAGCTATTAACAGGCGAGATCATAGCACACCATAGCCCCAAACTCCTGAGCTCAAGTGATCCTCCCAAGTAGCTGCGACTGCAAGCCCGTGCCACCCTACCCATTTTGGGATTTCCTTCTTTTTTATGGCTGAATAATATTTTGTTGAATGTATATACCACATTTTCTTTACCGATTCATCAGTTGATGGACATTTTTTAATTATTTGGTTTTTTAATTTATCTTTGTTAATTTCCCATGAACATACATTACTTAAAATTTTTTTGGCCAGGCGCGGTGGCTCACCCCTGTAATCCCAGCACTTTTGGGAGGCTGAGGCAGGTGGATCATGAGGTCAGGAGATCAAGAAGATCCTGGCTAACTTGGTGAAACCCTGTCTCTACTAAAAATACAAAAAAATTAGCCGGGTGTGGTGGCAGTTACCTGTAGTCCCAGCTACTTGGGAGGTTAAGGCAGGAGAACGGCGTGAACCCAGGAGGCAGAGCTTGCAGTGAGCCGAGATCACACCACTGCACTCCAGCCTGGGCAACAGAGCGAGACTCTGTCTCAAAAAAAAAAAATTAAACTCATTTATCAAAACCAGAAAAAATAACAAAAAATAGAAATTTAACTTGGTGTTAAAGAAAAGGGCCTCCTTCTTGTTCTTTCTGACTCCCCCTCAGTCTCAATCCCTGTGGCCTTCAATAAATCAACCCCTCAGCCTCAGCTTATCTTCCATGTAATCTAGAACACAGCTCACAAGATTAAGAGTATGATTATTTACCATATTACAGCTAATTCACAAATGGCCTTAAAATTCTCAAAGCATGTTGAATGCAACTCCTCCTTAGTCACCCAGCCCTAAGTTAATAATTAAGCACTTGGCCAGGCATGGTGGCTCACACCTGTAATCCCAGCATTTTGGGAGGCCGAGGTGGGTGGATCACGAGGTCAGGAGATTGACACCATCCTGGCTAATGCAGTGAAACCCCGTCCCTACTAAAAATACAAAAAATTAGCCAGGCATGGTGGCAGGTGCCTGTACTCCCAGCTATTCAGGAGGCTGAGGCAGAAGAATCGCTTGAACTCAGGAGGCAGGGATTGCAGTGAGCCGAGATTGTGCCACTGCACTCCGGCCAGATAGAGCGAGACTCCGTCTCAAAAAAATAATAATAATAATAATTAAGCCCCCTTAATTGGTGAATATGGAGATGTACAGAACAGCGTCATAGGCACCACAGCACACAAAATTGACCCTGGCCTGATAATGGATTTCCTAAGTCACTTGCTCATGGAGCACTTCCACATCGAAAGTTAATTAGCCTAATGAGGGCAAGTGTGACTTCGTGAATGCCAGACTGACTTTCCGCTCTGAGCCAGCCACCCAGGCGGCTGCCCATGTCATCCTCCTGGATTCATTTCCTGGAGCACCAAAGAGGCGGACCAAGGGGACAGAACTACAGGAGGCTATGTGTCTCGTGCCTTCCCTACCACTATCTGTTAGGAGTCAGCACACATTCTGAAGGCCACCAAGAGCCAGGACACATACCTGCCACCTTTTCCTGGAGCTGGCCCCAGAACCTCTTCAGGAAAGGGGGCCCTCTGGCAGATAGAATCACAGGTGAGCCCCTCTGGCTCCTTCCAGATCATGGAAGGCCCAGGTGGGCAGAAGAAGGCTGTGCCCTACCAACCCTCATACTCATGACTGATGAATACCTGCTCTGTGCCTGACCAGGACAACAGCAGCTCATGAGTGTACTTGACAGCTCATAAAGCCACCCTCCCAGCCAGTCTCTCTGAATCCACACAGCAGCCTTGAGGGACCACTGCTACTGTTACCAGGTGGGTATTGGAACCAAGGCACAGAAAGGTGCTCTCGTGGCTGGGTGCAGTAGCTCACACCTATCATCCCAGCACTTTGGGAGGCCGAGGCAGGTGGATCACTTGAGGCCAGGAGTTTAAGACCAGCCTGGCCAACAAAGTGAAACCCCATCTCTACTAAAAATACAAAAATTAGCGGGACGTGGTGGTGCGTGTCTGTAGTCCCAGCTACTCAGGAGGCTGAGGCAGGAGAATCACTTGAACCCGGGAGATGGAGGCTGCAGTAAGCCAAGATCACACCACTGTACTCCAGCCTGGGTGACAGAGCGAGATTCTGTCTCAAAAAAAAAAAGAAGAAGAAGAAGAAGAAGAAAGCAAAACAAAAGAAAGATGCAACTGTCAGGCAACTGTCAGTGGTCACTTACCTTGGAAATGGGACAACTGATGTCTCTGGATCCCTAAACCCTCCTAGTTCAGTTGTCTTTTGTTGTTCCTCATCCAGAAGCAAACCAAAGTCAAAATTTCACTGGCCCAGAAACATCTAAACGTCTATCAATGGATGAATGAAGAAAGAAAATGTGGTGTATGCCTACAATGAACCATTAGTCAGTCTTAAAAAGAAAAGACGGCCGGTGCAATGGTTCACGCCTGTAATCTCAACACTCTGGGAGGCTGAGGTGGGTGGATCGCTTGAGCTCAGGAGTTCAAGACCAGCCTGGGCAACATGGCAAAACCCCATCTCTGCAAAAAAATACAAAAATTATCCAGACATGGTGGTGCATGCCTGTAGTCCCAGCTACTCGGGAGGCTGAGGCAAGAGGATCACTTGAGCCCAGGAGTTCGAGGCTGCAGTAAGCTGTGTTGGTGTCACTGCACAAGCAACAGAGAGAGACCCTGTTTCAAAAATAAAAATGTTTAAAATGGTAAATGTTATATTATGTATATTTTACCACAAAAAAAGGAATGAAGTACTGATCCATGATACAACATGGTTGAACCTTGAAAACACTATGTTATGTGAAAGAAACCAGACACAAAAGGCCATACATTGTATGATTCCATTTAATATAAATATGAAATGTTCAGAATAGGTAAATCAATAGAAACAGAAAGTAGACGAGTTGTTGCCAGGGGGCTGGGAGAGGGAAGAATGGGGAGTGACTGCCAATGGGTGTAGGGTCTCCTTCTGGAGTGATGAAAGTGTTCTGGAATTCGATAGAGCCAGTGAGTGCACACTGCTGTGAATATACTATATAACACTGAATTATGTACTTAAAAATCCTTTCAATTTTATAAAATTAAATTTTAATTTTACAGGCTGGGCACAGTGATTCACACCTGTAATCCCAGCACTTTGAGAGGCCCAGGCAGGAGGATCACTTGAAGCCAGGAGTTCAAGACCAGCCTGGGCAACATAGCAAGACCCTGTCTCTACAAAAAATTAGGCAATTAGCCAAGCACTGTGATGCACGCCTGTAGTCCCAGCTACTTGGGAGGCTGAGGCAGGAGGATCCCTTGAGCCCAGGAGATTGAGGTTGCAGTGAGCTACGATTGTGCTACTGCACCCCAACCTGGGAAAGAGTGAGATCCTGTCTCAAAAATAAATAAATAAATAATTAAAATGGTTAATTTCATATCATGCGTAAATTCACCTCAGTTTTTAAAAACAGACAATCGTTGGCCAGGCACGGTGGCTCACACCTATAATCCCAGCACTTTGGGAGGCCGAGGCAGGCGGATCACAAGGTCAGGAGATGGAGACCATCCTGGCTAACACAGTGAAACCCTGTCTCTACTAAAAACACAAAAAAATTAGCTGGGTGTGGTGGCGGGCACCTGTAGTCCCAGCTACTCAGGAGGCTGAGGCAGAAGAATGGCATGAACCCGGGAGGCAGAGCTTGCAATGAGGCGAGATCGTGCCACTGCACTCCAGCCTGGGCGACAATGAGAGATTACCTCTCAAAAAAAAAAAAAAAAAAAAAACAGACAACTGCACATCTCTGCCTTCTTTCCTGCTCTATCCAAAGCCTCACCTGGTGCCTCTCTTTTTCCACTGGGCTTCCAGAGACCCTTCCTGTCCTCTCCCACACACCACATCTGCTGGAATCTACTGCATTTTCTCTCTGCATCTGAGGCCTTAACATGGCCAGAAGCTTAGAATCTTTCTGGGTTATTCTAAGCACCTAGGCAAGACTATAGTGAGAGTAGGAATAAACTGGCAATCCACCACCTGGAGAGAAGGGAGGCCCAGCCCTGAGACCTCACTGTTTGCTTTCTGGGGAATCCCTGTCCATCCCAGAGGCCAAGTAGTCCACTTCTACTTTTCCAGGTATGACTTATTATCACCCCTTCCCCACAGACCACCTCCCCCAAGTTTTCTTTCATCCAGAGATTTAATTAAATCCCTCTTTCAAATTTAGAACCAAGTTAGGCAACCTGAGGAAACCTAAAAAGGGATAACTCAGTGTCCCCTGGCACCCCACAGGCTGGCTGGGACACCCAGGTCCTGGGAGCTAAATCAAGAGGACAGCAACGCAGGTCTGACTCTAGATGGTCTGAGAAGTTCAAGGGGTGTGTCTCTATCTAGATCAAGAACCAGGTTCAGCTGCTCTGAACATGCCCCCTTAGGCCCCCGGGGAACGCAGGCCCTATAACTCCTGCTAAGGGGACCTGAGTCAGAGGTTCCCACACTGGGACCACCTGCATCACCTCTTAATCCTCTTAGCCCAGTGGCCACAGGCCCTTCTGCTCCTTCAGCCCAGAACAGCCCAGAGACAGCAAGGAAGGCGGGCACCCCCAGAGGACACAGCCACCAGTTCCAGCCTCCTCCTTCCCAACCTGGCTTCCTGTTGCCCTATTCATGAGGTCAGCTCTGGGCCCCTGCTCCTTCTTTAATGAGTCAGAGAACAAGGAAAAGAGCAAAAGTGAGCAGGCTCAGGGAAAGATGGAGACTAAGCTGGCCCTGGCTGGAGGTGAGCGAGGCCCCTCCTCCAGGACAAGCTGCTAGGAACTGTGCTCTTTTTAAAAAAATCCCCTGCCCCACCCCCTAACAGAAAGGAGGCCATAAACAGGGATCTGCTTGACCAGCTGTCACCCAGCCAGTCTGAACGTTGTTCTCCCTTAAAGGGAGAAAAAGGCACTGACTCTCAAGTAAGACTCCTAAACCCCCCAGGACCACAACCCAGAGGCCTAGCTGGACCCCACTCCTGCTCTCTAACCTCCAGCCTACAGGTGCATGGCTGGACAACTTCACAAGCAGGTCCAAATTTGGCCTCAAAGTCACATAGACAGATGTGATCCCAGAGCATGTAATCCTGTCTTGGTGAATCTGCTCTAAGTCCATGCATCTCTTTGGCCTCTTTGAAAAGGAAAAGCTACAGAACAAACAGAAGAGGAATTCTGTTTTCCTCTTGAAAAAAAGAAAAGGGAAAAAAAAAAACCCCATACAAACCCAAATTGAAAGGTACTTTGTACTGCTTAGACTCAACTAGATCAGGAAATACTGATGGATTTTTTAAAACAACAGCACAGGCTGTATAACAGAACATGACCAAACACAAGCATGAACATGAGGGATCAGGTCTAGAGTCCAGCCAGCAGTTAACTCCCTGTGTGGTGAGGCCTAAGTCATGACATCTCTGAGTCTTAGGGTCCCCATCTGTGAGACACAACAAATGAAAGCACTGAGGGCCATACCATGACTTCTCTGAGCCTCAGTTTCCTCACCTGTAAAATGGGCACAGCAACATTTGTGAGAGTCCTGTGAAGCACAATGGGCAGAAGTATGCCATGCACTGCGGTGTCTTAGACAAAAGGTGGGTAAGCGGGAAAGGCCCCTCCCCTCTGCACCTCCAGCCACTGCCTCTGCAAGAACAATCCACAGACACTGGATCACTACCATGCCACTGGGCCTGGCACCAGCAACTCAAACACAAATAGCTAAGATCCCCCCAGCCTGAGAAGCAGCTGGGATACGCCAGGGATGCCTCTGGTTTGGAGGCTTCCCTGGAGAAGGAAGAGCAGCCGTCTCCTGGAGAGGGAAGAGCAGCCTTCTCCTGGAGCAGGAATCTTAAGCACCAGAAAAGCCCATAACACAGAGTCGACGAGGCTGGGTATGGAATAGGAGCCACTGGCCTGAACCCTGCAAGCACCAGTCCTGCAGCTCCCAGGCCACCAAGACAAACCTGAGTGAGCTGCACGTCCCAGATTTTATGAGCCGGCCTCCAGCTCACTAGCTGTGTCCTTGAGTCTTAATCCCGCTCCACTGCCAACACCCCACACCCAGCCCTGTGATCTTAGGGTTTCAGGGAAATGGAAAGTCATTCCCCTTTGTGGAAAGGTCAAACCCTTGGACTCGGTTTTTTTCCAGTGCTCCTTCTGGCTCTCCTATTTGTTTGATTCTAAATTCCTTTATCCCCCCTGCTGGAAAGTCAGACAGAACATTCCTCAGGAAAGAGAACTTTTAGCGGGGGTGTGGTGGGGAGGAATAATTGAAGTAAAATGAAAAATGGGTGAAATCAGGTACTATAAAATCTTGGTATTCAAAGAGTGCACGACAAATTGCACGGGTCAGCAGTCACTACCGTGAACTCACAATGCTCTGGTGAGTCACCCAAGGCTGGGAACTGAAGTCAAACTAACACTCTCTATCACAGTACAGGACAGGAGCTCAGCTGCATACTAATGGCAAGAATCCGCTAAATGCATCCCTTGCTACTCCCAGCAGCAAATGCATAAGCTATTTCACACTCAAATATAAATTAGTGAGCTATTTTCCTTGCTGGGTTAATACAAATCGTGCTCTGGACCAATTAAGTAAGCCACTTCAAAACTTTGCTTCAGCATATTGGAAAATGTCCCGCTTAGGGGAAGAATGAAGTCTCGAGTGATGCATACCCAATTGATGGCGAAATAGGTGAGAGTGCTTTCAGAATTCTTGAGGATTTTGTTATTAATGGTGTTTTAGTGTTGGGTTCTTAAACACATCAAACAAATTTCCTTTAAACTAGTAGTTCCTGACTGCCATGGGGAAGGCTGCAGGCCTCCCACCTCCCAGATGGTTCAACCACAATAAACGTTTGGCCTGTCAGATGCACAACACTGACGAACTAATTGAAATATGCTGCAACAAGCAAACCCAAAATAAATGTAAAATAATTGTTTCCTTACACGATAACCCGCTGAAGTGCCTCCACGTCTGGCCACCCCTGCTGATTGAATGTTCCCCCTGCTCCGTGAGCCTCACTTATGTGTGGTTTTCAAAGGATTTAAATGCTTTTTTCCAGTGTGATTACCCACATGGGAAAAATTCTAATTGCAAAAAATGTTGAGTTTTTCTCCCCCTTATGAAAAAAAAAAAAAAAGCAAGTGAAAAGTCAACTGTTATAAAGTACCAAGGAAAGCAATTAAATGGGCCCTTCAGTGCGAGAGGAAGAATGTCCTCCTGTTCTCCAGAGCACCATCGCCAAGCCAGTGTTAAGCACGCATCCACACCTGTGGGGAAGCCCTGCCTCTCAGACAACCTCACGCCACTGATGGAAGCTGGGAATAGCCACCTATTTCTACCCTGACACACCCATCCCTATCCCCCTCCCCACTCCCTCACTCCCTCCCTCCAAGGGGCTGTCTAGAGAGACAGCAGAGGGTGGAGCCAGCAGCACCCATAACAAGCTCTCCCACCGGCTCACCACCTCATGCAGGACACTGGTGCCCAGTGAGCCCTCCCTAGGGGGCTGGGAAGCCCAAGGGCCTGATTCTAATCCCAGGAGGACAACAGAAGCAAAGTGCACAGCCCTGCTCCACAGCACAGCCTGTGAGTCAGACTTGGAAGGGAAGCCCCCCAGCTGCCAAAAGAGAAAATTCAGGCCCTCCCCAGGAGCCACCTCTCAAAAGGGGAAATAAACAGCTCTGCAGAGGAGAAACAGTAATAATCCGTATGACGTACATACGAACTCTTAAGAGGGCACACAACAGGCAAAAGACTTGGGAAAGCTTCCTCTGAGAGAGCCCAGGCATAAGAAGGCCACAATTTGAGGCATGGGGGCCCCAGGAACCCCCCATCTTGGCCTGAAACACCTCCGTAAGAGGATTATTCCTTTGGGAGAAGGATTGGTCTCAGCTCCTAAGAAAGGCCAAGTCTATTGCAGGGCTGCCGCCAGAACCCACTGCATGAAAGTACAGGGTCCCTCCTACCTGTAGACTTGAGCAGAGAGAGATGGGCACCATTCTGCTGGCAGCAGCCCTTCTAGAAGAAGCTACAGCAGGGCTGAGGGAGGACAGCTTGTCTTTCTGTAGCATCTAAGACAAGCAAACACAAGAATCTGCCCACAGCCTCATCCCGCAGCTCCAGTCTTCATCCATTAAGTACCATCAGCATTGTGAGGTGCCCTGAGCTAGGCTGGATACACCGTGGGGGCTGACATGATGCCAAAGGTGGCAGATCCTCACTATCCATGGATTCCATATTTGTGAATTACCCTAGTCACTAAAATTTATCTGTAACCCCAAAATCAATGCTCATGGTGCTTTCAAATTCATTTTCGAATTTGTGCAAATTGGCAAAAAATTTGAGTTGCCTGATGGCACATTCCCTGCTGAGGTTGAACGAGGGGACATCCTCTATCTTCCCATCTCAGCTCTCCTAATGGAAACAAGTGTCCTTTTTGTGGTCTGTGCAGTGCCACATTTTTGGCACTTGTGTGCTTTGTGTTGGTGATTTTGCTGTTTGGAATGGCCCCCAATCACAGTGCTGAGGTGCAGTCTAGTTCTTGGGTGCAAGATGATTATGATGTGCAGAGAAAATCTCTTGTGTTAGAGAAGCTTCATTCAGACATGAGTCACAGTGTTGATGGCCAGGAGTTTAATGTTAATGAATCAATAATACATATTAAATAGGGTGTCTTTTTTGTTGTTGTTTTGAGACAGAGTCTCACTCTGTCACCAGGCCAGAGTGCAAGGGCACGATCTCGGCTCACTGCAACCTCCACCTCCTGGGTTCAAGCAATTCTCCTGCCTTAGCCTCCTGAGTAGCTGGGATTACAGATGCACACCACCACACCCAGCTAATTTTTGTATTTTTAGTAGAGATGGGGTTTCACCATGTTGGCCAGGATGGTCTCGATCTCTTGACCTCATTATCTGCCCACCTCGGCCTCCCAAAGTGCTAGGATTACAGGCATGAGCCACTGTGCCCAGCCAATTTTTGTATTTTTAGTAGAGACAGGGTTTCACCATGTTGGCCAGTCTGGTCTCGAACTCCTGACCTCAGGTAATCCACCTGCCTCGGCCTCCCAAAGTGCTGGGATTATAGGCATGAGCCACCATGCCCGACCTCTTTTAACAGAAACATATATAAAATAAGATTACATATGGATTGGTTAAAGAAAATATTGTCCCCGCAGGCTCAAAGGAGCCTAACCCTGTGTTTTCCCTAGGAGCAGTGGTTCAGTGTTCACTAACTCAGTGTTTGAAGAGGGACTTTATAGAACATAACTATGTTAGCCAGCGTGGTGCACAAGTCTGTAGTCCCAGCTACTCAGGAGGCTGAGGCAGGAGGATCATTGGGCCCAGGAGTTTGAAGCTGCAGTGAGCAATGATTGCACCACTGCACTCCAGCCTGGGAGACAGAGAGAGACCCTGTCACAAAAAATAAAAAAAGAAGAACCTAACTATGGCCAACAATATAAATCAAATAACTATGCATACATGTATGCATAGTCAGGATATACTTTCCTCAGACAGAGCTATTCCACCCTACATTCATGTGCTCCTAAGGCTGCAGGTTGGCATGTCCACACCCAATAGGGAGTTTGAGCTGTCAGCTTCTGCTCCAAGGCTGGAATCAGTCTTGAGGTCTCTTGGGTCCTGCTGCTGCTCTGATAACACTCTGCCTTTTCCCTGGACCCATGACTCCCGCTGACGTCCCTGATCATGACCTCTGATCTTTCTGACTAGCCAGGTCTTAATAAGACCCCTTTCCACAATAGAGATAAGGGACTTCAGAGGCAATGGCACTCAAGGAAAAGCTTTATGAAGAATGGGGAACTTCAACAAGGAGAGTGTGAAGCTGATTTTTCCATGCTCTCTCTCCAAGGTTGTCTTGGGTTTTTGATTTGTCTGTTACCGGAAACCTGCCTGTTGGTTAATCTCCTTTGTGTCCTCTAGCAAGGGCAGTTGTTAATATAAGTAATTTGGCCAGCCACAGTGGCTCACACCTCAAGAGGACTGCTTGAACCTGGGAGTTCCAGACCAGTCTGGGCAACATAGCAAGACGTCGTCTCTACTAAAAATATAGTTCTATCATAAAGATACAGGCACACGTATGTTCATTGCAGCACTATTCACAATAGCAAAGACATGGAATCAACCTAAATGCCCCATCAATGGTAGACTGGAAAAGAAAATGTGGTATATATACACATAGTATAGAATACTATACAGTCATAAAAAAGAATGAGATCATGGCCTTTGCAGGAACATGGATGAAACTGGAGGCCATTATTCTTAGCAAACTAATGAAAGAACAGAAAACCAAACACCACAAGTTCTCACTTATAAGTGGGAGCTAAAGGTGAGAACACATGGACACATAGAGGGGGGTAACACACACTGGGACTTATTGGAGGGTGGAGGGTGGGAGGAGGGAGAGGATCAGGAAAAATAACTAATGGGTACTAGGTTTAGTACCTGAGTGACGAAATGATCTGTATAACAAGCCCTCATGACACAAGTCTACCGATACAACAAACCTGCGCTTGTACCCCTGAACTTAAAAGTTAACAGCTGGGCGTGGTGGCTCATGTCTGTAATACCAGCACTTTGGGAGGCCAAGGTGGGCGGATCACTGGAGGTCAGGAGTTCGAGATCAGCCTGGCCAACATGGCGAAACCCATCTCTACTAAAAATACAAAAATTAGCCCAGTGTGGTGGTGGGCGCCTGTAATCCCAGCTACTCAGGAGGCTGAGGCAGGAGAATCACTTGAATCTGGGAGGCAGAGGTTGCAGTGAGCCAAGATCACATCATTGCACTGCAGCCTGGGCGACAAGAGCGAAATTCCATCTAAAAATAATAATAATTTTTAAAAAATACAATAAAAGTTAAAAAAAAAAAAGAGTAAGCAAACGCCAGCCTGCCCCTCCTAACAGCACTCGTCGTGTCTTTGACCATAAATGTTTAGCAGAGGTTTGTCCTGGTGTTGCTAGGCTGGGCATGAGGAGGTCAATGCTCCATACTCATTTTACAGGAAACAAGGACCCATGTACAGGGCTGTCACTTTTAAAAAAGAGCATTAAACCGGTAATCAGGGACTTGGGTACCAGGCTAGAAGAGAGGTCTTGTGCAAATCACTTCTATTCTGCCAGCCTCTGCCTCTCATCCTCAACAGGGTGCAGGCCCTCCCAGCTCCAGTCTTCTGGGACCCTCCATCAAAGATATAGAAGATTTGAAAAAGGCATCACCAGGTTCCCCACTTTAATATCTGGACCAATTCTCTCCTTTCCCACCAGAAGACCTGTTCTGCAGGGCCATTGTGATAACCACAGATTTTAGACTCTAAGTCCTACACACCTTTACAGTTGCTGTGGACTATCAAAACTACCCATTCTTCAAGGCCCCCTTCAAGTCCCACTTCTTTCAGGAAG
Source organism: Pan paniscus (assembly GCF_029289425.2). Classification (NCBI taxonomy): domain Eukaryota; kingdom Metazoa; phylum Chordata; class Mammalia; order Primates; family Hominidae; genus Pan; species Pan paniscus. Next base: position 131,240,045 of record NC_073259.2, read on the forward strand.
TCAACCCTGACTGCCTTACCCAGAAAGGGCATCTCCTCCTCTGAACTCTACCTTCAACAACTCTTATCACACATACCCTTTGTTCCCCACGGACTCATCTCCCTAACCACACTGTGAGTTAGTGTGTTAGGTATGATGTTACCTTTTTATTTTTATTTATTTTTTCTTTTCTCACTCTGCTGCCCAGGCTGGAGTGCAGTGGCACAATCATAACTCACTGCAGCCTGAAACTCCTAGGCTAAAGGGATCCTCCCATCTCAGCTACAGGCGCACACCACCATGCCCAGCTAGCAGTGTTACTTACTATATTTAATTCACTTATCCATACAGTTTTCCAGAAGCCTTTTGTGATGACTTTATAAAGAATATATGGAGAGAGATTTCTACATAAACACACACACAGAAAAAGAGACAGTTCAGGAAAGCAGCAATAAATATGCTGATGTTGAGGGTAATATAGTTGCTAGACGGAATATCACATTGTGTGCTGAGCAGCCTGGAAGCCAAGGAGAAGAGGAGAAACATAATCAGTTGGAAAGACAGTGTGGTATAGAAAGAGCCACACATAGTGTGGCGAAGAAGCAGAACTGAGTGCAAATCCAGGGAAACTTGGGCAAGTTAGTTGACCTCTCTGTGTGTCTTAACTTCTTTCTCTGGGAAAAAGGGGAAGAATACAACCTACCCTGCACAGTGTGTCAGGGAGGCCCAAGCACACACTGCATTGTGCATAGTATACAAACAAAACGTGTTTTCCTTCCCCACTTTCCTTTTCATTATCAAAGGAGAAAGCAACCTAGTTTCCTGCGGGAAGTCAAAGTTTGCCTGGCCCTAAATTCTAAAAGAAAATTTTAATATGGGTCACTGTAAGAAGCCTTTAGAAAAGGGGAAAATGCCTCAGATTATGGTTTTAGAGTAAACCAGATGAGGATTTGCCATGGCTCTCTTTGATAACATTCCAGGGTACCAGTAAAAGCTTAATAAACATCAACCAAATGACCTACAGAGAAGCTGTGCAAAGACCACTTAGCCGCATCTGTGTTTGGAGGCAGGGAGTCCTGTTAAGCAGCTTTCAGGGTGACTATCTGCAAAGGGATTGATCTCATCTAAGCGAAGTTGAGAACTGGCGTACAATGGCTCATTTTGGATTGACTCTGCGGTCATAAGCAGTGGCTCCTCCTGCCCATGGCCAAAGACACTGGAGCAATACCACTACGCTTACATTAAAGAGCACACGGCCCCAGCATTTTTTCCAAAAACAGCAAGGCAGTGATCTCAAAGTACCAGACGTTTCCTCTGCTAATCTCTACAGATAACTGCACATCCTCTATGACTGGTCTTCTCGAAGACCAAGTTGGAAAGACTTTAACTAGATGGGCTGGTTAGGAGAGCATCTATCTGCTTGGTGTTAAAACAGGCCTCTAGACACGGAGGAAGGCAATGGGTCCCCATAACAGAGAATGTATAAGCAATCGACTCTGGACAAGAAGGGCTCTCAGTGGTGATCTAGGCCAACCCTCTCACTATTTTCCTAAGTACCTTACTGTGCAGCAAAGCATTGGGGATGCAGAGAAACGTGATACAGCACTAACCGCCCAGGAGCTCACAGTCTAGTGGGGGGCACGTGTAAACAGATAAGGGCCATTCTGTGTGGCAAGCAAATCAGACTAGGGTGGTTCGAAAATCAGAAGAGGGACCAATTCCACCTGCGAAGGCCAAGACTGGGTCTCAACCAGTGAAGAGTTGAAGGCACCTGGGGAGAGGGAGGGCATGGGAGCACCATGCCTTTGAAAGCCTCTAGGTAGCCTGAGACGACTGCAGCTTAGGGTATGAATGAAATGGTAGGAGTGGAGGCAGAAAAGGTAGACAGGACCCAGATCCCAGGGGGCCTTAGATACGCAGAGGAATTCTTTCAGATTCCATAAGGTGCAACCAAAACCAAGAGAAACCAAATGACTTAGTTAAGCTCCTGTAGCAAGTTATGGGAAAAGCCAGGCCTGGAACCCCAGTCTCTCGACTCCCGCAGTCCACTTCTCTCCCCTGCTGCCTCCCACGCCTGAGCAGCTGGGGAAGACCAGGAGAGAGAATGGCCCATTCAACACTCACTACCCAGAGAATCTGGAGTCTTTGCCTGGCCATCTTCAGGGCACAGGATGTACTGTCCTGTTCACTTGGCAAGCCACTCCTTACAAGAAAAACAGCCCTTCCTAACTCATTGTGTTTCTCTCTGCAGTGGGAGAGGGCTGGAAGTCCATTCCAACCACAGAATACAGTCTCTTCATGGAAGGAAAATAATTTAACAGCAACAGTCCAGGAATCAGACAAGCTACGGTCCCAGAGGCAAGCGTTGGAGGGGCCTTCTGCTCCACGGAGACACTGACTGCACGCAGGGTACTGACCAGGGCAGGGGACCAGAGATGAATCAACTCCAGCCCGGGAGCTCACCGTCCAGCAGGGGAGATAAGGCAGATGGAAAAGTAACTATAAAATAAGGCAGACGGTGATAAGAGTTACACAGGAGATACAGATAGCAGGCAGTGGGAGTTCAGAGCAGAGAGGAGTCTGGGGGATGGATGTTAGGGGAGATTCAGATGAAGGGGAGCACTTACTGCCTTCCCTCCAGAAGTGGGGGGTCTATCCTAGCAGCTCTGGTCACTCCCAGATGGGGGCCGGGGAGAGAGCTGGTTGTGGACAAAGACAGATGTTCCAGTGAGGTCTCCTTTGAAGAATCCAGACTCTGGGTGGGGGAGGCAGGTAGGCCGGGGTGTTTGGAGAGGCACCCAGCCCACACTTCAGAGGGAGGGAGAGGAGTGCAGGATGTCTCTGCAGGAGCAAGTCGGTGGAAAGGGGACACGCCTGGAGGACTTGCCTTGAAATGACATTTGCACCGCGCGCACTATGTTCACCTGGAGTGGCCGTTTGGGATTTCTTGCGGGGAGACAGTGCACACTGGGGCGGGGGACACTGAACTTTCCCTCTCCCCAAGGCCCCCCGATCAGCCCTGCCACGGATAAGAAAGGATTCGGGGTTGGAAGAAGACAGAGCCGGCACCCCATTACCACACGAAGGGGGCACTGAGGATGGAGACGGGCCACACCCCAGCCCTGGGCCCCCGACAAGCAGAGGCCACGGCCCGGGCCTGGGGACGGTCAGCTGGAGGCGGGAAGCAGAGAAGGCGGGCCGGGGGCTCACCTCCGCTTCCTCCCGATAGCCCCTTCCTCGCCCTGGCACCGGCACTGCCCACGCCTGCCCCCCGACCGCTATGACACTTGTCCCTGGCGGGGGTCCCCCACGCGGTCGCGACCGACGGAAATTCGGAAATCAGCGTTTCGGGCACGGATCCAGGGCCGGCGACTCACTGAGGCCAGGCTCGGGCGGTCTCCCGAGCGGGGTTCCCGCACGCCACACCCTCCTCCCTGCCCGGGTCTCCGCTCCCTCCTCCAGCCCCCGCGGCTCGGCGGGCGGGCGGGCCGGGGCCTCTCTGGGAGCCGCCGCCCAGATCCCCAGGTCCCCGGCCAGCGCCCGGCACTGCGGGACTCGCCGCGGGCCTGCGGAGCGGCCGCCCGGACGCACTCACCCCGCTCGGCGCGGCCGCGGGTTCTGTCCTCTTCGGGGCCCCGGCTGGGCCGCCGCCACCTCACGCCGCCTCACGGGGAGCGCCCGCCCCGCGGCCCCGGCCCGGCCGGCTGCGCCCCGCGCGCCCCCGCTGCCTGCTGGCCCCGGGCGAGCGGCAGAGCCCCGGCGGGCATTGCTCCCGAGCGTCGCAGGCGGGCGGCGGCGGCGGCGCACGTGCTGGCGGGCGGCTCTCGCTGAGGCGGCCGCGAGCTGAGAAGGAAGCGCCGGGCGGGCGGCCGGGGCCGGCTGGACAGCTCTACGCCGCGGCGCCGCGGTGCCCCGCGCACCCCAGCGGCCGCTGCTGCCCGCGCGCGCCGGGCCGGGCTCGCATTCCCTCAGTGGCGGCGGCGCCTCCTCAGGCCGCGCGGGGGAGCGGCGGCGGCGGCGGCGGCGGGGGCGCGTCCCTGCGGAGTCTCGGCCCGGCCCCGCCGCCTCCGCCGGAAGAAACCTCTCCGACTCGGGCAGCCCGCCTGGTTCCTCAGCCCTGCCGCGGCGACCCCGCTCCTCCCCGGCTCGCCCGTGTCCTCAGGGCCCGGGACTGGACTCGGGGGCGGCGGCGCGGATCCCCGCCCCGGGCTCCTCGCCCACCGTCCGCAGCAGCCGAGCGCACTCGGGGGCGGGAACCGGCCGACTTGCGGCCACTGTGACTCTCAAAACAGCCTCATTTTAAAAAATGAAGTTTCTTAGGAGAGAAATGGTAAACCAGGGAGGGCAGAGCGCAGCGGGCAGCTCACCGAAGCCCAGCCCCGGGAGCGGTGCTCGCCACACGGTGGGTCCGCGCTCTCCCCTCAGGACGCCCGGGCCGCGGCCCAGGGAACGGCAGAGCCGGGAGCGCAGCCGTCCCGGTCCCCACCTCAGGGAGTAGCTGGAAGAGGATCACGAACAGTTTAATCCGGATGATCTGGCACGACAGGGCTCTCCAATGGGAAGAGCCCCCGGTGGGGGAGCGCCTGGTGACATTCCTTAAAAACATGAGGTGTTTCTTAGGTTGAGCCAGGGTGGACTTGTTTGGCAAAATCTGAAGTCATGGAACTAAAGAGGGCACACCTAAAACTTAGTGATGTGTGACCCATCCCTACTTGTCACCTTATAAGGCTGAGGAGACGGCGGTGCTCCCCTGGAGGGGAGAGGACAAGCTAAAATTAAGGCGGCCTAGATGACTCCAGATGAAGCCGGGGAGGCCGAGCCCCTGACAGCTGCTCACCTCCTGGGGTCACGGCAGAACCCAACTGAACGGGCCAGGAAGGCCATCGTTCCCGACTCGCCTCCAGGTGCCCCTGACCATGACCACGCAGAGGAGGACCAAGGCGTACCATCATCACCTAGAACGCTTCAGCTCCTTCCCTCCACCAAGAGGTGCCCTAGGATCCATCCAGAAAGATCTGCCGAACCCACAGAGTCCCAACGGGAACTGTGCTCCTGGATGGACGCCCCTTAACCCATAACTCAAGGACTTCTCTATGCCTGGGACTTAAAATCACCAACAACCCGCTCCTGCAGCCAGCTAGCGGAAATAAACACACAAAGGCCACACGCCAGTTCACAGCCACGAGTATTTATTGAGTGCCTGTAGTGCAAGAGAGATGGTCCCTGCTCCCGCGGAGCTTACAGCTTCACGACTCCAGCATCTGGCTAGATTCAGAAACAACTGCAGCAAGCACTTGTCTACCCACCAGCAGCACTGTATAAAGCACATTTTTCACATTATCGGTCACTGTTGCAGTGAAATTGTTAGATGTAAAAATTATCCTTGAAATCTGTAGTCATAGAGATGACATGGTACATAATGTCCAGCAAATGCACATTTATGGCTTGATTCCTCACATATCTGAGGGGTCTATGGAAATAAAGTACAAATCAGGCAGAAAAGACTTAGTAACACAGTTCCTAAGAATACTGGGGTAGTAGTTTATTATCAAACTACCATAGAGCTCTTGGCAGGGCAGGAAATTATTTCCAGCAAAATTTGTGCAATATAGTGGATTTAATCAAACCTGCAACTGTCAACCATACATGGTCCCTCATGACAGGTAAATATAATCTACCTGTCTGAATGGTAAAAGGCTACAGGTGTGCATTTATTTTTTAAAGCTTCTTAAAGACTCATAGCACAAGTGGCACATTGAAATCTAGTGAAAACTTGAGATAATCTAAAAATTAAAGTGACAAAAGTGTCTAATTTTACTACATATGTTCAGATTTCAAGTAGCGTCCAGCAAAGCACGTGGCTTTTCTGGGCGAGAAGGGGATAGCTTTTGGTTGGCTATCACAGACTCCACCTACATCTCCTAACACTCACTAGCAGGCACTTCCTGTGCATGGTTCTGCCCACAAGCTGTCACCTTTAGATGAAACATTTGAAGGGGCAATTATTTGGAGGATACTGGCAATAATTTTTAGAAAAACAACCTATATTTATATCAAATAACCCCCAAGTCACCAATTAAGACCAAAGTGCTTTCTGAACTTACACGTGACAGGTTATCAAATTTGTTAAATTTTTGGTGGTTAAAAAACCAAACACACCAGAGGGATGCTTAATTTAAACTCCAAAAAAGCTCATTTTTTTGCAAAGCGTGAAGAGAACATCTTAGACCACCTAACAAATGTCAGTCCAAGGCAGTTTTTAGGTCAACTGCTTGGGACATAATCTACTTTTTTATTTCAGAAAGTATGCTACCTCAAGGCTGGGCGCAGTGGCTCATGCCTGTAATCCCAACACTTTGGGAGGCCAAGGCAGGCAGATCATTTGGGGTCAGAAGTTCAAGACCAGGATGGCCAACATGGTGAGAACCCCGTCTCTACCGAAAATACAAAAATTAACCAGGCGTGGTATGCACCTGTAATCCCACCTACACGGGAGGCTGAGGCAGGAGAATAGCTTGAACCCAGGAGACAGGTTGCAGTGAGCCAGTATCACACCACTGCACTCCAGCCTGGGCAACAGAACCAGAGACTCCATCTCAAAAAAAAAAAAAAGATGCTACCTCAAAAACCTACTTAACTCAATGAATCTGAAATATAATATTTCTTGAGCACTTACTAAGCACCAGGCACTTTACAAAATCTCCCTTAATGAAAGGAGTTCTTATTTCATCTTATAGCTGAGAAAGGCAGGCCTGTGCCAGGATGTGACCCAGGTCTCTCTGGCTCCAAGTCTCTCCTTTCTTGTCCCCTGAGCCCAGCTCTGCACAACCCTAGCACAGCCACTTTAGCTACATCTGTTGCTTCAGTTGGAAAAGTCCTTCAGTTGCAAAGACCATTTCCATACCTCAGGAGTAGCTCCTGCAAACAGAGGCTTAGCAAGGGAAAGGAAGGGGGCAGATCCAGGCATCAGGGGAGAGTTCACTTTCTATTTGCATTTTAAAAGGCACTTCCCAGAGGTGGCAGATTTGCTTAGGGTTTTTTTTTTTTTTTTCTTTTTAAACTATTAATACCTGCAGCACAGCCCCAAGCCAACAACAAAAATAGTTTATACCCGGGGATAATAGCTGCTATTTAGAATTGCCATCTTTCCTACTTTTAGGTGGAGTGTTTTTTCAGTTGAGTGTTCATAAGATAAGCATTACCAAAGAGAAAGATAGCAGAAAGAATTTTCCTTGGTATCCCTCTTCACGGCTATGAAGAAAAAAGAATACTTTTTTTAGAAATAAGTGACTGATAGCTCCAATCTATTACACACTTCAAATATCAAAGCATATGCTGAGAGAGAGGCGCAGAAGATGTTTTGATGGAGGTTAATGCCTTTTTTGGAATAAGTCAATATAGGCTACTAAGAAGATAATTCCTTGGCAAGATAAAACTATCATCTCTTCTGAAATGGCATTTTTTAATTCTTAAGAATGTAGTAGATTTTACAATAAAAGTAGGGAACAAGGAAATATCCTAACAATTTTCAAGTTAGTTTTTAATGTCATATCCAGGAACACATTAAAGGTGGTCTTACTAGGTCTTGACACAAGCTGTACTGGAGCTTGATTAAAATGAACATTTTCTTTACCAAGACTAGATTTTTTTTTTTCTAAAGGCTAGAAAACCAAGAATAAAGAATACCAAGAATAGGCTGGGTGTGGTGGCTCATGCCTGTAATCCCAGCACTTTGGGGGGCCGAGGCAGGCGGATCACATGAGTTCAGGAGTTTGAGACCAGCCTGGCCAATATGGTGAAACACCATCTCTACTAAAAAAAAAAAAAAAGATATATACATACACACACACACACACACATATACACACACACAAAATTAGCCGGGCGTGGTGGCAGATGCCTGCAATCCCAGCTACCCGGGAGGCTGAGGCAGGAGAATCGCTTGAACCCGGGAGGCAGAGGTTGCAGTGAGCTGAGATCATGCCATTGCACTCCAGCCTGGGCAACAAGGGCAAAACTCCATCTAAAAAAATAAATAAATAAAATAAAATAAAAATAAAAAACAAGAATAAAGGCACTTGATTCTAATTATAAGTAATTTTGATTAGCCTGAAGTCTTCAAAAGTTGCAGGAGTAGGGAGCAAAGGTTCAACTGCACTGTCAGACAGGCCGCCCTCCTTGCTGAGAAGGGAGCAGGGCTGTGGACCCCTGGCCTGGGGACCAGCCAGGTGAAGGGTGCTCAAAGGTCATTTGAGAGCCTGCTTGGAATAACTGGGATGGCTTGGTTCATTCTAACTACTTATTATTAAGAGCCACATAAAGAGGAAAAGCTCAAAAGCAAACCAAAATTTAAAACCTGAGCATGTTTAGTACGAATCCATTTTGAAAGTCTGGATGAGTCTGTTTATCAACATGTACCGAGCTGGAATATGTGGGGCACTGCGTTCTGATTGGCTACCAAAAACTAAGTAGTTACACAGCTCCAACTTAACCAGCAGTCCCAACACAAACCTGCCAATGCTCCTGGATCAGAGGAGAGACTCCTGCCCACGTGCTACTTCTGAGAGCCAGCGGCTACCACAGAGGCAGTGGGCTGGAGCCCTCTGCAAGGCCGAGGGGAAGGCACCAGGCTCCATCCGGACACACTCCCTGTCCATTAACAAATACAGTAGATTGTGATGATCTAAAGTCTAGTGTTCTTACAGCACCTACAGTGGAAATATTTTCCTTTTGGCCAGGGTGAAGGAGTGGAAAGGGGTGAACATATCCAGATGATAACTATGACGGACAGCTGAAGCCATGCACACTAAGAAAACCAGGCTGCCCTCTTAATCCCTCACGGGGTGGTGGCTTGTATTTCAAAGGGTTTATCTGTCCATTTATTGTCCAGGGTGGGACACAAGTTAATTCAGAACAATGGGCAGAGAGCTACTCTGAGAGACCTCCAGAGAGGGCTCTCCAATTGTTTAACTTTTTTAGAAAAGATAAAATTAGAGAATTACAATCTCTCTTTTTTCTCTTACAGACAATAAAGTTTAAAGAAAATGAGTTATATTCATGTAGTTTTCAAAGCTTTCCAAGAGTCCATTATTACTATTCTGATATTCACTCTAAGACATGTTTCAAATAGGAATTGCATTATCATTTTTTAAAAACCTCAACACAACTGAAATCCAAGGTACACTGTAATTGTTTATGTATTCAGCATGTACTAGTCTATCATTATGGAAGCTATTAAGCTTTATTTTTTAAAAAATGAATTGTATTTACAATGTAGAACAAGTTTATAAAATTGGTGTGCAGTTAATTGTAAAAGGATAACACTATTTGTTTAGAAACAAGCTGCTTCCTCTGTTTATATTTCCTTATTCTTGATATAAATTGGAGACATATACTATTTAAAAATAATGCTTTTTAAATAGTAAAATATACAAGAGATTCCTGAGCATAACAAAAATATCTTGAAAATATGTGGCCATTTGAAGTATAAAATAGCAAGTGTAAGAATAGCATGATTGTAAAACTACTGTTTGAAGGCTTATAAACAGTACAAAATAGTTTGCCTTTTCTGACTGCATAATTATACATTAGTGCAAACAAAAATGTCTCAAAATTTAATGGCTACAAATCTCAAAGATTTGCAGAGGTGCGCAAAACATGGAATTTCTTTAGCGTCATGCGAACTGAACCCAGTTCTCGATTAATCCTTTCCAAACGATCTTCCAAGGCTTCCTAGGTGAAAACAATGGGAAAAGTTTAATTAGAATTCTATACCAAGTTCTATAATCACCACCAAACTGACCTTTCTTTTAGCAAAAGAGCAAGTATAAACACTAAAATTACAATTATTTTGCTTTCTACACAAAACATCTTATGATTTCTTTTAAACTGGACAATATGAATTAGCTTTTCAACTATTCCAAATAACTGCTGTACTTTAAAATATTCTCAATATGTTTGACACATTGAGTATATGGAAATTCTAGTAATAGCAATACAACCAACTGGAAGAGGATAATTCTTTGGCTCTGCTGAAGTGAGAACAGTACAAGAGGAGCCTAGGAGGTGCTTCACACATTTCACCAGAAGAAATGGACACATTTGATCAGTGCTGCATCCCACACATACATAGATCAAATAACTTTCTTCTCACCAAAATTTCTAAGTTAAAAAGGAAAAAAAAAAAACACTGAAGGATACTTTTCTTAAAAAAAAATAGATTTCACAATGAATTAACAATTGCTATTTTAAAATAAACAATATTACTGTTAAATAATACCTGGACTATATATCATTATACATACTTCTGTGTTTTTGTTGAGACAGGGTCTTGCTCTGTCACCCAAAGCTGAACTGCAATGGCATGATCATAGCTTACTGCAGCCTCAAACTCCTGGACTCAAGCAATCCTTCCACCTTAGCCTCTCGAGTATCTGAAACTACAGGCAGGCACCACCACACCTGGCTGATTTTAAACATTTTTTTTTTTGCAGAGACAAGATCTCACTATGTCACCCAGGCTGGTCTCGAACTCCTGGCCTCAAGTGATCCACCCACCTCGGCCTCCCAAAGTGCTGGGATTATAGGCATAAGCCACCGTACCCAGCCTCATTTTAGTTAATTTATTCAGTATTAATTCCAATGGTGTCCTGAAATAAAACTTAAAATTTTTTTCTTTAATTATAAAAGGATTATAGAACACTTAGAATATAGAAAATTTAGAAGACAAATAAGCAAAAAAAAAAAAAAAAAACTGTTCCTCTTTCCTGTTTTTTCTGCATACATATATATGCATACTGCTTTTATTTTATTTTATTTTATTTGGTTGGGGGAGACGGAGTCTCGCTCTGTTGCCCAGACTGGAGTGCAGTGGCACAATCTCAGCTCACTGCAACCTCTGCCTCCCAGGTTCAAGCGATTCTCCTCCCTCCGCCTCAAAAGTAGCTGGGATTACAGGTGCCCACCACCATGCCCGGCTCATTTTCATATTTTTAGTAGAGACAGGGTTTCACCATATTGGCCAAGCTGGTCTTGAACTCCTGACTGCAGGTGATCTGATCTGCCCACCTCAGCCTCCCAAAGTGCTGGGATTATAGGCGTGAACCACTGCACCCAGCCGTGTATCATTTTTAAAAGAAAAATAAGGCCAAGCATGATGGCTTACACCTGTAATCCCAGCACTTTGGGAGACCAAGGTGGGAGAATCACTTGTGGCCAGGAGTTCGAGACCAGCCTGGGCAACACTGCAAGGCCCTGCCTCTACAAAAAAATTTTAAAAATTAGCCAGGTGTGGTGGTGCATGCCTGTAGTCCTAGCTTACTCAAGGGGCTGAGGCCTCAGAGGTCAAGACTACAGTGAGCTATGATTGTGCCAATGCACTCCAGCCTGAGTGACAGAATGAGACCCTGTCTCAAAAAAATTAAAAGAGAAACCTAAGAAGAGAATCAAACTCTATCTCAATTTTTTTTTTTTTTTTTGAGACACAGTCTCACTCTGTTGCCCTGACTGGAGTGCAGTGGTGCAATCTCAGCTCACTGCAACCTCCAACTCTTGGGTTCAAGTGAACCTCCTGCCTCAGCCTCCAAGTAGCTGAGATTGCAGGCACACCATCACAACCGGCTAATTTTTTTGTATTTTTAGTAGAGACAGGGTTTCGCCACATCGGCCAGGCCGGCCTCAAACTCCTGACCTCAAGTGATCCGCCCGCCTTGGCCTCCCAAAGTGCTGAGATTACAAGCATGAGCCACTGTTCTCGGCCTCAAAATATCTTTGAATTAGGCCGGGCCCATGTGCCTGTAATCCCAGCTACTCGGGAGGCTGAGGCAGGAGAATCAGTTGAACCAGGGAGTTGGAGGTTGCAGTGAGCCGAGATTGCGTCACTGCGCTCCAGCCTGGTGACACAGCGAGACTCCGTCTCCAAACTAGATAAATAAAAGATTAGCCAAGACAACCCCACACCTTTTAAAAAACGATCACATTGGCAGGTATTCTTTTTTATTATTCTTTTTCGGAGACGGAGTCTTGCTCTGTCACCCAGGCTGAGTGCAGTGGCACGATCTCAGCTCAATGCAACCTCCACCACCCGGGTTCAAGCGATTCTCATGCCTCAGCCTCCCGAGTAGCTAGGACTGCAGGCGTGCACTACCACGCCTGGCTAATTTTTTGTATTTTTAGTACAGATGGGGTTTTGCCATGTTGGCCAGGCTGGTCTCGAACTCCTGACCTCATGATCCGCCCACCTCGGCCTCCCAAAGTGCTGGGATTACAGGCATAAGCCATTGCGCCCGGCCATGGCAGGTTTTTTTTTGGTTTTTTTTTGTTGTTGTTTTCCCAAAAATACAGGTTTCAGGATGGGGAAGAGCTTATCTTCATATACTGCAGGTAGGAGTAGAAATTGTCTCAAACATCCTGGGTTACAACTTGACATATATCCAAATCCTTAGAAATTTGCATTTCTTTGGACCTAGCATTTTTATTTCTGGGAATGATTCCTAAGGCAATACTTACACGTGCAAAGAGATATGTTTAAGAACTTTATTGCAGCCTTATTTATGATATCCAAAATTAGAAGCAACCCAAATTTCTACTAAAACATTCTTGGTTAAATATGTTACTGCTGATGGAATACTGTACGTTAATTTAAAAGGATGTTATAGAAAGATATTTCATAACATGAAAAGTTCAATTGAAAGTTTATTTATTTTTTTTTTTTTAAGACTGAGTCTTGCTCTATTACCCAGGCTGGAGTGCAGTGGCACCATCTTGGCTCACTGCAACCTCCACCTTCCAGGTTCGAGCAATTCTCCTGCCTCAGCCTCCCGAGTAGCTGGAATTACAGGCGCCCACCCCCACACCATGCCCGGCTAATTTTTGTACTTTAGTAGAGACGGGGTTTCACCATGTGGGCCAGGCTGGTCTCGAACTCCTGACCTCAGGTGACCCGCCTGCGTCAGCCTCCCAAAGTGCTGGGATTACCGGCATGAGCCACCACGCCCGGCCTATAAATTATTGACTAATATTTATCAGAACAAAAAGACAAAGTCAGAAAAAAAGAAGTTGGGGGCTGGGCACAGTGGCTGGAACTCCTGACCTCAGGTGATACACCCGCCTCAGCCTCCCAAAGTGCTGGGATTATAGGCGTGAGCCCCTGTGCCCGGCCTACGGCTCACTTTTTGAACCTCTACAGCTATTCAGTTTCCAAAGTGTAACCATTTTATCTGCTTGCTAATGGAAAGGAGTTCAGAAATAAATTACAGATTTGAGGAGAGAGAAATCAAACAAAAAGAGAGGCAATCTGTGAGCACTAACTTAGTGTAAAATCTGTTGAAAAGCATATTGCCATTTGCTCTCAAGTTAGTTTCTTGAAAATACAAGGGCATGAACACCTTCTTCTCTAAGTCTAAAGGTAAAATCAATTTTTATTCCTGAAAGCTAGCTTGCAGTTATAAAATTGCTATAATCAAACACTTCCCGTAAAAGCTAAAAGTTTTGACTGCTGCTTCAGTGTGTCTAATTTTCACTGTGCCATGATTTTTTAAACCCCTCTTAGATAACTGGAACACTGACTGGCATCAAGCCTCTAAAGCAGATTCAAGCTAAGACATTTCACCTGATTTAATCTTGTCTGTAAAGTGATTCGTCCTCCAGGAGAAGGCATCCTGCTTAGTGCTGCCTCAATCTGTTAACACACGAAAAAAATATGTTTAAATTACTGGCAGGGAGGTTTATCACACAGAATGGAAAGAAAAGGTTTTGGCTTAGTATTTCCTTGTCCATTTCATCTCAACTTAATTTCCCTCTGTCAATTAGTAACGACCACATGGCTCAAATCCGTTGCTAGCACAGCTCTGGTATGTTATCCCATTGTAATTTCCTGAGACAGGTTTGACTCAATAATTCCCTTCTCCTTAGACATAAGCATTAAGTTCAGAAAACAATTTTTAAAAATATTTGTTTGTTTTTACCTGGTCCTTTTCTTTTGTAAGTTCATCAAAAAATCGTTCTGTTTCAGCTAGGGTCCGAATTTTTGCTGTATATTCAAAATCATTCCCCTGTGGAGTGACTGAAACCGGCTTACACTGTTCATAGCTAACTGATTTATTCTTCTCCCAGGCTGTTCTCACAGATACTTTCTTCACTCCATTTGGCACCGGTTCAGGGCAAGAGCTATGATTAACATGGTTATCGGTGGCTTTCTCAGAATAAGTTTTTTCTGTCAGAGAGGAGAGAAATTGCTTATATTTCTTATCAATTTTTCGTGTAGGTTGCATATATATTAAATATGTTGCCCAATTTCACTTTCTGGATATAGCTGCTATGTGGCCCAAAAAAGTAATGAAAAGAGATACAATAATCAATCTTATTTACTCAGTGCTTTTTTCTCCAAAGAATTCTGAAAGCTTTGCCCTCTGTTTGACAATCTTTGCAACTTCCCTTAATGAACTTAAGCAAACTTCATGTAAACATAAATGAACTTTAAGTAAACTTAAAGCAAAAAAAAAAAAAAAAAAAAAGCTTAAAAACTAAATAATACATCACATTTAGTGGACATACACCAACACTAAACAGTTAATGTTTTGAGGGCCTACCCAAGTGATTTCACATACATTGTCTTATAGCTTTATTCCAAATTTAGAATATAAATGAGAAAAAAAAAGTTACCCAAAGCCTAAGCTGCATATAGAGAATAAAAGTAAAGAGAATAACTGAACAGTGTGGCCCTGGTAATTAAACATCAACATTCCCTGTACCTCAGTTTCCCAACTTTTCAATGAGGATAACAACATTGACATAACAACACGTAGCATCATGAGTGCTTAGTTTCAGACGCCCTTGAGTAGGAAAATATTTAAGTGCAAGATATTATAATATTTAGAACACTGAGAGATACCAGAATCTCAAAAAATGAATGATTAAAACCATAACTAATATTTTTTAGGAAAAGATACCTTCCGAGTCATCTAGAGGAAGAAACTGGAGTTGCTTTCTTGGATTGGTACGTTGTAATGTAGACACAGGAACAGTATCTAAATCATCCAAAAGTATATCAAATCTATTGAATGAAGCAAGTTACTTGTGAGAAAAAAAATGTTAACTGATTTTCCCTATCTCCACTACAAAGATGAGCTGGCATCCAGCTAACTCACATATTTATGTATTTTCTTAAAAGAAAGCTGGTTATGTAATTGTCTAAAACTGAAATTTATTTCTATTTTCTAACAAAATTGTATTTACAAACTAAAGACTTAAAACACTTACCCATACATTATCTCATTTGATCTTTATAAAAACCTTATGAAATAAGCAGGGTAGTTATTATTATCCCCGTTTTATAGAAGAGGAAACTGAGGTTCAATGTGCTTAACTCATCTCCGCAAGAGCCTGACAGAGTTGGGTCTGGAACCAAGAAGCAACATCCCTCCCCGCTAATAGCACACACAGCTGCCCACACTTCGGAGGGGACAGATTCTCAGCAGCACAGGTAAACATGCATTTGGTGCCAGGGCCATACCAGTAAAGCCCACTTTCCTGTACAAATGGCCCAAAAGTTTTCCCATATCATAAACCTTTTCAGGAAAACAAAGAACTATCATTCTACATACAAAAGCTGACAGGGGTGCTGAGGTGATATTTAAAATCTAGTAGTAGCAAGTTTACATAGTTAAAAACTGTGTTCATTGTACTGCAGTACTTTAGTTGTAGTATGACATTCACTTATGATTTAAATGAAATTCACAGAGTTCCCACTGGTAACTGAAAAATTAGTGATAGCTAGAGACATAAGTCAACATTTGGAAAAAAATCACTAATATAGTAAACTTTATTCTACAATTTTAGAGAACTTACCGAATTGGACTGCTCTCATTTTTGCTAAGCAGATGACTAAATCCTGGGGACAAGTTTTCTTTAGGGGATCGCTTTGGACTATAAGCCACAGTCACTGGTGTTAGCATAATCTCTCTTTTTGCTATAGAAGAAAATGAAGAGGAAATATTCTTTTCCTTCTATATGTATCAGCATAACAGTTTCTTATTCAGTATTTTTTTTCTAATTTTGAAAGGAATATAATTTCAACATAAAACTTTGAGAGAGAAATAAGAGTGTACAAAAAAATAAAATCACTCATAATCCTAACACCTAGAGGTAACCACTGTAACACTGTAGTATATCAGACAGTACTTTCAGCACTCTGACTCAAAACTGGTTTTTCAGGATTTTAGAAGTCGACTGGAAATAAGATGGAAACAGCAGTACACTACTGAACATTCCTATAACACAATAATAAGAATCTCCTCAGCTGGTGTGAAAACGGAAATTCAGGACAGAAATTCAATGCTTCAACTTTAAAACCAACCTGTTATTGGCTAAAGAAAAACGGTGACTAATGCTAAGTACTTGAGATCAAATACATAAGAAGTATATTTGCAGACTAGCTTGGATTAATTTGATTGAATTAATGTTTGGATAGCTGGCATTTTTAAGTATTAGTTGCAAACAATTTAGTGGACACAATAAATTATTAGTATTAGTTGTAAACAATTTACTGGACACAATAAAAAATCTCACTTTAATAAACAGATTTCTTCATTTACATTTGTAGTATCTATGTGATCAGACAATTTTATTTATGAACAAGACCTTATTTAGGGGTCCTCTGCTCAGAGTACTCTACTAGGTGCTGAGGATACAAGAGAAACCAGAAACAGGCAAGCAGCGGGCACAAATAGATTTGACTCAGAGATCACGCTTTTGAACCCAAGAGAGGTACACATCTAACTCTTACTTGGAGTACTTGATTTACGATTTGAAGGTGGTAAAGATGATGATCTCTGTGAGGCCGAATTAAGTCTCTTTTGTCTCTGTTGGGCACACTTTTCTGGAGAACGACTTGCATTAACTGAAGTTTCAGTTTGCCAAGGATTTACTACAGCAGACCAAAAAAAAGCAAAACAAAAAACAAATCAAAACAAGCCTACGCTTCAGTTATCCACCTTTATTAACAGGTGGTTACACATGGTTACACACCAAGCCCCACAGCTTAGGTTCTGCTCAAAGCATTTATTCTCACCAGCTAGGTTATAATGACTATTTGCAAATGCACCACATTATAATGATAAAAAATGCTTGATGAAGAAAAATATGGGAGTTTATAATGAATTCATTCTGGTTCCCTGTTTACAATCGGCATTCAAGGTGATTTTCAAGAGGGTTATTTTTAGAAAGCAGGTTACTAAATTTATTTACTAAGAGACACTGCTTGGGAGATGTAACCGCAAAGACGCTGGCAGGATGACTAAGGGGTCTGAGAAAGAAAGCATAGTGGAAAAGGAGAGAAATGTATTGGTGACCTGGACCTGTGAAAAAACACAGTATTAAAGACACTACTTGCCTTATCTACAGATGCTCAGTAACCAAGAAAGAAGAGGAAATGTTATATCTCACTTCATGAATACCAAATGCCTATCACAGCCTTCTGATGTGTGCAAGTAAGATGGACTGACAGGAATTTTTCTAATATCCTTAGGAATGCCATGTAAGGCCAGGAGCAGTGGTTCACGCCTGTAATCACAACACTTTGTGTTTACACTTTGTGTTGTGTTGTGGAGGACAAGGCGGGTGGACCACTTGAAGCCAGGAGTTCGAGACCAACCTGGCCAACATGGTGAAACTCCGTCTCTATTAAAAATATTAAAATTAGCCGGGGGTGGTGGAGGGCACCTGTAATTCTAGGTACTTGAGAGGCTGAGGCAGGATGATAGCTTGAACCCCAGAGGTGGAGTTTGCAGTGAGCTGAGATTACGCACTGCACTCCAGCCTGGGCAAAAGAGTGAGACTCTGTCTCAAAAAAAAAAAAAAAAAAAAAAAAGAATGCCATGTAAGCCTTTTTCATAATCGGAATGTAAGATTCAACTGGCTTTGTACAAAAGGTACATCTTATGCCAGAACTGTGATAAATTATTAACTAGGACATTCAATTCTCTATGAAATGGGGCTGAAGTAGCAGTAAAATAGCAAGTTTACAGAGCTAAAACTTTTAATTTCATTACCTAAATATTTTAATTTTAACGAAGGTAATATAAATGGGGAAAAGATATCTATATCCGTCTATCTCAAACAAGGAAATACTCACTATTTGAGGTGTCCTCTTTCTCTGTCTGTGTCCCCCAATTTTTAAATATTTTTCCCTCATCAAGTTCTTTTAAAGCTCTCATGATCGGCGTGTCTGAAGTCTCTCTTTGCTTTTTTATCAACAAGCTTGTTGATGAACTTCCAGGTGAAGAATCCTTTTCCAGAGGTGAACGGTGCCTTAAACAATAATTTTAAGACATACAGTGCTATGGACTAAACGTCTGTATCTTGCCCCCCACCCCCACACCAAACATACACGTTGAAGCCCTAATCTTCAATGTGATGGTGTCTGGAGGTGGGGCCTTTACGAGGTAATTAGGGTTGGATGAGGTCATGAGGGTGAAGCCTCCAAGATGGGATTAATGCCCTTATGAAAAAGGGAAAGAGGCAGGAGCGCTCTCTCTGTGCACACACACCAAGGAAAGGCCATGTGAGGACATAACCAGGAAGAGGGCCCTCACCAAACACTCAGCACCCTGATCTTGCTCTTCCAGCCTCCAGAGGTAGAGAAAGAAATGTGTGTTGTTTATGCCACCCAGTCTACGGTAATTTGTTATAACAGTCCAAGCTAAAACACACACTTTACTGGGGTTGTTAGGGGAATAACAGAGTTGACAATTATACTCCACAATGAGCATGCTTTGCAATGCAAATAAATTAAACCTGCATACAGTGCTTTCCCATCCTTCTAGTCCTACACTTAGAGGAACAGCATCTGCACAGCACCCTGGAGTAAGCGGCTGAGGCTGCTCACGCAGGCTCGGGGCTCGGGCTGGCCAGAGCCATCTGAAGGGGGAGAGGATCTACATCTTTTGTTTATTTTTAGACAAGGTCTCACTCTGTCACCCAGGCTGGAGTGCAGTGGCGCAATCATAGCTCACTGTAGCCTTGAGCTCCCCAGGCTCAAGTAATCCTCCCACCTCAGCCTCCCAAGTAGCTAAAACTACAGGCGCATGTCACCATGCCTGGCTAATATATTTATTTTTTGTAGAGGTGGGATTTTGTCATGCTGCCCAAGCTGGTCTCGAACTCCTAGGCTCAAGTGATCCTCCACGTTGGCCTCCCAAAGTGTTGGGATTACAGGCGTGAGCCACCACACCTGGCCTGAGGATCGACATCCTATCCTAATCACAAACCCATACTGTGCCACTGAGCACAGGTGGGGAAGCTCGGCAGAGCTCATGGAAGTAAAATATTCTAAAAGTAGTAGCCTTTCAAAGTAAAATAAAAGTCAGGTTCTCAAAATTAAGACATTAAAGAACCAAAGAGAGGGCTTCCCAAACTTTTAAAAGCAATTGAAATCTCTAAGAAAACATAACATCCCTAAATAGAATCTTTAGCAAAGTTATCTCACCCTAGGCTACAGGTTTCCTCCAGCTGGTTATCCATGTTACTGTCCTGGGTGTCCAGAGGCTGGCCAGTAAAGATGGAATACTCTGCACCTGGAATCAGCCATTTCCGCCTGCTGACGTCTGAAGTTGCTAGTGTGCTATTAGAATGAAAACGGTCAGGCATTATAAAGGCCTGCACTTCATTTCAGACTGCATGTGCATATAAAACAATCTGCTCTCAAACAGTATTTATACATTTGTACACTAATTTAAAAATCACATGTAACAATCTATATTTTGGATACAATTTATTTTACAGTTTTATGATTCAACTTAACTGTTGTTCTAGGTTTCTGTTACTTCTGAATCTCAGTCAAGATTCAGGTACTTGTGGCTCTGAACATTCCCCTCACTGTCTCTCAGGCATTTCACACCCTTTACACTCTGTGCCCCTACTGTAGCTGAGGGTAAGGTGCTGAAGGAAGCAGGGCTGCCCTTCTTGTTCCCTTCAGACCAGCACTGTCCAACAGAATCTTCTGCAAAACCAGAAATGCTATCTGCACTGTCCAATGCAGCAGTCACAAGTCAGGTGTCACTACTGAACACCTGAAATGTGGCTGCTGAGACTGAAGAACCAATTATAAAATGTTAATTTTAATAATGAAAGTTTTCAGTATCAAAATGGAGTCACTAATGTCAAACTCCCAAAAAATGGAGCTGGGAGGCACAAAGGAGCAGCCTCTCACACAGATGCTGATTATGGGAACTATTCTGAATTCCTCAGAACCACAGTATTCCAGATAATAAGCTGCTTGTACAAGGAAACATCCCTAACAAGGGATGTCTCCACCACTGAGCTAATGCTAATGCCTGCAACATGCTCCTGTAACCAGTGGTCTTTGTTTTAAAATAGCTTAGTGGACTGTGGACTGCCCTTTTGTCTTTTAAAGTTTCCTGTGTCCCAACCCCTTTGGACATGCTTATGGTTCACCACAGCATGCGTACTCCAGCTTGCAAACCCCCAACATTTCCAAATAAATTTCTTTGGAGAGTCAGTCTCTGTCACTGATTTTAGGTTGACATGATTGATTTAAATAGTAATAGTGGCTGTTGGCAGGACTGTACTGAACAGTGCAATTCTAGACTATTGCTCCCCCAGCTCATCTGAGGTTCCCACCATCATGTTAACCCCCAGTCATTCCCCAGACTTTAGAGCCTGCCTTGTTTTCTCCACATCTATTCCTGTTCTCACACTAGGCAACTTCCTGACCACTCTCTCCAGTGAGGTGACCCTCTACTCCTCAGCCAGCCACCTCAGAGGGTACTTGCTGGCTTTTGTCAAAACCAGAGAACACACTCCCCTTAAGAAACCAATACTCCAAAGACTGTGCCCCTATTCTGCCTCCCGCCCTCAAGCTTCAGCAACGTGACCTACGATCCTTGGCCTCTCCATTTTCCATTTATCAACCCCTCCTAGTCTGACTAGGTCCTCTTGATCTACCCTGAAGTCCACACTCACGATACTTTCTCTCTCACCTTTCACCACACCTGACTGGCAGCAAAATCTGAGGACTGGCTGACTACGAAGGCCGCGCTTCAGGTCTAAACTCCTACCACTGAGCTTTGCTGGAAAAAAGCCACCAGCTGGGCAGACTCATCACCACCTCAAGCGGACACCCCAAACCGCCTGGCAACATGACTTTCTTTTTTTTTTTTTTTTTTTGAGACGGAGTCTCGCTCTGTCACCCAGGCTGGAGTACAGTGGCGCGATCTCGGCTCACTGCAAGCTCCGCCTCCCAGGTTCAAGCGATTCTCCTGCCTCAGCCTCCCAAGTAGCTGGGACTACAGGCGCCTGCCACCACGCCCGGCTAATTTTTTTGTATTTTTAGTAGAGACGGGGTTTCACCGTGTTAGCCAGGATGGTCTCGATCTCCTGACCTCATGATCCGCCCACCTCAGCCTCCCAAAGTGCTGGGATTACAAGTGTGCGCCAACGCACCCGGCCGGCAACATGACTTTCTGTAACCAGCAAGCTTCAGTTCTCCAAACATGACTATCTCACACCCTTTCCACCCTCCTCAAACCTCCCATCCCACCTTCGTTGACAGGTGAAACTTTTGAGTCAAATTCAAAGAAACACCAGAAACCATGAAACAACTCTTGTTTTCTCTCTGTCCCCTTTCACAACCAAACATTTTAGAGGCTGCCTCTTCTATCTACATTCACTTCAACTCCAGTCACTCTTTCCCTCAGTTTTTTTTTTTTTTTTTTTGAGACAGAGTCTCACTCTGTCGCCCAGGCTGGAGTGCGGTGGCGCGATCTCGGCTCACGGCAAGCTCTGCCTCTTGGGTTCACGCCATTCTCCTGCTTCAGACTCCCGAGTAGCTGGGACTACAGGCGCCCACCACCACGCCCAGCTAATTTTTTGTGTTTTTAGTAGGGACGGGGTTTCACCATGTTATTAGCCAGGATGGTCTTGATCTGCTGACCTCGTGATCCACCCACCTTGGCCTCCCAAAGTGCTGGGATTACAGGCGTGAGCCACCGCACCCGGCATGACTCCAAAATTTATCATACCATCCTAAAACCTTATTTTTGAGCTCCAAACTCATTTATAATTGCCTATTTGATTTCCACTTAGAATCGATATGAATCTCAAACAAAAATATTCAAGATGGAAATTCTGATCTCTTCCCTAAGTTCAACACATGAACTAGGTACCTTTAGTTGTTTGAGAGAGAAACCAAGGAATTATTCCAACACCTCCCTTTCTTACCTTGCCATCCAATTCACAACCATATCCTATAGATCCTACCTCTAGAATCTCTCCCGAAGAGTCTCTATTGTCTATTTCCGTGACCACCACCTAGCTAACACCATCTCTCTCCTAGCACTGCACCAGACTAACTAGTCTCCTGCTTCCATTCTTTCCTTCTCCATCTTCTCACGGCAGGTACATTAATAAAAATTAGATAACCTCATTTTACCACATAAAAACCTTCAAAGGCTTCCCAATGGACTTAGGGCAAGATCTAACTTTTTTTTTTTTCTGAGACGGAGTCTTGCTCTGTCCCCCAGGCTGGAGTGCAGTGGCGCAATCTCGGCTCACTACAAGCTCCACCTCCCGGGTTCACACCATTCTCCTGCCTCAGCCTCCCGAGTAGCTGGGACTACAGGCGCCAGCCACCGCGCCCGGCTAATTTTTTTTGTATTTTTTAGTAGAGACGGGGTTTCATCGTGTTAGCCAGGATGGTCTCAATCTCCTGACCTCGTGATCCACCCGCCTCGGCCTCCCAAACTGCTGGGATTACAGGCGTGAGCCACCGCGCCCAGCCAAGATCCAACTCTTGATCACGGCTTAGAAAGCTATAAATGGTCAATCTCTGATTTCATCTAGGGCAACTTTGCCTCTTGCTGGAAATATTCAGGCCACACTAACCTCCCTTAGGCTCTTCAAATATGCTAAGCTCTTTCCTACCTGAGGACTTACCAAGGCAATTTCTCTGCATGGACCACCTCCCAGACACCCCACCCTGCCCACCCTCCCATCCCTCACCCCACACCTCCTGCTCCAGCAATTCTATGCACAGGTGACTCCTCTGCTTATGAGCCTCCTCTAAAGAAAGGCCTTCCCTGGTCCCCAACCCGAAGCTCTCTCTTTTATCTCTCTCAAATGTTCAATTTGTTACTTACATCTTTTCTTTAAAAAAAAAAAAAGAATTTGCTATGTTCTACTAAGATTAATTAACAAAGACCTAGAAAAATCTTCTCTTACAATTTATTTTATTTTATAGAGATGGGTTCTCGCCATGTTGCCCAGACTGGTCTCGAACTCCTGGGCTCTAGCGATCCTCCCACCTTGGCTTTCCAAAATTCTGGAATTACAGACGTGAACCACTGTGCCCGGCCCTAGAAAAAGCTCCTCATTTGACAATTACAACTTGGGTCACAAATTACAATTTAAAATCATTTTTCTAATAAATGTCATTATAAAGTTATTATTTACTTATTAATATTCTTTATTTACACCCAAATCATAATAAAAGCCAGTTCTAATATAAAAATAATGTATTCTGTAAGGGTATCACCAAGACAATGTTGAGATTATAGCCAAGCTAATTCTGAAAGAACTAAAAAAACTAGAAAGAAAACCCATACAACCTAATGCAGATCCATCTTCATAGTTCCTTCCATTAACATAGGAATAAAATGTCTGAAATTTTAGGGCTAAAAGACCTTTTGAGATGTTCTAGCCCCTTGTCCTTATTTTTACAGATAAGAAAAATGAATTCCAAAAAAGGTAAGTGACTTGCCTAAGGTCACACAGCTGGGCAAAGAACAAAATACATTCCAAGGATCCCAATTTGATCCTACGATATTTCCTCATTTTAGCAAATGCCTCTGCATAAGAGGGTTTACAATGTTCAGTAATTAATCTAACACATTTAAGTTCTGTAATGACATTTAACCCGGACTTTCTTATGATTTAGACAGATGAGTTTCTCGTCTTAATAAAAGCATGCACCTATTTCTAGCTTTATAGAGAGTAAATGAAATAACTTACTTGGCACGCGAGGGTCTCACGTGAATTCTAGAATTATGACGAAGGCTTAACATATTTTCATGTTCTACTTGCTTGACCTGAGCTTCAAGTTTTGAAATCATTCTAATTCAAAAGCAATAAAGATAAATTAAGTACATTTCAACAAATGTAAAATATAGCTCAACCACAGTTTATTTAACAGACCCTCCTAAAAAATGGGTGGTAAAAGAGTTGCAAGTCCATGGCCGGGAATGGTGGCTCACCCCTGTAATCCCAGCACTTTGGGAGGCGGAGGCAGGTGGATCACAAGGTCAAGAGATGGAGAACATCCTGGTCAATATGGTGAAACCCTGTCTCTACTAAAAATACAAAAATTAATTGGGCATGGCGGTGTACACCTGTAGTCCCAGCTACTCGGGGGGCTGAGGCAGGAGAATCGCTTGAACCAGAGAGGTGGATATTGCAGTGAGCCGAGATCGCACCAGCCTGGCGACAGAGTGAGACTCCGTCACACACAAAAAAAGAGTTGCAAGTCCATAAACATTTTTCATAGTAAAACATCACCATTATTTAAAAAGCTAAATAAGCCAGGTGCAGTGGCTCACGCCTGTAATCCCAGCACTTTGGGAGGCCGAGGTGGGTGGACCATCTGATGTCAGGAGTTCAAGCCCAGCCTGGCCAGCATGGTGAAACCCCCATCTCTACTAAAAATACAAAAATCAGCAAGGTGTGGTGGCATGCGCCTGTAATCCCAGCTACTTGGGAGACTGAGGCAGGAGAATCGGCTTGAACCCGGGAGGCGGAGGTTGCAGTGAGCCGTTATCACACCACTTTACTCCAGCCTGGGCAACAGAGCAAGATTTTGTCTCAAAAAAAAAAATAAAAGCTAAACAAAAATCAGTGAATATAAATAGAAAAACAGAAAAACAAATACATTAAAACTCTACAAAGGAACATTTCCCATACAACTGAATAAAAAGGGAACAAGTGGACTTAATATCGCAAGTTATATAAATTTGACTACAGATCAAAACATAACATTTATAAATAAACATAAAATTGTCAAATAAACTGCATTCTAATGTGTTTAATCCTAATATGTATATAACCATGCATACAACAGGTAACACTTTCACAAACAAGGAAGCAGGCTTAACTTCCAAAAACAGAACTTTTACCAAAAAAATTTCAAAAAAAAAAAAAAAAACCTTTCTAATTTTTAAAAAGAGGCCAAGGCTAAAATATTGCAAACAACCTATAGGTATTTCATCTGATTTGTGCCATGTTCAAAATAAAAGCCTATTTTCAAGTTTACCAACAGGAAATAACTACTCTGGCCAACTGACTATTTTAAAGATATCCTGGCATTCATGCTGTTCTTTTTTCCCCCCTTTAAGAGATGAGGTCTCGCTCGGTCACCCAGGCTGGAGTGCACTGGCATGATCATTGCTTGCTGCAGCCTCAAACCCCTGTGCTTAAGAGATGCTCCTGCCTCAGTCTCCCAAGCAGCTGGGAGTACTGGTGCATACCGCCATGCCTGGCTTGTTCTTTTAAGCTCTGTGTATGACTTCATCTTATCTTTCAGACTCGAATTCTTACCTACTTTGATGCAAGGAAGATTTGAGAAATAATAGCCCTAACAAGACTGATGTTTTATAACAATCTGATAAGAAAGCTATCACTAGAACTGAATGAATCACAGAAGAGTGGCAGATGAGAAACCTAGACAGCATTTCTGTTCTTCTCTATGAGAACTCCTTAAGACTGCAGTAAAATGTCTAAATAAGGGACGTTACTTATATCCAAATACAAACATAAAATTTGCTCTGGAACTAGTTTAAATATTTCTCTTTTCTATCTTTCATTTTTTTGGTGGGGAGGGGAGAGTCTTGCTCTGTCACCCAGGCTGGAGTGCAGCGGCGTGATCTCGGCTCACTGCAACCTCCGTCTCCAGAGTTCAAGCGATTCTCCTGCCTCACCCTCCTGAGTAGCAGGGATTACAGGTGTGCACCACCATGCCCAGCTAATTTTTGTATTTTTAGTAGAGACAGGGTTTTGCCATGTTAGCCAGGCTGGTCTTGAACTCCTGACCTCAGGTAATCTTCCCACCTCAGCCTCCCAAAGTGCTGAGATTATAGGCGTGAGCCACTGCACCCAGCCCAGTTTGGATATTTCTAATCATTTGCAAAGGATACTACCATTTACGATTCTGTCCCTACCTAATTAAACAAATCAGATCATTAATACAGTCTCCAACCAGTCTTTCTGAAAGTAGATGACCATAATTTTGGTGTTAATGCTGTTTTCTTTTTGAAGCACCAAAATAATTCTGTGAACTAGGCTGCTTCTTAAAGTTCTTGCCAGTGGTTAAATATCATTTGGATTTTAACCTATGCTGAGAAAATACATAATGTTTGGGAAAATATCCACCTCTGAGGCACAACCATCAATACATTTTAATTACTTAAAACATGTTGTTTGAAGCCAGGTGCAGTAGCGCATGCCTGTAATCCCAGCACTTTTTGTGGATGAGACGAGAGGATCACTTGAGGTCGAGAGATTTGAGACCAGTCAGGGCAACACAGCAAGATCTTACTTCTAAAAAAAGTTTTTAAAAATCAGCCAGGCTTGCCGGGCTCCGTGGCTTATGCCTGAATCCCAGCACCTTGGCAAGCCGAGGCAGGCGGATCACTTGAGGTCAGGAGTTCAAGACCAGTCTGGCCAACATGGCGAAACCCTGTCTCTATCAAAAAATACAAAAAATTAGCTGGGTGTGGTGGTACACTCCTGTAGTCCCAGCTACTCAGGAGGCTGAGGCAGGAGAATTGCTTGAACCCAAGAGGAGGAGGTTGCAGTGAGCCAAGATTGTGCCAGTGCACTCCAGCCTGGGTGACAGAGTAAGACTCTGTATCAACAACAACAACAACAACAAAAAATCAGCCAGGCATGATGATGAGTGCCTGTAGTCCCAACTATTCAGGAAGCCAAGGCAGGAAGATTGCTTGAGCCCAGGAATTCACAGCCAACCTAGGCAACATAGTGAGACCCTGTCTCTTTAAAAAAAAAAAAAAAAAAAAAAAAAGAGAGAGAGAGAGAAGAAATCTTGTTTGGCTAAAATGAAATGTATTTCCATGTCAAGGGAAAATTAAGACAAAACTAGTTCTCAAACTGCTTAAAAATCCTCAAGAAAAACTTCCTTCTCATCATGTTCAATACAGACACATAAAAGAACAATTGAGGTATGTGTACATTAGTAAGTTAATACATTTTACCTTTTCAAATCAGAAATCTGAGTATATGCATCAAGCAATTTGTTCTCAGTTGTATTTAATGCATCCTATGGAAATAAAGGAGAAATTCAGATAACTGAAGACAAATATTCACATGTATTATTTTAAAATGCATAAAAGAAAATGAATCTAAGGCTAAACCAACTAGCTACAAACCATACTCAGCAAGTATGGCATCAACCATACAGCCAGGACCAACAGTTCAAGGAAAACAAATGAGAGCAAAGCACCGGCCTACACAAGTCCCTCTGTGTAAGTCCCCTGGGTAACAGATACAGCCCTTTATACTTTGCTTAATTAGAAACAAATCAGTGTTAAAATAACTTGACTAAAACCTCAGAAGGATGGTAAAACAAATATTTTCAATGAGATTTAGATATCATGGGATCTGCTCCCGAACCCTCAGAATGCTTTGGCAGCCAAGCTATGCAGGCCTTTTTGCTGAGCTTCAATAACCACAACCCTCCATTCTATGCAACAGAAATACTTGGGCCCCACTTACACCATCGTCGAAGGGTTTTACTGAATGCAAATATGTAGTCTCCAAACAGAGCTTTCAAAAAGAATTCAAACATAATTGATAAACTCAACCCCACCAAAAGCTAATGCAGTGAAAATCAAAGCTTGATATTTAATCAGTATTAAATGGCTGGGTGCAGTGGCTCATGCCCATAATCCCAGCACTCAGGGAGGCTGACACAGGTGGACCACTTGAGGTCAGGAACTGGAGACCAGCCTGGCCAACATGGTGAAATCCCGTCTCCACTAAAAATATAAAAATTAGCTGGGCATGGTGGCGCACACCTGTAATCCCAGCTACTCAGGAGGCTAAGGCAGAAGAATCGCTTGAACCCAGGAGGCAGAGGTTGTGGTGAGCCGAGATCACACCACTGCACTCCAACCTGGGTGTCACAAAACAAACAGTATTAAATAATAATTTGCATCTGTATGGTACCTCATACTCTTTTGAACAATTTCATTTCAAATGCAATAGCCATTCAATAAATATTTGTCAGATTAATGAATCTAACAAACTTGTGAGTTAAATGGGGCAGGTATTTGAAAATAAGGATACTGAAACAGGATAAGCAAGGTTCCAGTCCAACAGCTACGGAGGTTCAGGAAGGGGTGCAAGGAGGAGAAGAGTCAGCTCCCTTGATTCCCAATCCAATGTTTCTGCCTCTGCATGAAATCTAGAACATGAACCATTACCCCTTACCTTTACTCTCCTGTGTTCTTTTCCAAGGGACTCATACTCTCCTAAAAGCTACAAGGAAAAACAAAAAAAAATTATACCACAAAATTAAACGTTATTCTATCAACTGAGGTACAGTCTACAAAATAACTGCCTATAGCCTTCAAAAATGCCAATGTCATGAAAGAGAAAGGTCAATAGAGAACTGGTGATTCAATGTAAAGGGAATGGGACAATTCTCAATTTCTGGAATGGTTTCTGTACGTTTGATATTATTTCAAAATAAAGCTGGATGCGGTGGCTCACACCCATAATCCCAACACTTTGGGAGGCTGAGGACAGAGGATCACTTGAGGCTAGGAGCTGGAGACCAACCTAGGGAACACAGCGAGACCTCGTCTCTTCAAAAACAAAAACAAAAGCTGGGCTCAGTGGCTCACGCCTGTAATCCTAGCACTTTGGGAGGCTGAGGTGGAAGGATTGCTTGAGCCTGAAAGCTCAAGAGTTCAAGGCTACAGTGTGCTATGATCGTGCCACTGCACTCTAACCTGGGGGACAAAGAGAGACCCCGTCTTAAAAAAAAATAGCTGAACATGGGGATATATGCTTACAGACTCAGGAGGCTCACTTGAGCCTGGGAGGTTGAGACTGCAGTGAGCTTGTAGTGAGGCTTGCAGTGAGATTGCACCACTGCACTCTAGCCTGGGCCACAGAGCGAGACCCTGTCTCAAAATAAAATATCAATACCATGTAAGTATTTTAAAAGACTAAAATTTGCATTGCTCTTTTTGGAACTATTACTTTTTTTTTTTTTTTCTTTAGATGGAGTCGCTCTGTCGCCAGGCTGGAGTACAGTGGCTCACTGCAACCTCTGCCTCCCGGGTTCAAGCAGTTCTCCTGCCTCAGCCTCCCGAGTAGCTGGGACTACAGGCGCACGCCACCACGCCCGGCTAATTTTTGTATTTTTAGTAAAGACGGGGTTTCACCATGTTGGCCAGGATGGTCTTGATCTCTTGACCTCATGATCCGCCCGCCTCAGCCTCCCAAAGTGCTAGGATTACAGGTGTGAGCCATCATGCCCGGTGTTTTTTTTGTGGTTTTTTTTGTTTTTTTTTTGATGGAGTCTTGCTCCATCACCTAGGTTGAAGTGCAGTGGCATGTTCTCAGCTCACTGCAAACTTTGCCTCCTGGGTTCAAGCAATTCTCCCACCTCAGCCTCCCAAGTAGCTGGGATTACAGGCGTGTGCCACCATGCTCAGCTAATTTTTGTATTAGATGGCGTCTCATCATGTTGGCCAGGCTTGTCTCAAACTCCTGACCTCAAGTGATCCACATGCCTTGGCCTGCCAAAGTGCTGGGATTATAGGCTTGAGCCACCACGCCTGGCCTATTGTATATTACTTTTTGCTAAATTAGTTCTACCTAGTAAAAGCACAATGCCAAAGTCTTTATTTAAAAATATATATATGTGAGGCTGGGCGTGGCGGCTCATGCCTGTAATCCCAGCACTGTGGGAGGCCAAGGTGGGTGGATCACTTGAGGTCAGGAGTTCGAGACCAGCCTGGCCAACATAGCGAAACCTTGTCTCTACTAAAAATACAAAAAAATTAGCTGGGTGTGGTGGCGCGTGCCTGTAATCCTGCCTACTTGGGTGGCTGAGGTGGGAGAACTGCTTGAACCCAGGAGGCGTAGGTTGTAGTGAGCTGAGAGGGCACCGCCGCACTCCAGCCTGGGTGACAGACTGACATCTTGTCTCAAAAATAAATAAATAAGAGGCCGGGCGCGGTAGCTGACGCCTGTAATCCCAGCACTTTGGGAGGCTGAGGCAGGTGGATCACTTGAGGTCAGGAGTTCAATACCAGCCTGGCCAATATGGTAAAACTCCGTCTCTACCAAAAATATTTTAAAAAATAAAAATAAATAAATATAAGAACACATATGTGAGATTTCTGGTTAAAGATGACAAATTAATAACAGAATTTTCTTCTCTTCACCCTGAGAGTCCACTAAACTAACAATGAAGAAATTAAAGAGAAAACAAACGAGGTGACAGTAACAGGTGAGAGATTTCAATAAAGTCTTAGAAAATTGAAAAGAAACAAAGTGCTGGCCGGGCGCGGTAGCTCACACCTGTAATCTCAGCACTTTGGGAGGCCGAGGCAGGTGGATCATCTGAGGTCAGGAGTTCAAGACCAGCCTGGCTAACATAGCGAAACCCCGTCTCTACTAAAAATACAAAAATTAGCCGGGTGTGGTGGCACGTGCCTGTAGTCCCAGCTAGTTAGGAGGCTGAGGCAGGAAAATTGCTTGAACTTGGGAGGCAGAGGTTGCAGTGAACCGAGATGGTGCCACTGCACCCCAGCCAAGGTGACAGAGCAAGACTCTGTCTCAAAAAAAAAAAAAAAAGAAAAGAAAAAGAAAAAAAGTGCCTTAGCAGGGTGGAAGTGGATACAACCCCAAGTGCCTG
Source organism: Pan paniscus (assembly GCF_029289425.2). Classification (NCBI taxonomy): domain Eukaryota; kingdom Metazoa; phylum Chordata; class Mammalia; order Primates; family Hominidae; genus Pan; species Pan paniscus. The sequence continues at coordinate 131,270,979 of NC_073259.2, forward strand.
AATCCAGAAATGCTGATGAAAAGCAGGCTGATGTCAGCATAACTGTGAGACATGCCCACCTTGAAACCCAGGTTTAGAGATGGACAGGGTTGAGGCACAGGGCTGACCACAGAAAACTGGTTGAAATTCCTTAAGTAGTCAGAGCCCAGGACACATCCCATACAGCAGTAGACTGTTCAGCCAGGTGGCAGGACAGCAGGAGAAAATGAATGGGGAGAAAAATGGAACTTTGGAAATCCAAGGATAATAGTGGAGTGGGAGGCAGAGGATAAAGAGAAAATGACAAAGTAAAAGACTTCAAAAACACCCAGGGCAGGTCACACCTATAATCATAGCACTTTGAGAGGCCGAGGAAGATTACTTGAGCCCAGGAGTTGGAGACCAGCCTGCGCAATATAGCAAGACCCCATCTCTACAAAAAATTTAAAAATTAGCCAGGTCTGGTGGCATGTGCCTGTAGTCCCAGCTACTGGGGAGGCTGAGGCAGGAAGATTCCTCGAGCCCAGGGGTTTGAAGATGCAGTGAGCTATGATCACACCACTGCACTCCAGTCTCGGTGACAAGGTGAGACCTGTCTCTAAAATAAATATATTAACAAATAATTTTTTTTTGAAAAAAGGTGACCTCCCCCTCCTCCACTGCCAGAGTCTGACTGATAGGTCCCAGGCAAGAGACTGTAAGACCTGTCTTTACAAAAACTGAACAACCCCAGAAAAAAAACCTTCTAAACATTCACATCTGGAGGTCCCCTAACAAAATGGCTGGTACATGACTCTACAATCGCCTGAAAATGAAGGCTACCAGGAACTAAGTCCCATCCATACACTTAAAAGTCTTTCAATAGCTTTTTATACTGCTTCGCTTTAATTTAATTTTTTTTTTTTTTCTTGAGATGGAGTCTTGCTCTGTCACCCAGGCTGGAGTGCAGTAGCGTGATCTCTACTCACTGCAAGCTCCGCCTCCCGGGTTCACGCCATTCTCCTGCCTCAGTCCCCTGAGTAGCTGGGACTACAGGCATCCGCTACCACGCCCAGCTAATTTTTTTGTATTTTTAGTAGAGACGGGGTTTCACCATGTTAGCAAGGACGGTCTCCATCTCCTGACCTTGTGATCTACCCGCCTCGGCCTCCCAAAGTGCTAGGATTACAGGCATGAGCCACCGTGCCTGGCCTATTTAATTTAATTTTTATCTTTTGAGACAGAGTCTCACTCTGTCACCCAGGCTGGTGTGCAGTGGTGTGATCTCAACTCACTGCAATCTCCACTTCTTGGGTTCAAGCAATTCTCATGCTTCTGCCTCCCGAGTAGCTGGGATTATAGATGTGCACCATCACGCCCAGCTAATTTTTGTAGTTTTAGTAGAGACAGGGTTTCACCATGTTGGCCAGGCTGGTCTCAAATTCCTGGCCTCAAGTGATCCACCCGTCTCAGCCTCCCAAAGCACTGAGATTATAGGCGTGAGCCACCACACCCAGCCTAGTGCCTCTTAAATGTGAGCCTGCAAAAGAACCAACACTTGGAAAAAGACATTAAATATGAAAGATACTTCAAATGAAAACAAAAGCTTAACTCAGAATAATGAAAACTACAGAAACAGTCCAATGGAAGCCATAATATTCTCAAAGAAATAACAACATTAGATTCAAAACAGGAATAGAAAGCTATTAAAAATGATCAATCAGAAAAAGAGTTGTTAGAAACTAAAAAAAAAAAAAAATATTGTTACAAAATTTCGGCATACCAAGGATAAAAAGATGATCCTAAAAAACTTCCAGAAAGAGAAAAAAAGAACCACATTAGAAAGGAATGAGAAACATGATTACTAAATGCAATGTGGGCCAGGCACATTGGCTCATGCCTATAATCCCAGCACTTTGGGAGGCCAGTGTGGGAGTATCGCTTGAGCTCAGGAGTTGGAGACCAGCAAGAGCAACATAGTGAGACCGCATCTCTACAAAAAAATAAAATTAGCCAGGTGTGATAGCCTGTAGTGTCTGTAGTCTCAGCGGTCGGAGAGGCTGAGGTAAGAGGATCACTTGAGCCCTGGAGGTTGAGGCTGCAGTGAGCTATGAATATGCCTACTGTACTCCAGCCTGGGTGACAGAGTGAGATCCTGTCTCAAAGAAATGATAACAATAAATGCAATGTGTGATCCTTGATTGGATTCTGGATTAAAAAGCAAAAAACAATACATCTATAAAGGATATTATTTAGACAACTGGCAACATTTGAATATATACAGAATGTATTTACATATTAGTATTATATCAATGTTAAATTTCCTGAGGATGAAAAGTACATTGAGATTACACAGGAGAGGCCGGGCATGGTGGCTCAAGCCTGTAATCCTTAGCACTTTGGGAGGCCGAGGCGGGTGGATCACGAGGTCAGGAGTTTGAGACCAGCCTGACCAACATGGTGAAACCCCGTTTCTACTAAAAATACAAAAATTAGCTGGGCATGGGGTGGTGTGCGCCTGTAATCTCAGCTACTTGGGAGGCTGAGGCGGGAGCATTGCTTGAACCCGGGAGGCGGAGGTTGTGGTGAGCTGAGATCGTGCCATTGCACTCCAGCCTGGGCAATAAGAGCAAAACTCCGTCTCAAAAAAAAAAAAAAAAGAGATTACACAGGAGAATATCTCTGTTCTTCAGAGATACCTATTGAGGTATTTAAGGGTAAATTATCATAGTGTCTAATTTACTCTCAAATATAGTTCAGCAAAATAAAAAAGTTTATATCTCTATGAAGACAAAGCAATGCTGTAAGATACTCACAATTGGTAAATCTAGGTAAAGAATATACAAGGGTTTTCATTGTATCATTTTTACAATTTTTCTGCAGGCTTGAAACTTTGAAAGCCATGGGAGGGGAGAGAAAGGAAAAGAATTGATCATGTCATAGGCAATAAAACAAAGCCTTCAAATCTGAAGAAAACATACACCCAGAATCACAGTTAGGATCTAGATCTTCATCTTCAGCTAGGACCTAGATCTTCACCCACCACAATTATAGATAATATGTAAAATTTAAGAAATAACAATATCGAGCCAGCCACAGGGGCTCATTCCTGTAATCCCAGCCCTTCATGAGGCTGAGGCAAGTGGATCACTTGAGGTCAGGATTTCGAAGCCAGCCTGGCCAATATGGTGAAATCTCATCTCTACTAAAAATGCAAAAATTAGCTAGGCATGGTGGCACACGCCTGTAACCCCAGCTACTCAGGAGGCTGAGGCAAGAGAATTGTTTGAACCCAGGAAGTGGAGGTTGCAGTGAGCCAAGATCATGCCACTGCACTCCAGCCTGGGCGACAGAACAAGATTCCATCTCAAAAAGGAAAGAAAGAGGCCAGGCGCAGTGGCTCTCGCCTGTAATCCCAGCACCTTGGGAGGCTGAGGCGGGCGGATCACCTGAGGTCAGGAGTCCGAGACCAGCCATGGCTAACATGGTGAAACCCTGTTTCTACCAAAAATACAAAAAACTAGCCGGGCGTTGTGGTGCGCGCCTATAATCCCAGCTACTTGGTAGGCTGAGGTAGGAGAATCACTTGAACCCAGGAGGCAGAGGCCGCAGTAGCCGAGATCGTGCCATTGCACTCCAGCTTGGGCAATAAAAGCGAAACTCTGTCTCAAAAAAAAAAGAACGAACGAACAATATCAGTACATTATTTAGAAATACATAAATACTAGAATATGATATACCTCGAGAAAAAAATGAACAAAGGATGTAAAAGGCCTTAATTTTTAAAAAAGAAAAATACTTGAGATTTAAACCACGTTCATGTATGGGAAGAATCAATATTTCAAGTCTCAGCTGTCTCCAAATAAATCTGTAAATTCAGTGCAATTCCAATCGAAAGCAGAGTGGCATGCTGACAGTAATATTTGTATGAAACAAAACAAAGCCAAGAAATAGGCAAAATAATTTTTACAAGAGCAAAAAAACGAGATAAGGAAATGACACCAAAAATCAACACTTGTTATAAAATACTAATAATTTACATGATGTGGTTCCAATTCAGAGACAGACCAATGGAACAGCTCAGAGCCTCAAAGGAGATTTACACGAGAAGGAAATAAAATGTACAACAGAAGTCAGTAAGGGAAGGAAAATCTATTAAAAAATGATTCTGGGACAACTGGTTAATCATTGGAGGCAGGGAGGATCAAGTTCAATTCCTACTCATACCATATATTATGTAAGAGGTAATTCTGGGCTGGGCGCCGTGGCTCGCACCTGTAATCCCAACACTTTGGTAGACTGAGGCGGGTGAATCACCTGAGTTCAGGAGTTCAAGACCAGCCTGGCCAACATGGTGAAACTGTCTCTAGTAAAAATACAAAAAGAATTAGTGAGGCATGGTGGTGGGCGCCTGTAATCCCAGCTATTCAGGAGGTTGAGGCAAGAGATTGCTTGAAGCCGGGAGGCAGAGGTTGCAGTGAACCAAGATTGTGCCATTGCACTCCAGCCTGTGCAACAAGAGCAAGACTCCATCTCAAAAACAAACAAACAAAAAACACCCAAAACTTGTATCCCATAAATATACCAAAAGAAGATGGATGCAATACATATAACCATTTCCTCTTAATCACACTTGAAAAATTAAAAGGTTTGACAATACCAAGCACTGGAAATAATCTAGAAAAATAAGAATTATCATACACTACTGGCAGGAAAATAAACTGGTACAACCATTTCAGAGAGCAATTTAGCAATATCTAAAAAAGATAACAAAGCTCATATTCTATGTCCCAACCACTGCATTCAGAGAAAGAGACTATTATAACAGGCTATATTTCCCAGTAACACCCACAGCAATATTTCCAGACCCATAAGCTCTTGCAGAACCTTGCTGTGTTCCATTAAGAGATGGTATCCATTTTCCCTCCCCTTGAACCTATGCAGGACTTTGGAATTGTTTAAAAAATAGAATAGAGGCCAGGCACGGTGGCTCACGCCTGTAATCCCAACACTTTGAGAGGCTGAGGTGGGCGGATCACCTGAGGTCAGGAGATCGAGACCACCCTGGCCAAAACTGTGAAAACCCATCTCTACTAAAATACAAAAAATTAGCCAGGCATGGTGGTGCGCACCTGTACTCCCAGCTACATGGTAGGCTGAGGCAGGGGAATCGCTTGAACCTGGGAGGCAGAGGTTGCAGTGAGCTGAGATAGCGCCACTGCACTCCTGCCTGGGCAACAAAAGCAAAACTCCTTCTCAAAAAAATAAAATAAAGAGTAAACATAAAAATAAATAATTAGCCAGGTGTGGTGGCGTATGCCTATAGTCCTAGCTACTCAGAGGGCTGAGGCAGGAAGATCACTTGAGCCCAGAACTTCAAGGCTCCAGTAAGCTATAATCATGCCACTATACTCCAGCTTGAATGACAGAGCAAGACCCTGTCTCAAAAAAATAGAATGTGGTACAAGTGATGCTGCACAGTTTCCAAGGCAAGGTCATAAAAGGCAATGTAAATGTAGCTGTTGGGACGCTCTTTCAGGACTCTTGTCCTTAGTAGTAAGCCATCATGTTGCAAAGAAACCCAACCTAACCACATAGAGAGGAACTGTGGCCTTAGCTGACAGCCACCATTTATGATGGAACATGCCCTTCAGAAGATTCCAGCTCCCAGTCCTTAAGTTTTGAGCAGAGGTCCTAGACACTGCAGAGCAGACAGGCTGTCCCTGCTGGGCCCAGTGCAAGCTCCTGAACAACAGAGTCCACGAGCAGAATATGTCAAGATTTGAGGTTATGAGTTTTGGAGCTATGGCAGCTAGAACAATACCCTAGAGGCGCTTGCACACATTGGCATAAGGAGCCACATAGAAGAAATGTTCATAGTAGCATTGCTCCTAACAGCAATGACAAACTGGCAAAAGGAAAGTGGATAAATATACTATGGAAGAGCCACATGATGGACGACACAGGAATAAACAGAAATGAAGTTGTGCTACTACTACATGTATCCAGTTAGGTGAATCTCACAAGTGAAAAAAGTTGCATAACATTAAAGACAGTATTAAAGCCGGGCACGGTGGCTCACCCCTGTAATCCCAGCACTTTGGGAGGCCGAGGCGGGCGGATCACGAGGTCAGGAGATCGAGACCATCCTGGCTAACACGGTGAAACCCCGTCTCTACTAAAAATACCAAAAAAATCAGCCAGGTGTGGTGGCGGGCACCTGTAGTCCCAGCTACTAGGGAGGCTGAGGCAGGAGAATGGCACGAACCCGGGAGGCGGAGCTTGCAGTGAGCCGAGATGGTGCCACTGCACTCCAGCCTGGGCAATGGAGCGAGACTCCATCTCAAAAAAAAAACAAAAACAAAAATAAGTATTGATAGTATTTATAAAAGTTTCAAGATACGCCAAAGAAGTAACACTAAGGATACATACATACACATGTGACCATACAAAGACAAGGTAATGATATTCACACAATTTAGATCAGTTACTCCCAGGAAGACAGAAGTGATCAGAAAAGGGTGCACAGGGGATGTCAACTGCATTTTGTAGTATTTTATTTCTCTTTTTTTTTTTTGAGATGGAGTCTCGCTCTGTCGCCCAGGCTGGAGTGCAGTGGCGCTATCTCAGCTCACTGAAAGCTCCGCCTCCTGGGTTCACGCCATTCTCCTGCCTCAGCCTCCTGAGTAGCTGGGACTACAGGCACCCACCACCACGCCCAACTAATTTTTTGTATTTTTAGTAGAGACGGGGTTTCAACGTGTTAGCCAGGATGGTCTCGATCTCCTGACTCTGTGATCCGCCTGCCTCGGCCTCCCAAAGTACTGGGATTACAGGTGCGAGCCACCACACCCGGCCGGAGTATTTTATTTCTTAAAATAGGTAGTGGATTCATATGTACATTATATTATTCTCTATATCTTTTTATGTACCTAAGATATTTCAAATGTAAATGTTTAAATTAAAATGAATCAATAAAAGCTGAATGTGTCAACATGGCAAATCTCAGAAACAATGTTGAAAGGGAAAAACCAGGTTGCAGCAGGATATATGCAATGCAATACAATTCATACATTGCTTAAGAACACATAAAACATTACTAAATATTGTTTACAAACACAGGCATATGTAGTAAAAGCAAAAAGAACTGCATGAGGATAACAGAGCACATTTAACAAAGTGAGTACCTCTAGGGTGGGGAAGAGAGGAACAGAAGACAGTGTTTCACTCTATCTAGAGAAGGCTAGAACGGTATTCGTTATATTACTCTCTATACTTTTCTGTATGCTTGAAATGTTGTATATGATAAATGCAAAGTCAGTGTATCACTGTCTACATTAATACAATTTCAGCTAAAAACAACACATTCTAGCTATCCTTTGCTGCTTCATTGCTGCTCAAACATAACTGTGGTGGGTTTGTGAATAATTAGAAACAATGACATCCCAGGCCAGGCGCGGTGGCTCATGCCTGTAATCTCAGCACTTTGTGAGGCTGAGGCAGGTGGATCACTTGAGGTCGGGAGTTCGAGACCAGCCTGACCAACATGGAGAAACCCCATCTCTACCAAAAATACAAAATTAGCCGGGCATGGTGGCACATGCCTGAAATCCCAGCTACTCAAGAGGCTGAGGCAGGAGAATCACTTGAACCTGAGAGGCGGAGGTTGTGGTGAGCTGAGATTGCGCCATTGCACTCCAGCCTGGGCAACAAGAATGAAACTTCGTCTCCAAAAATAAAGAAAAAGAAAAAGAAACAATGACATCCCAGTAGCAATGAACATACTCAGTACCAGTTCAAGTGATTCTCCTGCCTCAGCACCCTGAGTAGCTTGGACTACAGGCGTGCATCACCACGCCTAGCTAATGTTTTTTATTTTTAGTAGAGGCAAGGGTTTTACCGTGTTGGCCAGACTGGTCTCGAACTCCTGACCTCAGGTGATCTGCCCGCCTCGGCTGCCCAAAGTGCTGGGATCACAGGCATGAGCCATCACACTCAGCCTAGCACCAGATCTTAATGTCTGAATACCATTTTCCATGAAAAGGAACCAGAACTCAACAGAAAAAATGAGACTGATTCTAGGACTGGAGCTTGGAAAAGTACAAGATGAGCCTGGAACATAGTGCTGTGCCAGGAAATATGGACATGCTCAAAGAATGACAAAAGCAAGTCAAAAGGACACGGGACCAGTCTGACATGTCTCCCACTGGCCAAACTTGGGACACCATGAGTATCAAAATAATCATGGTAAAGAACCGCAATCCACTGAGTAAAATAAGAATCCATCAATCTTCTTTACTGATATAACAAAGAAAGGACATGCACTTTAGTAGTAGTATCCTAGCTACTCAGGAGGCTAAGGCAGAAGGATTGTTTACTCCAGGCTGGGCAACAGGGCAAGGACCTGTCTCTAAAGGCAAATAATAAATAAGTCAAGGAAAGAGGGAAGCTCCTTTCAGTCAAATGCGGAAGGAATACAGAATTAGAAAAACACACCACAGTACATGCTTCTTTCAGGCAAGACTCCTCAATGGAAGCTAAAACTAGGAGGTAAAAGCTTAATGAGAAAAAGGCTGGGTGCAGTGGCACATGCCTGTAATCCCTGTAATCCCTGCACTTTGAGAGGCTGAGGCAGGAGGAACGCTTGAGCCCAGGAGTTTGAGACCAGCCTGGGCAACATGGCGAAACCCTGTCTCTACCAATGATACAAAAATTAGCCAAGTGTGGTGGCGTGGACCTGTAATCCCAGCTACTCAGGAGGCTGAGGCAGGAGCATCACTTGAACCTGGGAGGCAGAGGTTGCAGTGAGTCAAGATCATGCCACTGCACTCCAGCGTGGGCAACCAAGCAAGACTCCATCTCAAAAAAAAAAAAAAAGTTAAATAATTGTCAGGGCGTAGTGGCATGTGCCTGTGGTCCTAGCAACTTTGGAAGCCAAGGTGGAAGAATCACCTGAGCCTGCAGAGGTTGAGGCTTCAGTAAGCTGTGATCGCACCACTGCACCCCAGCCTGGGCAACAGAGTGAGACACCGTCTCAAAAAAAAAAAAAAAAACAGAGAGAAAAGGAAATGTAATATGTAATTACAGTATACCACCATAGCTTAACTGTGAACAATATTTATACAGCTGTAATAAATGATGTATAATTTCCATTTTAAGACACCATTGATTATATATCACACCATTATTTTACAAATTACTAAAAGAAAAAAATACTGCTTCAGGCCTGTAATCCTGCACTCAGGCGGGCGGATCAAGAGGTCAAGAAATCGAGACCAGCCTGGCCAGCATGGTGAAATCACATCTCTCCTAAAAATACAAAAATTAGCTGGTGGCACGCGCCTGTACTCCCAGCTACTCAGGAGGCAGAGGCAGGAGAATTGCTTGAACCTGGGAGGCAGAGGTTGTAGTGAGCCAAAATCACGCCACTGCACTCCAGCCTGGGCGACAGAGAGGGATTGTCTTTCAAAAAAAAAAAAAAACAATATATATACATACACACACACACACACACACACACACACACACACACACGAACCACATGGGAAGGAGCAGGAGAAGTGTCTGTGTTGCAGCAAATGGTGTAAGAAAGCCACACTGTGACCCTGCATGGGAGAAAGTCAGTATGTCTGAAATAGATGGAAAAAAAAAATGAGAGTGCAATATAAGAATATTATTTGTAAACATGGAGGAAAATGCTAGAAGAAATAGCTAAAAGAGCTGAAAGTAACAGCCTCTAGGGTAGGATACTAAAAGGTAGGTAGGGAAGACTGCTGTTTTTCATGAGATGCAAATCTAAAGCAATCAGAAAATTTCAACAGCCTAAATACTTTCAGATTACTCATGTATTGTAATATCCTGAAAAACGATGTTAAGAAAAATTTAGAAGCCAGGTGCAGTGGCACACACGTGTAGACCCAGCTACTCAGAAGGCTGAAAGGAGAATGCTTGAGCCCAAGAGCTTGAGGCCAGCCTGGGCAACATGGCGAGACCCTGTCTCTAAGAACAAAAAGAAAGAAAAATTTAGAAAAAAATAAGCAACCTGAAACCTAATCTGGTTTCAATGTTATACAAATCCAAATTTTAAGTGAAATTATACCAAAGTGAAAAAATTTAATCAAACTTGCTCTAAATCTGTTCATAGCATTTTATCCTGCCAGACACACAAATGTTAAGATAGCTTGAAAGTTGACTTGATGCAGACACAGTTTTTTTTTTTTAAGTCGACCTGCTAGAAACAGAAAAGATATAGGAGTGATGCCATCGTTCTAAGTATCTTACTTCGTGCTGCAAAGCAAGACCCAATTGACTCCATCAGGAAGGTACATATTCACAGTTGCTGCAAAGTTATGTAAAACTAAAATAAAGGCCGGACACAGTGGCTGATACCTGTAATCCCAGGACTTTGGGAGGCCGAGGCGGGCAGATCACCTGAGGTCAGGAGTTCAAGACCAGCCAGGCCAACATGGGGAAACCCTGTCTTTACTAACAATACAAAAATTAGCCGGGCGCAGTGGTGGGCTCCTGTAATTCCAGCTACTTGGGAGGCTGAGGCGAGAAGATCTCTTGAGCCCGGGAGGTGGAGGCTGCAGTGAGTTGAGCTCCTGCCACTGCACTCCAGCCTGGGTGTCAGAGTGAGACTCTGTCTCAAAATAAATCAATAAATAATAAAATAAGCCTAGAAAGTCATAATCACTTGTAAGAGTATAATACCTAAATTACTTTTAGCCAATCACGTCATTAAGTTACTATTATTCGCTACTTACATCTTGAAACATTTTGTTCTCTTGTTTTAGTTGAGCTTCTTTATCATCTGAGAGTTTGTAAGCATTCTCAAATGCTTCTTCTAAATCTTGCAGTCTAGATTTTAGTCGAATGATGGTATTGTCTTTTTCTTTACTGCTTGTTCTCATTTCTTCAATTCGTTCCTGCAAAATTTTGGAAGCACTGCTGGCTGCACTGAAGCGTTCTCTCAAATCATTCTACAAAACAAAGACAAACATAATTTTTTTTTTTTTTTGAGATGGAGTCTCGCTCTGTTGCCCAAGCTGAAGTACAATGGCGCAATCTTGGCCTACTGCAACCTCTGCCTCCCAGGTTCAAGCAATTCTCCTGCCTCAGCCTCCCGAGAGCTGCGATTACAGGCGCCCACCACCACCCCTGGCTAATTTTTTGTATTTTTAGTAGAGACAGGGTTTCACTATGTTGGCCAGGCTGGTCTCAAACTCCTGACCTCAAGTAATCCACAGGCCTCGGCCTCCCAAAGTGCTGGGATTACAGGCATGAGCTACCACGCCCAGCCCAAAATTTACTTTAAATGAAAAAAAAAGATGCCTTAATAATAGCTAATAAATTGTGGGCATTAAAAAATGAACAAAACATAGAAATGGAAATGAACAAATCTATTTTGTTGTATTCTGGGATGGAGAGTCCAGAAAGAATAGTTCTACTGGAATACCAGCCCCTGACATTATCATAAGGTATACAGGAAACTATCATCTGTGGCACTATGACTCTAGGACTCACCTAATAGCTCCTACAGTTCACTTTAATAAGGAAAAAATAACCACTGCTATTAGGGAAATTATTTTGAAAGTATAGCTGGACTTTGTTGCCCAACATCAACATTTAGGGAGGAGAAAAACATTTCATACCCTCTCACTATGAAAATACAGGAAATTCAGTTGGCCAGGCACAGTAGCTCACGCCTGTAATCCCAGCACTTTGGGAGGCCGAGGCAGGTGAATCACAAGGTCAGGAGTTCAAGAGCAGCCTGGCCAACATGGTGAAACCCCGTCTCTACTAAAAATACAAAAAATTAGCTGGGCTTAATGGCAGGCGCCTGTAATCCCAGCTATTCAGGAGGCTGAGGCAGGAGAATCACTTGAACCCAGGAGGCGGAGGTGGCAACGAGCCGAGATCATGCCACTGCACTCCAGCCCTGGTGACAGAGTGAGACTCTGTCTCAAAAAAAAAAAAGAAAATACAGGAAATTCAAAACCCATCTGATATGTTAATATTCACTCAACAATCATTTCTGGAATACCCACTAGGTGCTAGGCACTAGGGTGCTAGAAATGTAAGATTAACAAAAAAGATAATAGTCCCGAATGTCATGAAGCTTAGGAGGAGAGGAACTAAAAAAGCAAACAGGCCAGGCACTGTGGCTCACAGCGGAAATCCCAGCACTTTGGGAGGACTGCTAGAGCCCAGGAGTTTAAGACCAGCCTGGGCAACATAGCGTGTCTCAACAAAAAATTTTAAAAATCAGCTGGGTGTGGTGGTGTGTGCCTACAGTCTCAACTACTCAGGAGGCTGAGATGGGAGGAGCACTTGAGCCCAAGAGGTTGAGACTGCAGTAAGCCATGACGGCTCCACAGCACTCTAGCCTGGGCGATGGAGTGAGACCCTGTTTCAAAAAAAAAAAAGGCAAAGATGAAAACAACATATAAAACAAAATAGGCTGGGTGCCAGTAACCCCAGCACTTTGGGATGCCGAAGCTGGCAGATCACCTGAGGTCAGGAGTTCGAGACCAGCCTGGCCAACATAGTGAAATCCCATCTCTACTAAAAATACAAAAATTAGCCGGGCTTGGTGGTGGGCACCTGTAATCCCAGCTATTCAGGAGGCTGAGGCAGGAGAATCCCTTGAACCAAGGAGATGGAGGTTGCAGTGAGCCAAGATCGCACCATTGCACTCCAGCCTGGGCAACAAGGGCGAGACTCCATCTCAACAAAAAAACAAAATAGACAGTTTCCACCAAAATTTTGTTCATAAGGCCATATGTATCTCATACATATACACACTACTCTATGATAGCTATCATGCATTTTATCATCTAATAGATATTAAAAATAAAACTTGTAAACACAGACTTTGAGAAACTTTTGACCCTTAAAAAGATTGCCTTATACCAAAAGATTGGGAATGACATAACAAAGGTCTTTGTTCAGAAAGAAGAAAAGTTACCTGTAAAAAAATAAAATTTGGTAATGCGTGGGGAAAAAAGTAATTTTAGCATAAAAAGTTTATGCACTTTTAGTTATATACCCAAGAAAACTAAAAACTTACGTGGCACATAAAATCTTGTAGACAAACATTCATAGCAATATAATTTAAATAGCCAGAAAGTATATAAACATTACCTGATGAATGTAAACAAAAATGTGGTATTATTCACAGAATGAAATATATTCAGCCATAAACAGGAATGAATACTGATATGTTACAACATGGATAAACCTTGAAAATATTATACTAAGTGAAGAAGCCAGACACAAAAGGCCACACAGTCTAGGATTTCATTTATATCAATGTTCAGAAAAGGCAAATGCACAGAGAAAGAAAACTGAGTAGTGGTTGCCAGAGTGTGGAAGGACAGAATGTGGGGGGTGACGGTTAAGGGGTGTGGGGTTTTTTTGTTTTGTTTTTTTTTTTTGAGGAAAATGTCCTAAAATTGATTGTGGTGGTGGTTGCCCAACTCTAAATATACTAAAATTCGTGGAATTGTCCACTTTAAAAGGGTAAGTTTTATGGTATGCAAATTATATTGCAAAAAATTTTAAAAAAATTTTTTTTGAGACAGGGTCATGCTCTCTTGCCCAGGCTACAGTGCTGTGGCGCAATCATGATCCCTGCAGCCTCAACTTCCTGGGATCAAGTCATCCTCCTGCCTCAGCCTCCCAAGTAGCTGGGACCACAGCTGTGCACCACCATGCCCAGCTAATTTGTAGAGACAGAGGTCTCTGTATGTTACCCAGGCTGGTCTCGAACTCCTGGGCTCAAGCAACCCTCCCACTTCAGCCTCCCAAAGTGCTAGGATTACTGACATGAGCCACCACACCTGGCCAAAAGGTAAGTTTTAAAAGGGTAAAGTTTAGGCCAGATGCGGTGGCTCACACCTGTAATCCCCGCACTCTGGGAGGCCGAGGTGGGTGGATCACGAGGTCAGGCATTACAAACCAGCCTGACCCACATGGTGAAACCCCATCTCTAGTAAAAACACAAAAATTAGCTGGGCACGGTGGCATGCACCTGTAGTCCCAGCTACTAGGGAGGCTGAGGCAGGAGAATCGCCTGAACCTGGGAGGCGAAGGTTGCAGTGAGCTGAGATCGCGCAACTGCACTACAGCCTGGGCGACAGAGTGACACCCCATCTCAAAAAAAAAAAAAAAAAGGGTGCAGTGGCTCACGCCTGTAATCCCAGCACTTTGGGAGGCCGAGGCAGGAGGATCACAAGGTCAGGAGATCGAGACCATTCTGGCTAACACGGTGAAACCCCGTCTCTACTAAAAAATACAAAAAATTAGCTGGGCGTGGTGGAGGGCGCCTGTAGTCCCAGCTACTCAGGAGGCTGAGGCAGGAGAATGGCGTGAACCCGGGAGGCGGAGCTTGCAGTGAGCCAAGACCGCGCCACTGCACGCCAGCCTGGGCAACAGAGCGAGACTCCGTCTCAAAAAAAAAAAAAAGGGTAAAGTTTATAGCATTATATGAAGCCAACAGCACTAAAAATATAAACTTCATAAGCCTTCCTTAAAAAGACAAGAAACATAACTGATGTCACGAAATAATTCATTTGTCTCACCAGAACTCCCACCAAAAAAAGAGTACTTACCACTTCAATTTCCAGTAAGTTATTCTTATTTTCAAGTGTTCTCACGCGACTAGTAGCTTCATGCAAAGCACTATCTAATTGGCCACATCTAAAAACCATAAATTTAGTTTCAATTAGAAGATAAAATTATTACCCTTAAAAGTATTACATAAATCTAACCAATTCTCTAATATATAACATAAGACAAATTCTCCAGTGTTAACTAAGACTCAGGATGCCATTTTAATAGAATATAGCCCAATGAATCTAATAATATAGTATGTAGAGAAAAGGCTAAAATTGGCCAGGCACAGTGGCTCACACCTGTAATACTAACACTTTGGGAGGCTGAGGCAGGCAGATCACTTGAGGCCAGGAGTTCGAGATCAGCCTGGCCAACATGGTGAAACCCTATCTCTACTAAAAATACAAAAATTAGCTGGGCATGGTGGCATGTGTCTGTAGTCCCAGCTACTCAGGAGGCTGAGGTGGGAGGGTGGCTTGAACCTGGGTGGCTGAGGTTGCAGCGGGCTGAGATCACAACACTGCACTCCAGCCTGAGTGACAGAGTGAGAACCTGTCTCAAAAAAAAAAAAAAAAAAAGCCTAAAATAATTTTTTTAAAAGATATAAAAAAAAGACATGCATAAAATAGCTTGATCTTAGCTTGAAAAAAATCTGTATCTACATATATGCATTATGATTTCTGGAAAAATGCAAAAACTTAAATTTGGATTTGGGATTTGGGACTAGAGGTTCGGGTAGGGAGATTTACTTTTTTTTTTTTTTTTTTTTTTGAGACAGGATCTCACTCCATAACCCAGGCTGAAGTACAGTGGTGCAATCACGGTTCACTGCAGACTTAACCTTCTGGGATCAAGCAACCCTCCTGCCTCAACCTCCTGAGTATGCACCACCACACACAGCTAATTTGATTTTTTGTAGAGATGGGATCTCACTTTGTTGCCCAGGCTGGTCTCAAACTCCTGGACTCATGCGATCCAATTTACTTTTCATATTATGTCCTTCTGTACTATTTCGAATTTAGCACGAATATAACTATTCTTATAATTAACTTCCTTTGTAAAGTTAATTATCACAGATCCTCAAAATAACAAAATACATAGAAGAATTCAGTTACCATCTTGACTCGGTGTTTAACATAGTATGAATAATAAAAGCTTTATTTATTTAGCACTGACTAGACACCAGGTCTTTAAGCACGTTTCGTTTATCCTCACAATTCTGTCCATTACGACTATCATTGGTCCCAGCCAGGCACGGTGGCTCACGCCTGTAATCCCAGCACTTTGAGAGGCCGAGGCCGGTGGATCACAAGGTCAGGAGATCGAGACCATCCTGGCTAAACCATCCTGGATAATACGGTGAAACCCCGTCTCTACTAAAATACAAAAAAGTAGCCGAGCATGGTGGCGGGCGCCTGTAGTCCCAGCTACTCGGGAGGCTGAGGCAGGAGAATGGCATGAACCTGGGAGGCGGAGCTTGCAGTGAGCCGAGACAGCACCACTGTACTCCAGCCTAGGCGACAGAGACTCCATCTCAAAAAAAAAAAAAAGAAAGAAAAAAAGATTATCATTGATCCCATTTTACAGTTGAGAAAACAAAGACAGTTCAGTTCCTCACTGAAAGTCACATAGATTGCAAGCAGCACACTGGGAACATAAGCTGGGCACTCCTAGTTCATGCTCCTAACCACTGTGCATTAATGCGGCACAGACATGAAATACTGATGAGACTATTCTTGAAAAAAAAGCACTCAAATAATCAAGTGTGTATTAATTGTATTTGACTTTTTTCAGTACTATGGATTCTAATGTGCCAGAGGATCACTGTCCCAAGTTCTAAATCCGTGACATAGTAATCTGATATCACAGCTGGCTAATGGCTCCATTTGTAACACCAGGGGGATTCTCCAATTTGCAATTTTAAGTTTGGAAAAAACCAGTGTATACACTGATAACAATGGTTTTTATCTTGGGGGAATCATTTCTCCAGTTCTAAATGACTGCCACGTATTTTGTTTCTACTGTCCTCTGTAACACAGCTTTTTTTTTTTTTTTAACCATAAGCCAGATCAAATCTTTTTTGGGAAGAGGAGGAAATAATGTACTGCTATTCATTTTACACAGTGATTACATCTACTCCAGTAACCAAGCCTGCCACTGTTATTAACTGCTATAACACAGCCATTTACTTAAAACCCTGGCTTCCAATTTGCTCCACCTATATTTGCTCATTGCCCTACATGCTCAAACATCTTCTAGTCATAAAAATGTTTTGACTGGCTATAATTTATTCTAGGTACCTTCTTTAGGACTGTTTTTAATCTTCAAAAGTTCACTGGCGGGCTTCTTTCATATTTGTTTTCGTACAGGAAGTAACTACAGTCATCTTTGCATTTTTTTTTTTTTTTTTTGAAACTGAGTCTCACTCTGTCTCCCAGGCTGGAGTGCAGGAGTGCAGTGACACAATTTTGGCTCACTGCAACCTCCGCCTCTCGGGTTCAAGTGATTCTCCTGCCTCAGCCTCCCGAGTATCTGGGACTACAGGTGCGCACCACCACATCCAGCTGCTTTTTGTATATTTAGTAGAGACAAAGTTTCAACATGTTATCTAGGCTGGTCTTGAACTCCTAACCTCTAGTGATCTGCCTGCCTCGGCCTCCCAAACTGCTGGGATTACAGGTGTGAGCCACCACACTCAGCCTCATCTTTGCCTTCTAAACAAAAACAATAATAAAAAAACCAACTTCCCATAACCTGCTATCTACTGTTTGTGTCGTAAAAAACCTAAACCTGTCTCTTTTCTTTTGGTTTGGCTCTTTTTCAAATTACTTTTCCCTACCATTGTACCCCCACACCACTAAATGCAAAATGAAAGCTGTAGAAACATTCAATAAGACAGCCATGTTAACTACCACAGCAACCAAAACTACTTACAGTATAAAGGCTAGTTTTCCCATAACTTTGAAAGTTAAACTGTTTCGTTTTGTTTTGTTTTTTGAAAGTTAAACTGTTAACCAGATGGAAGATTTTAATTCCCTCCTAAGCTCTTTGAAGTGAGCTTTGTCTTTTCTCCTTAGAGAATGCCTTGCTATCAGCTAGACCTGCATCGATTTTCAATCTATTTAAGTCTTATTTATTTATTTAGAGACAGGGTGTCGCTCTGTCACCCAGGCTGGAGGGCAGTGGTACAACCTTAGTTCACTGCAGCCTCGACCTCCTGAGCTCAAGCAATCCTCTCACCTCAGCCTCCCCAGTAAGTGGGACCACAGGTACACGCCACCATGCCCAACTAATGTTTTAATTTTTTGTAGAGACAGGGTTCCACTATGTTGCCCAGGCTGGTCTTGAACTCCTGAGCTCAAGAGATCTGCCTGCCACAGCCTCCCAAAGTGCTGGGTTACAGACGTGCGCCACCATGCCTGACCAAGTCCCGTTTAATGGTAAAGTATGTTGCAAGGACTCTACTACTAATACTAGTGAAAGCATCAGATTTTCTAAGTGATTCTAAAATAGGTGTGAAGCTATCCTGAATATAAGGCCATTCTCCCCTGCATTTCTTTGTGGGTTTTTTTGGAATGGGAACTACAGTATTTTAATGGGCCTATTAAAAAGGTGAAGAACTGCCACAGGACATAAGCCATAGACTTATTAGGAAGTCCATAGTACTGCTCCTCCCATCAATGACATTACTCTGCATATACAAAATTCGCTCAACTGTTTCAGTATTTTGCCCATGTGAAACAAATGGCTCCACGTCAGTTATTAGTGTATTATAAGAGCGGGGTTTAGCTTCAAAAATACTTACGCAAACATGACTGTTAAAATTTCAGATCCAAAGTATATGTTTTCAAAGTGTTTTCTCACATTATACTTCTGTGAAAATAATACATCCAAGGTGGAGAAAACTTCACAGCTAAATTATAAATTTTACCTGTCTACAAGAATTTGATTGGTTATCTTCCAATCTTCAACTCCAGAGATTTCTTTTGCCTCCAGCTTCTGTTTCAAACTATTTATTTCTGATTCATAATAAGCTCGAAGATCTGCTATGTGTCGAGCATGCTTTTCCTTCAGATTCTGCCTAATCCTTATTCGGTGAGAATAAAAAATATATATTAGGAAAGCTATCCTCAGTCTCCATCCCACAAGAGAAACCAAGAACACAATGATTCTCATGGGCAAAAATATAGCATATTTCCTTTGCATACTACAAAATATATAGATTAATACACAAAAAGTTAACAATCAAGTGAAAAAGTTTTTATATGCTCCATCTTAAAAATGCTAAATCTCTAAGACTTTATGCAATACTGAAGTTCAATAAAGATCATTTTCAATCAGATATCACAGAAAATCTATTAACATTACAAGCCATTCACTGAAATACATACTTAGACAATATCACAGGATCTTCCAAGGAAGTCAATGAAATGCATTCTGGGACACTGTTGGCTGTACCTGGAAGCTGGGACTGACTGACTGAGGCCGAAGCAACCATGACAGTGTTTTCTTCATCTACAGTGTTGACCGAGATATCATTACTAGTAATGGTATATACTGACGGAAACGTGGAACTGGTCCTACTTTCGTTTTGGAATGTCTGATTTTTCCAAGAGTCCACCGGAGAAGCTTTTGTGTGTGAGGGATATTTTGGAAATCCAGGTAACTGAGAAGTGACATTACTTGCTTGTGAAAATGAGTCTATGTCAGAGGGACTAGACATACTAGGCTCTAGAACAGAGTCCGGGGAAAAGGATATTCTGTCATCAAGGGCATTCGGAAGGCCGTGAGGTTGAATCCCTGAAATCTGCTGCTTTGGCTTCATGTGTAACGTAGGATCTAGAGTCAGGACCTGGAAACCAGACAACAACGAAGTCTTACCCTCAGAACTCGGCTTTGTTTTGCTTGTTTTGAAGTGAGTACGCTTTAGATCTCCTAGGGAAAATGAAGCTTGAGGTAAAAGTTAGAGTCAGGAAGCATTGTTCACGTTCACTCGGCAGAATGTGGACAACTTTACCTCTGGTGGATGATTTGGGTTGGAAGCAGAAGTGAGATTCCTCTCAGGTAACTGCTTGCTTTCCCTTTGTTTTTTATAATAAATATCCTTCAGTGACGGTAGCTTCATCTCATTACTAGTATTAGACTTAAAGACACGAAACAAAATTAAATGGTGTTATCAATAATGAAACAAATTAATGATATCAAAATAAGCACCATAAAAAGATTTTTGAAAGACTTTAAGCAAATTGAAAATGTAGACTGTCAGATTTGTAATACAAGCTTGGAAGTCATTACCTAGTATGATGAGTCTACCTCAGAATGGAAAGATGTTTGGATCTCCTAACAATTTAGGACACTAAGGGGATAATGTGAACATTAATTATTTAGCAGCCTATGAATACTTCCAAATAATGAAATTCTTAGTAGTTCTCCCACTCAAAATAAGAACCAAGTTTTCTGGGTTTCTTTGAGACAAGGTCTCACCCTGTTGCCCAGGCTGGAGTGCAGTGGTGTGATCATGGTTCACTGCAGCCTCAATCTCCCAGGCTAAAGTGATCTTCCTGCCTCAACCTCCCAAGTTGCTGGGACTACACGAGTGCAAGACCACACCCAGCTAATTTTTCTATTTTTTTTTTGTAGAGACAGGGTCTCACCATGTTGCCCAGGCTAGTCTCAAACTCCTGAGCTCAAGCAATCCTCCCACCTTAGCTTCCCAAAGTGCTGGGATTACAGGCATGAGCCACCACGCCTAGCCAATAACCAAGTTTTGAGGTAAGAAAATACTTCATAGGCTAGGCGCAGTGGCTCATGCCTATAATCCCAGCACTTCGGGAGGCCAAGGTGAGTGATCACTTGAAGTCGAGAGTTTGAGACGAGCCTAGCCAACATGGAGAAACCCTGTCTCTACTAAAAATACAAAATTAGCCAGGCATGGTGGCGCATGCCTGTAATCCCAGCTACAAGGGAAGCTGAGGCAGGAGAATCGCTTGAACCTGGAAGGCGGAGGTTGCGGTGAGCCGAGGTTGCGCCATTGCACTTTAGCCTGCGCAACAAGAGCGAAACTCCGTCTCAAAAAAAAAAAAAGAAAAGAAAACAAGATACTTCAGAATGAATGATAGAAGGATGAGAAAACTTTCGGCCAAATTAATTTCATATGGCTGAAGAAAAAGCACCAAGAGCTGGAGTTCCTTATCTATGTAGTTACAATCATGTTTGTTAAAAGAGTTGGCCAAACAAAACTAGGTGTCACAAAGTGACCCAATGAAAATAAGTCCCCCCCACCCATCACTTCTCAGCCTTTTGGCTAAGATCAAGTGAAAATAAGTCCCTTTATTCATTAGTAAAATAAGAAGATATGACCCTAGGCTGGACACGGTGGCTTACACCTGTAATCCCAGCGCTTTGGGAGGCCAAGGCAGGTGGATCGCCTGAGGTCAGGAGTTCGAGACCAGCCTGGCTACTATGGTGAAACCCTGTCTCTACTAAAAATACAAAAATTAGCTGGGAGTGGTGGCGCAGGCCTGTAATCCCAGCAACGCAGGAGACTGAAGTGGGACGATCACTTGAACCCAGGAGGCAGAGGTTGCAGTGAGCTGGGATCATGCCACTGCACTCCTTCACTCTAGCCTAGGCGACAGAGCAAAACTCTGTCTCAAAAAACAGAAGATAGGACCCTAATTTCGAAAAACTGAAACCAGGGCCTCACTACACTAAAAATGTTGCAGAGAGGTCTAGGCTCTAAACATTAAAACTTTGGGCTTAAATTATTTCAAGGTGGGACGTATTATAGGGTGTGAGAGGAGAACCAATTAACCTTGGGCCTCAAATTTAAACTGTGAACACTGTCACAAATGAGATTACAGATTCAACAATAGATACACTGAAAACACTGAAAGAACACATTAATCATGTAGCTTTAAATTTGTGTCCCATTTCTAGACCCTACGTAGGCTGCAGAGCACCATGAATATATATTTTTAAAACCTTGTGAGTGTGTGCATTAAAGGCATTGATTTGTTAAATCTAAACCTTTAAAATATACTGTGGTGGCTCACGCCTGTAATCCCAACACTTTGGGAGGCCAAGGCGGGTGGATCACTTGAGGTCAGAAGTTCGACACCGGCCTGGCCAATATGGTGAAACCCCATCTCTACTAAAAACACAAAAATTAGCCGGGTGTGGTAGTGCGTGCCTGTAATCCCAGCTACTTGGGAGGCTGAAGCAGGAGAACTGCTTGAACCCAGGAGGCGGAGGATGCAGTGAGCTGAGATCGCACCACTGCATTCCAGCCTGTGAAACAGAGCGAGACTCTGCCTCAAAAAAAAAAAGTACCACAATTCCCATAATCCTGCTGTAGAATTCATTCTTTACATGCCAATAACCTAAAGAAGCCTTTTCAAGACCTGAAGCCTGTGAAGAGTAGCATTACTCCAGCTATGGCCACAGCCTGGTGGCCTGGGGGAATAGTTGGGATTATTCTACTCAAAGCTCATGGGAATAGAAAAGTACCACTTTTCACCACTTTTAGTTCTTGTCATGTTAACATCTCTAAAGTAGGGATGCCTCTTGTAATTAATGGCATTTTATAATTGCTATGGCTTTGGGCCAAGTTGTGGTTGTGACAGACTGTCATTCCCTGCTCATGAGCTCAAAATTGGCCAAATAGGTATCAGCAGCTTGGAAGACAAACCTACACACTACAATGAAGCTCCTGAGGACCAATATTTAAGAGAACGGTGAATCAGACACGTTTAGCAACATACTCCACATGGGAGTCCAAAGTGGGCTAGTCCTACATGCTACTAAGACAGGTAAAAAGCAGAAAGGCCTTTCTATTCTTTTTAAAGAAATGCAGAATCGCTGATGCTCTTGGTGGGCTAGAGGAAGATAACGTGGGAAAACACAGAAACTAACACCAAGGTGAAGAGAGAGAAGTGGCCAGGCATAGTGGTTCACATTTGTAATCCCAGCACTTTGGGAGGCTGAGGCAGGAGGATTGCTTGAGTCCAGGAGTTCGAGAGACCAGCCTGGGCAACATAGAGAGACCTTGCCTCTACTAAAAAAAAAAAAAAAAAAAAAAAAAAAAAAAAATGAGCCAGGTGTGGTTGCACATGACTGTAGTCCCAGCTACTCAGGAGGCTGAGGCAAGAGGATCGCCTGAACCCAGGAGGTTGAGTCTGCAGTTATCTATGATGAAGCTGCTATACTCCAGCCTCGGCAACAGAGTGAGACCGTGAAGAAAGAAAGAGAGAAAGAGAGGAAGAGGAGAAGAGAGGAGAGGAGAGGAGAAGAGAAGAGAGGAGAAGAGAAGAGTATAACACTCTGAGAAGGAAAGAATTTTAGCCACTTTTATTTCACTTATGTTTTCCTTTTTAAAGTATGCATAAGAGTTATATAATAAGCCAGGCACAGTGGCTCACACCTGTAATCCCAGCACTTTGGGAGGCTGAGGCAGGTAGGTCACAAGGTCAGGAGATCGAGACCATCTTGGCCAACATGGTGGAACCTCGTCTCTACTAAAAACACAAAAAAATTAGCTGGGTATGGTAGCGCATGCCTGTAGTCCCAGCTACTCAGGAGGCTGAAGCAGGAGAATCGCTTGAACCCAGGAGGTGGAGGTTGCAGTGAGCCGAGATCACACCACTGCACTCCAGCCTGGCAACAGAGCAAGACTCCGTTTCAAAAAAAAGTTATATAATAGGCCAGGCACAGTGACTCACAGCTGTAATCCCAGCACTGTGGGAGACCAAAGCAGGGGAATCACTTGAGCCCAGGAGTTTGAGACCAGCCTAGGCAACACAGCAAAAATCCTCTCTCTAATTAAAAAAAAAAAAGTTACTGATACATAATAAAACCTATGTTTAAGTCTAAAGACTCTTTCCATAAGAATAAAATATAAATTCTAAAGTGGTAAAAAAAAAAAAAAAAAAAAAAAGCATTGTATCAGTCTAATTTATAAATTTTTCTTGGTAGAACATGAAATGGGAAACCTTAAAGTTGACAATACCGTAGAGTCAACAAAATGCAGTATCCACTTACTGATGTTCAAGATCAGGTAACACTGTGAGCCCTGCAATTGCAAAGCCTACTAAGCCTGCCTTGCCCCCTACAATCTTACCCCCCTCATACTTCATTTCTCTGTGTTGACCTGTGTCTTTTTGTTCCTTTCATAAAGTATGGAACGTTGGTTTCCGTCACTGAGACTCTGATGCTTACAAGTACATTGCCCCATCTGTCTGTCTGTATATGTCATTCATTTTTATGTTTCTTGGTTACTTTAATAGTATCTCTCCTTTTCCCCAGGTACTCTTTCATTACCTGATCAAAATACAGAAATGAAGGCCGGGTGCACTAGCTCATGCCTGTAATTCCAGCACTTTGGGAGGCCAAGGCGGGCGGATCACCTGAGGTCAGGAGTTCGAGAGCAGCCTGGCCAACATGGTGAAACCCTGTCTCTACACAAATACAAAACATAGCTGGGCATGATGGCAGGTGCCTGTAATCCCAGCTACTTGGAAGGTTGAGGTGGGAGAATCATTTGAACCTGGGAGGCAGAGATTGCAGTGAGCTGAGATCACGCCACTGCACTCCAGCCTGGGCAACAGAGCGAGACTCCGCCTCAAAGAAAAAAAAAAAAAGAAAAAAAAATACAGAGGTGAAATAGGTACATTGATGTACATTTACTGAATAGTTTTATTTCTTTGCTCTTAAATTTTAAAAAAATGGGCCAGCGCAGTGGCTCACGCCTGTATTCCCAGCACTCTGGGAGGCTGATGTGGGTGGATCACCAGCCTGGCCAACATCACGAAACTCCCTCTCTACTAAAAATACAAAAATTAGCCGGGCATGGTGGCGCATGCCCATAATCCCAGCTACTCAGGAGGCTGAGGCAGGAGAATCACTTGAACCTGGAACCACTGCACTCCAGCCTAAGTGACAGACTGAGACTCCGTCTCAAAAAAAAAAAAAAAAAAAAATTTTTTTTTTTAAATGTACCTTTCTTACTCAAAGAAAATCCAGCAAATTGGCCGGGCGCAGTGGTGCATGCCTGTAATTCCAGCACCTGGGAGGCCAAGGCAAGCAAATCATGAGGTCAAGAGATCGAGACCATCCTGACCAACATGGTGAAACCCCGTCTCTACTAAAAATACAAAAATTAGCTGGGCGTGGTGGCATGTGCCTGTAGTCCCAGCTACTCGGGAGGCTGAGGCAGGATAATCACTTGAACCCGGGAGGCAGAGGTTGCAGTGAGCCAAGATCGCACCACTGCACTCCAACCTGGCAACAGAGTGAAACTGTCTCAAAAAAAAAAAAAAAGAATACAGCAAATTAAGTTGCTCATAACTATGGTGGAAATGGATTGCATAACAAATGAAAATGAATGGAGGTGTAACAAATGAAAAATCAACACCAATTCTGGGAAAAGGGGAAGAAATTAATAGCTGAGGACCTACTACATATGAAATAGTAGGCACAATCCATTTAATTTCACAAAACACTAACCAGCATTTTTTTTTCCCTTTTTGAGACAGGGTCTCACTCTGTCACACAGGCTGGAGTGCAATGGTGTGACCTCCCGGGCTCAAGTGATCCTCTCACCTCAGCCTCCCAAAGTACAAGGATTACAGGTGTAAACTACGATGCCCAGCTCAAGCCAGCCAGAATTTTTTAAAAGTGGAATTTTTAATTCCACTTTTTTCTGTTGTTGTTTTTGCTGAGGCGGAGTCTCGCTCTGTCACCCAGGCTGGAGTGCAGTGGCACCATCTTGGCTCACTGCAATCTCCACCTCCTGGGTTCAAGTGATTCTCCTGCCTCAGCCACCTGAGCAGCTGGGATTACAAGTGCATGCCACCACGCCCAGCTAATTTTTGGATTTTTAGTAGAGATGGGGTTTCACCATGTTGGCCAGGCTGGTCTTGAACTCCCAACCTCAGGTGATCTGCCCACCTTGGCCTACCAAAGTGCTGGGATTACAGGCTTGAGCCACAGCACCCAGCCTTTAATTCCACTTTTAAGAAGCATTGCTAAGATTACATAAGGCAAAAATGACAGACTGCATTTGAAAACAAGTGAGTATGATTCTAAAGCCCATGCTTTTTCCAGTATTTTAGAAGTTGAAAAATAAAATTTATACTGGAGTACTTAGCAACAATTGTAAAACACAAACACACACAGTTTTTTTTTTCTTTGAGATGGAGTTTCACTCTCATTGCCCAAGCTGGAGCGCAATGGCACAATCTTGGTTCAGTGCAACCTCCGCCTCCCAGGTTCAAGTGATTCTCCTGCCTCAGCCTCCCAAATAGCTGGGATGAACAGGCACACGCCACCAAGTCTGGCTAATTTTTTTGTATTTTTAGTAGAAACGGGGTTTCACCATGTTAGCCAGGCTGGTCTCGAACTCCTGACCTCAGATGGTCCACCCACCTCAGCTTCCCAAAGTGCCAGGATTACAGGATTACAGGCCACCACGCCCAGCCCACGGTGTGTGTGTTTTGTTTTGTTGTGTTTTTTTTGTTTTTTTTTTTTTTGAGACGGAGTCTTGCTCTGTCACCCAGGCTGGAGTGCAGTGGCGCGATCTCCCCTCACTACAAGCTCTGCCTCCTGAGTTCACACCATTCTCTTGCCTCAGCCTCCCGAGTAGCTGGGACTACAGGCGCCCACCACCACGCCCGGCTAATTTTTTGTATTTTTAGTAGAGATGGGATTTCACCATGTTAGCCAGGATGGTCTTGATCTCCTGACCTCATGATCCGCCCACCTCGGCCTCCCAAAGCGCTGGGATTACAGGCGTAAGCCACCGCGCCCGGCCACCGTGTGTTTTTAAATTACCTGGTTTGGTGACACATCTGTGGAAGACAATGATATGAACGTCTTCTCTAAAGTTTCAGGCAAAGAGTGGTGCATATCCTTTTCCTCTAGTTTCCAGTAAGTCAATCCTGATGTGCACAAATACACAGAATAGAAAAGAGTGAGAAAAAAACAAAAATGCTTTCTAGAATAACATTTCTACCTAAAGGAAATTAAATATGGGAAGAAATTAATTTTGGGTTAATTTGAATTTTGATGGAAAAAAGTTATCTAAATTCCTTATTATGTAAGAGTCCTAACTGGATGCAAATGTTTAAAACTGAAATATAAAAAGTCAAGATGAGTTGGTACAATTTAAAATACACATTTTTGGCCAGGCACGGTAGCTCACGCCTGTAATCCCAGCCCTTTGGGAAGCTGAGGCAGGAGGATTACCTAACGTCAGGAGTTTGAGACCAGCCTGGCCAACGTGGTGAAGCCCCATCTCTACTAAAAATCAAAAAATCAGCCAGGTGTGGTGGCACACACTGTAATACCAGCTACTTGGGAGGCTGAGGCATGAGAATCGCTTGAACCCAGGAGACAGAGGTTGTAGTGAGCTGAGATGGTGCCAGTGCACTCCAGCCTGAGTGATAGAGTGAGTGACAGAGTCTCAAAAAAAAATTAAAATAATAATAATAAAATAAATTTTTTTATTTTTTGAGACAGGGTCTCACTTTGTCACCCAGGAGTGCAGTGGTGCCATCTCAGTCCACTGTGGTCTCTTTTTTTGAGACAGAGTCTCGCTCTGTTGCCCAAGATGGAATGCAGTGGAGTGATCTCGGCTCATTGCAACCTCCGCCTCCCGTGTTCAAGCGATTCTCCTGCCTCAGCCTCCTGAGTAGCTGGAATTACAGGCATGTACCACCATAACCAGCTAATTTTTGGTTTGTTTTTTCTTTTTTTTTTTTTTGAGACAGAGTCTCACTCTGTTGCCCAGGCTGGAGTGCAATGGCGCGAGCTCGGCTCACTGCAACCTCCGCCTCCCAGGTTCAAGTGATTCCCTGCCTCAGCCTCCTGAGTAGCTGAGGTTACAGGCATGCACCATCACGCCCTGCTAATTTTTGTATTTTTAGTAGAGACAAGGTTTTGCCATTTTGGCCAGACTGGTCTCGAACTCCTGACCTCAAGTGATCTGCCTGCCTCGGCCTCCCAAAATGCTGGGAAAACAGGTATGAGCCACCGTGCCCAGACTAATTTTTTTTTTTTTTTCTTCTTCTTTTTTATTGATCATTCTTGGGTGTTTTTCGCAGAGGGGGATTTGGCAGGGTCACAGGACAATAGTGGAGGGAAGGTCAGCAGATAAACAAGTGAACAAAGTTCTCTGGTTTTCCTAGGCAGAGGACCCTGCGGCCTTCCGCAGTGTTTGTGTCCCTGGGTACTTGAGATTAGGGAGTGGTGATGACTCTTAACGAACATGCTGCCTTCAAGCATCTGTTTAACAAAGCACATCTTGCACCGCCCTTAATCCATTCAACCCTGAGTGGATACAGCACATGTTTCAGAGAGCACAGGGTTGGGGGTAAGGTCACAGATCAACAGGATCCCAAGGCAGAAGAATTTTTCTTAGTACAGAACAAAATGAAAAGTCTCCCATGTCTACCTCTTTCTACACAGACTAATTTTTGTATTTTTAGTAGAGATGGGGCTTCACCATGTTGGCCAGGCTGGTCTCAAACTCCTGATCTCAAGTGATCCTCCCGCCTCGGCCTCCCAAAGTGCTGGGATTATAGGCATGGGCCACTGCGCCCAGCCCAGCTCACTAGAGTCTCAACCTTCCAGGTTCAAGACATCCTCCTGCCTTAGCCCCACAAGAAGCTGGGACTACAGGCACACACCACCAAGCCCTGCTAATTTTTTTGGTACTTTTAGTAGAGACAGGGTTTGGCCATGTTACCCAGGCTGGTCTCGAACTCCAGAGCTCAAGCAATCCACCCTCCTCGGCCTCCCAAAGTGCTAGGATTACAGTTGTGAGCTACCAGGTCCAGCCTTAAAATATATTTTAAAATAGACAATTTCTTTTTTTTTTTTTTTTTTTTTCTGAGACAGGGCCTCCATCTGTCACCCAGTCTGGAGTACAGTAGTGCAATCACAGCTCACTACAGCCCTGACCTCCCGAGCTCAAGCCATCATTCCCTTTCAGCCTCCCAAGTAGCTGGGACTATAAACTCACACCACTGCACCCAGCTAATTTTTGTATTTTGTGTAGAGACGAAGTTTTGCTATCTTGCCCAGGCTGGTCTCAACCTCCTGGGGTCAGGTGATCTGCCCACCTTGGCTTCCCAAAGTGCTGGGATCACAGGTGTGAGCCACCATGCCCAGCTGACGATTTCTTTGTGAGTAGTATAGACATATAGAATCAATGTAAATAATTCAAATGTTTATTGAGTACCTATAGTGCCAGGCTGGGGAGGCAGGAGGAGTGAGACATGAAAAGTAAGTAAATCATGCAGTATATAGGTGGTAAGCACTCTGATGAGATTTTAAAATAGGATAAAGGGGATATGTAGTGGGGGGTGGGATGGGCAGGCACTATTTTTGAATCAGGTGAACAGGGTTGGCTACTGAGAGGATAATTAAGAGGGCATCAGCCATTTTAGCCATGTATGAGGGAGCTCCCTTATACAGGGAAAAGAACATTTCAAGTATGGAAAACAGCCAATGCAAAAGTCCTAAAACCTATCTGGGACATTTGAGCAGACAATCTCCCTTCTCATCAAAGAAATGGACAGAGCACAGCCAGGCACAATGACTCACGCCTGTAATCCCAGCACTTTGGGAGGCTGAGGCGGGCAGATCACCTGAGGTGGGCAGATCACCTGAGGTCAGGAGTTGAAGACCAGCCTAACCAACATGGAAAAACTCTATCTCTACTAAAAATACAAAATTAGCTGGGCATGGTAGTGCATGCCTGTAATCCCAGCTTGGGAAGCTGAAGGCTGAGGCAGAAAAATCACTTGAACCTGGCAAGCAGAGGTTACAGTAAGCCGAGATCACACCATCGCACTCCAGCCTAGGCAACAAGAGCAAAACTCTGTCTCAAAAAAAAAAAAAAAAAGGGACAGAGTACAATCCCCAGCCTACAATGGTTGACTTTTTTTTTTTTTTTTTTTTTTTTTTTTTACTTTATCATGGTGCAAAAGCGATATGCAGTCAGTAGAAACCATACTTTGAGTACCCATATGACCATTCTGTTATTCTTTTTTTTTTTTGAGACAGAGTCTGGCTCTGTCGCCCAGGCTGGAGTGCAGTGGCACAATCTCGGCTCACTGCAAGCTCTGCCTCCTGGGTTCACGCCATTCTCCTGCCTCAGCCTCTAGAGCAGCTGGGATTACAGGCGGCCGCCACCAAGCCCAGCTAATTTTTTGTATTTTTAGTAGAGACGGGGTTTCACTGTATTAGCCAGGATAGTCTCGATCACCTGACCTCGTGATCCGCCCAACCTGGCCTCCCAAAGTGCTGGGATTACAAGCATGAGCCACCGCGCCTGGCTAACCATTCTGTTTTTCACTCTCAGTGTTCAATAAAGTATATGAAATAGTCAATACTTTATTACAAAATACTTTGTGTTAGATAATTTTGCCCAACTGTGGGCTAATGTAAGTGTTCTGAGCACATTTAATGTACACTAGGCTAAGCTATGATGTTTAATAAGCTAGGTGTACTAAATGCATTTTCAATTTTTTTTTTCTTGAGACAAAGTCTTGGTGTTGCCCAGGCTGGAGTGCAGTGGTGTGATCATGGCTCACTGCAGCCTTGACCTCCCAGACTCAAGCAATCTTCCCATTTCAGCTTTCCAAGTAGTTAGCACTACAGGTGCATCACCATCCCTGGCTAATTTTTTGACTCTTTTGTAGAGATGGGGTCTCAACTTGTTGCTCAAGTTGGTCTCAAACTCATGGCCTCAAGCGATCCTCATACCTTGGACTCTCAAAGTGCTGGGATTATAGGCATGAGCCACTGTGCCCAGCCCATTTTCAACTTATGATATTTTCAATTTATGGTGGGTTTATCAGGACATAACCCCATTGTAATTCGAGGAACAATTCAGTATAAAGTGAGGTCAAAGAGGTAACAGGGCTAGGTTGTTAGGCACTGTGGGCCCCTGTAAGGACTCTGTGAACAACAGGGTTTGGAGAGGAGGAGTCACATGATGTGACTTAACTTTTCAGAGGATCACTTTGTCTACTATGTTGAGAACAGACTGAAGTGTGCAAGAGTGGAAGTGGGGAGGCTGGTTAGGAAGACAGTAGCAACCCAGGTGACAGATGAGAGAACACTCTTAGGCTAGAAGCTGTGGAGGTGGTAAGAAGTGGTGGGATTCTAGAAAGATTTGTAAGGCAAAGCTAATTCATCCTGATGAATTGGATGTGGGATATGGAAAAAAAATAAAGTCTGTATATAAAGCCATTAAGATTGGAATAAGCTCACCATGGAGTGTAAAGGATGGCTCAGAGGGTTTGAATTTAATTCATTTTGGACTACCTGAAAAAGGTTGATGATTTTTACAGCTGTTCAAAACAACTGCAAAAGTACTTCTTTATTCTCTTTACAGGTCTTGTAACATAAATTAAGACAAGAAAGAAAGGTGGCTGGACATGGTGGCTGAAGCCTGTAATCCCAGCACTTTGAGAAACCGAGGCTGGTGGATTGCTTGCACCCAGGAGTTCAAAACCAGCTGAGGCAACATGGCGAAACCCTGTCTCTACAAAAAAATACAAAAGGTAGCTGGGCATGGTGACACCGCCTGTTGTCCCGGCTATTCTTGGGAAGCTGAGGTGGGAGGATCACTTGAGCCCAGGAGGCTGAGGCTGCAGTGAGCTGTGATCGCACCACTGCACCCCAGCCTGGGTGACAGAGTGAGACCCTGTCTCAAAAAACAAAACAAACAAAGGTAAGGCTGCTATCAGAGAACATCACAACACATAACACATTTACAAAACCATACTACTATACAGTATCATCCCATATGGAGAAATGTAGGCAAGTTGTTTTTTAAAAATAATGCTCTAAAAATCTAAGTACCTTCCTCTGAGTGTATGCAGTTTAGGTTAAAAAAAATAAAAATGTAAGTATCATACCTGTTCCTGAATCAGACATCCAAGCATTTGGAGTTTCATCTGGTTTACTGAGGTAAAAAGCACGAGGATGTGTAGCAGCAGCAAAATCAGACTACAAGAAAGAATACTATTGATTGACAGCTAAAAGTCATTAGGCACAATCTGCTGACCCAAGAAATGAGAGCCAGGCCTCAAACCAGGTGGGGAGAAACCTTCAGAGGGTTCAAAGAAGAAAGCCTGGCCAGGCGCGGTAGCTCATGCCTATGATCCCAGCACTTTGGGAGGCCGAGGCGGGTGGATCACGAGCTCAAAAGTTCGAAAACAGCCTGGTCAAGATGATGAAACCCCGTCTCTACTAAAAATACAAAAATTAGCCGGGCGCAGTGGCGGGTGCCTATAATCCCACCTACTCGGCAGGCTGACGCAGGAGAATCACTTGAACCTGGGAGGCAGAGGTTGCAGTAAGCCGAGATCGTGCCACTGCACTCTAGCCTGGGCAACAGAGCAAGACTCTGTCTCAAACAAAAAAAAAAAAAAAAAAAGAAGAAAGCCTGATTTCCCCATGGTTACAAGAATGCTAACTGATAGGAATTCACTGTTGCAGATTTTTTTTTTTGCCTATGTAATTTACAAAAGTTTATTTCGGTTCTCTGTGGAGCTGGAAGGAGAAAAATGGGGGCAGGTATTATTTCGTGAGTTCAGACCTAAAATGTATTTATAATTTGCCATTTACTTCCAAAACAAATTTGAAGTGCCTAGAATTAAAGTCATTTAGTATAAAAATTAATGTAAAAGCTCTAACAATTCATTTTTATCATAATTACAATAAATCAGATTAACTCTAAAAACCATAAATCAATAATATGAGCCTTAAGTAGTAGACTACTTCCTATATACAAACAATTGGTTAGTAGTCCCTGCTTACTTATCAATTCTAGTAAAAATTCTGAACAAATCAATCCTCACATCTCTGACACTGTCGCAAGAAATGTGTTTCCAGAGATATGTGATGAGAATATTTCTATCAGAATTTTTCTTATCAGGTCCCTCATGAAACTTTTAATTCCTGTAAAGAGTATGTAACCATCCATGAACCCATTGCCAAAGTAAAAGCACACTGAAATAACACTACCTACAAAGATGGGGAATTAACACATGAGCCTTATAAGGCACCACTTATTTTCTTTCTCATCAAGGAAGAAATTCCACCTGTTTGAATTTGTCTCACTACTTAAGACCAAGAGAAGGCCGGGCGCGGTGGCTCACGCCTATAATCCCAGCACTTTGGGAGGTCAAGGCGGGCAGATCACGAGGTCAGGAGATTGGGATTATCCTGGCTAACATGGTGAAACCCCGTCTCTACTAAAAATACAAAAAATTAGCCGGGCGTGGTGGTGGGGGTGTATTGAATGGCTTTTCTAGAGCTACCAATATAGTACCAAACGGCTTTTCTAGAATAAAACTAGCAACACAGTACTAAAGGGCTTTCCTAGACCACAGACGCTTTTGTGGTTCATAGAGCTTCATTTACCTTCACTTCCCTCCTCTTCAATATAAATCTGAAAAAGTACAAAGAATGGTGATATCAGGAAGCCTAAATTGAAGAAATAAAATTTATTGAAAGAGGAATAAATAATGCCTTATGAAGGCTGTAGGACGATCTTCTTATGACCTCTTTAATAGATCTTTTTCATAGGATGACAAAAAGACCATGTTCAGGATAAGACATGGCCAGTTTCTAAAGGTATTGGGTTTGTAGAGGGACCTGATTTTGCCATTTCAATGTGTTATACTAAACAATGCTATTCTGTGACAAATTTAGAGCAATAAGGGCTATACAGGCATATTAAAAATTATCTGGCCAGGCACAGTGGCTCATGCTTGTAATCTCAGCATTTGGGGAGGCCAAGGCAAGAGGATCACTTGAAGCCAGGAGTTTGAGACCAGCCTGGGCAACATAATGAGACCTTGTCTCTACAAAAATATATTTTAAAAAAATTTCTTTGGGCCAGGCACAGTGGCTCACGTCTATAATCCCGGCACTTTGGGAGGCTGAGGTGGTTGGATCACTTGAGGTCTGGCCAGCCTAACCAACATGGCGAGACCCCATCTCTACTAAAAATACAAAAATAAGCCAGGCGTGGTGGCACGCGCCTATAGTCCCAGCTAATCGAGAGGCTGAGGCAGGAGAATCGCTTGAACCCAGGAGACAGAGATTGCAGTGAGCTGAGATTATGTCACTGCAACCCAGCCTGGACAACAGAGCAAGACTCCATGTCAAAAAAATAAATAAATAAATAAATAAATAAATAAATAAATAAATGAAATGTTTAAAATCTTAATTATCTGAAACTCAAATTTAAATAATTTTTTAAAAAACCTTACTCAATATCTATAATCTTTTAATTAAAGTAGCTGCTAGGTTAGCAAAAGGGCCATACAGAATTTCAACATTTAATCTCTCACAATTTGGATTATAACTCAGAACTGTTCAAATTTCAACCTTTTTTTTTTAGACAGAATCTCGCTCTTTTGCCAGGCCGGAGTGCAATGGCGTGATCTTGGCTCACTGCAACCTCTGTCTCCCCAGTTCAAGTGATTCTCCTGCCTCAGCCTCCCAAGTAGCTGGGACTACAGGCGCATGCTACCACACCCGGCTAAGTTTTGTATTTTTAGTTAGAGACGGGGTTTCACCATGTTGACCAGGATGGTCTCGATCTCTTGACCTCGTGATCTGCCCACCCCGGCCTCCCAAAGTGCTGGGATTACAGGCATGAGCCACTTGGCCCAGCCTCAACTTTTAAGATTACAGTATTACTTCTTACAATTTAATAATAATATAAATTATTTGAAAGTTTATTTTAAACAATTAAATGGATTACTCTCTGGCTAAATGTAAACATTTGCAGTACAAAGAGAAATAGGACCTTTGCAAATGATTCATTTTCATAATATTTTATCCTTTATTAGCTTTGATTTCTAGCCTACTAAAGAAGAAACACTTACAGCAAATCATTATTTCTAATCCTCTGAAACACCAAAAGAAAGATGCATAAATGGGCCGAGCGTGGTGGCTCATGCCTATAATCCCTGCACTTTGGGAGGCCAAGGTGGGTGGATCACCTGAGGTCAGGAGTTCGAGAGCAGCCTGGCCAACATGGTGAAACCCCGTCTCTACTAAAAATACAAAAAATTAGCCGGGCGTGGTGGCGTGTGCCTGTAGTCCCAGCTACTTGGGAGGCTGAGGCAGGAGAATGGCGTGAACCCGGGAGGCGGAGCTTGCAGTGAGCCAAGATTGTGCCACTGCACTCCAGCCTGGGTGACAGAGCGAGACTCCGTCTCAAAAAAAAAAAAAAAAAAATTGGCCAGGCATGGTGGCACACGACTGCACCACCATGTACCACCTGTACCACCACAGGTGCTTGGGAGGATGAGACAGGAGAATCGCTTGAACCTGGGAGGCAGAAGTTGAAGTGAGCCGAGATCACGTCATTGCACTCCAGTCTGGGCCATAAGAGCGAAACTCCGTCTCAAAACAACAACAACAAAAAAAATGTATAAATGAACAAATTAACAATACAAAAGAAAGGGCACAAGAGTTTTGTTCATGAGCGTGTACTAAACCCACATAATCATCAGTACTGGAGCCCGCAGGGAAAGTGACTAGTCACCTACTTTCTCAATTGGTGTCTTCTTACTTTGCTCATTTCCTTGTTTAGATCTTGAACCTCCATCTTCTACATGTGCTCTCTTTGGTTGGTTCTGCTTCAGTTTTTGTGCCCATGATGTTATAGCATTACTATTTAAGAAGAGAAAACCAAAATTACTTTTTTTTTTTTGTTTTGAGACAGAGTCTCGCTGTGTCGCCCAGGCTGGAGTACGGTGGCGCAATCTCAGTTCACTGCAACCTCCATCTCCTAGGTTCAAGCAATTCTCGTGCCTCAGTCTCCTGAATAGCTGGGATTACAGACGCACTACCACGCCCAGCTAATTTTTGTATTTTTACTAGAGATGGGGTTTCACCATGTTGGCCAGACTGGTCTCAAACTCCTGACCTCTGCCCACCTCAGCCTCCCAAAGTGCTGGGATTACAGGCATGAGCCACCACACTGGGTTCCAAAATTATTTCTTTAGATACTGTACTTCACATATAAAGCTAACCACCAGTTGCTTTCAGTTGTTGTTGTGTGTGTGGTTTTTGTTTGTTTGTTTGTTTTTTAGAGACCCTCTCTGTCACCCAGGCTAGAATGCAGTGGCAGTGGTGCAATGACAGCTCACTGCAGTCTGACCTTCCTCAGCTCAGGTGATCCTCCCACCTCAGCCTCCCAAGTAGCTGGGACCACAGGTGGCCACCACCACACCCAGCTAATTTTTCTATTTTTTTTGTAGAGACAGGGTCTTGCCATGTTGCTCAGGCTGATCTCGAACTCCTGGGCTCAAGTGATCCACCTGTCTCAGCCTCTCAAAATGCTGGGATTATAAGTGTGAGCCACTGCGCCCAGCCAGTTGTTTTTTCTACTAGCGGTAAGACAATGAATTTTTATTAATTCACCTACATTACTTTTTTCAATTTCTTATTATCAAAGGCAAAGTAAACAAAAAGACTAACAGTGACAGGCCTGGCGCAGTGGCTCACGCCTGTAATCCCAGCACTTTGGGAGGCTGAGGCGGGCGGATCACAAGGTCAGGAGATCGAGACCATCCTGGCTAACATGGTGAAACCCCGTCTCTACTAAAAGCTACTCAGGAGGCTGAGGCAGGAGAATGGTGTGAACCCGGGAGGCAGAGCTTGCAGTGAGCCGAGATCGCGCCACTGCACTCCAGCCTGGGCAACAGAGCGAGACTCCGTCTCAAAAAAAAAAGACTAACAGTGACTAATAATACAAAAAGTCTGTAGCCATAGACTAGAACAAAAACCACCACATTTGCCCTTCCAAGTGCTAAATGTATCTCTACAATGAGACTGTATTTGTTGGCA
Source organism: Pan paniscus (assembly GCF_029289425.2). Lineage (NCBI taxonomy): Eukaryota > Metazoa > Chordata > Mammalia > Primates > Hominidae > Pan > Pan paniscus. The sequence continues at coordinate 131,307,441 of NC_073259.2, forward strand.
TAAATCAATCATTATACTTGAACATACATAAGATTTGTGTTGCTTTAGATGACACAATTCAGGGACATGAAACTAAAAACTTGGGATAAATTATGAAATTTTTAAGGATTATTTGTTTTACAAACATTCAGTCACAGTTTAATAAAAAGCCTCCTTTGTCATGAAATGTCACTAAATTTATAAAAATTCTTCTTATACATAAAAAACATTCAGGCTGGGTGCAGTGGTTCACGCCTGTAATCCCAGCACTTCGGGAGGCCAAGGTGGGCATATGTTGTAAGACTACTAAACTCTCAGGAGTTCGAGACCAGCCTGGCCAACACGGCGAAACCCTGTCTCTACTAAAAATACAAAAATTAGCCGGACGTGGCGGTACATGCCTGTAGTCCCAGCTACTCAGGAGGCTGAGGCAGGAGAATCATATGAACCTGGGAGGTAGAGGTTGCAGTGAGCTGCGATCGCACCACTGCACTCCAGCCTGAATGACAGAGCGAGACTCCATCTCAAAAAATAAATAAAAACAGAACAAAAGAAACAAACAAAAACATTCAGCAGCATACAGACTAGAAAAAAGAAAATAAAAACATAAAATTGGGGCCAGGCACGGCGGCTCACACCATAATCCCAGCACTTTGGGAGGCTGAGGTGGGCACATCACCTGAGGTCAGGAGAGAGACCAGCCTGGCCAACACAGCGGAACTCTGTCTCTACTGAAAATACAAAAATTAGCCGGGTGTGGTGGCCCACACCTGTAGTCCCAGCTACTCAGGAGACTTAAGGCAGGAGTATCACTTGAACCAGGGAGGCAGAGGTTGCAGTGAGCTGAGATTGCGCCACTGCACTCTAGCCTGGGAGACAAGAGCAAGACTCCATATCAAAAAAAACAAAACATAAAATTGGGTAACCCTGTATATAATTTTTGGTTTCAGCTGGACATGGTAACATAGCACGCGCTCATAGTCCTAGCTACTCAGGAGGATCACTTGAGCCCAGGAATTTTAGGCTGCAGTGAGCTATGATTGCACCACGGCACACCAGCTTGGGCAACAAAGCAAGACCCCCACCTTTAAAAAAAAAAAAATTGTGGCCGGGCGCGGTGGCTCACACCTGTAATCCCAGCACTTTGGGAGGCAGAGGCGGGCAGATCACAAGGTCAGGAGATCGAGACCATCCTGGCTAACACAGTGAAACCCCGTCTCTACTAAAAATACAAAAAATTAGCCTGGCGTGGTGGCAGGTGCCTGTAGTCCCAGCTACTCAGGAGACTGAGGCAGAAGAATGGCGTGAACCCGGGAGGCGGAGCTTGCAGTGAGCTGAGATTGCGCCACTGCACTCCAGCCTGGGCGACAGAGCGAGACTCCGTCTCAAAAAACGAAAAAAAATTGTTCAAATTACATGAACATGTGTGACAAACTTCCACTATTGATACAGTCCTGTCTGCTAAAAATATCTCTTCTATTTTCTGGCAAAGCTTCCGACCTTAAGAGTTTAGTAGTCTTACAACATTACAGATGGGAAGAAAGTCAGTGTCATTAGAATATAGTGTGCTTTGTTTATTTCCATTTTCTACAGGCAATGAACTGATAAATGTTCAAATACATCTCATTCTATTATAGTGCATTAAAAGGAACACTAGATTCTAAATGTAATAAACTCCCTTCAAATGATAGAAATTCTACTTACCTATTTGTTTTCCCACTGTATACTTCAGAAACCTTATTTTCACCAAGAAAATTATGTTCAAATTCACCAGGAGAAATGGATACATCTTCCTTTAAAGACACATGACACTCTTCAGGAGTCTGTATATAAAAATTCTCATTTTTCACACCATCTACAAGTGACTCAGCCGGCACCACAGGTGCTACATACTGTCCTTTGGGAACATCTACGTGCTCCATGAACTCCTTAGGGTCTTTAGATTTGTACAGATTTAATTCTGAGATACAAAAGGTGCCATATCCACTGCTTACTGAGCAACTATCCACATTGCAGTCTGGTTGTGACGTGGACATTTCTTGCTGTATTTCAAGTTCTGTGGATTCAGGATAATGGATAACAGATTCATTTCTCTCACTGCTTAGAGAAAAAAAACCCATTTGACTTTCCGAAGATACTTGTTTGTTTGAAGAATTTCCTTCACAGGAAGCCAAGGAAGCACTACTAGTCTGTAATTTGACTAAATTTTTTATCTCCTCCTGTATATGCTGGAAATAAAAAGTTATAGATTTGGGTAAGAAAGTATATTAAACATCATATTTTTATGACTGTTACAAGAATATCATGTTTCAAAATATGATGAGATATTATTCTAAAGATAATGTGATACTTTATCTTTAGTTTATAAACAAAATTGAGGCTGGTGGCCAGGCACAGTGGCTCACGCCTGTAATCCCAGCACTTTGGGAGGCCGAGGTGGGCAGATCACAAGGTCAGGAGCTCAAGACCAGCTTGGCCAACACAGTGAAACTCTGAGTCTACTAAAAATTAGCCAGACACGGTGGTGCGCATCTGTAATTCCAGCTACTCAGGAGGCTGAGGCAGGAGAATTTCTTGAACCCAGGAAGCAGAGGTTGCAGTCAGCTAAAATCATGTCACTACACGCCAGCCTGGGTGACAGAGTGAGACCTTGTCTCAAAAAAAAAAAAAAAATTGATATAACTTATTGTTTTTTCTTACAAATATAAAAAAGGATGCTGGGTGTGGTGGCTCACGCCTGTAATCCCAGCACTTTGGGAGGCCAAGGCGGGCAGATCAAGAGGTCAGGAGTCCCAGACCAGCCTGGCCAACATGGTTGGTACTAAAAATACAAAAATTAGCCAGGTATGGTGGCACACACCTGTATTCCCAGCTACTCAGGAGGCCGGAGCAGGAGAATTGCTTGAACCTGGGAGGCGGAGTTTGCAGTGAGCCAAGACCGTGCCATTGCACTCCAGCCTGGGCAACAGAGTGAGATTCCATCTCAAAAAAAATAAATAAAAATAAAAGTAAAAAAGGGCTGGGCAGGAGGCCGAGGTGGGTGGATCACCTGAGGTCAGGAGTTTGAGACCAGCCTAGTGAACATGGCGAAACCCGTCTCTACTAAAAATACCAAAATTAGCCGGGCGTGTTGGCAGGTGCCTGTAATCTCAGCTACTCGTGAGGCTGAGGTAGAAGAATGGCTTGAACCCAGGAGGCAGAGGTTGTAGTGAGCTGAGATCAAGCCACTGCACTCCAACCTGGGCGACAAGAGTGAGACTCCATTTCTATATATGTGTGTGTGTGTATATATATATGTGTGTGTGTATGTGTGTGTATATGTACGTATATGTATATAAAAAAGGAATCAATGTAAATGGTAACTTACTTGAATTTGGTTGTGAAACTGCTCCTGCTGGGCAACTATCTGTTCTTGGCATTGTTTTTCCACCAAATTGAATAGCTGTAACCACCTGGTCTATTAAATTATAAAATATGTTAGTTAAAAATAATTTTTTGACTTAACATTTCACAGAACAATTCCTCCAGTGTAAAAGAGCCCTTTTTAGGTCATGATCCATCCCAAATCCCAAGCGCCATCAGCACTCTCATAGCTAGAGTATGCTGGCGCACCACACCAAGAGAGCAGGGAGTTCTACAGAAGGCTACGTTCAGCCTCAAGGCTGGGAGACTTTCAGCCACAGACCACATGCAGCAATACACAACATCAGGAAGTGGCTATGAAAACTAACTGCCTGCGTAAAGCCTTTCAGCATCTTTCCACTCCTAAGCTCTCCTTAGACGGCTCTGCACTGTCTGGCTCCTACGCACCTCTCCACTTCATCCCAGCTCTCTGTCCTTTGCTGGCTACGCACCTGCCTCACGGGCATCCTCTGTTTGTGAGCATGCCAAAACTGTCTCCCACCTCACAGCTGAGCACCTGATGTGCCCACCACCTCGCGAGCTCTTGCACAGCTTTCACCATGACTGCTGTCTTCCCACCCTGCAATTTCAGCCTAATTGTCATCTTCTCAAACCATCCTAACAGTTCCTTTCTTTCTTGTCATCCTATTTATTTCCTTCATAGTATTTGCCACATCAGAAAGTCTCTTAAATGTTCACTTTGTGAACTCTGTCTCCTACCCCTGCCCCACTCTAACTCCAAGCTCTCCACTAAAAACTCGTGGGGTCCTGGACAAATTAATTTGTACCTCAGTTTCCTACTTTATAAAATGGGAATAATAATATCTCATAGATGGCTAAAAGGATTAAGTTTTATTTATTTATTTATTTTTTTTTTTGAGACAGAGTCTCTCGTTCTCTCACCCAGGCTGGAGTGCAGTGGCATGATCTGGGCTCACTGCAACCTCCGCCTCCCGTGTTCAAGCAATTCTCGTGCCTCAGCCTCCCAAGTAGCTGAGATTACAGACATGTGTCACCAAGTTCGGCTAATTGCTAATTTATATATATATATATATATATATATATATATATTTTTTTTTTTTTTTTTTTTTTTTGAGACAGAGTCTTGCTCTGTCGCCCAGACTGGAGTGCAGTGTCATGATCTCGGCTCACTGCAAGCTCTGCCTCCTGGGTTCACGCCATTCTCCTGCCTCAGCCCCCAAGTAGCTGGGACTACAGGCACCCGCCACCACGCCCGGCTAATTTTTTTGTATTTTTAGTGGAGACGGGGTTTCACCGTGTTAGCCAGGATGGTCTCAATCTCCTGACCTCATGATCCGCCTGCCTCGGCCTCCCAAAGTGCTGGGATTACAGGCGTGAGCCACTGCACCCAGCCAAATTTTCATATTTTCTAGTAGAGACACGGTTTCACCATGTTGGCCAGGCTGTTCTCGAACTCCTGACCTCAAGTGATCCACCCGCCTCGGTCTCCCAAAGTGCTGGGATTACAGGCCTAAGTTTTAAATTTAAATATGATGCAGTGATCTCAATGGGGAAGGAACTCCATGTTGGAAATCTGTGAGGTCACGGTCATGACAAAGCTGGGGGGACATCACTGGCATTTAGTGGGCAGGGTCCAGGCATGCAGATCATAGGGCAGTCCCCCATGATGAAGAATTGTCCTGTGTCCATTTTATGTTATAAAACAATAAATATTTCGCACAGTATTCATAACATCAAAACAAACTTAAGTTTCAAAATCTCATGAGAAGTTGGTCACCCTTTCAGAAAAGCATGTCACCAGTGGAGGTGCTGTACACACTACCTGGATCATCAACACACCATAGCTATATTGATCTGTGTTCAGCTGCTGAATTCACAGTGAGTACATACAGGTAAACATGACTACTTCATTATGTCTTCTAATGAACATGTGCCTGACATGGATATATCCAAATACATGTTATTTTACTGTAAATTTTTTATTTCTCCTTTATGTCACATTTAGGATAGTATATTGATTTTTTAAAGTGGGTAAAGGTAGGTTATATTACCTATGAATTTCATTTCAGGATAATATAAATTGATGTTATTTTGAAAGCTGTTATAAAAACAGAGCTCAGAGGCTGGGCACAGCGGCTCATGCCTGTAATTCCAGCACTTTGGGAGGCCAAGGTGGGTGGATCATTTGAGTTCATGAGTTCAAGACTAACCTGGGCAACATAGCAAAACCTTGTCTCAACAAAAAATGCAAAAATTAGCTGGGCATGGTGGTGTGCACCTGTAGTCCCAGCTACTTGGGAAGCTGAGGTGGGAGGATGGCTTGAGCCCAAGAGGTTGAAGGTACAGTGAACAGAGATTGTGCCACTGTACTCCAGCCTGGATGACAGAATGAGACCCTATTTCAAAAAAAAAGAAAAAAAAAGAAAGAAAAGAGAGAGAATGAAAGAGGAGAAAAAGAAACAAAGAAAAGGAAGGAAGAAAGGAAGGGAGGGAGGGAGGGAGGGGGTGGGAGGGAGGGGAGAGGAGAGGTGGGGCAGGGAGTATATTCTGATTCTGACTTAAGATGCTAATGTCAAAAAAAAAAAGGTTGATTTCTAATTATCAAAAGTAACAATTTCTAGTTAAACACAAATTTTCCAGAAGTTAAAATACATTGTGGCAATGCCTCCTTTGTCCTAAAGCATGTTAATTCAGTTATCAAAGCTAATGAGGGCTAGCCACGGTGGCTCATGCCTGTAATCCCAGCACTTTGGGAAGCCAAATCAGGCAGATTACCTGAGGTCAGGAGTTCGAGACCAGCCTGGCCAACATGGCTAAACCCCTTCTCTACTAAAAATACAAAAATTAGCTGGGCATGGTGGCGCTCGCCTGTGATCTCAGCTACTCGAGAGACTGAGGCAGGAGAATCACTTGAACCTGGGAGGCAGTGGTGGCAGTGAGCCGAGATCGCACCATAGCACTCCAGCCTGGGCAACAGAGCAAGACTCTGTCTCAAAAACAAACAAACAAATAAACAAAAAGCTAATGAGTAGATACATTAAGGGAAGCATTTAATATACTTAATAAAACATTCCATTTTTAATTGCATTTGCATGGGCATTTTTAAAGGTCTTTCACGTTAGTGCATACTGATTATTATATGCAAACAAGCATAAAGTATAAAAACTGAAAACTCAATTTTTTAAGCATATAATAATACTTTTTTATAATTTCAATAATTATGGATAATGGATATAAATAATTACACTTAGCAGTTGCTGCTATCGAATTCTTAAACCAGGTAATCTTTCATTTCGCTTACTCTACATTCTGAAAAATAACACAAATTATGCTTCTAAAAGTACAATTAACGTTTAAAACAAGATCTAGTGCTTTCTAAGAATTAATAATGGTTTAAATATTTCTATAAAAAACTATCAAATCCAGCCTTAGGAAAGTCTATCTTGAGCATTATCCTATGAAATAAAATTTATATATACGGGTTTTTTTTGTTTTTTTGGTTTTTTTTACTGAGGGGGTCTTGCTATGTTGCCCAAGCAGGTCACAAACTCTGGGCACAAGCTATCCATCTCTGCCTCAAGTGCTGGGATTACAGGTTCTCTTTTTTTATATATAGAGAGAGACAGGGTCTCAGTCTGTCACCCAGGCTGGAGTGTAGTGCTGTGATCATAGCTCACTGCAACCCTGACTTCCTGGGTTGAAGTGATCCTCCCACATCAGCCTCCCAAGTAGCTAGGACTACAGACACTGTGCCACCATGACCAGCTAATTTATTTATGTATTTATATTTGTAGAGACAGGGTCTCGCTATCTTGCCCAGGCTAGTCTCAAACTCCTGGCCTCAAACAAACCTCCCACCTTGGCCACCTAAAGTGCTGGGATTACAGGCGTGAGCCACTGTGCTCGGCCATGTAAGTATTCTTTTAACTGTTACATTTTTATATCACAATTTAACCTATGAAACAAAGAACCACTGATCTGAAAACAATATAATGCAATGTATCACAGCTGAATATGGTAAGGTACTAAATAGAAGCTTCAATTTATAATTAGAACATTGAAAATATTTCAAAGTGCATTTAGGTTTTTCAAAATGATGACAATTCCATATAAGTTACTGACAACATTACAATTAGTAACAATTTTAATAATTTTGGGATTCTCAGGTCTCTGAACCAAGACAATGTTTTAGTTCATATTTAATATACAAATTAGTATGTCTAATCAGTAATATATTGTTAAAAAATACTTTTGATCACCTTTTTTCCATTCATTCAATATCATTCCCAAATTAATATACTTGACCACTTTAGCATTAACTTAAAAGTGTCATGCTCTTCAGGACATAAATTTCTAATAATTTAGAGTTTAGTGGAGGTATGTTTTAACATAATTATTTTAAAATTCCAAAAATAAAACAAAATTAGATACCTCACAGTTTTTCCAAAGTTCCGAATCAGTCTTTCCACTGTTTTGTAGCTCTTGCATTAAAGAAGTTAGGACTTCAACTGTACCTTGAATTACAGATGGTCTGGTCTTCCCTGAGAAAGAGGATACCCCATTTGTACTAAGGTGGGGACTACTTCTGTTGAAACATAAATAATTCAAATGGTTTTCTTCATTCTATCAAAGTGTTGAATAATTCAGCAGTTCAAGATTTAGCAGAGCAGTACAAAACCACTGACATTTAATCCTTCTAATGGCACCTCATTTGTTCAAAATCTGATCACAAGTTGGTCCACAAAAGGAAAAGGCCAGTAAAAAGACCGCACTGTACTCTTTTTAAGAACACAACAGGAAGACCTTCTCCAGAAGTGAGAGAACACTCCAAAGGATCAGCAGAAAATAAAAAAAGTCTGTGCTAAACAATAAGATTAATTTCCAGCTTCTCTGATCTCAGCTATTCCAGAGGATTATTTCCCCCAACTTTAAGAACAGCCCTTCATTGTGCAGTGGGGATTCTTTCTCCACTGCCCCAAATGACAGTCAAATCTTGTTCACTGGACACCCTTAATTTGGTACGATAAGCTGATGCTTATCTCTGCACTATCTCTGCATAAAAGTTGTGCCAAGCAAATCAGCAGCAAACATTCAGGACTTATTTAGCCTACTCAGTGTGTAAAACAGCACTGATTTTTTCCAGGAGTACTGCTTTTCCAAACTTCAGGTAAGTTATTTTGGATTTGTTTTATAAACACACAATATATTTCAGGACATTAAAATGTACTTAAAATCTAGTCACCAAAAGATCATTTTAATTTATTTACTGCTTGATATCCTGCTTTCTTTCACAAATAATTTGTTTAAAAAAATAAATAAAAATAACAATAAAATAATAGTTAGGACCAGTGAAAATATTACTAAAAATTCAAAGGAGGCCAGGCGCAGTGGCTCACGCCTGTAATCCCAGCACTTTGGGAGGCCAAGGCGGGCGGATCACCAGGTCAGGAGATCAAGACTGTCCTGGCCAACATGGTGAAACCCCATCTCTACTAAAATACAAAAAATTAGCCGGGTGTGGTAGTGCGTGCCTGTAGTCCCAGCCAATCAGGAGGCTGAGACAGGGGAATCCCTTGAACCCAGGACACGGAGATCGCAATGAGCTGAGATGGCACCACTGCACCCCAGCCTAGTGACAGAGCAAGACTCCGTCAAAAAAAAAAATTCAAAGGAAAGAATATATGTTATCAGTAAAGGATTTTACATAGCTGTAATAATCAAGTTTAAATGTGGCC